>NC_081354.1:165544839-166278901 GCF_030684315.1 Stegostoma tigrinum
TGTCAACGCCACAATCCAGCGTATTTATTGGAAATTTGACTATCGAAAACTTGTGCAAATATCACAGAATTGTATCAGAATTTCTTGCCATGCTATGTTGGTGAATTGCTAGTATATGGTGTAAGTAAAAGGGCAAATGTTTACTTAACCTACTTAGTCTTCTACAAATATTTGTGAAGACTGATTACATGATGCAGAGGTGACCTTGTATACTAATAGCATATGCAAAGACATATTACTCGCTGCTGTGTTTTATGGTAGGCAAATATTTTCAGTCTAATTTTTGATCGTTCTGCACCAGCACATTTCCCTGCTTTGTCCTTCTCATACAATTAACCTTCTGACTAATGACATGAGGTTTGACTGAAGTGGTAAGCCATAGCTAAGCAACTGTTGGGAGAACCAATCATATTTAATAAAACTACATCAGGTACCTCTAGAATTATTCATTAGCTGCCTCCAGTTTGGATCCTCGCTTTTAAAAGGAGTTACAAATGCAGACACATGCATGCACACACAGATGCGCGTGCACACACAGATACACACGCACACATACATATACACACGAGCACACGTGCATATGCATACAGACACACCCACACACAGACACACACACAAATGCTCACACACACATAGATACAAACATGCACACATTCAAACTCACAATCACACACATGCACATACACATGACAAATAAAAGACAGTAGTATTAGGCTGCAACATGTAGGTGGCAACTCCTTAGGTCCAGAATACATGGGTGTACACTGAATTAAGCAGAGGTGTTCACAGAGTAGTGTGCAAAGCTTGGTAGACAAACAGGAGGCTGGAAGAACACAACAGGCCATGCAGCATCTGGAGGAAAGCAGCAGTCAATGTTTCGGGTATTATCCTTTTTCAGGACTGGATATGGGGGTTGGCGGGGGGGAGCTGCAGATAAAGGGGTGTGCTTGGTGGTGGAATGATGATGATAGGTGGACACTGGTAGTAGGTACAACCTGGTAGGCCGATGGGTTGGATGAATCTAGTTGGTGGCTGGAAGGGAAGGACGTGTGGATGGGAAGGTTATTTGAAATTGGAGAACTCAATGTTGAGTCCTCTGGGCTGTAGGGTGCCCAGGCGGAAGATAAGGTGTTGTTCTTCAAATTTGTGTTCCAAGTTTTTTTTATTCATTTATGGGATGAGGGTGTCACTGGCTAGGTAGCATTTATTGCCCATGTCTAATTGCCCAGAGATCAGTTAAGAGCCAAGCACATTGCTGTGGGTCTGGAGTCTCATGTAGGCCAGACCAGGTAAGGATGGCAGTTTTCTTCCCTAAAGGGCATTAATGAACTAGATGGGTTTTTCCTGGCAATCGACAATGGATTCACAGTCATCACTAGATTCTTAATTACAGATATTTTATTAAATTCAAATTCCACCACCTGCCATGGCAGGATTCGGACCCGGGTTCACAGGTCAGCGCAACATCGAGGGCTGAAGGGCCTGTTCTGCGCTGTATTGTTCTATGTTCTTTGTTCTATTGTTCTAATGTTATCTGAGGCTCTGGATTGACAGTCCAGCGATAATACCACTAGGCCATTGCCTCCCCTGGTTGCCTGGTACCTTCCCCTGTAACCATAAAAGATACAACACAAGCCCACACACCATCTCACTCACCTCTATTCAGGGCCCTAAACAGTCCTTCCAAGTGAGGCAGAGCTTCACCTGCATCTCCTCCAACCTTGTCTAATGCAATCGGTGCTCCCAATGTGGTCTTCTCTACATCAGTGAGACCAAATGTAGGCTAGGTGACCATTTTGCTCAGCATCTTCAACTGGCCTTTAATGGCCAACCTAACCTCCCATCACTGCCCATCTCAACTCCCCAAACCACTCACCTTCTGACCTTCCATCCTTGGCCTACTCTTGTGTTGCAGTGGCTGGGAAAGCAAATTGTAAAAACACCACCATATCTTCCGCCTGGGCTCCCTACTGCCAACATTGAGTTCTCCGATTTCTAATAAACTTCCCACTCATCACCCACCTCTTCTTCCAGCCCCACCTCCTCCCTTCCATTCCACCTCTGAACCTCCCTTCCAGCAACAAACCAGATCCATCCCTCCCATCCACCAGGTCATATCTACCACCAGTACCCATCTAACTCCACCATTCTGCCTCCACCCCTCCCCCCACTTTACCTGCAGCTCCCCCTTCCCCCATGTCCAGTCCTGAAGAAGGGTAGTACCCGAAACGTTGACTGCTCCATTCCTCCAGATGTTGCTTGGACTGCTGTGTTCCTCCAGGCTCCTGTTTGTCTTCCTTGGGCTCCAGCATCTGCAGTTTGTTTTTAATCTCTGTACAGAGTTTGGCCTTGCTGACCGCACTCTACACCAGAATGGCTTTGACTGGATTGAATTCATTGAGCATTTTCTTCTTTGGTCTCTGGAAAGTTGGACATTGGACATGTAATGTCCAGGAGCCTCCTGAAACATTGACTCCATGGGAATTGGCCAGGAGGTCTAACCTTCTAAACATGTAATTCCCCTGTTGCCTGGGTTCTTCTACAAAGGGCTCCAACTCAGAGCCAGAGTCAGCTTTTGAACAGTTTTGATGTATTTCCCTCAACAATTCCCCAGGAAATAGTAGACAGATTAAACAGAAGCCTAATTCTTGAAGATCCACAGAATTGACTTTCTGCCCCAATCACATGCACTGACATCCTGTCTTCCCATTGACATCTCTCCCTGTTCCCCCACCACATGAATCCCAACTGGCCCTGCAACCCCCTAAGTACCTCCTGAATCAGCAGAACTATACCTCTTGATCGTACTAACGTCCAATCACCTGACTACTGTTTTCAACTCGACCTAACTCCGCCCCCAACCCCAGTTATGCCCCCAAATATACCTGACTACCTTTTTTATCTCCCTGAGTCAGCCACCTATGTACCCACCTCACCTGTCTCCCACCTGCCACCCTGCACACAAACACCAAACGTCCACCTGGCACACCCATCACTCTATTGCCATCCACCTCAATGTACCCAATTACCTTACCCACTATGTACGTTCTAACTATACGTTCACTCAAACATCTGTACATTCATCTATTAACTTCCACACTTGGCATTTAAACTTACCCTATGGCAGGCTAGTGGCATGACACTGAGGCCATCTTCTGCACTGTTCATCTTTGCACATTTCACCACAGATCGTTGTACTGAACAAGTTCTTCAGCATCAGATGTCAGATTGGACTAGCCATATAAACACATGTACGAACAGGTCAGAGGCTAGGAGAACAGCAATGAGTAATTCACCTCCCGTCTTCATCCAATATCTGTCCACCATCTACAAGGCACAAGACAGGAGTATGTTGGAATACTCTCTAGTTGCCTGGATGGAGGCAGCTCCATCAACACTCAAGAAGCTTGACACCATCCAGGACAAAGCAGTCCACTTGAATTGCACCCCATTCAACTGTCTCAAACATTCATTCAGTCCACCAATGATGCACTGTAGTAGCAGCATGTACCATTTGCACAATGGACTACAATAACTCACCAATATATCTTCAAAAACCCATGGTTGTTTCCCGATGGAAGGGCAAATTCACAGATACTACCCCTGCAAACTCACTCCAAGCTACCCATCATCGTGACATGGAAATATATCGCTGTCCTTCTCTGTAACTGGAGTAAAAAATGCTGAAATTCTGTTCCCAATTGTATTGCTGGTTGACCTGCATGAGAAAGACTGCAGCTGTTCAAGAAGGGATGGGCAATACATGCTGAAAAATGTTAGAAAATAATGATGACAGAACATCATTTTCTCCAGATTACTTTTAAGGATGGTTTTCTTCAGGTGGAGGCCCAAAAAGCTGCTTAAAACAAAATTACTAGTGCTTGATGTTCCACACTAATGGCTTACATCACATCCTCTATAGAGGTACAAAGCTAGTCTGACCACTAGTAATTGTGATTAAAATACAATGGCTTTGAAATTACATTGTGTGAAGATTAGTGTATGAATCCTTAACATTTTCATATTAAATTCCTCAGCCCTCTGTTTAAATGGAGACTGTAAGCTGTTTATTTTAATCAGGCTTATTTTAAACAAGTTAAGATCTTTAGTAAGTCAGGGAAGTAGGGAATTTAATATGACCACATTAAGCTTGCCAGTGCTAATCTTCGTAATTTCAAGGCCAAGATTTTGTTTGCATCCCACTAAAAGCGATGACACATGTATCACGGTATTTAATGTCAAATAAAATTACAATGGGTACATGAGGAATGCCTGTACTAAAGAGAATAAACTTTACTAGGCAACATTCATTCATATCGAAATAAAAGGAAGAGTCCTATTTGTTTGCCAATTAGCTTCTCAATGTGTAGGTTTTCGCACATTTGCTACATTTACAATGGAGGATATCGGAACATGAATGAATTTTATCCCATTAAGCAACACAGCTGTAGTCTGCAGCTCTCTAATTGTAAAAGATTACTGCATAATTAATCGAGTCATTAATACATGTTGGCACGATGCCAGCCAACAGAGCAAGCAGAAGTAACATCTTAAAAATCTTATTTCAAATTGTTTATTGTGAAGTCTACTTGTAACTTAGAGTATTTATATAATGGTAACTCAGGAAGCTTAAACGTTTCTGGAAGTATTCATAGAAACATAGAATTCCTGCAGTGTGGAAAGTTGTAATTTGGACCATTGAGTCTGTGTTGACCCTCAGAGGAACATCCCACCCGGGTCTACCCTAATCCTGTATCCCACATTTACCATGGCTGGTCTACCTAACCTACACATCCCTGGACATTATGAGGCTGTTTGGCATGGCCAATCCACCTAGCCTGCACATTTTTGGACTGTGGGAGGAACCCAGAGCACTCAGAGAAAACCCAAGCAGACATGGGGAGAATGTGCAAACTCCACACAGACAGTCACCTGAGGCTGGAATCGAACCTGGGTCCCACTGCTAATCACTGAGCCACCACACTGCTCGAGTTTCAAATCTTATTAAAAATATTAACCGTAACAAAGTAAGTAGTCTCAC
This sequence comes from Stegostoma tigrinum, assembly GCF_030684315.1. Taxonomy (NCBI): domain Eukaryota; kingdom Metazoa; phylum Chordata; class Chondrichthyes; order Orectolobiformes; family Stegostomatidae; genus Stegostoma; species Stegostoma tigrinum. The sequence goes on from NC_081354.1 coordinate 165,549,881, forward strand.
ACTTCCCTACTTTATACTCCAGCATATATACATAGATATTAGTAGCAGAAATTGGGCATTTAGAATCTCACCGTTTGATATATTCATGGCTGATCTAATTGTAGTCCCAATCCACTCTCCTGTGATCTGCTACACTCTTTGAACCTCTTGTCAATTAATATTCTATCTAAATCTGGGTTCAAAAAACATTGTCCCCACTGTTCTCTGAGGAAGAGAATTCCACAGAACAATAACCCTCTGAGAAAGCATGTTTCAGCTGACAGCATAAACATCAAGAAAACAATTTTCCAAAATGATACTCCTGCGCACGTGGTGGAATGTTTCTTCAAAAAAATGTGAAAAGTAGCATTCATTGACAATAAACAAGGAGCAGAATCCATGTGAAAATTTAGCCCCAAAAACTGTGAGGTAACATCTTATGCAGTACAAATATAGTCAAATTTAATGCTAATGCTTGAGGAAGATTTGTGAAATTCACTCTGGTCGGTAAGGAGATGGAAAAATTGAGCCCTAATGTCTCAGGAGATTGACATGATAACATCTAGCCATTTGAAGCACTGAGAAACTTTCACTCAGATGGAAAACTCTACAGTGGTGATAAGTTTAATTGAGGACAAATTTTGGCCAAATTTAATTGCATGAATTAGATAATGGAAAGTTTTTCAAACCCTCAGAGTTCCAAGATTGTTAGTCACTCTAAATTCTTTGCTCTGTTTATATGAACCTAATGGTTCTTCAATTGATCCGGAAAATTAAGGAGAAGTAGTTTGGTGCTTAATTCTAAGTGTTGCAATAGATGTTTAATAATTAAAGCATTCAGAGATGACAGCTCTGGAGCATGTTGGACCTGCATCTGCGTCTCTTGACTCAGAGGTGGGGACACTACCGCTGTGCCACAACGGTCCCCAAAGAGTGCTACAATGTTGCAAATCAAAAGCAGAAACTATCTTACCTGCTTCGAATTCGAACTCCCATTGGTTTATTGTTGAATTTAAGTCATAAATAAATCTGCAGTCAATTAGACATTCAGCATTAAACTGAAGGGCATAGCATCGAGAGACTATTAAAAACTCAAGTGAAGAGTATGGTTAAAAGCAGCAAGAATTTTAAACATAGATTTTGGACAAACAAGTTATTATCTAAGGTAATGCATCAGTTTGATCACTTAATGTGGATATGAAAGAAAATCAGCATGCAGATCCTAATAGTCTTGCAATTTTGAGGCCATTCCTTTAGCTTGAAAGGTGGAATTCTCTCCTTAAACTCCTAACTTTTCATTGAACACATCTTTAAACCTACCTCCTCAACCAACCATTTAGTTAATCCTATCAAGGTTTCCTATCTGTAGCTAATGCCCAATTTTTCATATACAGCTGAAGTGCCTTGTGGCATTTCCCATCATTAAAGACACTGGCCTGGATTTTAGAGTAGAATACAATGGAAGTTTATTGTCATTTGTACTTTTACATGAAAAATACAGTGAAACATTTTATAAATCATCCCACCACAGCACCTACATCAATGACAGAATTCAGACATATTTTTAAAATGTTAAATTAAGACAAAGCTCATCATAGTTCAGTTAACAGTTCCCGGGTTGAATTTTGGTTCCTAGATTGGAAGTGCAGCCAGGATATTTTCTGATTCTCAAACCTGATCTGGGGAGTTTCATCTGTGTTATGGACCAGACCAAAATATAATAAGAAGATAATCTAGACCCTAACATTTTCTTGTTCTAAAGGTACATGTAATGGTGTGTTCTGGACGCAATTTGATTGGTCAAAGTATCAGGCTTGAAACAAAACATACTGAAATCATACACTATAATTAAAATACAACCAAAATTAAATAAATTGATTGGGGTAAGTGTAACTCTATCGAAATGCTTAACAAAATAATACATATAGTAAGTGCTTCTAATTAACTGTCCAACATCGTAACATCCCAAAAACACACATTTGGGAAGGGTAAATTCGGTAATATAGCAAAATGCAATTCTAGCAGCAGGAAGAGAACCCTAGCTTTTAGCTGTAACAGAGAGAGGAATAAAAACTTCCACATTCAGATTGTCAATACCACGGCTACTGCGACTGAAAAATTAAAGCTAAAAATCCTCATTCACTCAGAGCCTGACCCCACCCATTCAGTAAAAACTGAAAGAACTGAGGATGCTGTAAATCAGGAACAAAAACAGAAGCTGCTGGAAAAGCTCAGCAGATCTGGCAGCATCGGTAAAGAAAAAAAAATCAGAGTTAATGTTTCAGATTTGGTAACCCTTCCTCAGAAAAATAGTTTTGAGGAAAGTTCATCAGACCTGAAACATTAATTTTGAGTTTCTCTTCACAGATGCTGCCAGACTTGCTGAGCTTTCCCAGCAACTTCTGTTTTTGAAGCTGTTTACTCTATTGGCTTTGAGCAGACCGCCTCAAACCTCTGCCTCAATCTTTCTTCATTAAAAAAAGGACAAAATATATCTCATAAAGTCATAATATTGTCACACCCTGGACAGTCTGATTTTCATTCCAGCATGGAAAGGTTCTCTAAGAATGAGGCCCGTTGGCGCCAGAAGAAGAGCAGAGATGGCCAGGTGTTCTTCTGACATCATTATGGGCAGTACGGAAGCATAGTGATCAGCACTGCGGCCTCACAGCACCAGGGACCCCGGTTCAATTCCTGCTTTGGCTGACTGCCTGTGCGGAGTTCGGACGTTCTCTCCATGTTTGCATGGGCTTCCACCAGGTGCTCCAGTTTCCTCCCCTAGTCCAAAGATTGCAGATTAAGTGGATTGGCATTGTTAAATTGTCCTGTAATGCCCAGGTATACGTAGGTTATGCGGATTAGCCAGGGGGTAAAAACACCTTTCAGGACTAGGGCGAGTTTGTGTGCAATACTGTTTACAGCGGACCAGTGCAGGCCTAATGGGCCGAATGACCTCTATGTGCACTGTCAGGATTCTATGATTACAACCTTTGTCCAAGTGTGGCCAAAAGAGCTGAACTGAAGGATTATGATGACAATGTCAATGCAGCATTTGACCAAGTGTGGCATCATAGAAGCCAAGGAGCAAAGCAGGATTCAGTTGAATTGAGATAACAAGGTGTGGAGCAGGATGAACACAGCAGGCCAAGCAGCATCTTAGGAGCAGGAAAGTTCACATTTCGGGCCTAGACCTCTAATGAAGGGTCCAGGCCCGAAATGTCAGCTTTCCTGCTCCTAAGATGCTGCTCGGCCCTGTTATCTTGGATTCCCCAGCATCTGCAGTTCCCATTATCTCTGAATCAGTTGAATTGAATTAGCTTTATTGTCACATGTACCCAATTAAGTACAGTGTCAAGTTTATAAGTCACTTACAGTACCATCTTACGGACAAAGGTATGGCTTCTTCAGTTCTAGATTAGTTACAGAGTAACAACATCAATAACACTTGGCACCATCTTAGATACAGAGTACTTAGGTACAATCCTTAGCTACAGAACGGAGAAATGAACAAAAAAAGTTACATTACAGCTTTACACAGTACAACCATAGGTCAGAAAAAACAAGAGTTCAATAGATAAACATCACAGTCTTTCATCAAGGGCTCTCCACAGCAGGGGTCCTCCACGCTCTGCTAGTGACTGGCATCCCCACTTTGGAGGCCGGGGCCGGGTGTCTGAGTCTATAAGACAGAGGAGGAGAAGAGAAACCACAGAAGGGAGGAAAAGAGGGAGAGAAAAAGAAAAAGAACAGGTGGAGGAGACAATCTCAGGCTGGTGTATCTGGAATCGCGAAGTATGCTGCGCGGAATGGAGTCATACCTGACACAAAGAAAGGTAGCCATGATAGTTGAAGGTCAGTCATCTCACTTGTAGTAGAATACAACAGAGTTTTCTTATATTAGTGCTCTAGGCCCTACCATCTTCAGCTGCCTCATCAATTACCTTCTGTCCATCATATGGTCAAAGTGGAGATGATTGCAAAATGTTCAGTGCCATTCGTGATTCCTCAGATACTAAAGCTGTCTATTTCTAAATGCAGTAAGACCTGGACAATATCCAGGTTTGGACTAATAAATGGTAAGTAATATTTGCACTACATAAATACTAAACTGACTATCTTGAACAAGAGAGAATCTAAACATCTCCTGCTGACATTCAATACCATTTTCTAAATCCCCTAATATAAGGATGTTTGGAGGTTACCACTGAAAGGAAGTTGAAATGTACAAACCATATACTACGGTTACAAGAGGAGGGCAAAGGCGAGGAATTTGATGGCAAATAATTACGTGTCTGCCTCCCCACTGCCTGTCCACCATCAACACCGCACAAGTCAGCTATGTGACACAATATTTCTATGGTATACAGCTCCATCAACACTCAAAAAGCTGATCCAAGATAAAGCAGCCGATTGGATTAACAGTTCATTCACTGTTATCAATTGTCAATCCCTTCACCACCAACTCACACAAGCAGCTGTGAATACCACCCACAAAATGGACTGCATTAACTCACCAAGGCCCCTTTGACAGCACCTCCCAAACCCACAATCACAGCCATTTAGAAGGATAAGGGCAGCAGATAAATAGGAAAACCTCCATTTACAAACTTCTCTCCAAACAACTCACCATCCTGATTTGGAAATGTTATCGTCCTTCCTTCGCTGTCACTGTGTCAAAATCCTGGAATTCCTTTCCTAAATGCATTGGGGATTCCTACACCCCAATACAATAGTTCAATAAGGCAGCCCATCACTGTTTTCTGAAGGGAAGTTAGGGATATGCAATACATATTGGCCTATCTTGTGGTGCCACATACTGTGAATAAGTTTTTAAAAGGCAGGCTGAATGGAAGATCTGACTCAGGATGCTGGTTCTGTGTTGAATTAATTTTTAAAAAATCCCTCTGGCCCTCATCCCTCATGTTCCCTGCCCCCACGCCAACCAATGTCATGACAGATCCTTCATACCAATATATCTCCTCTTTCTAATTGCATGGGCCTTTATAGCCCCAGTGCCAATTTAGTGTTGGACCATAAGACCATAAGAAATAGTAGGCATTCAACCCCTTGAGCCTGCACTGACATTCAATAGGATCATGGCTCGTGCAAAATTCATCATGATCACTTTCCTACCCTTTTCCTATAATCCTTGATTCCCATACTATTTCTCTCAGCCTTAAATATGTATAACGACTCTGCCCGTACAGCTCTCTTTGACAAGGAGTTCCAAAGACTCTCAATCCTCTGAGAGGAGGGATTCCTCCTCATCTCACACTTCACTTGGCATTCCTGTATTCTGAGACTGTACCTTTTGGTCCTAGACTCCTTTATGAAAGGAAACATCTTCTCAGCATTTATCCTGTTAAGTCTCCTAAAAATTCTTTATGTTTCAATGAGATCACCTCTCATTTTTCTATCGTCCAGTGAGTAGATTTGTTTAATCTTTGCTCATAACATAATCTCACCGTACCAGGGATCATTCTTTGAACTGTGTCCAGCAGCTAAATTATGCCAACCCATTTCCCCTCCCCTTCTCACTGATACCTACTCACCAAATATGCACTATGGGCAGGCCTTAGAACATAGACAAATATGAGATCAATCAAATTTCTACTAATTAACGTTCCAAGTATATATTGCTGACTTTGCTAAATTGAAAATTAATCTCATAAAAACATTCTGCATTTAAATTCCTTCAACTATATAAAGCATTATAACAACAAGTATTTAATTTAAATGCAAATTGCCTGCCAACAAGTATTGGAATTTAAATGCCCACATCAACGAGTCTGTTACAACTTGTGGCTGTTAATTAAAGTGAGGTGGCAGGAATCTTGCTGTGAGAATATATGGCTATGAAATCAGGTATGATATATTAATTCAGCAATGGAAGACTTCAAACACACGGCAACGGACAGAGTGAAGTAGCTTGCAACCATTTTGTTTTAGGATAGAACTTTTAAATGCTTCAATAGTTTGACAATAGTTGGTTAGGTGATATTTGAAATATTGCATTCAGTTCTGGTCTCCCTTCTATAGGAAGGATGTTGTGAAACTTGAAAGGATTCAGAGAAGATTACAAGGATGTTTACAGGGTTGGAAAGTTTGAGCTGTAGGGAGAACCTGAATAGGCTGGGGCTATTTTCCCTGGAGGATCAGAGGCAGAGGGGTGACCTTGTAGATTTTTATAAAATCATGGGGGATTTGGATAGGGTAAATAGAAATGTCTTTTCCCCAGGGTGGAGGAGTCCATAACTAGAGGGTAAGGGTTTAAGATAAGAGGGGAATGATTTAAAGGGGACCTAAGGGGCAACAACTTCATGCAGAGGGTGGTACGTGTATGGAATGAGCTGCCAGAGGAAGTGATGGAGGCTGGCACAATTACATCATTTAAAAGGCATCTGGATGGGAATAAAAATAGGAAGGTTTAGCAGGATATGGGCCAAATGTTGGTAAATGTGACTAGATCTATATAGGAATTCCGGTTCGCATGGATGAATTGGGCCAACGGGTCTGTTTTCAGTTCTGAGGAAGGGTCACTGAACCCAATACATTAACTCTGATCTTTTTCTTCACAGATACTGCCAGGCCTACTGAGCTTTTCCACAAGACCATAAGACATAGGAGTGGAAGTAAGGCCATTCGGCCCATCAAGTCCACTCCGCCATTTAAATCATGGCTGATGGGCATTTCAACACCACTTACCTGCATTCTTCCCATAGCCCTTTTCCAGCAACTTCTGTTTTAATTCCTGATTTACAGCATCTGCAGTTCTTTCAGCCTGTTTCCTTTGCTGTACATCTCTATGACTCTGTGACTGCTCCCTTCAACAGATGTTTTTTGACAATTCCTCTTGATATTTTTTGACAGTTCTCTTTGACAGGTGCTTCTGGTGGTTTTGAAAGTTTATTTTGGCAGGTCTGGTGACAATTCTAGCAAGTTTGGCCATATTGAGTCTATACATTCCTTTTGCACATTCTCCTACTTTTAAAAATTCCAAAGGATCCCTTTCCATCCTATGTCCTGAGACCAATTCCGAAGGAATACTTTATCTCTACAAAGGGATACCTTGGCTAGCTAAACAAACCACAAAGCTCACACCTACTGTTGCCAAGTTTAAACTGTGTGCTTCGGGTTTTATGCTCCTTGGTAACCAAACTCCCACTTGCGTGGATTTAACAGGTCAGCTGACCTCTGTTAAATATGTGTGCATATAACATGCCCTGACCACATTGATACCACCACAAAAATGTGAATTGCCATCTTCGAGGATGGGATTTTCAGATTTTTGTTCACTTATGTCAATCCACTGGAGGCTCTCCATTGTAGCAAAAACCTAGGCCTGTGTAATTACAAGTTGGTAATGTTGGAAGTTTTTATTGCACATATCAAAGAAATGATAAATACTTTATTTTGAAAGTACCTTTACAACTGTGCTATTCTGTGTGCAAAGAGTAAATCTTCCCCTATGATTACTGATGTGTTAGGGTGGCCGTCTACCATTTTATAACTAGATAACAACAAATATTATTTCCTACTTGGTATTTCTTTTATAAATACCAGAATAAATTTCTGGAATATGTAGTGTAAAAGACAAAATATATAAATGGCTATGTGAAATGCTTTTTCTTCACTTATGACAGACAGGTACAAATGTTCCGTGACTCATCTGCAATAAATAAAATTCGCTATCCCATGTATGATCATTTATTATCCTCTTTATATCTTTTAATAAGGTGTCTTCTAAAGTTATGACAAACAAGCCCTGTTGCATCCAGAAAGAACATCAGGAACATCCCTCAAGAACAGTGTCTATCTATTGAACAGTGCAAGTTAGAACAGAATATTAAAAAATTAAAAATTATACTATCTTTGTAATAACACTACAAAGGCACTTAGCTAATTCTAATCCTAATTTCTTAGTAGCTTCAATAAAATATTGCATTTATGTTCATGTGTATTGAAGGCTAAATTATTTTTAATGTTAAAGATTATTTTGGGAGGATGCCTTGTAATTATTGCAATTGAGTGTGCCAATATTTGAGCAATGTATTCCCAAAAGTTTGTCTTAAACTGTAATTTTTCACTGACAATCAAATGTTTTTAATTACAGCCAAATTATATGGAAATTCACACCAGGAATAAAGTGTTCACTTCTACTAAGATATTTGTGGATGCTTAATTAATTTGTATTGTGTGAGATAAAATAAAGATAGTGTTCTAAAATCAGCAACTTGTATCGACCTCAGGCATTCCAATTACAGGGCTAACATGAATGTGACCATAAAAACCCTTAGGTATATTGTAGTTAACCTCTTAGTGACCCCACTCAGATGCAGGTCAGCTCCCAGTGATTTGACCTGAAACAGACCTTGACATGGCAAAAGGCCTCTGGATACGTTGTCAAATGCTTCTGCTTGTACTCAATAAAGCAAGAAGGATTTCTGCACTGTAATTACATATGTTGTTACATATGAACTAGAGATACTGTGTGATTTATAAAATGCACTCTTTTTGCTCACATCAAATTGAAATCTGCCATTCTTGCAGACCTTACCATTAAAAATGTGATAAGCCGAAACGAGGGGTCGAAAATGGGGAGAATCGAATGGGACCCCAAATTAACAAATTAAATGCTACGGCTTCAGTCCCAGGTCAGAGCTCCTGAAAATGTTGAATCGCAGTTTATAGCATTGGGCTAAATTCTCAACCTATAATGATTCAAGCTGGCTTATGGGATGTCACTTTACAAATGTTCATGTTAAATTCTAAAGCCGGGTAAAGCTGCATTAGATTTGAGTTGACTTGCTCCTCATAGAAAGACAAAATGTTTCTGAACTCTGTTCAGGTGTGCTGTCAGTGATGTGGAATGCCAGTTCATCCTTGAAGTTATGGTGAATGGTGACCATCTGTGGAGAAGCATTTTCAAATTGTCTCATACATAATAGCGAACATTCATTATTTGTCCCTGATGTTATTGGCTGGATGATTCCACAAGGGTTGACTGAGCTCGGACTTTTCTCTCTGGAGAGAAGGAGGAAGAGACGTGGCCTGATCGAGGTGTACAAGGTAATGAGAGGCATGGATAGAGTCGCTAGCCAGAGACTTTTCCCCAGGGCAGGATTGACTGCCACGAGGGGTCATAGTTTTAAGATGTTAGGAGGAAGGTATAGAGGAGACGTCAGGGGGAGGTTCTTCACCCAGAGAGTTGTGAGCGCATGGAATACTTTGCCAGTGGTAGTTGTGGAAGCGGAGTCATTAGTGACATTTAAGCGACTGCTGGACATGCACTTGGACAGCAGTGAATTGAGGGGAATGTAGGTTAGGTTATTTTATTTTTGGATTAGGATTATGCCATGTCACAACATTGTGGGCCGAAGGGCCTGTACTGTGCTGTACTTTTCTATGTTCTATGTTCTATGTCCTAGGGGTCCGCAATGGCTCTCAGTAGCAAACAAAAAAATTAAAATATTTGTCCATGGTGTCATTTGAGGGGAGAAAACAATTAGTAGTGATACAAGATTTTATTTCCACAATGCTCTCTGTCTGAAGTGTGAGACTCCAAATCGGAAAGAATCAACGATCTCTCCAGATAATGACTAAAGAGAGCACCGAAGGGAAGGAGACAAGAAATGAAACCAATGATAGCAGAAACAGAAAATCATTGAGTCACTGTCTAAACGCTTACCAATTTTGTTGATTCCTATCATTGTTTATTTATTTTTCCTGATATTCTTCAGAAGCTCAAAGACATGTTTTGCAGAAGTCTCTGAACTGACCATAAAAGTTATTCCTGAGCTATTCAATACATAAGCAACATAAATTCATCTATTTCCTCTCAAACTCAACTCCAAACAGTTAGAAAGTGACATTGTGTTCTCATTCATGGAATGTGGGTGTTGCTAGCTTTACAAACTTTTATTGACCATCCCTCATTGTGCTTCAGAGGGTGATGATGAGCCACGATAGTTTTGGTGGGTAGAGGCAGTAGGAACTGCAGATGCTGGAGAATCTGAGATAACAAGGTGTAGAGTTGGATGAACACAGCAGGTCAAGCAGCATCAGAGGAGCAGGAAGGCTGACGTTTTGGGTCTGGACCCTTCTTTAGAAAACAAAATCTCTTTTTTTCTGAAGAAGGGTCCAGACCAAAATGTCAGCTTTCCTGCTCCTCGAATGCTGCTTGGCCTGCTGTGTTTATCCAACTCTACACCTTGTTATCTCAGATTCTCCAGTATCTGCAGTTCCTACTTCCCCTTGCTCATCAAGAATATCCCACTTCCCGAACTGGAAATAATTCTTGCTGGTTCAAAATCCTTAAAATAGCTACCCATCAAAACTGAGATAACAAGGTGACGAGCTGGATGAACACAGCAGGCCAAGCAGCATCAGAGGAGCAGGAAGGCTGACGTTTTGGGTCTGGACCCTTCTTTAGAAAACAAAATCTCTTTTTTTCTGAGAGGTACTGTCACCAAGCCTTCTTTTGGTTTTATTCCAAGTGAGGAAAGATATTCAAGCAAAGTCTTTGGCAGAAGAGAGATTCAATCTTTATAAGTAGACTATGTTTATTGCAGATTACTTAATATTAATTACGTTTTATCTGAGTTGTCTGATGAGACCTTAGGCTGGAATTCAGTTTCATAGAAGTTAGCACTAAATTCTGTATTTGTAAAACTCGGAAGTTGTCTCCTCTCAGGAGAGTCCTTTATATCCTGATGGGGGAGCTTATCTCATGACGTAATTTAACACTTCCAGATACTAAGAGTGTCATACAACATATCCTCCCAAGTATTTTCCTGGTTATTAAATTCTTTAGAACATTGTTTCAAATGAGTAAAGTAGGTTTACTAATTACAATTACCATTGCCACATCTCCACCCACAATGAGAAAAATTTCCAAAGAAAGGATCCATCATGTTTGTTTGATGAGAAATGTTAAAGATAGCATCAAACTAAAAACAAAATGTATATATTATTATGCAAAGATAGGTGGCAGGTCAGAAGATTGGACAGAACATGAAAAAGTGAAGAATGATGAAAGAATTAAAAAGAATGGGAATATTAGAGTCCAAGAGAAAGCTAACAAAAAATATGAAAGAAAATAGATTTTTCATAAATATTTAAAGAAGAAACGAGTTAACAAACTAACTGCTCATTCTTCAGAAAGTGAAGCTGAAGAATTAGCAACAGAAAAATAAGAAAATGGCAAATCAGTTGACCAGGCATACCAGCAAAATTCAGGAAGCAGCAATGAGTCAGAAAATGCAAAGTAGAAAAGTAGTCAGGGAAATCACAACGAATTAAAACTGATACTGAGTCAAATGTTGGAACTATGGGCTGACAAGTACTTGGGCCCAGATAGACTTTATCCTAGGATCTTAAAAGAAGTAGCTGGTGAAATAGTTAATGCATTGGTTTTAATTTACCAAATCTCCTTGGATTCAAGGATAGTCAAATTAGATTGGAAGATAGCAAAAGTAACTCTTTTATTCAGAAAGAAAGACAGAAATTATTCTAAGGCAATCTAATGTCTGTCATAAGGAAAATGCTTGAAGCTGTTATTGAAGAAGTTATGACAGAGTAAGTTCACAGTAATCAGATAGAGTCGGCGTAGTTTTTTGAAAAGGAAATTATATTTGAGGACGTAATATGTGCTTTGGGTAAAGGTGGATATATTGTATTTAGATTTTCAGAAGACATTTGATAAGGTTATATAACAAAGGTTATTGTAGAAAATAAAAATGCATGGCTTAGGAGGTAGCATGTTGGCATGGATAGATCGGCTGGTTAACAGGAATCAGAGAGCAGATGTAAAGAGTCTTTTCAGGTTGGCAAGATGGAATGAGTGGTGTGTTGCAGGATCCAGTGATAGAATCATAAATGGCTACAAATTATATAAATCACAAGATGAAGGGAGAGAAGATCTGGCAACACAAAGCCAAGTAGGAACACAAACACTGAAGAGGAAATAAGAATGTAACAAAATATTTTTCATAGGTTAAGTGAATGGGCAAAGAGGTGACAAATGGAATATGATGTGGAAAAACGTGAAGTTGTCCATTTTGGAGGTGGAATATGAAAAATTATATTCTCTAATTGGTGACAGGATTCAGCGTTACAAAGAAATTTGTGTGGCCTTGTGTGTGAATCATAAAAGGACAATATGCAGATGCAGCAAGTAATTGGGAAAACTAATAGAACATTATCATTTAACACAAGGTGAATTGAACACATTTGTAGGGAGATTGTGTTTCAGTTTTACAGGTCAATGGTAAAGCTGTATCTGCCTTACTGTGCACAGTATTCATCATCTTATTTAAGAAAGGACAGTGCTGATGCTGTGGGGAAGCAACACCTACATGCAAGAGCAAGGACAAGATGTTGACTTGTACAGGCCACTTTTCAGACCTCAGCTGGAGTATTGTGAATGTGCACTCCACTTTACAGGAAGCATGTGAATGTATTGGAAAGATTGCAGAAGCAATTTACAAGAATTGTTCTGGGGATGAGGAACTTCAGTTAAGATGATAGATTGAACATTTTTGGGATGGTGCTCCTTGTAGGGAAGTAGGTTAAGAGAAGTTTTGACAGACATTTTCAAAATCATGAGTGGGCTGGATAGAGTAGACAGGCAGAAATTGTAAAAGGAACACAAACTTGAGGGAATAGATTTAAAGTGATCTACAAAAGAAATAGGAGTGAAGTTAGGAAAAATGTTCCCACACAGCAAGTAGTTAGGCGATAGAACACACTGTGTGGAAGTGAGGTAGAGACAGGTTCAATTGGCGCAATAGCAATTATTTGGATAAAAATAACATGGAAGAATTTTTGGAAAAGAATATGAGATTGGCATTAATTAGTGACACTCATTTAACAAACTTGTACAGGCACTACAGACTGAAAGACCTCCTGTGCCATCACACTTCTGTGATTCAGTGATTTATGAATGGCCTAGTCCTCTTCTTAAAGCATATGAGCATATATCCAGAGATAATGGGAACTGCAGATGCTGGAGAATCCAAGATAATAAAGTGTGAAGCTGGATGAACACAGCAGGCCAAGCAGCATCTCAGGAGCACAAAAGCTGACGTTTTGGGATGAAGGGTCTAGGCCCGAAATGTCAGCTTTTGTGCTCCTGATATGCTGCTTGGCCTGCTGTGTTCATCCAGCTTCATACTTTATTATCTGAGCATATATCCATGTGCTTTCAGGGAAAAAAAGAACGGGATGATGTTCCTTTAAGCATTACGATGGCCTAGGTGCCTCAGTGGTTAGCACTGTTGCCTCAAAGCACCAGGAACCTGGGTTCGATTCCAGCCTCAGGCAACTGTCTGTGTGGAGTTTGCACATTCTCCCCATTTCTGCATGGGTTCCCTCTGGGTCCTCCGGTTTCAAATCAGTCCAAAAATGTGCAGGTTGGCTGGATTGGCCACGCTAAATTGCTCATAGTGTTCAGGGATGTGTAGATTAAGTGGATTATAGGGGTATGGGTCTAGGTGGGTTGCTCCAAGGGTCAACCTGGACTTGTTGGGCCGAAGGGCCTGTTTCCACCCTGTAGGGATTCTATGAAGATTATTATGGAAAAGCATCTGGCTTTCAGTAACTGATCATGTGACCAAGTTGCCTCAGTCTGGTAGTTAGGCAACCAGATAGCAAAGGACAACCAAGAAGTTAGTTGTAGAGGTGAGTAGGTTATAGGTGCGGCTCTGGTCTCGAGCAGGGCTTTAGCTTTGACTAAGCTTGCTGCAGGAAATATCTATTTCCACTAGCTTTTATTTGAATGCTGGCTGAAAGTGTTTAATATTCAAGACTCCAGAAAGAAAGTATGACAGAATCAGAAGAGTTCTCATCTCAGGTTGCTTAGTTTTGACTGTGAGCAATGCCAGTGCTGATTGTGGAGTTTAAAACTGTGTAATATTTGGAGGAAATTTGAAGTGACAGCCTTCTTTAATTCTTCTATGTGGCCATCCCAAGTGAACTTGACAATTGTTGCCCATCCTTAATTGCCTTCGAGTGACTGGTTGGCTTACTCAGCCATTTGAGAGGGCAGTTACAAGTCAACCACATGGAGTCACGTGTAGATCAGTCCAGGGAAGAATGGCAGGTTTCTTTCCCTAAAGATCATGTGTATCACACATTTTTTTTATGACAATTGGTGACAGCTTTATTGTCACTTTCATTAACACTAACCTTCAATTCCAGACCTTATTAATTGGATTTAAATCTCACCAGCTGTCACGGTGTGATTTGAATCCTTGGCCCCAGATCATCAGCCAGAACCTCTGGATTACCGCGGCAGTGATATTACATTAGTGCCAACATCTCCCCAAGAAGTAAATAGAAAGCCCAAGAAATCACAACGCTTGCACAAATCTTTTAACTATACCCAGACCAAGTGTTTAATCTTCCAATCTTGGACATGCATTTCTCTTGAGTTTTGAGGTTGCTATTCAAATGGACATAGAGGCAATGTTGGCCTAGTAAAAATGATTTAAAGTATAAGCAAATATGTTAGTTGTGCATTTAACATGGTTAATGTGACTGACTAATTAAGGAGAGTGGCAATTAATATTCACATCCTTTGAATTCCATGTATTAAAGTGTTTTTTACTGAAACCATAAGATAGTGGATTCATTCTTGAAGTAGGTATCTAGATTTTCAGATCTTAAAAACAAAATGAACAAATGCACATGGGAAGTGAGTAACTCCATACAATTTGGAGACATGGTTTTAGAGTGGCAAGGATTAGATCCTGAATACAAACGTATGATTAAGGAGCAAGGGAAGGCCACTCAACCCTTCGAGTATGCCTCACCATTCATTAGATCATGTCTGAAGTGATTTTAATCTCAAATCTATATTCCTGCATTCTCCCAATAGTATTTCACCCCTTGGCGTTCAAAATCTATCTGCCTCTGCCTTAAAAATATCTAAAGATTCTGCATCCACTGACTTTTGAGGAAATAAAATCCAGAGATTCACAAGCCTCAGAGATTTTTTTTTTCTCCTGATCTCTGCCATAAATCAGCAACCCCTTATTTTAAACTGCAATCTCTAGTTCTAGATTCTCCTACAGAAGAAGAAGAAACATTCTTTCCACATCCACCCAGTCATGTCCCCTCAGGATCTCACATGTCCCAATTAAATCAGCTCTGACATTTCTAAACTCCAGAGGATATAGGCCTAGCTTTTCTAGCTTTCTTCATAAAGCAATCCACTCATTCCAGGTATTAGTCTCTGAATTGCTTTCAATGTATTACTGTCTTCTTATTAATATGGTGACCAGTACTCCACTGGTCTTGCCAGTGTGCTGTACAGCTGATATTTAGCCTTCTATTCCTGCATTTAATTCCCCTCCCAATAAACCATAGTATTCTATTCATTTTCCTGATCACTTATTGTGCCTGCATACTAACCTTGTGCAACTCATGCACCAGGACACCCAGATCTCTGCATCTCAGAGCTCTGCAAACTCTCACCAATTAGATAATTTGCTTCTTTTTAATAATTCGTTGCTGTCTTTTATATTCTGCCCAGTCTTCTGCCCTACCACCCATCTTCGCACCATTAATATGTCTTTTCTTTGAATTTAAACTTAGTTAACCCTGGAAAGATCAGTCCACCAGTTTGATTTTTTTCCGGTGTTTTTGTTTTTTTTGGATATCAATTCTGTGCATTCTGGCATATGCCCTTAAACATTTGCCAATGCATTGCTGTTACAGCTATTCTTTACCTGAGAGGACCGGTCCACTTTCACTAGCTCTGCTTTCATGTCTTTGTAATTAGCCTTGTTTAAATTCAAAATAGTAATCTTGATCCACACTTCTCTTCCTTAATTTGTATATAAAATTCAACCATATCGCTCTGAGGGCAGTAATTAAAACTACTTTACTTGCCAAAACCAGGTCGAAAATCACCTGCTCTCTGGTTGTTGCCATAATATACTGGTCTAAGAAATTGTCCCAAAAAGATTCAATGAATTCATTTTGACTTCTTTTTCCCATCAAATTTTTTGAGTCTGTATGCACATTAAAATCCCCCACGACAATTGCCACATCCTTCGGACAAGCTCTCACTATTCCGTCCTTGATACCCTGTCCTATAATGTGGTTATTGTTAGGGTGCTATGACAGAACTCCCACAAGTGACCTCTTTCCTTTATCATTCCTCATGTCTACCCAGTCTGCTTCTGTATCCTGGTTTCCTGACTTCAGCTCTCTTTGGTGTTAATTTCATTTTGAATTAACAGAGGTGCTCCTCCATGCTTTTCTAGTTTCCTGCCCTTCTTTAATGTCACACGCCTTTCAACTTTCACGACCTGATCTAGGCCATCCTGCCACCATGTCTCAGTTATGACCGCTAGATCATACTTACTTGTCTCAATTGTAGTACTAGTTCATCCATTTTATTCAAATACAGTGTCTTAAGGTTTGTACTTTTATTATTTTTATTTCCTTATCTGCAGATATGCTCTGAGATCTGTATTCTCTGTGTCTTCCTGTCATTGTCTGCTTATCATTTCCCACATTAATTCCCTCCTCAGGAAAGGGTAGATGTGGAGAGGCTGTATTTCCCCTTGTGAGAGAGTCTGGGTCCAGACGGTATATCCTCAGAGTAAGTGGTCACACTCTTAAGACAAAGGTAAGGAGGAATTTCTTCGCTGAAGGTGGTGAATGAGTGGTATTCTTTACCACAGAGGGTTGTTGAGCCTGGGTAATTAAGCATATTCAAGTCTGAGATAGACAGATTTTTAATCACAATGGGAATCAAAGGTAATGGAAAAGAGGCATGAAAGTTGAGTCGAGGATTATCAGATCAACCATGATCTTGTTGAATGGTGAAATGGTCTTGATGAGCTAAATTTCTTTTAATTCATGCATGGGATGAGGGCATCATTGGTTGGGCCAGCATTTATTGCCCATCCCTAATTCCCCAGAGGGCGGTTAAGAATCAACTACATTGTTGTGGATCTGCAGTCATTAGTAGACCAGACCAGGGTCAGGAATCTAACTCCAGGAGCAGCAGATAAGGGGACAACAATGAGAAGCAGGGGGGTGAGGACGTAGTCAACACAGGACTGAAGGTATTCAACTTACATGCATGCAGTATATGAAACAAGGTAAATTAGCTTGTAACACAGATTAAAATTGGTGATTGCAAAGTTGTGGGTGTCACAGAGATGTGGCTATAAGGGGATCAGTGCAAACTATATATCCATGGATACACGTCCTACCGAAAGGACAGGCAGATAGACAAAGCGGGTTGGAATTAAATAGCTAGCAAGAAGCAATATAGGGTTGGAAAGTGTTGAATCTGAATGGGTAGAGTTGAGGAACAGCTCAGGAGAAAAGACCCTGATGTGAGTTTCATACAGGCCTCCCAACAGTAGTCAGGATGTAGGGAAGAAAATAAATCAGGAGCTAGAAAAGGCATGCAAGGAAGGCACTATTACAATAATCATGGGAAATCCAATTTGTAAATGGGCTGGGAAAATTAGGTTTGTTGTGGATTTCAAGAAAAGAATTTGTGGAATGTCCACAAGATGGTTTTTTAGAGCTGCCTGTGGTAGACCCCACTAAGGAAATTGCAGTTCTGGATTTGGTGAGGTGCAATGAGACAGACTTGATTAAGGAGCTGAAGGTGAAGGGCTCCCTAAAGGGTACTGACCATGATATGATAGAATTCACACTGCAGTTTGTGAGGGAGAAGCTGGCATTCAGTAACAGCATTACAATTGAGTAAAGGTAACTACAAAGATATGAGGGAGGAGGTGGCCAGAGGTGATTAGAAGGGGAGCCTAACAGAGAAGAGAGTGGAGCAACAATGGCAGGAGTTTTGGGGAGTAATTCTGGAAGTATAGCAAAAATTTTGTTCCTAGGAAGAAGAAACATGCTAAGGGGAAGACAAGGCAACCATGGCTGACAGGGGATGCAACAAAAAGCATAAGAGCAAATGTTCAGTGTGGGCTTGTTGGGCTGAAGGGCCTGTTTCCACATTGTAGAGATTCTATGATGATGATAAAGCATGCAATATGCTGAAGACTAGTGGGACAACAGATGATTGGGAAGCCTAAAAACCCAACAGAGGATAACCAATAAAATAGTAAGGAGGAACAAGATGAAATATGAGGCTAAGCTATGTATGGTTTAGAAGGGGTGGACGCTAGGAAGTTGTTTCCGTTAGGCGGGGAGACCAGGACCCGTGGGCACAGCCTTAAAATTAGAGGGGGTAAATTTAAAACTGAAATGAGATGACACTTCTTCAGCTAGAGAGTGGTGGGCTTGTGGAATTCATTGCCGCAGAGTGCAGTGGAGGCCGGGACGTTGGATGCCTTCAAGGCAGAGATCAACAAATTCTTGATCTCAAAAGGAATCAAGGGCTACGGGGGGAGTGCAGGGAAGTGGTGTTGAAATGCCCATCAGCCATGATTTAAATGGTGGAGTGGACTTGATGGGCCGAATGGCCTTACTTCCACTCCTATGTCTTATGGTCTTATGGTCTAAGCTAGCTTGTGATACAGAAGAAGATTGAAAGAGTTTTTTTAGATATATAAAATGTTAGCGAGAGGCAAGGTGTAACATTGGACTGCTGAAAAATGAGGCTGGAGAAGTAGTAACTTGTAAGAAAGAAATGGCAGAGGAACTGAATAGATACTTCACATCAATCTTCGTGGTGGAAGATACCAATAGCTTATCAGAACCTCAAGACAGTTGGGAGCAGAGGTGAGTGGCCATCACAAAGGAGAAGGTACTAGAGAAGCTGAAAGGTTTAAAGGTCGATAAACCACCTGGGCAAGATGGACTGCATTCTAGGGTCCTGAAAATAGGTGGAAGATTGTAGAGGCATTGGTGATGTTCTTTCAGGAATCACTGGAAGCAGCAAGAGTCCCAGAGGACTGGAAAATTACAAATGTATCACCCCTGTTTAAGAAGGGAGGGAAGCCAAAGACACACTTAAGAGACTCATTAACCTGACCTTGGCTATTGATAAGACTTGTGAATCCATTCTTAATGATGGGATTTCGGAGTACTTGGATGTATATGCTAAAACAGAGCTGAGTCAGTGCGGCTTTGTCACGGGGAGGCTGTGTTTGATAAAACTGTTAAAATTCTTTGAGGAGGCAATGAACAAGTTAGACAAAGGAGAGCCAGTAGACAATGATCTATTTTGATTTCCAAAAGGCCCTTGACAAGGTGCCACACAGGAGGCTGCAAAATAAGATAAGAGCGCATGTCTATCTCCAACCCCTCCCTCCCCTTCCTCGACATCTGTGTTTCCATTTCCGGGGATAGACTGGCCACTAATATCTATTACAAACCCATCGACTCCCACAGCTACCTGGACTATACATCCTCACACCCCACTTCCTGTAGACACTCCATCCCATTCTCTCAGTTCCTCTGCCGCTGTCGCATATGTTCCAATGAGGCCAACTTTGACGACGGATCCTCCGAAATGCTCCCCTTCTTCCTCAACTGAGGATTCCCCCGCACCAAAAACAAAGTTGCTGGAAAAGCTCAGCAGGTCTGGCAGCATCTGTGAAGGAGAAAACAGAGTTAACGTTTGGGGTCCGGTGACTCTTCCTCCAAATTCACCAGGAGTCCCCAACACCATTGTTGACAGGGTCCTCAACTGGGTCTGACTCATCTGCCACACTTCCACCCTCACCCTTTTCTTCCTTCCTGCAACAGTGATAGTGTTCCCCTTGTCCTTACCTAATATCCCACCAGCATCAACATCCAGAAGATCATCAGACTCCATTTCCAACACCTCCAGTGAGATGCCACGACCAGACACACATTCCCCTCCCCTCACTTGTCCACCTTCCAAAAGGTTCCCTCTGGGCACCTTCCTTCACTCCCAACAAGCCCCCACAACTCCTTCCCTGCAACTGGCGAAGGTGCAACACCTGCCCATTCACCTCCTCTGTCCCCAGTATTCAAGAGCCCAAACATACCTTCCAGGTGAAACAGCACTTTACCAGCAATTCCCAGAATCTAGTCTACAGCATTCTCTGCTCACAATGCAGTCTCCCCTACACTGGGGAAACGAAACGTAGACTGGGTGACCACTTTGCAGAACATTTACATTCTTCCAGCAAAAAAAAGCTGAGCTTATCAATTCCTTTATCTATCCAACTGCTATTCTCTCTCTTTGGGATCTATCCCCACCTATTGTTTACTCCTTACCTCCTTCCCCCACCCTATCTTCTGCATTTAAGCAAATATTTTCCTAGATACCATCTGATCTGAGGAAGGGTCACCAGACCCAAAACATTAACTCTGATTTTTCTCCACAGATGCTGCGTGACCTGATGAGCTTTTCTAGTAACTTCTGTTTTTGTTACTGATTTACAGCTTCCACAGTCCTTTTGTTTTATTAAGAGCCCCTGCTGTTAGGGGTAAAGTACTGGCATGGATAGAGGATTGGCTGGCTGGCAGATGGCAGAGTGTGGATAAAGAGAAATTTTTCAGTATGGCAGCCAGTGACTAGTGGACTTCCATGGGGGTCAATGTTGAGACCATGACTATTCATGATATACATAAATGATCTGGGCGAAGGAATTGAGGGTATTGTTCCTAAATTTGAAAATAAAACAAGGATAGGAGGAAGGACAAGTATTGTTGAAGAAGCAGTTCGGCTGCAGAAGGACCTGGACAAGCTAGGAGAGTGGGAACAAGAGTTATAGATGGAATACAATGTGGGGAAAGCGTGAGGATATGCAATTTGGCAGGAAGAATAGAAGCATAGACTATTTTCTAAATGGGGAAAGGCTTCAGAAACCAGAAGCACAAAGGGGGCTTAGGAGTCCTAGTTCAGGTTTCTCTTAAGGTTGATATGCAGTTTCAGTTAGCAATTAAGAACATAGAACATAGATCATAGAACATTGCAGCTCAGTACAGGCCCTTCGGCCCACGATGTTGTACCGACCTGTCATACCGATCTCAAGCCCATCTAACCTACACTATTCCATGTACATCCATATGCTTGTCCAATGACGACTTAAATGTACCTAAAGTTGGCGAATCTACTACCGTTGCAGGCAAAGCG
The DNA here is from genome assembly GCF_030684315.1 of Stegostoma tigrinum. NCBI lineage: Eukaryota > Metazoa > Chordata > Chondrichthyes > Orectolobiformes > Stegostomatidae > Stegostoma > Stegostoma tigrinum. The sequence continues at coordinate 165,570,909 of NC_081354.1, forward strand.
TTCCATTCCCTTACTATTCTGAGTAAAGAAACTACCTCTGACATCTGTCCTTTATCTTTCACCCCTCAATTTAAAGCTATGACCCCTCGTGCTCGCCGTCACCATTCTAGGAAAAAGGCTCTCCCTATCCACCCTATCTAACCCTCTGATTATTTTATATGTCTCAATTAAGTCACCTCTCAACCTTCTTCTCTCTAACGAAAACAGCCTCAAGTCCCACAGCCTTTCCTCGTAAGACCTTCCCTCCATACCAGGCACCATCCTGATAAATCTCCTCTGCACCTTTTCCAAAGCTTCCACATCCTTCTTATAATGCGGTGACCAGAACTGTACACGATACTCCAAGTGCAGCCACACCAGAGTTTTGTACAGCTTCACCATAACCTCTTGGTTCCGAAACTCGATCCCTCTCTTAATAAAAGCTAAATGCAAAGTTAGAAACATGGAAAGAAAGAAGATAGGAGCAGGAGGAGGCCATTGGACACTTTGAGCCTGTTCCACCATTCATCACAATCATGGTTGATCGTCCAACTCAATACCCTAATCCTGCTTTCTCCCGATAACCTTTGATCCCATTTGCCCTAAGTGCTATATCCAACTAACTCTTGAGTACATTCAATGTTTTTGGCATCAACTACTTCCAGTAGTAATGAATTCCACAGGCTCACCACTCTTTGGGTGAAGAAATGTCTCCTCATCTCTGTCCTAAATGGTGTACCCCAAATCCTCAGACTGTGGGGACTCACTTTGAGATGGCTAGAAATCAAAATCTGTACTACTGAGGCTGTGAGAGTCTGTGGTCTAGCTTCATTTATAGAGTCATAGCATCAAATAGCATAGAAACAGACACTTTGGTTCAACTCATCCATGCCAACCAGGTTTCCCAAACTAAGCTAATCCTGTTGTCTGCATTTGGCCCATATTCCTCTAAACCCTTCCTATTCATGGAATATTGTCAGCAGTATCTATGGAAAAATGTGCTTGAGGAGGGGAACCAGAGGAAGTTCACAAAAATGATCCTGGGGATGAAGGACTTGTCACATGAGGAATGGCTGAGGACTCTGGGTCTGTACTCAATGAAGTTTAAAAGGATGAAGGAAGATTGAAACATAGGGAATACTGAGAGGGCTGGACATAGTGGACGTGGAGGTAATGTTTCCACTCTAGGAGAGACTAGGACTTGAGGGCACAGCCTCAGATTGAAGGGACGACCCTTTTGAACTGAGATGAGGAGAAATTTCCTCAGCCAGAGGCTGGTAAATCTGTGGAACTCATTGCCATAGAGGGTTGTAGAAGCCAAGTCATTGAGTGTCTTCAAGACAGAGATAGGTAGGTTCTTCATTAGTAATGGGATAAAGGCTTACAGGGAGAAGGCAGGAGGATGGACTTGAGAAACAGATAACCAATGATCAAATAGTGGAACAGACTCAATGGGCCAAATGGCCTAATTTTGCTCCTTTGTATGGAGGTTTGGTTGAGGTTGGCAGCTGTGTGATCGAGCAAAGACACTGGGTCCAGCGGAGGAAATTGCTTAGTATCCTGCTCCAACCTGCCTGGGAGTGGGGAGGAGTGCTGAGGTACCAAAGATCCTCTTGTGGGATCACCTTTGAGAGTGTGTGATCAGCCTCAGCACTGAATGGCAATTGTCTTTATCCGGCTGGGAGTCTAATGTACAACTGACAGGCCAGCATTTGTGATGGTGTTGGTGAAGATAAGGGAGCTTAGCGTGATTCGACATGTCACTAACTCTACACGTTGTCATACAGGAGCCGTTCATCAGTACAGTAACAAGCTGGCGCTGCTCTCAGATTCATATATAACCATATTTTAAGGATGGAATAAAACTTACCTTAAATCAAAGAGTATTTTTCAATGAATTACTAAACTGAAGACAAACTAGATTGTAGATCGAAAAATTAACCCACCAAACTCCCACAGTCACTGTTTGCTCACCAGCTCTCAGTGCAGGATTTAATCTGAAAAAGTTTTGACATTGTGAGTGTTCATGCAAAACAGATGGATACTGGTTAGGGAAATACATCAAGCTGTTGAGGAGCTGTTCCCAGTGAATTGTCCTGGGAATCATTGTTTGTTTCTTTACTATTGCTAATCTACATAAATAACCTAGATTGAAAATTGCAATTACAAATTAGTCAAATAGTGCTAATTGGGATGCATTCAAGTTTGCTGAAGCAGTAAGCATATTAGCAAATAATAGATAAACATTTAAAGTGGGCAGGACCATGGCAGATGAAATCCAATACAGATAAGAGCAAGTTGTAATTCACTGGATAAAATGTAGGACATAAAGTACGTCCAGTGTGTGGCAATTTAAATGATGTCTTTGAGCTAGCTGGGGGAGACATTGTAAGCTATCTGGGACTAATAGCAACCTCAATACTACCATGTTCAGTAATGCAGAGCAACAGCGACACAAAATATAAAGCGATATGGTCCATAAGTATTATGAGCACAGTGTGCAAGATGCAGAGTCAGATCAGGCCTCAACCTGAATTTTACATTCAGTTCTCATTACCATGTTGGAAGGAAGACATGCAAACTCAGAAAGTGCCCTGAAGTTTGCCTTCAGTGTAAGAACATAACGACATAAGAAATAGGAGCAGGAGTAGACGATCTGGCCCATTGACCCTGCTCCACCATGCAATAAGATCATTGCTGATTTATTTATGGACTCAGCTCCAATTACCCGTCCACTCACCATAACTCTTATAACCCTCATAATTTCACATACTTCTATAAGATTCTTCCCCCCCCGCCATTCTTCTAAATTTTGATGAGTATAGTCACAGTCTACTCAATCTGTCCTCATAAGCCAACCATCTCAACTCCAGAATCAACTTAATGAACCTCCTCTGCATCCCCCCACCGCCAGTGCCAGTACATCCTTTCTCAAGGAGACCAAAACTGCACACAGTACTCCAGGTGTGGCTTCACCAGCACCCTATACAGCTGCATAAACCTCCCTGCTTTTAAACTCCATCCCTCTAGCAATGAAGAATAAAATTCCATTAGCCTTCTTAATTATCTGTTGCACCTGCAAACCAATCTTTCTAAAGGCATTTGATTTATGTTTGTTTACTGAGAATAGAATAGAAAGAGCGGTAAGAGAGCAACTGTACTCCCTTAGCCCAAAGCAGGCTATGTTATCATAGATAATAGGAACTGCAGATGCTGGAGAATCTGAGATAACAGGTGTGGAGCTGGATGAACGCAGCGGGTCAAGCAGCATCAGAGGAGCAGGAAAGCTGACATTTCGGGCCTTTGGATCTAGGTCGGATACGTCAGCTTTCCTGCTCCTAAGATGCTGCTTGGTCTGTTGTTTCATCCAGCTCCACACTTTATTAGCTATGTTACCATAGGATGGGTGAAGCTCAGTAACTTTCTCTAGGTTCAATTACCAAGCTTTGCTGGGAGAAGTTAATAGTTGAAGTTTGGATCTTGGTTGCTTTCAACTCAAAGACAAAATTTAGCCAAAGTAAATGGTACTTTGATCTGTACTATAGCAGAGTAAAACACTCTGCTTTCCCGTGAATCACGGAGTAGAAAGCAGTGAGGCTGTATTTGAATCTTTTGAGAAATGAAAGCTTGTAAATTACTTACTTTAAGGGTGTGGAAGAATCAGCAGTAGGCCTCACAGTGTCTCATTGCAAAGGAAAGCAAACTTGGAAATATTGAAAAAGTAATTACAGCCATGGTCTGGGGCCTCCTTAGTCAAGAGACAGTAAATGAAAGTTCCACCTTTTCAGAACATCTGAAGCTGAGGAACATTTCCAGCGAACTATGTTCTACTTACAGAGGTCCCCTACAGAAGTAAAAACTTTAAGATTCATGAGTCTTATTAGAGAATACACCAGGGAGTGAGATACAATGCTGAATGTATGACATATATAGTTAGAGTCATAGATTCCCTCCAGTGCAGAAGCAGGCCATTCAGCCCATCAAGTCACAATGGCACTCAAAAGACCCACCTTTGCTCCCAGTCCCTGTCACCCTGCATTTTTCCATAGCTAATCCACCCAACCTGCACATCCCTGAATGCCACTTTAGCATGGCTAGGCCACATAACCTGCACATCTTTAGACTGTGGGAGGAACATCCAGAAGAAACACACACAGACACAGGGAGAATATGGGGCTACGGGGAGAGTGCAGGGAAGTGGTGTTGAAATGTCCATCAGCCATGATTTAAATGGCGGAGTGGACTTGATGGGCCAAATGGCCTTACTTCCACTCCTATGTCTTATGGTCTTATGGTCTTATGGAATATGCAAACTCCACACAGGCAGTCACTTGAGTGTAGAATTGAACTCCGGTCCTGTGAGGCAGCAGTGTTAACCACTGAGCCACCACGTCACCACATTGTCATAAACAATGTTGTCGAGTTAATAATACTGGTTGTAGTTAAGTTCTTATATTCAAAGAAGTAAGATCAATTTGTTCAAACCAAATATTTGTGTTTTATTAAATGTTACCAATTCCTAACCAGATTGTAGCAGAAGTCCTGCTCAGATACAGCGAGGTGGTTATTTACACTATAAATATAACAATAACTTATATAGTGTAATGAAATTAAAATTTCCAAGGCACCTCACAAGCATGTTATGAAGCAAAATTAGATACTAAGCTATGAGTGCAGATAGCCAAAAGCTTTGTGAAATACGTAGAGTTGAAGTATGGTCTTGATAAAACAAAGCAGAGTTAGAAAGGCAGAGATTGGCTAAATGCACAGCCACCAAAAGTGAAATAAATAGAATCAGAATTCCTCAAGAGGTCACAATGAGATGAGCCTAGGTGTCTCTGAGAGTTGTGGGACTGGAGGAGATTATAAATAGTTGTGAGTAGGGGCAAAACCAAGGAGGGAGTTGAGAACAAGAATGAAAATATTAGAAATTTAAAAATTGTTTCTTGAACAAGAGCTACTGGAGGGCAGTGAGGGCAGGAGCTTGTTGCAAGGATACAGGCAGCAGAATTTTGGATGATCTTAAGTCTACGGAAGGTAGAATGTGGAAGGCCAGGTAAATGTGCATTGGAATGATCAAGCCTAGATCAGTTAAGGCAGAAATAATGCAATCAGTAAAAGATGAGCAGAGATGTGGATGAAGTAGTCAACGTTGTCAGTGTAATAAAATGTGAGGCTGGATGAACACAGCAGGCCCAGCAGCATCTCAGGAGCACAAAAGCTGACGTTTCGGGCCTAGACCCTTCATCACATTTTATTATCTTGGATTCTCCAGCACCTGCAGTTCCCACTATCACTGATACAACGTTATCAGTGTAGTTGGGCAGTCTTAGTGAAAGTTCAGACATCAGTTCTGAAGCTCATCTCAGCATCGCCAAAGTTGTGAAGACTCTTGTTTGAGTCTCACACAGGGAGAGGGGTGGGTTTCAGTATTAGGAGAACAGAGTTGGAAGTTAAACCTCAATGTGTTCTGTGGCATTTGTCCTAAACCTCTTTCTAATTCTGCACATCATTGTAACTCCAGCAGCCTTCCAAAAAAACTCCATCCCCTTATTTCTGCAATTGAAAAATCCACTTCTTTTTAATGTTTGCAATGATTTTATTCCTATTAGTTTGTCTAGAATTACCAACTATGAGTTGAGTACTTTGATTGAACAGATTCCTGAGACCAGTCAAAACTACTTATCTCAAAAACAGAAATTGCTGAAGAAACTCAGCAGGCCTGAAAGCATCGGTCATGACACAAACAGACTTAATGTTTAAAGTGTGGCTACTCTGTAGTTCTGATGAAGAGCCACTAGACTCGAAGCGCTACCTGTATTTTCCCTCACAGACGCTGCCAGACCTGCTGAGTTTCTCCAGCAATTTATGGTTTTGTTTGAGATCTCAGGCATCAGCAATGCTTTATTTTATATTGTTTGTTGCCTGTCCCTCGTCGCCCTTGATGAGGTGGTAGTGAGCCGTTTGCAGTCCTTGTGCTGAAGGTTGACCCCCAAATGCCTTTAAAGGAGGGAATTCCAGGATTTTGACCCAGTGACTGAGAAGGAATGGCAATGGATTTCCAAGTCAGGATGGTGAGTGACTTGGAGGGGAACTTGGGGGTGGTGGTGTTCCCGTGTATCTGCTGCCCTTGTCCTTTTAGATGGAAGTGGTCGTGGCTTTGGAAGGTGCTGTCTGAGGATCTTTGGTGAATTTCTGCAGTGCATCTTGTAGATAGTACACACTGCTGCTACTGAGTGTCGGTGCTGGAGGGAGTGGATGCTTGTGGATGTAGCCCCAATCAAGCTTCTTGAGTGTTGCTGGGGTTGCACCCATCCAGGGTCAAATTTGTTTTTCCCTCTTGTTAGCTCCCCCACCGCCTGCCGCAGGCCCAGCCTAGTAGTTGTGTCCTTTGGGACCCAACCAGCTCAATCAGTCGTACTGCTGCCAAGCCACTCTTGATGGTGGGCATTGAAATCTCCCGTCCAGAGGACATTTTTCACGCCTGCCACCCTCAGTGTTCCTTCCAAGTGTTGTTCAACATTGAGGAGTACTGATTCATCAGCCTGCAGGATGTTTCCTTGCCCATATTTAACTTGACACCGTGAGACTTTACAGGGTGTGGAATGAATGTTGAGGATTCGCAGGGCAACTCCCTCCCAAATGAATACCTCTGTGCTGCTACCTCTGCTGGATCTGTCCCGTTGGTGTGACAGGAGATTTCCAAGGATGGTGATGGCGGTTTTTGGGAAATTGTCTGGAAGGTATTGTTCTGTGAGTATGATGACGTCAGGCTGTTGCTTGGCTAGTCTGTGAGACAGGTTTCCCAATTTTGGCACTAACACCCAGATGCTAGTGAGGAGGACTTTGCTGAGTCGACTGGATTGTTTCAGCTGTTGTCTTTTCTGGTTCCTAGGTTGACACCAGGGAATTCATCCCATTTCATTTTTTTATTGAGGCTTCATAGCCACTGATATACCTAAATGGCTTGCTGGGTCTTTTCAGAAGGCAATCAAGCATATGGAAAGTCAACCACATTGCTGTGGGTCTGGAGCCACATGTAGGCCAGGCCAGGTGAGGCTGGCAGATGTCCTTCACTGAAGGCCATTAGTGAATCAGATGGATCATTCCTACAGTCAGCAATGGTCACATGGACATTAGTGGAATCTTAATTCCAGATTTTTTGCTTTATTGAACTCAAATTCCACCTTTTGCCATGGGATTTGAGCCCAGTTCCCCAGAACATTAGTTGAGTTCCCAGATTAATAGTCTAGCAATAAGAATATATCCCTAAATGTAATATAGAAGAAATAAGAGACAACCTTATCGAAACATACAAGATTCTTATTAGACTTGACAGGATACATGTGGGAATGTTGTTTCTCCTCATGGGAGAGTCTAGGGCCAGAGGATTTAATCTCAGAGTAAGTGGTTGCACACTTAAGACAGAGATGAGGAAAAATTTCATCTCTTAGAGGGTGGCAAATCTATGGAATTCTTCACTGCAGAGAACTGTTGAGGTTGGGTCTTTAAGTATACAGTATCCCAGAGATAGACAGATTTTTAATGTGTAAGGAAATCAGGGGTTATGGGGAAAAGGCAGGAAAGTGGGGTTCAGGGTTATCAGATCAGCCATGATCTCGTGGAAAGGCAGAACGGACTCAATGGGCTGAATGGTCGAATTCTGCTCCTACACTTTACGATCTTTCAGTACTTTAACATTACATGTTTCAAATCTTTGTATATGGCTAATAGCTTTATCCCTTTTAATTGTTTAACTTTCAGTAAATATTCTGGAATGGATGACCTATCATACAGTTTAAAGTGTGAAGCTGTGCTGCTGGTTAATGGTAAATCAATACACTCGACAATGAAAAGAGGACTCTATATGAGTTTGTACAAATTCCTGGTTCGTGGGCCACACCACATCATTATGATAATCCCAAATTAACTTTATTCTACTGGTAGTTTACACACACTTCAGTTGCAACAAATCACTTTTCCAGGCCGAGGAACCCAGCTATCTCTTCTCTTTCTACACAATGTTGGACCATTAGCATCTTATCTAAATTTTGCTGTTGGGTCAACAAAGTAATACACATGCAGTGCATTGCATAGTTAGCAAAGAGAAAGGAAGACCACTGAGTAGACAAAACCAGGAAGGGTAGGGAAGACTTGTGGAAGTGCATAAAATGCACAGAGCACACACTTCAAGAACAAAAAGCAGAAAAAGTGTCAGCTAGTAAAGGGTGCAAGAAATACAGGGTGAAGTGAGGGCCACACAAAACCTAAACCATAATATATATCTTACATTGTATTCCTGTGTTGAGTAGCATTCCAGTACTTAGTCTAATTATCTTACATCGACCCATGATGTGGCTGTTAAACTATTAATTTCTTCTTTATAATGAAGCCTTCCTTTGCTGATGTATCTATATTGTCTCCACAGCATATATTTTCCCTTGAGTAACAACAGTAATCTGATAAGAGACACAAATTTGAGGAAAAGACAAAATGACTTCACCACGGGGTAGATGAGTAAACCATTAAGCAGGCAATTTATTAAAGAACTGTTCTTTAAATGACACTACTTTTGTGACTGCATTGGAACCGATGTTGATTTTAAATCAAGGGAAGAGATTATATATAAATCTTGAAATTTGGACTCCTATTTGTACATTCATTGAAAGAAAGATCTGCTCTTAGTCTGGGTCATACTGAGGCTTCAGTTTTTGCTCCCAAGTCACGAGTGCAGACTTGAGAAAATTTTCCACTTTGTAAACTCACCTCGGGAGAAAGTGTCCTGGATCTGCTCATGTTCATTCCAAAGGGAATTGTGTTAACAGTAGTTGGATCTGCTGCTCGGGGAAGAGTTTGGATGGCCACTGGGCCAGCTGGGTGCAGGGTGAGCTGTTGTAAAGGCCCCTCACAATAATCCGAGACCTCTTTGAAGCTGTTTTTCAAAACAAAAGCAATAAAAAGCAGCCCTTACACCTCAGAACCCATTCCCCACAATGCACTCCCCATGTCCTGTCTATGTCCACCACATGCTGCCCCATTCATCTGCATGGCCCTTCATCTCCTCTATACCAAGCTCTGTCCCTTCATCCACTACCCAAAGCCCTATTTAACGCCTATGAAAAACTCATTTCCCTCCCTAAGTTCTATTATAGCCTTTATGTCAACTTAGAACTTCTCCACTCACCCGTTCTTTACACATTCATGCCCATTTAGCACCAAATCATGTCAATGAGTGCCCCCAATCCCCATACCAGCCCCACCTCTTTATAGCTTCCATTGCAACTGCCCCGTTTCATCAGGGCCAAGCATCAGTTCATGCTGGGATACAGTATGATGGTGTCTTCTGTGTCCATTAATGAATTCACTACTTTTTCAAAATTGTTATTGATAAAAATCTATTTACTTCATTTGACTCACTTTTCCTATATAATTTCTTTTAAAAAATAGTATTTGTATTCATGTAAAGGCAAAAAGCTATGAATGCTGGAAATATGAAACAAACACAGAGAATTCTGAAGAAACTCGGCAGGTCTGGCAGCATCTCTACAGTAAGAAACAGTGTTAACATTTTGAGTTTGCTATGACTGTTTTTCAGAACTCCATAGACTTGAAATGTTAAATTAGTTTCTCTCTCCACAGAGATACTGTCAGGCCTGCTGAGTATTTCCAGTATTCTCTGTGCTTTTACTTGTACTCATGACCCCACTTCAAAGTTTTTATAAACATCTGGAGGTGTCAATCGAATTTTTACCTAACAGGCACTCCATTGTGATAATGTAGGAAGTTGTGAAATTGGTCACTAATTCTATAATGAGCCTTCAGGCTTAAATCAACAAACAGATTGAAGTTGTGTTATAAAGCAGAGGATGATCCCCCTCTGATAACTAAAACCGAAACATCCAGACAGGCTCACCTTGCCGTATAATCTGCTAAAAGAAGTGTGAAAAGTGCTATAACCTGCCTCCCAAATCCATTATAAGGGAGTGGTGAAATGAAATGAGCTCCTGACACTCACTTTATAATCAACAAGTAATAATTCATTTGTCTAACTCTAACGTAAACAAATTAACTGAACTATCAACAAACCAAACAATTCCCCTCTAACTACTAACAATTCACAAATAAGTCAAAATTTTATTGGTATGCTTTACAATAAATACAAATTTCTCATATAAACCAAAATTTAAAAAAAGTCAGAACTTAGTCTCTCAAAATTACAGCAAAATTGCATCTCTGGAATATTCTGTGTCTTTTCCATTGATCTTTTGCCAGGAACACCTTCTCCATCAAATTCTTTTATCAAGAATTTTAACTAAGAGTGCTTCAGTACCTTCACTTAGACGATGCTTTCTCTAAGAGCTGATAAAACTGATTTCTTAGCAGATGGCAGTTCACTCTCTGCCAATTTTGCGGCTGTCTTCATTTTTTATATATCAATTTCTGACAATAGAATTGGTCCTATGTTGTTCAAACCTTCAGATTTAAATTTAGTTGTTTCTTAGAATCTAAGTGCCTTGTTTAAATTAATTGGCTAAATCAAAACTTGTTGTCTTGATAACAATACAAAACTATGGCTTGGCCTGCTATCCATCCAGCCTTTTAATACAATTCAGGTGCTCTATACACCTACAAACCAACAAGCTGGCACAATACTTCTTTACATCTCCAACCCTAGAAAAAGCACATCAATTAAAGGGACTACACACTGCTTTCCCCTCTATCATTTTTTCAACATCAATACTTTAAAAACACCAAATTCTAACATCCTGCCTTCCAATCCACAAGTACTCTGCCCAACATTGCAACACTAGGAAACATTGATTTTCTTTGACATAACATACTTTTCTTTTTCAAAGACTTAAGATTCAAGAGATTTAAATTTCTTTGTTTGGCAGTTCCATCGACAGCTTGAGAGTTCCAATGAGTTTATCTAATTTTTGCTCCCAAATATGTGCACTTTTAGCAATCCCAAAAGGCACTTAGACTCTTACTCTTTTGAACAGGACATCACCAACCCAAGGAAACCTAACCAGATGAATAGAAAGCGGGACATAACACCAGCGCTTCGTCGGAGGCTCACTGATGATGTTACCTAGAATGGTGACGAAACGTCTGAAAACTAACCTTCCAGCTCAGCGAGCAAACTCACATCCACAACCTCAACCTGAGCTACAAATCTTCTCAAAACTCACTAGGACATCTTACTTTCCCAAAGGTGCCCCTGGGTTTATCTAAACAATAACATTTCCTCTCCAAAAGGGTACGCCACCTTTCTGAACACCTCAAGCAGCTTTAGATCTTCTCCTCGAAAGAGCTAAGGTAGCAAGTCATGTTTTGGATATTCCATGACTAAAAGTTGAATCTGTTTGAAAAATGGGCTATGGGTGTACAAAGTACAAACTCCTCCTTGTACCTATGGCCCAGACAAGAGCCTCCAGCACATTTTGGCCAAGCTTGTCTGTCATTACAAAACTTCAACCCTATACTCCCATCAGCCCTGATATCAGTTAGTAATATTTCTCATAATGTAAAGGTTAGGAAAACATATGTTTACCTTTGTGTACATTTTATTGCTTGGAGACGCCTCAGTGTTGGTATTACTTTTGCTTTTGAAATATTTTGTGTATTGTGATGTGGAACCAATTTTCTGCCAAACCCAAAGATCTTGTGAAGCATGGCTTCAAAAGTCACTGTTTAGCTTTCAGGCAGAGGCTACAATTTTGAATTTGTACAGAGCAAGGGTCAACCCTGATCTTTTAATAATTCAAAAGAAGAATATTATCTGGAATTACATTGACCTTACAACTCAAAAACAGGCCACTCAACCCACCTGATCTCTGCTGATGTTTATACTCTCTGAAATTCCTTCCATTCCTCTCAGCTCACCCTCCATCCCTTTCTCCCTTGTGTGCATATCTAATATCCCTCTTTAAAGCATCTATGTTTTCCAATTCAAACCAAGTTCTGAATACTAATCTGCCCCGGTAAAGACACTGCCCCAATAAATTATTAGATTCATTAGCGACCATCATATATTTTGCATCACTTTAGTATATTTATCCCTGTCTTATTGGTTTAACTAATGCAGCCACATTCATGAGCTATAAAAAAAGAATTATATTCACTTAAAATAATGAATTTGTATTAGATTGGTGTCTGAAGGAAGGACAAATATATTTTGAGATCTGTTCAAATATGTACTTGATTGATAGCTTTCTTTTTGAAGTTGATCAACATTTAACCCTACATACAGATCCAACATGGACAAAAGAGTCAAACATACAAGTCAGGTGAGGCTCTTGACATCAAGGTTGTGTTGGACCAGTGTGGTATCATGGAGCCCAAGCGAAACTGTAGTTGATTGGAATAAGGAGTCATACCTGGCACAAAGGAAGATGGCTTTTGTTGTTGGAGGGCAATCATCTCAGTCCCAGGACATCACGGCAGGAGCTCCTTCAAATGGTGTTTCATCAGTGACCTTCCTTCCATCATAAGGTCAGAAGTGGAGGGGTTTGGAGATAATTGCACAATGTTCAGCACCATTAAAGGTTCCTCAGATACCACGGCAGTTTCTGATGATAAGCAGCAAACCCTAACAGCAGTAAAGCTTAGACTGTTAAGTGTCATGTAACATGCGACAAGATAGAATGCAATAAATGACCTTTCGGTATGAAGGACACTTGTAGCCCAGATTTAATTAGAGGAATTGAGGAAGATGATGGAATCTCCACCTGCATCCTTCTGCCCTATCACATGCAATACCCTTCCTTCCCCAAACTCATCTGGCTCTACGATAATACCTTCTAGAGGAGAAATTACTTGTGTTGATGCTTATTGCAAAAACTTACTTCACAGTTAAAGCAGATTTACATTTATCAGCCTTGAAAGAATTTTTAAGCCTCCAAATATAAGGGCTCCTTTATGATCTTTTTAAAAATTCACACTGATATATGGCACCTTCTGGACTTGTGAGGCTTTGATGTTATAATTAACATTTGGAGTGTGCAAAAAACAGAGGCATGGAAGTTTGTTGCTGTCCCAGATGCTGACAATTGTACCCGAGTATCCCAAAATGAGCCAGTTCTGTCAGTCAGTTACATCATGGTTGATCAATATCTTAACTTCATCTACCTGCTATGGTTCTATCTTCCTTAAATACTGTTGCCATTAAAAATTGATTGATCCCAGTTTTCAAATTTTCAGTTAAGGCCCCCTAGCTTTGCCAACATTTTAGCAATGAGAGAGTTTGAGAATTTCATCCAACCTTGGTATGAACAATTGTTTCCTGACATTGCTTCTGAAAGGCTTACACAGGATAAGATAATGCTCTTGGTTATTACTGCCAGGGCAAATAGTTAATCTCTACCTACCTTCCCACACCTTTTAATCATCTTAAACCTGTCATCTTATTTCTCACTTACTATCTTGTCCTGCTAATTGTTTGTAAGCGTGAAATTTGGAAAGGGGATTTTTATGACTGCGACCTCATTGGTGAATAAACCCTAAACTGAAACATCAAAATCCATTGTTAACAAAAACATGCAATACTTGCAAATCAATGCAAACATGGGCTGAAGAAAATTAAATTGCTGGACAAAAAGTAACCGAGTCATGTCCACTTCCTATTTTCCCGATAGTAGTTCTACAACAATAATGGCTTTGTTGGTTAATCATAGCAATCAATCTCTATAAAATAATGCAGAAAAATATACAGATATGCAACAGGGAAAACCATAGTGTTGGAAAACATTGGGATCCATACATTCAAAGCCACCTGTTCCTCCCAGGTGCACTGTACTTTTACCTGTTATTTAAATTGTAAATGATGAGATTCTACAGCAGCACCTCCCAAAAACCTTCTGACAGTTACACCATTTTAAGGCTTGGAAAATGTTTGGATTCCCCAGTGAGAACTATGAGGGTAGGGCCTGTTAGAGTGGAAGTGAAGTTGTTAAACCTTGACTAAAGTCCGAAGGTGGACATTGTTGCCTCTGTGCTCTTGACCCCAAAACTTAAGTACATGATCCCGCTGGTGATCCCAACCCCAGCTTTGTGAAACCCTGTTCTGCAGTATGCACCTTACTAAATTTGACCTTGCGGCCACTTTGAACCAGTGTCCATAGATAAGAACCAGGAGCAGAAGTAGGCCACCTGCCCCTTCAAGCGTGCTCCACCTTTCAATGAGAACGGGGCTGATCTTTCTGTGGCCTCAGGTCCACTAACCCAACCTCTCACCATAACCCTCAATTGCTTTACACAGTTCAAAAAAAAATTATCTACCTTAACGTTAAAAACATTCAAGAGGGAGCCAAAACTACTTCTCTGGGCGGAATTCCACTGATTCACAACCCTTTGGCTGAAGTTCCTCCTCAGTTCAGTCCAAAATCTGGCCCCTCTAATTTTGAGACTATGCTGTCTTGTGGCACTCACCAGCAGAATCAACCTCCCTGCTTCTATCTTATCTAGTCCCTTCATAATTTTATACGTTTCTATAAGATACCCCCCCATTCTTCTAAATTCCAATGAATATATTCTCAGTCTACTCAGTCTCGCCTCATAAACCAACAGTCTCAACTCTGGAATCAACCTAGTGAATCTACTCTGCACCCCCTCCAGTGCCAGTACATCCTTTCTCAATTAAGGAGACAAAACTGCATGCAGTACTCCAGGTGTGGCCTCACCAGGACCCTATACAGCTGTAACATAACCTCCCTGTTTCTAAACTTAATCCGTGTAGCAATGAAGGATAAAATTCCATTTGCCTTCTTAATTACCAGTTGCACCTGCAAATTGACCTTTTGTGATTCACCGTTCAGACAATAGTCCTTTTTCCTGTTCTTCCTACCAAATTGGATGGCTTCACATTTATTAACATTGTACTCCATCTGCCAGACCCTTGCCTACTGACTTAAACTATCTCTATACCTCTGAAAATTTTCAGAGTCCTCTGCATACTTTGTGTTATCACTCCTCTTAGTGTTATCCATAAACTTTGACACATGACATATGGTCCCCAACTCTGAATCATCTATGTAAATTGTAAAGAATTGCAGTCTCAACACTGATACCTGATAAAGCCACTAGTTACTGTACGCCATCCAGAAAAGCATTCATTTATCCCCACTCTTTGCTTCCTATTAGTTAACCAACCCTTTATCTATGTCAATGCATTGCCTGTAATACTGTGGACCTTTATCTTATGCAGCAGCCCTTTGTGTGGCATCTTGTCAAACGTCTTTTGGAAATATAGATCACCACATCTACTGGGTCCCTGTTGTACACCATGCTTATAGTGTCTTCATAGAATTCCAGCAAGTTAGTTAAACCTGCCCTTCATGAATCCATGCTGCATCTGCCCAATGGGACGATTTCTATCTAGATGTCTTGCTCTTTCTTCCTTGATGACAGATTCAAGCATTTTCCCCACTACAGACATTAAATTAACTGGCCTATAATTCCCCATCTTTTGTCCACCTCCTTTTTTGAACAGTGATGTTGCATTTGCTGCTATCCAATCTGCTGGAACTGTCCCAGAGTTCAGCAAATTTTGCAAAGTTACCATGAGCACATTTGCTCCATTTCTCCCGCTATCTTTTTTTAGTGCCCTGAGATGCATTCCATCAGGGCCAAGAGACTTGTCTACCTTTATCTCCATTAACTCACCCAACACCACCTCTTTCATGACAATGATCATTTGGTCCTCACCTGCGTTGGTCTCCTTGCCATCAGTTACTGGCATGTTATTCATGTCCTCTACTGTGAAGACCGACACAAAGCCAGTTCAAAGCCTCAGCTATTTCCTCATTTTCCAATATAAAATCCCTCCTTCTCATCCTCTAAAGGACCAATGTTTACCTTAGCCACTCATTTTCATTTTATATATTTGTAGAAAGTTTTGCATTCTTTTTGACTTAGTTTACTCATAATTTATCTTTTTTTTCTTTTATAGCTTATTTTTCTTTATAGCTTTTTTGGCGGCTTTCTGTTGACCTTTATAGATTTCCCAATCTTCTAGTTTCCCACTGGTCTTGTATGCATTACCTTTCAATTTGATAGCGCCACCCACCGTTCCCCCCCCCCCCCCCCGCCACTCCCGTCATATTCCCTTAGAAGCTCCATAAGTAACATGAAAAGAGCAGGTTCACTGAATGTGGCATGACCAAATCACTTTTTGAAAGTAAGAATCATGTAATTGTTAATAGGCCACTGAAAGATTCCTCTCCAGGTAGTCCACTAATAAAACTTGAAAATGAAGGTATGGGATTTTGATCTGTGCAAGATGAGTGGGCCCAGGATGTGTCATTCACAAGTTTTATTGTTCTTTTCCTTCTAGGTCTGAGCCCTTTTATAAGGATTCACTCAAACTGAGGTGATGCACTTTGGTAGGAGTAACCGGAAGGCAAAGTACAGGGCTAATGGTAAGATTCTTAGTAGTGTAGATGAGCAGAGAGATCTCGATGTCCATGTATACAGATCCTTGAAAGTTGGCACCCAGGTTGACAGGGCTGTTAAGAAGGCATACAGTGTTTTAGCTTTTATTAATAGAGGGATCGAGTTTCGGAACCAAGAGGTTATGGTGAAGCTGTACAAAACTCTGGTGCGGCCGCACTTGGAGTATTGTGTACAGTTCTGGTCACCGCATTATAAGAAGGATGTGGAAGCTTTGGAATCGGTGCAGAGGACATTTACTAGGATGTTGCCTGGTATGGAGGGAAGGTCTTACAAGGAAAGGCTGAGGGACTTGAGGCTGTTTTCATTAGAGAGAAGAAGGTTGAGAGGTGACTTAATTGAAACATATAAAATAATCAGAGGGTTAGATAGGGTGGATAGGGAGAGCCTTTTTCCTAGGATGGTGACGGCGAGCACGAGGGGTCATAGCTTTAAATTGAGGGGTGAAAGATATAGGACAGATGTCAGAGGTAGTTTCTTTACTCAGAGTAGTAAGGGAATGGAATGCTTTGCCTGCAATGGTAGTAGATTCACCAACTTTAGGTACATCTAAGTCGTCGTTGGACAAGCATATGGACGTACATGGAATAGTGTAGGTTAGATGGGCTTGAGATCGGTATGACAGGTCGGCACAACATCGAGGGCCGAAGGGCCTGTACTGTGCTGTAATGTTCTACGTTCTACGTTCAACCTTTCTCGCCGTTCCTGTGCCTTTCCCTTGTCGCTCCTGCCATGGCTGAATTTTATAGCAAATTATAACAAAGCAAGTAGCTTGGCTAATTGACCTTTGACTTCTACAGGATCCAAAGGCCTGTGGGTGGCCAAGCCCAGCCCCTTACTCCATTTAAGTTGCACCAATTTCTTAAAGTGAATAGAATACAAAACAGTGAATCTCTCTTTAATTGGGAAATAAACATGAACAGAGAATAGGTCACAGCACCCCCACCATCCAAGACTGACCCTTTCACCTCTTTTCTGATCCAGTTGTACACTTGCAGAATATTCTTTTGCAATTCCTGTCAGTTAAAACTCGGAAGGAGATGCTGAGCCGAGCATGAGCAGTTCTGAGTGTCAGGCTTCAGAGCGGACACTGCTGTAGGACCGAGGGGGCCAGTAAATCACTGCATGCTTGTCAACAGCTCCAACCCGCTAGAATTACTCAAGTGAAAATAACGAATGGCTGTCATTGTGGAGCCAAAAACCTGTGATTATAATTATCACATCCCCAGTGACCTTGCATAAACTTTAATCCCTCTCCAATGGAGCATTTAAATAGCCTGTATCCACTGCAGAGGGACCGTGTCCCATGGTAAGGAAAAGAGCATGAGAGGCCACGGGGCCAGTGATTCACAGAGGCACATTTTCTGCGTCTGTGTCTCGCAGCTTGTGCCAAAGCCTGCCATTCCCAGTGCAAAAAAAACACAAGGGGCTTTCACAATCTTGGTTAAATTATAATGTACACTCGGCTGTCCATTAAACGTCTCAACATTTATATTCAGGCCATGTAATTTAGATGTATTAATGCATGCTATTGGAAAGGTCAAAACGTTTGAAGTACGATTTGTGCAAAATATTGGGAACTAAAAAGTGTTTTGTTCATAAATGTAGACAGCTTTATTTTCATTTTGTTGCTTTTTTTAAATACACATAAACAGCGTTATAATTGAACTTCAGAGGACTGGTTACGTCAGATAGACCTCTGAGGAGGAAGAAAGGCAGCATCATATTCGCAGTTCAGACAGTGGGCATGTAGTTTGTTAGCTAATCTCCAAATTTCCTCAATCATTTTCAATCCTTACAGTCCTTCAGTTTTGGACAAGGGGATGCAATTGTTTGATTAATTGACTCATTAGTAATTAATTATACATATAGTCGATAACAAATTTTGTGGCAATTTAACCATTTGAATAGACATAGAGGGAAAAAAAGTGAAAAATCCTGATTGTGTGATTAATGCAATGAAGCTGACAGAGATTATATCATTTTGCACAGTCAATGCGACTGGTATCAGTGGGAAGGTGCATACTAAAGGCAGAATAAAGTCAAATATTCAATGACTGCTTGATAAATGACTAACCAGTTTGCACATTAGTCCACGTAAACCTTCATCGTGTGGAATGGGCTCCATTCATTTTCAGTAAGAATAAATGCAGAGAAATATCAAAAGATATCTTTGAGGCTGCAATTGTGGGGTTCAAAAGATTGCATTTTTGTAATGACTTTTTTTTACAAAAATTTACGACATTAACCAGACAGAAATATTTTAAATATCAGCAATTCTGGTATTTTATGTTTAATATGATATTTGCATTTTTTAAAGCCAGGATCTATATGGTAAATGCAAGTTGATATTTCAAATAGAAAATTATCATCAGAGATGTTTGAGAATATTCTGTTAGACATAACATTTCACAGATGTGGTATTTTCTTAGCTTTAAATATAAGGATTTTTTTTAATACTTGCTTGCGGCATTATCGCAGTGACATTACAGGCTTATTCACACCGGTCCTTTCCAAAGTGAGTTTTCTGCCAGTTCCCTGAGAATTCAAACTCGTCAAATCAATAATTCTTCAGACAAACCAATTAATTTATTTTTTAAATACAGCCCAACAAATTATCAAGGCAGCTGTATTAGTAAATCCAGATTTAGGACAAAGCCTAGGACAGCGAATTTGAAGAAATTATTTCTAAAATAAATACGCACTTCTACTTGGATTTTTAAAAATACAAAACTAAAATGTTAAACACAAACAGGAAATAGTGGAAATCTAGAAAATGTAGAGTTGGCAGTTGGCAGCCAAAAGAGAAAAGATCATTAAGGTCCCATAGGATCTGACTCGTCCCATGGAGTTGAGTAATCCCACTGGAGGTGATTGAACCCACTAAAGCTGACTGACCCTCGCTGGAAGTGACTGTCATCAGGGAGCCGACTGGCCTTCTAGGAGCTAACTGATCCCACTGGAGGTCATTGAACCCATTAAAGGTGGCTGACCCTAGTGAAAGTGACTGTTCCAACTACAGCTGGCTGAGCTCA
Organism: Stegostoma tigrinum; assembly: GCF_030684315.1. NCBI lineage: Eukaryota > Metazoa > Chordata > Chondrichthyes > Orectolobiformes > Stegostomatidae > Stegostoma > Stegostoma tigrinum. The sequence goes on from NC_081354.1 coordinate 165,590,372, forward strand.
CTGGAGCTGTCTAACCAAACTCCAAATGACTGGCCGCACTGGAGCTAACTCATTCCTTTGGAGATGATTCACCCCATTGGAAGTGGCTGACTCCACTGAACATGAGCAATCTTAGTAGAGTCAAGTTACGCTACTCAGTCTGGCTACCCCTGAGAGGTGACTGATCCATTGGATCGCATTGACTCTACTGAACCTGATTCATCCCACTGACTATACTGACCACACTGAAACCTGACCAGAAATGACTAACTCCTCCATCTGAAAGGTTCAACTGAATGCGACTAACCCACTTAATGCAACTAACTACACAGGAAGTAGCGTCACCCATTGGATCTAATGTGATCCCATTGGACCTCACTGACCCAGTGGAGGTGATTAATTTATGGGGAATGATTCCTTCTGTTATTGTTTTGATCAACAACTGGCAGATGCTGGTTAAAGGGCTTGCTTTACTTGCTGGCTGCGAAATGATCTGAGCATTTGTGAAATCTGAACAGTTGCAGTTTAATCTCATTAAGACTGTGGTGATTGCAATGAGAATACTACAGGGGCCAAGTGTAGCAGAGGTTCAGTATTTAAATGGTCGCCTACTGGTGAAGTTCAGAAGAATACTAATAACTGTGCTGATATAAAAAGCACTGAAAGTAAAGTTGCTGGTTCTGTATGATGGATCTCTGGTGCCAAAAGCTCTTAAAGTGAGAATGTCAGGCCAAATATGCCCAGCTGCTGACATCATGCATGCATAATTTTACCTCATGTTTATTCATTTGTACTGCACTTTTCCAGAACATCACCTTTCACACAAATATTTTGGCTTTCTTTCTAATATCAAATATTGTTTTTTTTTATTTAACCCCAAAAAATCAGGTCAGATTTCTTTTTAGTATCTAATATTACCAGAAATGGAATTATGTAGGATGATTTTGAAACACACTTGTTTGTGAAAATAAAATGTTTTCAATATTCAGTCTTTTCCGTTATGCTTGGCAGCCATTGAATAGTTGCAGCGAGAGGTAGACATGGCTTGAGCTCTATTCTTAAAAATTATTTTCTATTCAAATCTCTTCATTTTTTAATGCAACTATTGTCTCCATTTCAGATCACAGCATTGCCTACTCCTGAACTGGACAATTGTTGTCAGGATCAACAATAAAATCCAATTTGTACCCGTCACATGGTGAAAAATCTAAGAGGCGTCTCAGAACCTAATCAGACCAAAACTAATTGACACCAAGTCAAAGAAAGAAACTAAAGTATAAACGACTATGAGCTTCACCACAGATGCAAGCTTTAAGAAGGGGATAGGGATGGAGTTGGGGGGGTTTATGAAGGGCAATGTGGAACTCAAAGTTAAGACAGTTGAAGTCATTGAAGTCATTGTGGCCATTGATTATAAGGTTGCACCATTCTGAATTAAAGATCTTATATTAAATGTGTCTTAAGGTGACGCACAAGAAATTGATTTCCTTCTATTTTTCAGGCATGGAGATTATGATTCATGTGTGCAATATGGACATAGCTACCTCATTTGAATCATGTTGCTGCTCCCTGGAGCCCTCCAGTGCTACTCTCTGCTTCTTCACACAAAAAGTAAAAGTCAACATAATCTTACAAGGCCTTGGCACTGCTTTCTTATTAAAGAGACAATTGGTGATGGTTCACTATTCCCTCGGTGAGGGGAGAGGTTGAGAAAAGAAGTCCTTCATAGTAACCCAGAGATAGTAAGAACTGCCAATGCTGGAATTAGAGATAACAATGTAGAGCTGGAGGGACACAACAGGCATCAGAGGAGCAGGAAAGTTGACGTTTCAGGTCGGGACCTTTCTTCAGAAAAAAAAAGAAAAAAAGAAAAAGAAGGGTCATGACCCGAAACGTCAACTTTCCTGCTCCTCTGATGCCTGTTGTGTTCCTCCAGCTCACACTGTTATCTCCTTCTAAGTAACCTCAGCTGCTGCAGGAATTGAGCCCATACCCATATTGTGAGTTGTAAACCAGCCACCGTCCAAATGAGCTAACCAAGCCCCACACAACAGAAGTCCTGATAGTGTTATTTGCCAATCAAACAGATCAAGCAGCTTGACCTTCTTAAACGCAGTCAGTCTGCCTCTTAAAGGAAACAGCAACGGAAGATTGACACAATAGAAAGACTTCCACACTGAGCAGCAGAGACAGATGGAGGGATCTACACTAATGGAAGTGGCACCACAGGCATTAGAGTTTCTAGTTGGTGGGAGGAGAGATCCCATGTTCTCACAGAAGTCCAGGAGTCCTTTGATAGTTAGCATTAGAAACAATTTGGCTGAAGGCCAAGGAGCCAATTCCTGCAAACTGGATCTGAAGACTCGGTTACAGATCCACAAGAGCTCTATTTATATCACATTATGAACGTATCTCCATGAAGCACCTCCTATTATCACACATTACCATCTCACACACTGCTCAATATCCCACATCCTACATCAATCACCCAGAGACACTCCTTGGTGGACAGCACTAAGGACTCTGTCTCCTCCAGACATTGCATCTTTCCACAAACTTTACATCTTACCAATGCACCTACTCATCACAGTCTCCACGTACCTCCAGCTGCTGCAGGATGGCTGATGTTTCACACAAGGCAGTGCTATTCGACTACTGTACTTCAGCCCACTTTCTGACAAGGCAGTATGGTGTACACTTGAAAGAATGGGGCAGAGTCACTGGGGAACAAATTAATGTCTCCTATCATCTATGCACCATGGCATAATATAAAGGTAAAAACCTGAGGAAGCTAAAAAAACTGAAATAAAAGCTGGAGAAACTCAAGAGCATTGGTGAAGAGAAAAACAGAGTTAGAATTTTGAGTCCTGAATGACTTTTCTTGTAACTGATTCTGGTAATGGTGATGGTTGTGTCCGAGCATATTGCATACCAAGCCCCTGTATAACTGAAACAGCACATCCCTGAGCCTGAACTTGAAATCTCTTGCAATGAAGGCCAACATACCATTTGCCTTCTTTATTGCCTGCTACTCCTGCACGCTTACCTTCAGTGACTAATGCAGAAGGACACCCAGGTCCTGCTGCACAACTTCCTCTCCCAATTTACAGCTATTCAGTAACCTGCCTACTTGTTTTTGCTTCCAAAGTGAACAACCTCACATTTATCCAAATTACACTGCATCTGCCATTGATTTGCCTAGTCTCCAACATGTTGGGATCATGCTGAATGATCTCTGCATTCTCATCACAGTTCACCCTCCCACCCAACTTGGTGTCATCTGCAAACTTTGAGGTGTTACATTTTGTTCCCTCTTCCAAATCATTAATATTTATTGTGGGTAGCTGGCATCCCAGCACCAATCCCTGTGGCAACCCACTAGTTACTGCCTGCCTATTTGAAAAAGACCCATTAATTACTACTCTTTCTTTCTTTTCTGCAAACCAGTTTTCTATCCATCTCAGCACACTTTCCCCAATCCCAAGTGCTTTAATCTTACGTAATAATGTCTTATGCAGGACTTTGCCAAATGCTTTCTGAGAGTTCAAACATACCACATCGACTGGCTCCCCCGGTCAACTATACTATACATCTTCATAGAATTTCAATAGATTTTTCAAGTATGATTTCCCCTTCATAATTATTTTTTCTTTGTTCATTCGCAAGATAAAGGCATCACTGGCTAGGCAGCATTTATTGCCCATCCTTAATTGCCCAGAGGGCAGTTAAAAGGCTGGAGTCACATGTATTCCAGATCAGGTAAGGATGGCAGTTTCCCTCCCTAAAGGACACTCGGGACCCTGATTGGCTTTTGCCCCTACAATTGACAATGATTTGCAGTCATCATTAGATGCTTAATTCCAGATATTTAATATTGAATTAAAATTCCATCATCTGCCGTAGCGGGATTCAAACCCAGATCCCCAGATCATTATCTGAGGCTCTGGATTAACAGTCCAGCGATAATACCACTGGGCCATTGCCTCCCTATGCTGATTCTGCCACTGTGTTCTAAATGCTCCACTATAAAGTCCTTGATAATAGATTTGCTAATTTTCTCCACTTCCAATGTTAGTCTTTCTGGTCTGTAATTTCCTTTTTTCACATCACTTCCCTTTTTGAATATTGGAGTGACATTAGCCACCCTCCAATCTGCAGGGACTGTTCCAGCACCTATAGAATCCTGGAAGATCACCACTAATGCTTCCACCATTTCTCAAGCCACTTCCATAAGTACTCTGGGATGTAGGTTATCAGGCCCCGGGATTTATCCATCTTCAATTCCATCAATTTTCCCAGCACCATTTCTCTACAAATATTGATCTCCCTCAATTCTTCCCTCTCATAAATCTTGCATTCTCCAACATTTCTGGTGTCTGATTTGTGTTCTGTTTTGTGAAGATAGAGCCAAAGTATGTATTCAGTTGCTCAACTATTTCTTTGTCCCCTATTATACATCTTCATGTTTCTGTCTGTAGGGAACCTAAATTTGTCTTCACTAATCTCTTTCTCTTCATGTACATACAGAAACTCTTAGTTGTCGGTCTTTAGGTTCCCTGCAAGCTGGCTTTCGTGTGGTACTTTCCCCTTCTTAATCAATCCATTGCTCTTTCTTTGCTGAATTCTAAACTGCCTCTAGCCTGGTCTGCCATTCAATGAGGTCATGGCTAATTCATGATATAACTCCATATTGCATACCCATATCTAGTAATAAAATTGATTAACAGAAATTTATTAATCTCAGTTTTAAAATGAATGGCTTGAATTGCCACTTACAGAACAGAGTGCATAATTTCTACCTTCTCTGATTATAGGCATGTTTGCTCGTAGCACACATAAAAAATCTGATTCAACATTTTTAGACTACATTGTCCAGTCCCTGAATCCGCAACCAGCAAAAAATAGTTTATCTTGGCATACTCTTGACCTGAAAACTGACCCAATAATTTTCTAAGTTTATGGGACTACAACATAGGTTTTTTTAATCCCTTTTCATTGCTTGGAATTAATATCCATCCTTGGACTCCTTCCAAGATGTGGTGCCTCAAACAGCTCATAGTTGATAAGCAAATGGGGTGACATGTAAATTTGGGTGGGTTGGTTAGCAGTACCATGCCTGTTGCCTACCTGATTTTGCTGGTGTATTATGAGTGGTAGCCAAAGTGTTGGCCAAAACAGTCCATCCATGAGCCATTTGAGACTGTTATATGGCCACTTATGATTAACAATGCTCAGAATGAAACTTTAATCACATGCAGCTTCCATCAAATTACAGGAATGTCAGGAGCCAGTATCTGTCCTTGTCCTGCTAACACTAATATTTTACCAGTGGTGAGAGGTGTCCAAGGCACATTGCAAGGCCATCAGATGTGGTTGTAGACTTGGGTAAACCCCACTGTTCAAGGTACCTTGTGCACAACAGGGAGTCCCTGCAGCAGAAAGGTGATATCACTTGAACAAAATCTCCCATAAAACCTGTCACTCTCCTCCTGATTGCTGCCTCCCTAACTTTTCCGGAACTGGCCTGATTGGCTTTGGAGAGGCTGTCCTAGACATCTTGGATCCAGGTTCCTGCTCAGGGGATGACTGCAGTCCTGGCAGTGGCCACTGCTCTGGGGGGCATTGCTGCGGCTGGAGTATTTCCAGCCATTCAGAGCATTTGAATGCTGGGCTTCTCCATCATGGGGTCAGAAGCCATGACCTCATGGACTGAATTGCCCGATGATCACAAAATCTGGTTATGGTTTCCAGGACCAATGCAAGCAAGCTCAGTCAGGGTTCGAGGAGTTCTGAAGACGAGTCATATTGAACTTAAGACATTAACTCTGTTTTTCTTTCTCTACAGATGTTGCCTGACTTGTTGAGTTTGTTCAACACTTTCTGTTATTACCCCAGCCTGTCTAAATGTCCCTCATGAGATAACTCTTATCTCAGATAGATATCAAGTCAACTTTTTCTGAACTGTCTCTAATTATGCAATACTCCCGGTATGGTCTCATCAATGCCCTTTACAACAGCAGAAAAGCATCTGCACTTTATCTTCTATCCCCCTTTCAATAAATGACATCATTCCATTTGTTCCATAATTGTTTGCTGCACATGCCTACGAACATAGTGTGATTCATGCATCAAGATACCCAGATCCCTCTGCACCTCAGTCTTGCAATCTCTCACCTATACATAGCATATTGCTTTTCTATTTTTCTTGCTAAAGTGGATAAAATTTACATTTTCCTATAAATTCACTTAACCTGTCCACATGCCTTTGTCTATTTTGTATGTCCTTTTCAAAACTTACTAATTATTGTTGGGTCATTAGCAAATATTGCAAATATTAAATTCCTTAATTCAAAATATTAATAAAAATTGTGAACAGTTGCAGCAACCAGACAAATCCCTGTGACAGTGTACATGTTACATTTTGCTAACCCAAGTGCGATCCACTTATGCCTATTCTCTGTTTCCTATTAGTTTACCAATCCTTATCTGCACTGTTTCATTACCTTGTGCTCCTATTTTGTGCAGTAATATTCGACATGGCACTTAGTGACATACTTTCCGGAAATCTAAGTACCGCACATCCACAGATTACCTCAAAATTCTCAAATAAATCAGTCAAACGTGTTTTCCCTTTAACAAAACCATGTTGGCTCTGTCTATCTTCATAGAACATTCCAGCACTTTCCTATGACAGATGTTAAGCTAACTGGTATGCAATTTCCTGATTTCTGTCTGTCTGCCTATCTTGAATAAAGAAGTCAATAGTCTGTGTGTACATATCTGAAGTCACTTACAGACCTCTTTTCAATTAAACATTTCCTTTTAGTATTGATGTTCTGATAATTTGACCCAACACCAAAATTCTCATTGCTCCTTTATATTGAAGTGATGTCAAGACCACCCTTTGCGAAGCTTTCCATTTCACACCCTCCAGGTCAGAAAACTATGATCTGTTTCTGCTCTTTAAATAGGTGATTTCACCTATTCGTGCTTCAATATTCCCTTGACTACCATGCATCATTACTTTAGCAACATCCATTGCGATTCCTTTATCAATACACATCATTATTTCTTCAAATAACTCTATTAAATTTGTCAGGCTTGATTTGCCTTTTACAAATTCATGCTAGCTAATCCTAATTAGCCAATGACTTTCTAAGTGAGTATTAATTTTATTTTGTATTATGCCTTTAGATATTAACCCAATCCCAAAGGTATCCAAACTGGTTTGGCCAATGGTTACCCAAATTATATCTTTCCTCTTTAGCAAGTGTTAAATTGGCAACCTTCCAGTGGAGATGAGTAACACAGTGAATTACTACCACTGAAGTAAGGACTTCAGCATAAATATATTTGTCCTTAACATCCATGCTGATGAGATTTCTAATCAAGGATTAAGCCATGTAAACTTTCCAAAGATTGAAATGTAGATTATGTTCAATTTTACATAAAAACTTGCATCAAGGTTTATAATTTGGATAGAATTTGCTTTGTGTGTTTGTTGTCTCTCCCAGGAGCAATCATTCTGGTCACCAGCAGAAAGACGCCATTACATAAGGTTGATTTACTTTTGCTCTTTAAATTGCACTCATGAAAATGAGCTTTAGTTACAGCTTTTGTTCACCAACCACAAAACTGGAGAAATACCCTGCATGCAAGAAATCTAGTACCACCCTATCATATGACACAGAGGGGAAAAGATCTTGTTGACTTTTTTGATGAGTCAAAATAATGCTGCTTTAAGTCTGTGAAAAAATCAAATTGAAACCAAAAAATGTCTGGTTCCCATTCATATACCTTAAAAGGATACATCACACCTAAATGATTTGTTCCTCCCTATTATTAAGCACAAGAGTTAGTCAGTAACTGGGATTTGGAACAGGATTTATTGACTGCCTTAATATCCCATTTGTCTTAATGGGTGTGTTTTAAATTACTATCCAATTACTTTAGAAGCAACAAAGAAGAAAGTTTAATCAGTGATTTTTTTTTGATTAAAGATTCAGAATCGATGTGCCAGTACATCTGAACCATAACGCTCATTTAGTAGAATGCATAGTATGCAAAATATATGTAAATTTAAAGATATAAAGTCTTTGAACCAACATGTGAAGGAATGGGTGCAATTTAAGGGCAAATTATTTTGCATTAATCTCAGGGACCTTTTAACATGAAAACAAAACAAGAAAAATGCAGGTTTCACTTTGCTCATTACGGACCATCGACTTCAACCTAATCTTAAGCAATTAAAGTTTCTTCCTGAGACATTCTCATTGAAACGAGGGAAGTGGCAGAAAGCTGAATGTTGTGATGGATTCAGCATAAACTTTTCCCCTGGACAAACTGATTTATCATGTCTCATTTGAACAATCCTGTGTTGCTGGCTCATTTTTCATCTTATTACTGCGGACTTGTAATTAAAAGGGAACAGCCTACAGCAAATAGTCTAACCTTCAAGCCAGGCACTGTTTAGCCATAACTCTGCTGGCTATGTTTAGAATAATTTCTCAAGCTGGCCATAAGATATTTTGTTTCATTTACTCATAGAATATGTTAAATTTTAGTTTCAGTATTCCAACAATGTTGCAACTCTGAGCTTGAGACTTGCTTCCAAAGAAAGTATATTTAACCTAAGATCAAAAATATTTAATGATGGTAAATGGCCATAAGTTGGAAAAAATGTATTCCTTTTTCACAGATCAACAACATCTCTCTGTCTTCTCACTCTAGGGATATATCCGTGCAATAAGGGATTCATCAATTCCCTCCATAAAATTACCCGTTGGGTCTGTTGGTATTGCTAATTTCAATAGTTTTCATAGAGTCATAGAGACCTACAGCGCAGAAAATGTCTCTTCAGCCCATTGAATCTGTACCGGTCAACAGCAACAACTTCACTATTCTAGAAAGTGTGGAGCTGAATGAACACAGCAGGCCAAGCAGCATCTTGCGCTCCATAAGATGCTGCTGGGCCTGCTGTCTTCATCCAGCTCCACACTTTGTTATCTCAGATTCTCCAGCATCTGCGGTTCCCATTATCTCTGAACTTAACTATTCTAATTTTATTTTCCAGCACTTGGCTCATAGCCTTGTATACCTTGGCTTCACAAGTGTACATCTAGAAACTTCTTAAATATTGGAAGGGTGTCCGTCTCAAAACCTTTACAGGCAGTCAATTCCAGATTCGCGTCAACTTCTCAGTTAAAAAAGACATTTTCATACATTCCTTGTAAATTAGCTGTCCTGACCTTAAATCTATGCCTCTCTGATGAAGGGTCTAGGCCCGAAACATCAGCTTTTGTTCTCCTGAGATGCTGCTTGGCCTGCTGTGTTCTTCCAGCTTCACATTTTATTATCTCGGATTCTCCAGCATCTGCAGTTCCCATTATCACTTAAATCTATTCCCCTAGTTTTAGGTGACCAGATGATTTCCTCCACAAAGGGGAAAAGTTTTTTTCCTATCTAACCTGACTATGACCTTCATAATTTTATACATCTCAGACATTTCCCCCTCAGTCCCCTCAGCTCCAAAAGTAATACCCCAGTCTCTTCAAGCTCTCTGTTCATGAATAAAACTCTCCGGCCCAGGCAACATCCTGGTTATGTCCTCTGCTCTCTCTCCAAAACTATTACATTCCTCTTATAATGTGGTTTCCAGAACTGCGCATTTTACTCTATCAATGGCCTAACCATATTTTACACTGTTACAGCAGAATAACCCTGCTGTTAAATTCTATCCCATGGCTATTAAAGGCAGGTATACCTTATGCCTTCTTAACCACTTTACCTACCCATTCTGCCACTTTAAGGAGCCTGTGCACATGCACAACGAGGTCCATCAGGTGCTTCCTAGGGTCCTACCATTCATTATATATTCCCTTCCATTGTTTGTCCTGTCCATGTGCATCATCTCACACTTGTCTGGATTGAACACCACTTGCCACTCATCAGCACTTCTGATCAGCCTATCGATATCCTCCAGTAATCTATGGCTATCTTCCTCACTATATACCACCCAACCAATTTTCATATCATCCATGAACTTACTGATCAACCCTCCTATATTCAAGTCTAAATTGTTTACATAAACCCACAAACAGCCAGGGCCCCACCCCCAATCCAGAGAATTTGCTCCACAAGTCAATTATTCTTTGGTTAAAAAAGTTTCTCTGGCTTCTCTTGTTACTTTGATCTCACTAATACTTAACTTTTCACCATAGCGAATATTTTTCTTGCATCAACTTTGTCATTCCCCTCATAAACCATGAAAATTTCAATTAGGTTGCCTTGAAGTCTTTGCATAGTTTCAAAGAAAGCAGCCTAATTTCTTCATGATAATAAAATGTGAGGCTGGATGAACACAGCAGGCCAAGCAGCATCTCAGGAGCACAAAAGCTGACGTTTCGGGCCTAGACCCTTCATCATTTGTGCTCCTGAGATGCTGCTTGGCCTGCTGTGTTCATCCAGCCTCACATTTTATTATCTTGGATTCTCCAGCATCAGCAGTTCCCATTATCTCTGAGCCTAATTTCTTCAATTTGTTTATTCATTCACAGGACATAGGCATTGTTGGCTAAGCAAACATTTATTTCCTAATACCAGCTATCCTTGAGAAAATGGTAGCAAATGTCGTACAGGCAGTTTTGACTTGAATGAGTTAAATGACTTCATGAGTGTAATGAATAAATCTCGTGCTTCTGTTTTAGGTATAAAAGACAGAAATAAATCCCAATAATGTATTTAAATCTGGATGTTGAAGCAAGAGAGGAACTTAGAACAAAGAAGAATACAGCACAGGAACAGACCGTTCAGCCCTCCAAGTGTGCATATTTTTTCCTTCCATACTAAAACTGTCTTCACTTACAGGATCTGTATCCCTTTATTCCCTCCTATTCAGTGTATTTGCCCAGGTGTTTCTTGAATGCTGTTGTGTCTGTTTTCTTCTCTGGCAGCGCTTTACAGGCACTCACCACTCTTTGTGTGAAAAACCTGCCTTGCAAATCTTGTTTCAATGCCCCACCCTCCCCCCAAGCCGGTGTCCCCTAGTTAAACTTGGTGTAACTCTAAGTGGTACTGAATGAACAGACAGAACCAGAGGGTGACAAATCTTCAGGCCGTAATGGGCTTCATCCAGTCTTAAAAGAGATAGACAGTGAGACAACGGTGCTAATTTTCCTAAATCTTTTAGATTCTTGAAAGGTTCTACAAATACTGGAAAATGGCCAAAATAACCCATCTATTCGAGCGGGAAGGGAGGTTAAAGTCAAAACAGGAAATTATGTACCTGCTAGCTTGACATTGTCATTGAGACATTGTTAGACTCAATCATTAAAGAATTTATAACTGGGCACTTATAAAAGCTCAAAATAATTGGAAGGGTCAGCAAAGTGGTGGGATGGGGTCATGAACAATGCTATCAAAGTTTAACCTGATCACTGACGCTCAGGGTGAGAGCCACACAGCTCAATACTTCATTACAGGATTGACCCAAACATGAACGAAAGAGTTGAACGCCAGAGATAAAATGAGGATGACTGCCTTTGATGTCAAGGCCCTTTGTAACAGTGTGTGGAATAAAAGACACTTTGCATAGCTGGAGCCAACAAGAAACTGGAGAAAGCTGTCCGCTGTTTATGCTCGTACATAGTAGAAAGGACAGTGGCTGTGGTTGTTGGAGGTCAGTCTCTCAGCCCTAGGTTAAAAGGCATCTGGCTGGGTATATGATTAGGAAGGGTTTAAAGGGAAATGTGCCAAATGCTTGCAAATGTGACTAGGTCAGTTTAGGATGTCTGGTCAGTATGGAGAAGTCGAACTAAAGGGTCTATTTCTGTGCTGTATGGCTCTATGAGTTTGGAAGATGCTGTCTAATGATACGTTGTGAATTTCTGCAGTGCATCTTGTAGATAGTAACATCATTGAATGTCAAGGGGAAGTGGTTAGATTATTTCTTATTGGAGGTGATCGCTGCCTGGCATTTGTGTGGTGCAGATTTTACTTGCCACTTATCAGCCCAAACCTTGATATTGTCCAGATCTTGTTGCATTTGAACATGGATTACTTCAGAACCTGAGGAGTTGTGAATGGTGCTGAACATTGTGCAATCATCAGCAAATATCCCCACTTGTGACCTTACGATAGAGAGAATGTCATTGACGAAGCAGCTGAAGATGGTTGAGCCTAAGGCATTGCCCTGAGGAACTCCTGCACAAATGATCTGGAGTGAGATGATTGATCTCAAACAACCACGACCATCTTCCAGTGTATCAGCGGAGTGTTTTTCTCCTGATACTCATTGATTCCAGTTTTGCTCACAAGAAGCATACCAGCCTTGATCAAATGTCAGAATAGACTTGACGGGCTGAAAGGCCTAAGTCTGCTTCTATACCTAACCATCTTATGGCATTCATCATCATTGACAAATGCTTCTCACTTCTGAGCAGTAAATTATGTATCACTGTTCAAATTTTACAATATGTTGAAGAAATTCAAACAGCATAAGCCAAATATAAGTGATCACTTATATGTGAGAATATAACTCAACAAGAAGAAGACTGCAACAAAAGCAAAAATTGCTGGAAAAACTTTGCAGGTCTGGCAACATCTTTGGAGAGAAATCAGAGTTAACGTTTCATGTCCAATGACCCTTCCTCAGAACTCTGTGCTCTCTGTGTAGACCCACAGTGACATTCAGGATGGAGTTCTCAGATATTGACACAACGATACTGCAGGAAAGATATGAATTTCCAAATTAGGATTGTGAGCCGGCTAGGGAACTTGCAGGCGATGGTGTTTGTATGCATTGCTTACCCTTGGCAGCTTTGCTGGTTATCATTGAACCTGCTAAAATAATGATGTTATCGATAAGAACATGGGCAAGAATGGAAGGATCATATGCAGGTACGACCTTTACATTAAAAGAGAAAATTCACTATTTCAAAAACATATCTGTCTTTTCTGACACAATTTGAGGGATCTTAAGACACACCAAGGGAGATAAGCTTTCAACAGCAACATGGATGCCAAAGGACAGCTCAAAAATCTGAGATGCGCTAAGGTTCCAGACTGGCAACAATTTGTGCTTGAATAGTTCATCCTCAACCCAACCAAGTCATCAGTAACTTATGAAGTTGGAGACTTGTGACAGATGGTGTTAAATTTACTTTATTTACTTGATGAAATGATATAAAGAAATCGATAACCAGAAAAAAATGCTTGCGCAAAGCACTTATGATTTGAAAAAATTGACTGGCATCACTGCATAAGATCCAACCATCAGAATATATCGGACTGCTCCTGGGGACAATTATTCGGTGTGTGATCTGATAGTTCAACTTCATTTTATTATCAAAACTGCATCAGAAGCAGGAATGGAACCTACACAAATATCTACTTTAATCTTCATCTAGATTGAGACTCACTTCAGCAGAAAATTTGTATGGTCATCCTTCCATTGTATCAATGGCTTAGGCTGATAGCAGCAGGGACAGCAGGGCGAAATAATCGCAGTGGAGTGGACGCAAGGCCAATATTCTGGGGACAAGTGCTCAAATCCCACAGTGACAAATAGTGGACATTCAATTTAATAAATGTTTGGATAAAAAGTTAGCTTAATGGTAACTATGTAATCATTATCAATTGCCAGAAAAATCCAACTGGTTTACTAATGCCCTTTAGGGAAGGTAATTTGTCTTTACCCAATGCAGTATGGTTGACCCACAGCAATGTGTTTGACTCTTAACCAACTTCAGAACAATTAGAGATAGCCAATAATTTCTGGTCTAGTGAGTGGTGTCCACATCCTGTGAATGAAGAAAGAAGGTATTGTTTGTAATGAAACTACACAAGGGTTCTCTGCACCACCATTGTAATAGTAAACTTCATCCACTGTCCTGGTTCTTTTGGTTTTAAGAGTACCCACAGTGTTCATAGGAAGGGAATTTGTATGTTATTTATTCTCACTATTGCTTGTCTCATTGCTACCTAAGGGATAAGCTGCTCCTTCATGTCTGATTTTGACTGTCATTTATACTTAAAATTATCGATGATACCTTTTAACCAAGTTTTAATCCACACACTGCATGTAATATCTCCTATTTTCAAAAATTCATTCACAGGGCAAGGGCATTGCTGGCTAGGCAGCATTTATTGCCCATCCTTAATTGCCCAGAGGGCATTTTAGAGTCAACCACATTGCTGTGGGTCTGGAGTCACATGTAGTTCAGACCAGTTAAGGATGGCAGTTTCATTCCCTAAAGGGTATTAGTGAACCAGATGGGTTTTTCCTGACAATCGACAATAGATTCATGCCATCATTAGATTGTTAATTCCAGATATTTATTGAATTCAAATTCCACCAGCTGCCATGCCAGGATTCAAACCCAGGTCCCCAGTTCATTTTCTATTTCTCTAGATTAACAGTCCAGCAATAATATAACTAGGCCATTACCTCATATGAAAGTGATTCCTTCCACAGGAAAGGATATTCAGCAAGAAGCAAGTCCCATGATTCTAAGCAGTCCTTGTCTGCTTTATGGACAATTTGGAGGTGAATTTGCAATTTTTCAGTTACAACTGGAACCAAGAACATATAAAAGTTGATGAGGAGAAAAAAAATCTTTAAAAAGCCTTTTAGAAACATTCAAACCAGCACGGTGGTAGAACAGGGTGGAACATTAATAGGCACCATCACAGGAAAGTAGTCTCCCACCTCAGTGCATTTTGATTCCTTTTGTTGTTATTGGTGTTACGTGTTATGGCCAGAGGCTTTCTCCCAAGTTGAAGAGGATCTAAAAAGGAAATCATTTACAAGTTTTTCTCCTGCCTCTACTGTTGTCCTGTTTAGTAAAGTATTGACTGCAGACCATGAGCTGGAGCCCTGCACTAAGTAAATGACACAAAAGGCACAGAGACAGATGGGAAAATATAGGTTCCATTTCTAAGAAAGCATCACTCAATCTGAAACGTTAATTCTGATTTCTCTCCACAGGTGTTGCCAGGTCGGCTGAGCTTTCTAGCAATTTCTGTTTTTGTTTCTGATTTACAGCATCTGCAGACCTTTCGGTTTTTAAGAAAATGTAAGTGAACTTCTCTCACCTGTATAGCATATAGCACAAGCTAAATTCACTGGAAGCCTCTGTATTAACAGTACATATTTGCAGAACTCGATTCAACTACTGATCCAGTTTTCGCTCAGATCCAACGAAACCAGATGAAATATTAAAAAACAATTCAATATTTAAAAAAGTAAAAGATCTTATTTGAGGTGGTTACACATCATCTGCCTGTAATGGATTCAGGAAAGCTCACACGATTTACACTGCACGATTAGTACCGAAGCAAAGCTGAAAGGGTTCCATTTCTGAATCCTTGGTGGGGCGGGGCCGGTAATTAAGACTTTGTCCAATAGAATATAAAGGTCAGTGAGTCAGCACCCACTTCTAAATATCTTCCTGATTTTTATTTCCATTGAAGATTCAATGAGGGATCAAATGAGCTGTCAAGATAACAAAGTGTGAAGCTGGATGAACACAGCAGGCCAAGCAGCATCTCAGGAGCACAAAAGCTGACATTTCGGGCTTAGACCCTTCATCAGAAAAGGGGAATGGGGAGAGGGTTCTGAAATAAATAGGGAGAGAGGGGGAGGCAGACCGAAGATACATGGAGGAGAAGATAGGTGGAGAGTAGAGTATAGGTGGGCAGGTAGGGAGGGGATAGGTCAGTCCGGGGAGGACGGACAGGTCAAGGGGGCGGGATGAGGTTAGTAGGTAGGAAGTAGAGGTGCGGCTTGAGGTGGGAGAAGGGGATAGGTGAGAGGAAGAACAGGTTAGGGAGGCAGGGACGAGCTGGGCTGGTTTTGGGATGCAGTGGGGGGAGGGGACGGGCTGGGCTGGTTTTGGGATGCAGTGGGGGAAGGGGAGATTTTGAAGCTTGTGAAGTCCTCATTGATACCATTGGGCTGCAGGGTTCCCAAGCGGAATATGAGTTGCTGTTCCTGCAATTTTCGGGTGGCATCATTGTGGCACTGCAGGAGGCCCAGGATGGACATGTTGTCTAAGGAATGGGTGGGGGAGTTAAAATGATTCGCGACTGGCAGGTCCAGTCAATTCTCTATCATCCATTTTGGGCTAAAATGTGGACAAAGTTATCCACGTAACCAATTATGAGAGTCCATTGAAAAAGTGTGGGCAGAATGTCTACCAATTACTGATGCCCATCTTTGCCAGTGAAGGCACTACAGAACTGGCCCTAAAATGTGTACAGCAACCAGCCATAACCAGAAATTAGCAGCGAAAGACAAAGAAAAGGACTTTTGTTCCACCAGAGCATAGGAGGCAGAGGGGAGATCTTATAAAAGTTTATAAAGTCATCACAGGTGTAGATAAGGTGATTAGCAAAAGTCTTTTCCCCAGAGTGGTGAAATTCAAAACTAGAGGGCATATTTTTAAGGTGAGAAGAGAAAGATTTCAAAGTGACCTGAGGGGCTGCTTTTTCACACAGAGGGCAGCGCATATGTGAAATGAACTTCCAGAGGAAGTGGCAGATACAGGTAAAGTTACATTTAAAAAGGGAAGGACATATCGGGCAGGTATCTGGCACTGAGTCTGACCCTGTGGCACAGAAGAGAAGTGGGCAGAATAGGAGAGTAATTGTAGTGGGGGATTCAGTAGTAAGAGACACAGACAGGGGGTTCTGTGGACACGAATGAGATGAACGGGTAGTATGTTGCCTCTCATGATGTCTCAGATCGTGACTTCAAGATCCTTAAGGGAGAGGGTGAGCAACCGGCAGTCCTGATACACATCGGTACCAATGACATGGGTAGAAAAAGGACAGAGAATGTGAAAACCAAATACAGGAGGTTAGGTTGGAAGCTGAAGCCTAGGATAAACAGGGTAGTTACTGGATTACTACCAGTGCCACGTGATAACTAAGTAATAAATAGGGAGAGAGTGCAGCTAAACATGTGGCTACAGGGCGGGTGTAGGAGGGAGGGTTTCCATTATGTGAATAATTGGAGCACGTTCTGGGGAAGGTGGGACCTGTACAGTAAGGATGGGTTACACCTGAACCGGAAGGGCACAAATATCCTGGGAGGGAGGTTTGCTCGAGCTGTACGGGATGGTTCAAACTAGTTTGGCAGGGGGTGTGGAACCTGATTTATAATTCAGAGGATGAGGTATTCGGCCTTCCAACAGACACAACAGGGAGTGAGGTGGTTTATAAAGAAATGCGGTCAATGGAATGTAATTATGGACACCGAGGTGGTTTGAGTTGTGTATGCTTCAATGCAAGAAGTATCAGAAATAAAGCAGATGAACTTAGAGCAAGGGTCAGGACTTGGAACCACGACGTTGTGACCATTACAGAAACTTGGGTAACTCACGGACAGGAATGGTTCCGGGATTTAGATGCTTTAAAAGAAATAGGTGGAAAAAGAGGTGGGGGAGTGGCATTGCTAGTCAGGACTAATATAGCAGCTGAAAGGCAGTTCGAGAATGATATGTCTACAGAGTCAGTTTGGGTTGAGGTCAGGAACAAGAAAGGAGCAGTCGCTTTGTGGGTGTTTTTTAACAGACTCCCTAATAATTCAGAGAAGTAGAGGAGCAGATTGGGAGGCAGATACTGGAAAGGTGCAGAAGTCACAGGGGGGTAGTCATGGGTGACTTCCACTTTCCAAATATTGATTGGAAACATTTTAGTTGTAAGAGTTTAGATGGAGCAGATTTTGTCCCGTGCGTTCAGGAAGGATTCCTGACACAGTATGCAGATAGACCAACATGAGGAGAGGCCACTTCAGATTTGATGCTTGACAATGAACCGGGCCAAGTGTTAGACATGTTGGTAGGAGACCATTTTGGCGGTAGCGATCACGGAAAAGGATAGGTACATCCAGCAGGGTTAGTTTATAATTGGGAGAAGGGTAATTACAAATCTGTTAGGCAAGAACTGGGTAACATAAAATGGGTACAGATGCTGTCAGGGAAGAGCACTATTGAAATTTGGAGATTGTTTAAGGAATACATACTGCGTGTGCTCGATATGTTTGTCCCTAGCGGGCAGGAAAGATGCAGTCGAGTGAGGGAGCCTTAGTTCTGAAGAGAAGTTGAACGACTGGTAAAGACGAAGAAGGTTTAGGAAACAGGGAACGGAAAAGGCTCTCGAGGGATACATGTTATCCAGGAAGGAGCTGAAGAAAGGGCTTAGGAGAGCTATAAGGGGTCATGAGAGAACCTTGGCAGATAGTATCAAGGAAAACTCCAAGCCTTTTCACACATATGTGAGGAATAAGAGAATGACCAGAGAAAGAGTAGGGGTGATCAAGGATTGTAAAAGGATTTGTGCATGGAACCTAAAGATTTAGGAGAGGTCCTTAATGAATACTTTTCTTCAGTATTCACAATTGAGAGGGACCTAGTTGTCAGCGAGGACAGTGTGCAACAGGCTGGGAGGCTAGAGGAGATCAATGTTAGTAAAGAAGATGTACTTGGAATTTTGAGGAACTTGCCGATAGATAAGTCCCCTGGGCCTGATGGGATTTATCCAAGGATTCTATGGGAAGCGAGGGAAGAAATCGCAGGGCCATAGGCGATGCTCTTTTCATCCTCACTGTCCATGGGTATAGTGCCAGAAGATTGGAGAGAGGCAAATGTCCTTTCCTTGTTCAAAAAAGCGAATAGGGGTAACCCTGGAAATTATAGGCCAGTCAGTCTTACGTCAGTAGTGGGCAAATTATTGGAAAGACCTCTGAAAGATAGGATTTATGATCACTTAGAAAGGCACAGTTTGGTTTGTGATAATCAGCATGGATTTTTGAGGAGTAGATCATGTCTCACAAACCTTATTGAATTCTTTGAAGAGGTAACAAAACACATGGATGAAGGTAGTGCAGTGGATGTGGTATATGTGGATTTAAGTAAGGTGTTTGATAAGTTTCCACATGATAGGCTCATGCAGAGAGTAAGGAGACATGAGATAGAGGGAAATGTGGCAGATTGGATTCAGAATTGAATGACCCTTAGAAGACAAAGGGTGTTGTGGACGGAAAATATTCAACATGGTGCTCAGTTACAAGTGGTGTACCAAATGGATCTGCTCTGGGTCCTCTTGTATTTGTGATTTTTGTAAATGATTTCACTGAAAGATTGGAAGGGCGGATTAGTAAATTTGCCGATGATATGAAGGTGAGTCACGTTGTGGACAGTGCGGAGGGCTGTTCTGCATTACAAAGTGACATTGATAGGATAGTGGCAGATGGAGTTGAACCCTGAAAAGTGTGAGGTGATTAATTTTGGAAGGACAAACTTGAAAGCAGAATACAGGGTTAATGGAAAGATTCTTGGCAGTGTGGAGGAGCAGAAGGATCTTGGGGTAGATGCCCACAGTTCCCTGAAAGCTGCCACCCAGGTGGATAGAGTTGTTAAGAAGGTGTATGGTGTGTTAGCTTTCATTAGTAGAGGGATTGAGTTCAAGAGCCGTGAAGTTATGCTGCAGCTATACAAAAGCCTGGTTCGGTCACATCTCGAGCATTGTATCAAGTTCTGGACACCTCATTCAGGAAAGATGTGGAGGTGTTGGAAAAGGTGCAGAGGAGATTCACCAGGATGTTCCCTGGACTGGAGGCAATGTTTTACAAGGAAAGGTTGAGAGATCTAGGATTTTTCTCTTTAGCATGATGAATGATGAGAGGTGACTTGAAACAGGTGTACAAAATGATCATAGGTATAGATAGAGTAGACAGCCAGAGGCTTTTTCCTAGGGTGAAGGTAGCTATTACAAGGGGGCATAGTTTTAAAGTGAGTGGAGGTTGATATCGGGGAGACGTCAGAGGTAGCCTCTTTACTCAGAGAGTGGTCTGGGCGTGAAATGCATTACCAGAGAGCGTAGTGGAGTCAGCCTCATTAGCGGCATTAAAGATGCTATTAGATAGGCATATGGATGATAGCATAAGGTAGGGATGGAGGTTAGATAGACTTTAGGGTTAGGGTAAAAGTTCAGCACAACATTGTGGGCCGAAGGACCTGTACTGTGCGGCACTCCTCTATGTTCTATGTTCTATGAACAGATACATGAAAAGGAAAGGTTTAGAAGGACCGTGCCAAACACAGGCAATGGAACTAGTTTGGTTTGGGAACACGGTCGGCAGGGACAAATTGGACAGAAGGGTGTGCTTCCATACTGTACGACTCTATAAAAAAAAATAGTCAATTTCAGTTCAGCAAAAGTGACTGTTAACCCTCTGAAGACCCTAAGAAGGAGAAACAGGACATTTTTTTTGTTTGACTTATGGAGAAAGCATCATAAATGAGATGAGGAATTTGTCCAGGGAGCCTCATTCTTCTACTTTAGACCATCCACCAATAGAATTCCACAAGAGAAAATCATTTTTGCAGAAGGTTTGGAGATGATAAGTTTTCAGAGACCATATTTCGTATTAAAAGGATTAATTTAAGTTGCTGTCCCATTTGCTTTTGCTACAATAAAAGACCATCAGCCTTGGAAAAATGCAGCTGTCACCTCATGCAATTGACTATTAACAGTACCATCTCTGTCTCAGTGTAGTATAATACGTTCTGCCATTAAATAGAATATTTCTTCATCACTTTGTGAAAACTGTTAATGCTGGAGTGAAAGAATAAGAAATATATTAATATTATAGTATGGATATTTCTTCTGCTTTCCAAATTCATCCTGATTTGCATAAGAATAAAAAGAGATTTGAAACACTGCAGTGAATGACGACCAATCTTGTTGAGTTCACTGAAGCTCGTATGTATATCAAAGGTAGTTTGACATTCTGTTGCTGAAGGCTGACATTTGTTGTGAGCATTGCGTGTCTGCCAAAGGTTCATGAGTACAACTGAACTCTGATAACTCTTGTTAGGTAAACTGAACTGATAAATGACTGCATTGTATCATGGTTTTCTATTGAGATCAAATGCAGCCCAAAGGCTAAAAATTACTGTCAGACACATTACCTTACTGTACTGTGGTATAACATTTCTCACTCTGCTATTTGAGCTATTTAACCCATTTGAAATAAGTCAATTAAATTGAACATTCAGTTGCATACAAGAGGAATACTAAACAAGGGAATTAAAGGTTCACGTAATAACTTTGCTAACAGTCATTTCCAAGCTCAAGTTTGAAGTTAATAGCGACTCAACTTGTACATATCTATTATATTTCAATGTAGAGTATCCATACTCTAGCTTCAGAATCATAATAAGAAAAATATGTTGAATCAATGGAGATAATAGATGAGGAATCCCAAACGTAAAATGATGGTTTCTAAGGAGCCCTTAAAGCAAGGGAGAGAACTAAAGGCATTGATTGTCAATTGCATGAGGTGACAGATGCATGTTTCTAAGGTTGCTGGTTAAGAGTATTAACCCTCATTTAAAGGAACATGCACCAATGGAAGGCCAAAGGAAATTCCTTATATTCATCTTTCCTGAGGTCCTAAAATGATCCTTTTATAATAATCATTCTCAGTTAAATTATCGTGTTCTTTGGCAAATTAAAACTGATCAGTTGTTTAGACTGTTTCAGACAAAGCCAACTTACTGGCAGCTTCAAAATAATAATTTACCTTCAGTTGCCTGCAAAATTAATGTCTTTGAGTTACAAATAGTATTCAAAGTATCACTGCATTAAACTGAAAAAACTGTGGATGCTGTGAATCAGGAACAAAAACAGAAGTTGCTGGAAAAGCTCACAGGTCTGGCAACATCTGTGAAGATAAAAACAGAGTTAACATCTCGGGTTCTGAGGATGGGCCACCAGACCCAAAACATTATCTCTGCTTTTTCCTTCACCGATGCTGACAGAACTGCTGAGCTTTTCCAGCAAATTTGATTTTGCTCCTAATTTACAGCATCCGCTGTTCTTTCGGTTTTTATTTTACAAATACATGATGTCAGGTTTTACAAGGCAACTATGTTTTAGACCAAATTATGTTTTTAACTTAGGTTGTAACAGAATCTTCCGCTGAGAGTGGGAGAGTTGCTATTTGGAGACAGATACACAAAAGTGGACAGAAAGAGTCAAATGCAGACTGGATTGTGAAAGGCAACAAAGTGTGAAGCTGGATGAACACAGCAAGCCAAGCAGCATCTCAGGAGCACAAAAGCTGACGTTTCGGGCCTAGACCCTTCATCTGTCTGAAGGGTCTAGGCCCGAAACGTCAGCTTTTGTGCTCCTGAGATGCTGCTTGGCCTGCTGTGTTCATCCAGCTTCACACTTTGTTATCTTGGATTCTCCAGGATCTCCAGTTCCCGTTACCTCGGATTGTGAAAGGCCACTGTTGTGTTAGCAGGATGGTAGTAAGACTTAGTTCTTCATTTGTAGAGAAGGCCACACAAGTTCAGGAAAGCTTCCCAAGTGCTTAATAACTGCTGGCCCAGCTATCAATGCTGTGTCCCATCTACAATTTTTTAAAATGGGATTTTAGAGGTGTCGGTGACAAGAAATCACTAAATTGAGTCTTGCAGCGGAGAGAAACTGGCCCTCGACCACTCAGTCGGAGTTGAAATATTTTTGAAGACTTTGAAAAGTTTAAGCTGGCATGGCAAGCAGAAGTGAATTCTCGAAGTAACTTAGCAGTCCATCTTTAATGCTATATATAGATCAGAAGCACCAAAGAAAACATATTTCTTAAGACATTTTCATGTCGTATTATGCAGCTAATATGAAAATACCTTTAGTTTAGTGTATTAGTTGCCAATTAAGTAACATTTAGTCTGTGTTGATTTTAGGTCAATTATTGCTGTGAAACAGCGATAATGCATAATGATCACACGGATCAGATCATTGCTGGCCATATATCATACAAACTCAGGAACAAGCCTAAGGCTTTCATTTTTGGTCTTGAAAGGTGTTCTATCTACCTCAGATTACCCCAGAATGTAAATGTTGAGCAACATGACAAGCTAGCTGTTTTAATGCTGCTCTTCAAAAAAGCAGTGTTTGCCTTTGACAAAATGCTGCCTCCAAGCCATAAAAAACATTCTGCCTATTACACAAATGAATAATATGGTATATGAATTTCAGTGCCAATGTGATGCCAATTGTGTAGGCCGTATGTTCCAAAGATTTATAGATCTTATCCCTTTGGCTGTTTACAGCAAGCAATGTATTGGCTGTACCAGAGATTTCCGGAAAACTTCTGCAAGTCTGGCAACATCTGTGGAGAGAAAGCAGAATTAATGTTTCAAGGCCAGTGACCCTTCTTTAGATACCTCCTGAAACATTAATTCTGTTTTCTCTCCACAGATGTTGCCAGACTTGCTGATCTTTCCTAGCAATTTTTGTTTTTGTTTCTGATTTCCAGCGACCATAGTTCTTTGTGTGTTTTTCTTTAAATTGACTGCACCAGACTGCGCTTGCAAAACTCAAAATACAGTGCCCAACATTTGATGCGATTCCGTGATTGGACTGAACTTGCTAAATAATTAAATGTGCTAAGAATGATGAAGTTAGGCTTACTGTATTTTTTTAATTTCAAAAATATGCTCTATTCATAAAAATGTCTTTATACATATACATAGTCACAGACAGAGTTCGGTTCTGTACAATAGCATGTCATTGACATTTGATTCCGTCCAAAAAAACCAAAGGCCTTTCTTAGATATACAATACTATAGTTACATACATTTGAGGCAGGAGGAGGGTCCAATAACTGAACAGATCCCCATTTACCTTCAGCAGGATGACCTTAGATAGTGGTCTTTCCTCACTGCGCCTGGCAGCAGCTACCCCAAGCTTTCGTGTGGGCACTTGTGCTTACTGGGGGAAAATGCATATATTCACGCGCAGTGCCCTTTTTTTTCAGACAGAAAGAACATGTAGATACTTCATACTTGTTTCAACTCACAAACAGATGACAAGTCATTTCTAATTCTGACGGCAATGCTTTGACCTAACTCGGTCAGTCTGGCTGATTTAAACAAAGTTTGGCCATTGATGATCAGTCAACCTCGAATTGGTACATTCTCCATGGGAATGCCTCTACAAGTCAGAAAGCACTTTCCAACCAATCAGCACTCCCCTCTCATTCCACATAAAATGTTGAGTTGCTTTAACTTTGGCATTTCTTGTGAATTGTCCTGATGGGTGCAAAGCAAAAGGTTT
The DNA here is from genome assembly GCF_030684315.1 of Stegostoma tigrinum. Taxonomy (NCBI): domain Eukaryota; kingdom Metazoa; phylum Chordata; class Chondrichthyes; order Orectolobiformes; family Stegostomatidae; genus Stegostoma; species Stegostoma tigrinum. Next base: position 165,614,480 of record NC_081354.1, read on the forward strand.
TGACAGAACACGTCTTTTGTCGGTGAGACTCAAGTACAGTAAACATTCTAAACTGTCAGATTTTATCTTCAATTATTTTTGCCAACTGCCGTGAAATTTGTCTCTTTTTAAAAATTATCAGTCAATGGGGAGGATTCCAGCTGCAATTCTGACTTCAGGCAATGTTGCAAAATATGCACTATCCAATCAATCATCTGTTATATATCTTTCCTTCCATTGATTCCCTTGCACCATTCGAGAAACGACTGGGAGTTGTATTGTTGTGGTCAACAACATTCCTCAACAAATCCAAGTTAATTATTATTCACCTTATTTTGATGATTACTGCACTTTGCTGAGTGTAACCTGACTGGTGCATTCACTTGTATGTAAGCAGTGACTACATTTCAAAAGTCAACCATAAACATAATGCTGGGTACATGTGAAAAGGTGTAAGGCATATGCAAGGTCTGTTTTACACAGAAATATAGAAAATTGGTGCAGAAGTAGGCCTTTCAGCCCTTCGAGCCTACATCACCATTCAATATGATCATGGTTGATCATGCAATTTCAGGTTCCCACTCCCGCTTTTCTCTCCATTTCCCTTGATCCTTTTAGCCATGAGGGCCACATCCAGTTCCTTCTTGAATATAACTAACGAACTGACCACAACAGCTTCCTGTGGTAGAGATTTCCACGGGTTCATAACTTTCTGAGTGAAGAGATTCTTCCTCATTTCAGGCCTGAATGGCTTATCCCTTATTCTTAGATCATGACCCCTAGTTCTGGACTTCCCCAACATCAGGAACATTCATCCTGCATCCAGCCTGTCCAGTCCCATCAGGGTTTTATGTTTCTATGAGATTCCACCTCATTCTTCTAAATCGCAGCGAGTGTAAGTCCAGTCAATCCAGCCTTTCTTCATATGTCATATGTTTTATTCATGTTTTCTTTCTTGATTTGTTTTAAACTGGTTCTTTTCTCAGCTCAGTTTTAAGACACATTTAGGGGACTTTTTCTCTTGGTTTTTGACTGGAGGACAGAATGGGATCAGGGCCTCAGGGCCAGGAAGTCCCACCGACTGGGAGCTTCCAACCAACAGAGTCTGAGTGCTCTTGGCTCAGCAGTGCCACTGAGGAGGTGGTGGCTGCGGTGGGAAATACACCTTCAATGTGAGTTCTAACACTTCTGGTCAGTGAGTTGTTAAGCTATGGAATCCACTGCCTGGAACTGTTGTGGTGGCTGATTGAATTGAGACATTCAAGGGGGGCATTGGATGAGTATTTGGATAGAATTGGTGTGCAGGGAAATGGGGAAAAGGAAATTGGTACTAAGTATTAGAAACAGTGTAGATACAAAGGGCTGAATGGTCTCTTCATTGATGGGTCAATTCTGTGACTAGAGGCCCAGGATCATAGAGCAACTCAGGCTGAGGTACTTGACAAGAAGGCAATGTGTTGAGGAAATTGAGCAGACCTGCCAGCATCTGAGGAGAAGTAAGTGATGCTGGAAATGGTTTGATAGGTAGGGGTCATAGTGACGGGGTGGTGAGCGGGAATGGGCAGGGAATGTGTCAGCAGTAAGGAAGAGCGTGGCCCAGAAAAGGCCCTCCATGGTGCCAGGTCCGTCGATCAGTCAGGAAGACTCTTTGAATCCTTTAAGACTAGGACCCAAGGGCACAGCATCAGAGTGAAGGCATAACTGAGATGTGGAGATTATTCAGCCAGAAGATGGTTAATCTGTGGAATTTCTGGCTGCAGAGAGCTGTAAAAGTATTGAGTGCATGTAAGACAGGGATGGTTAAATTCTTGATTAGTAAGAGAATCAAAGATCATGGGGAAAAAGCAGGAGAATGGAGTTGAGAAACATACAAACTATAAATGATTGGCAGAGCAGATTCTATGAGCGGAATGGCGTAATTTTGCTCCTTTGCTTTATCGTCTTATAGAACAAGAGATATTGAGCAACCGTAAGCGCCCACTCACATCTTGCCCCTCCAGCTGGAATCACACTCAATATTGTGTCACCAAGACCAGTTCTTTGACTGGGCCTTAATTGCATTTCCATAGCTTTTCTTTCTCTACTCCAGGCCCTTGCTCTGCTGCTTCTTCTGTGGAATGTTATCATCAAAACTATTCACTGACTTACATTCAATCTTATTTTTCAATCGGAGGACTGGATTTTATGCCCCATTGCCAGTAAGTTTAAAGGCTAGGCATTTGTAAGATGAAGTATTGCCCTGCCAACTGCTTTCTTGTCCACACACGATATATCTCCCAATTTATGGAGGGCAGTGGGGGATTCAGACTGCTGTCAGTCTTTAGCACTATTGAAGTTCTTGGGTAACCAATGAAAGGCCACTTAAATGCCTCATCTTGCCCCTATTGGTATTGTATCTGAGACAGCAGGAGGTTCAAACAGGTAATCAAGCAGCTTTTACGTTTCTTTCATTCATTCATGGTATGTGGATGGCACTGTCTAGGTCATCTATTGCCCATTCCCTATTTGCCCAGATGGTTGTGAGTTACCTTCTTGAACCACTGTAGTCCGTAGATGTAGTGCAGATCTGAAGGAAGACAGTTCCAGGATATAACCCAATGACAGTAAAGGAAAGCTCATACAGTTCCGAGTCAGGATGGAGGAGAACTCACAGGTGATGGCTTTCCCAAGCATCCAATACCATTGTCTTTCCAGCAGATGGTGGTCATGGTTCTAGGAAATGTTGTTGAAGGAGCTTTGATATGTACCTTATAGATGGTACACTCTGCTATCATTGTGTGTCACTGGTGGAGGGAGTGATTGTTGAAGGTGGTGGAGCAAATGCCAATCAAGTGGGCTGATTTGCTCCAAATGGTGTCAAGCCTCTTGCGTACTGTTGGAGCTGTGATCATCCTGGAAAATACAGATTATTCCATCACATTCTCGAGATGGAGGACAAATACTGAGGAGACAGGAGGTGAATTATTTTCCACAGAGTTCCAAGTTCCAAGCTAACGTGTTTCTGATGTTTAAGATGGTGGTAAGGAAAAGATAGGAACAAAAACAAAGTTGCTGGAAAAGCTCAGCAGGTCTGGCAGCATCTGTGGAGGAGAAAACAGAGTTAACGTTTCGGGTCCGGCGACCCTTCCTCAGAACTGATGGTGGCTGGGAAAATGTCAGTTTATATGCAGAAAATAGGGAGGTAGGTGGGGTAGGGACTAAACGATAGGATAGAGCCCAAAGAGAGAGAAAGGCAGTTGGACAGACAAAGGAGTTGCTAATGATCAGGCTGGGAGAGTGAATAATTGTTAATGGGGACAACAGGGGCTGTTTAGTGGCAGGCTATGTGGTAACAAGGCCTGGTGTGTGGGGTGGGGGACTGGGACATGGGGGAGTTTAGGCCCTAAATTATTGAACTCAATATTGAGTCCAGAGAGTTGTAGGGCCCCGAAGTGGAAAATTACGCGTTGTTCCTCCAGCTTGCGCTGGCCTTCAGTGGAACACTGTAGCAAGCCAGAGACAGAGATATTGGCCAGGGAGCAAGGTGGTGCATTGAAGTGGTAGGCAACGGGTAGTTCAGGGTCTTTTTTGCAAGCAAAACGTAGATGTTCAGCGAAGTGGTCACCAAGTCTGCACTTCTTTTCCCCAATGTAGAGGAGACCACATTGTGAGCAGCAAATACAGTAGGCTAGATTCTTGGAAGTGCAGGTGAAGTGTTGCTTCACCTGGTAGGTATGTTTGGGCCTTTGGATACTGGGGGAGGGAGGAGGTAAATGGACAGGTGCTGCACCTTCGCCAGTTTCAGGGGAAGGTGCCGTAGGCCTGTGGGGAGTTGTTGGGGATGTTGGGGGTGAAGGAATTGTGGACCAGGGTGTCCTGAAGGGAACGGTCCCTGCAGAAGTCAGACAAGGGAGGGGAGGGGAATATGTGTCCGGTGGTGGCATCTTGCTGGAGGTGGCAGAAATGGTGTCTGATGATCTTCTGGATGTGGATGCTGGTGGGATGGTAGGTGAGGATAAGGGGAACCCTATCGCTGTTGCAGGAGGGAAGAGAAGGGGTGAGGGCAGAAGTGCAGGAGATAGGTCGGACCTGATTGAGGGCCCTGTTGACAACGGAGCTGGGGAATCCTCAGTTGAGGAAGATTGTGAACATTTCAGAGGCTCCCGTGTCGAAGAAGGGAATTATAGACCGGTAAGCCTGACGTCAATAGTGGGCAAATTGTTGGAGGGGTTTCTGGGGAGAGGATCAATGTTTATTTGGAAAGAGGAGGGCTGATTAAGGATAGTCAACATGGCTTTGTGCATGAAAAATTGTGTCTCACTAACTCAATTGAGTTTTTGAAAGAAGGGACAAAGAAAATTGATGAAGGCAGAATGGTGGACATTCAACAAGGTTTCTCATGGTAGATTGTTTAGCAACGTTATATCACATGGAATAGAGACAACTAGCTCAGTAGCAGCAGCATGTACTATCTACAAGATGCACTGCAGTAATTCACCAAAGATCCTCAGACAGCACCTTCCAAAGCCACAACCACTTCCATTTGGAAGCACAAGGACAGCAGACATATGGGAACACATCCGCATTCAAGTTCCTCGCCACTCCACTCACCATCATGGCTTGGAAATATATCACCACTGCTTCACTGCTGCTGGGTCAAAATCCTGGAATTCTCTCCCTAATAGCATTGTGGGTCAACCCAGAGCAGGAGGACTGCAGCAGCTCAAGAAAGCAGGTGACCACTACCTTCTCAAGGAGATGGACGAAAAATGGTGGCCAGCCAGCGACACCCGCATTCCACAAAAAAGAATGAATAGAAAAAGAAATTTGGATACAGAACTGTCTGAAAGGGAGGAGACAAAGGCTGGTGATGGAAAGTTGCTTTTTGGACTAGAAGTCTGTGACCAGCAGTGTGTGCCACAAGGGTCGATGCTGGTTCCACTGCGTTTTTGTCATGTATATAAATGACTTGGATGTGAATGTAGGACGTATTGTTAGGAAGTTTGCAGATGACACCAAAATTGGTGGTGTAGCGGACAGTGATAGTTGCCTCGGAGTACAATGAGGCATTGATCGGATGGGCCAATGGGCCAAACAGCAGCAGATGGAGTCTAATTTAGATAAATGTGAGGTGTTGCATTTGGTAGGGCAAATCAGGGAGGAATTATACATTTAGTGATAAGGCCCTGGACAGTGTTGCCAAACAAAGAGACCTTGGTGTGCAGGTTCACAAGTCCTTGAAAATGAAGTCACAAGTGAACAGGGTAGTGAAGAAGGCATTTTGTAAACTTGCCTTTGTTGGTCAGTGCATTGAGTATGGGAGTTAGGATGCCATGCTGTGGCTGTACAGGACTTTGGTTAAGCCACTTTTTGAATAGAGTTGGTACTGATATAACATGATAGTTCTGTTCTCATGCAATCTTGTGTTTTAAGAAAATTGTGCAATAGTTGTACCATTTTAACTAATGGGGCCAGACTCATGTTATAGCTAATACAGGTAAGGGAAGTTTGCATTCTACAAATAGTGGTCTAAATTCTTCTTTCACATTAATGCCAATTTATGATGAAGAAACACATACTATAACAGAACCAATCAGATTGCTTTCAATTCTGAGCTCCCTGTTACGGGAAAGACATTGTGAAACTTGAGAAGATTCAGAAATAATTTATGAGGATGTTGCTCAGGCTGGAGGGTTTGAGCTACACAGAGAGGCTGAATAGGCTGGGGCTATTTTCTCTGGAGCATCAGAGGCTGAGAGAAGATCTTATAGAAGCTTATAAAATCATGAGGTGCATGCACAGGGTGAATAGTCAAGGTCTTTCCCGACGGTAGGGGAGTCCAAAACCAGAGGATGTAGCTTTGAAGTGAGAGTGAGGAAAGGGGACCTAAGGGACAACATTTTCACACAGAGCGTATGGAATGAGCTGCCACAGGAAGTAGCGGAGGCCGATGAAATTACATCATTTAAAATACATTTGCATGGGTATATGAATAGGAAGAGTTTAGAGGGATATCAGCCAAATGCTGGCAAATGAGACAAGATTAATTTAGGAAAATTGGTCAGCATGGACAAGCTCATCCAAAGGGTTTGTTTCCATGCTGTACATCTCTAAGTTTGGCTGGCTCTTGTGTGGTATTATTGTTACTTGCCACTTATTAGCCTAGTCCTGTATGGTAAACCATAAGCTTATAAAGTTTAGGAGCAGAAGTAGGCCATTTAGTCCTAGAAGTATAAAATCCCTGAAGGGACTGCACAGGCTAGATGTGGGAGGAATGTTCCCAAAGTTGGGGAAGTCCAGAACTAGGGGTCACAGTCTTAGAATAGGGGGTAAGCTATTCAGGACTGAGATGAGGAAGAATTTCTTCACTCAGAGAGGTGTGAATCTGTGGAATTCTCTCCGACAGGAAGCTGTTGAGGCCATTTCATTAGATATATTCAAGAGGGAGCTAAATGTGGCCCTTGAGGCTGAAGGGATCAATTGACATGGGGAGAGGTTGGGAAACCGAGATTTCATGACTAGCCTTGATCATATTGAATGATGGTGCAGGCTCGAAGGGTTGAATGGCCGACTCCTGCATGTATTTTCGATGTTTCTGTGTTTCTGAGCCTGCTGTGACAATGACACCATGGCTGATCTGATAAATATTTTCCCCATTACCCTTGAGTCCTTTGGGTTGGCTCAGCAGTTAGCACTGCTGTCTCACTGTACCATGGACTCTGGTTCAGTTCCAGCTTTGGGCAGCCATCTGTGTGGAGGTTGTATGTTCTCCCCAGGTCTGTGTGGATATTCTCTCCCTGCCCAAAAACTTGCAGGTTGGCTGGATTGACCATGCTAAATTGCCCATATTATCACAGAGATGTGTATGTTGGATGGATTAGCCATGAGAAATGCAAGGTTGTGGGGAGTATCTCTGGGTGGGATGCTCTCCAGAGCACACATTTGATGGGTCAAATGGCCTTCTTCCACAATGTAGGGGTTCTTTACTAATTGGAAGTTTGTCTATCACAGCCTTGAATATATTTAATAACACAACTTCAACAGCCCTCTGTGGTAAAGTATTTCATCAATTCATTACCCTTTGAGGCAATGCATTCCAGATTCCTACCACTCTCTGGTAAAAGTATTTTTCGGCAAATGCCTATAAACATCATGCCTTTCAACTAAAGGTTGTGCCCTCTCATTGTCAACCCTTCAACAGCTGCTTTCTATCTACCCTGTCCATGCCATCCACATATATAAGGTCAGTCAGGTCCCCCCTCAGTCTTTGCAGCTCTATAGAAAACAACTCATGTCTATCCAGCCTCCCTTCATAGAAAAAGTGCACCCCCTCCAGCACAATCACATCCTTCCAAAGTGTGGTGACCAGAACTACACACAGCTCTAACCACAATTGAGTACGGGTTCCAACATAACTTCCCTGCTGTATAATCAAAGCCACAGTATGGTGATGAACTTAGTGGGCTGAGGAGACAGGGCTGGAAAGGGACTAACTCATTAGTTGTTTTGGGACAAACATGCTAGATCCAGGATGGCCTACTTCTATTCTGTAAAATGCTATGATTCTATGATGAAAGGTAACTGTGTCTTTTCCAGTGGCTGGTAAGTAGAATGTGATAACTTTGCCCTGGAAGCTGTCTGCAGGATTGATTCCTTGATTTTGCATGCTTCAATAAAGCATAGGCTCCCTCAGAAATAGCTCAAAAACAAAAGCAAAAGTAACGTTGAAGTCAATGTCACTCATTTCATGGCTAAAGTTTGAAAAAAAAATGCCCTTGATGTCTTCAGTGTATTCCTGGCAGAGAATAGGGGAAATCATGCCATCAGGTGATTCCCGAGATGAGGAGAAATTTCTTCACCCAGAGTGATGAGCCTGTGGAATTCACGACCATAGAATGTGATTGAGGCTGAAACACTAAGAAGGAGTAGATATTGCTCTTGTGGCTAAAGGGATCAATGGGGGAGGGTGGGATTAGGGGATTGAGCTTGATGACCAGCAATGGTGATATTGAATGGTGGAGCAGGTTCACGGGGTCGAATGGCCTATTCCTGCACTCATCTTCTATGTTTCTATGTTACATAAAAGTTTAGAATTGTAATGGAAGACTTGTAAGGAGATTATGATTATCTTCTGCTCTTAAACTATGACCTCTCTATGCAAAGATGTTTACTATACATTAGATCTGAAACGCTGCTTAAGATTGCTTGGCTGCTTATACTTTTCTAATAGGTGCCATTGAGCTTGATGGTTTTCTCATTGCCAATACTTCCAAATGGCTCCATTGTGTCAGTTTCAAGTCTCTGCACTGTGGCCAAACATGAATCAAGGAGAAAGTTGTGCTTTAGGTTTTATGTGGATGTTGTTTCTTCACAGATTCAATCAGCTATCCATCTGAATTGCAGAATAATTGTGCAAAATCAAGATAGCCCAGAAAATGTAGGCAACATAGTAATGAATTCGTCTAATTAGGTTTTTGCAAACAATACATCTCTGTGTTATGGACTGCTGAAAGGGTGTTGGGGTCTAATATCCCAAATTGTCTACTTCCTCCAGTAACAAAAAGGTTAACTGGTGTAAATTTCTCTCTTTTTATATGACATGATTTGTGCATTGAAATAAACAAATTACCATCACAACAGTTGCACCATCCTCCGATCCATCAAAGTAATGCTGCATTCATGCACCTGCTTCGTAACCCTGTCTCCACACTCTCTCATCCATTGAAACAGCAGGTAGGCTTGACTGACAAAGCTCAGCTCAGCAGGATATTGTTCCCAGTGAAAGCTAAACTGATTTTCCTGAAAGTTGAAAACTGGTGGACAGGAAAACCAACTGCGTGTTCTGCAAACATCCTAGAAAATTAGCATTCAACATCCATGCATGAGTTGGGGACAAAAGAGCCTGACTGAGAGGCCACACTGATTGAAGTACTTGTGGCATTACCACAAATCAAAACATCCCATTGTCAATGAAAGGAAGCCTGCACTTTGTGGAAGTTTGGTTTTATATTCTTCCCTTTGATCCGCAGCAAACCCATTAAATATGCTAACACCTGTATTAATGTTACCGTTACTATGATGCTATGTAGAACTGAGGAGCTTAAATAGGAGCAATGTAAATGGCTAACATGAAACATATTGCCGTGAATTCACAATGGGCAACAGTTTGACATAAGCAAACGACACCTTAACAAACAATCTAAATCAACCAGAATTCGAAAAGACATATCCCAGGCTGCTATGGGAGGCAAAAGAGGAGATTGCTGGCGCCTTGGGAGAGATGTCTAATACCTCTCTGACCATAGGTGTAGTTCCAGATGACTGGAGGAAGCTAATGTGTTTCCTTTATTTCAAGAACAGTAGCAGGGACAGGTCAGGTAATTACAGACCAGTTAGTCTGATATAAGTGGTAGAAAAATTATTGTAAAAACTTCTGTAGGACCAATCTTAGAAAGACAGGGATTGATCAGGGATGGTGAGCACAAATGTATTAGTGGAAGAATAATCCTGTCCAATTAATTTAAATGAGTATTTTGATCAGGTGATTAAGTATATTGATGAGCACAGTTGATGTGGTTGATGGAGTTTACATAGACTACAGTAAGGCCTTTGACAAGGTCCCACATGGAAGATTTATCCAAAAGGTAAGAGCTTATGGGATCCAGGGCAAGTTGGGAAAGTGGATCCACAATTGGCTTACAAATAGGAGACAAAGGATAATGATGGAAGGATGTTTTGCAGTTGGAAGCCTGTAACCAGCAGTGTACACAGGGATTGGTGCTGAGGCTCTTGATGTTTGTTACGTGCATTAACAACTTTGATGTGAAAGTAGAGGGTGTAATTAGTAAATTTGCAGATGATATGAAAACTGGAGATGTTGTCAGCAGTATAGAGGATGGTCTCAGGCTACAGTCTGATATTGATCAACTGATAAATTAGGCAGAGCAAAGGCACATGGAGTTTAATCCTGATAAGTGTGAGGTGATACACTTTGGGATGCCTACTAAAGGAAATAAATACATAACAAGTTGCACGTCCTTGGGAAGTACTGAGAAACAAAGGGACCTTGGTGTGCAAGTCCATAAGTCCCTGAAGGTGTGAGCACAGGTAGACAGGGTGGTGAAAAAGACATATGGGATGCTTGCCTTCATTTGTGGGGACATGAAACATAGAATACAGGAGGAAGGCAGTCTTGTTACAACTTGTTTCAACAACTGCATAAAAAAAATTCAATCCAAGTGTCCCCCAACCGTAAAACTTGAATAAACCAGGAAATCCACTCCCTGCTGGAGGCCAGGTGTACAGCTTTCCAGTCGGGTGACCCAGACCGATACATAAGATCCAGATATGGCCACCACAAAGCCATTAGGGAGATCGAGAGGCAGTACCGGACCAAAGTTAGAGGCCCAAACTGACCAAAGAGCCTCCTGCCGCCTCTGGCAAGGCCTAAACAACATTATGGGATACAAAATGAAGCTGAACATGATAGCAGACAGACACATCCCTCCCTGATGTGCTCAATGAATTCCGTTCTTGGTTTGAGCAGAATACCAGCAGCATGGCAACACCTGTCCCAGAAACCTTATACACACCCATTGTCTCTGTCACTGCTTCAGATGTCAGATCAGTATTCCTGATAGTCAACCCAAGGAAAGGGACAGATCCGGAAAGCGTCCCCAGTCAAACATTCAGGTCTTGTACGGACCAAATGGCAGAGGTATTCACCGACATCTTCAAGCTCTCCACACACACAAGCTGAAGTCCCCACCTACTTCAAGAAGATCACCACCATCCCCGTACCTAAGAAAGCACACACAGTGTGCCTTAATAACTACCGCCCAGTGGCTCTGACCTCACCAATCATGAAGTGCTTTGAGAGGATGGTCAATACCAACATCAACTCCAGTCTCCCAGCCAACCTTGATCCCCTACAGTTTGACCACTAATATAACAGGCCCACAGAGGATGCAACTGGATCCTCAGTTTTCTGACCCACAGACCACAATCAGTGAGGACAGGTAACTGCACAGACTCTGCAATAACATTCAACACTGGTGCCCCCCCCACCTCCCCGCAAAGGATGTGTCCTCAGCCCCCTACCGAACTCCCTGTTCACCTATGACTGTGTTGCCAAATTCTGAATGAAAACCATCTGCAAGTTCACTGATGACGCCACAGTAGTGGGACAGATATCTAATAGCAACAAGTCAAAAGACAGAAGGAAGACTGCGGGCTTGGTGACGTTGTACAATGAAACAATCTCTCTCTCAATGTCGGCCAAACTAAAGAACTGATCATTGATTTCAGAAAGAAAGGAGGAGAACATGCTCCCATCTACATCAACGGAACTTAAGGTTGAGAGGGTAAAGAGCATCAATTTCCTCAGAATTATGCTAACCAACAACCTGTACTGGACTTCTCATGTAGATGCAATAGTCACAAAGGCACAACAAACCCTCTTCTTCCTCAGGCAGCTCAGGAAATTTGGCATGTCCATAAGGTCCCTCACCAATTTCTACAGATGCACCATAGAAAGCAAACTGTTCGGGTGCATAACGGCCTGGTACAGCAACTGCTCTGTCCAGGACCGCAAGAAACTACAGAAGATGGTGTGCACAGCCCAGACCATCACAAAGCCAACTTTCCATCCATGGACTCTACTTACATGGGTCACTGCTGTGGAAAGGCTGTCAATATCATCAAAGGTCCATTGCACCCTGGTAATGATCTCTTACAACCTCTTCCATCAGGCAGAAGATATAGAAGCCTGAACACATACACAAGCAGGTTCAGGAACAACTTTTTCCCAGCCATCATCAGACTGATGAATGGAATCTTTAGCCTTGAATAACGCTGATCTTGCTAACGCTGATCTTGCTCAGTTCACACCCTGTGCAATGTAATCTGTATGCCTCTGTCTAAGCCTTTTTGATCTGTACATCCATTGCTTACTATGATCTGCCTGTACTGCTTGTAAACAAGGCTTTTCACTGTATTTCGGCATATGTGACAATAAATCAATCAATCAAGTCATTGGGGATTCATGCGATTTGAGTCCCATTCTCAGTTCATGCTTGCTTCATTCTTTTTCTCAAACGAAAAGTACATTATGAGCAGAGTTACTTTCTGAACATAGCTGTCTGGGGCCAACGGATGGAGCTGTAATATCATTTGGGGCTCCAGTTAGATTGCAGTTCAGGTCCAACAGTGAAAGTGTGAGCATCCATATATGTTCCCATCTAGATATGTTGGCACCTGAAGAGCACATTGAATTATATAGAAGGTGCCTCACAGCCATTCCAAGCTGCAAACATCCTTCATATGTTCCTTTTTCTTTCATGCATTTTCTAGTTTCCCCTTACACATATTTGTGCCAGTGACTTCAATAACTCCATGCAGTTCCACACTATAACCACTCTCTGGGTAAGAAAGTTTCCATGAAGTTTCCAACTTAACTTAATAGCAACTATTTTACATTTGTGGCCCCTTTTTCTGGCTTCGTCTGTAAGCTCAATCACTCCCTTGTATTTTTTTATCCATACATTTTTCTGAATGTGTACCAAGAAACTATTCTAATGGTATTTCACTGAGTCAATGTATTTCCATGTCTGTGGCTCTTGTTCCCGTAGCAGACTTCTGTTGGTGCTGTGAAAACATTCGATTTCAGTTCAATCTTAATGCCAGTCCAGGTGTTTGCTAAGATTGAGAAAATGTTGAAAATATGGGGAAAAAATGATGAAAAATAATGGGAGTGGCAACAAGTTGCATTTCAGTTTCCTACTAGATGTTAATGAAAGAAAAATATTCAAGTTTTACAGTGTTGAGGACTTCAGAAAAAAATACACCTGCCACAGTGCTGGTCCATACATGAACCTGCAAAGGGCTGACTCCCAGTGGTAGGGTAGCACTCTCAGATTACAAGCTAATAGATTCCCCCAGTTAAAGATAGTAAGGAATGTGGAATCAGACCTGAAATGTGATGTAATCATGTCTAAAGCCACATTTTGTGGTTATACATTTAAGGGAAATAGGTGTTGCTAGCTGGTATTTATTGTCCATTCCTAGTTGCCCTTGAAAAGATGCTATTGAGCTGCCTTTTTGAACCACTGCCATCGACTTTGTTTTGGTTGACCCACAATGCTGCGAAGGAGGGAATTCCAGGACATTAACCCAGTGGCTTTGAAGGAACAGTGCCTTATTTTCAAGACAGGATAGTGGGAACTTGCAAGTGATGGTGTTACCATGTATCTGTTGCCCTTGTTCTTGCAGACACTGAAAAATCAGGCTGCAAAAGTAGTAATGAGGAACAAAAAAATGGCAGTGGAACTGAATGGTTCTTTTCATCGGCCGTCATGGTGGAAGACACCAGCAGCATTTCAGAACTTCAAGAGAGTCAGGGGCAGAGGTGAGTCTAGTGGCCATCACTAAGGAGAAGGTGGTGGGGAAGCTGAAGTGTCTGGAAGGAGATAAACTCCCTGGACCAGATGAACTACACCACCCAGTTATGAAGGAATTACTTGAAGAGATTGTGGAAGCATTGGTGGTCATCTTTCAGGAATCACTGGGGTCAGGGAGGGTCCCAGAGAACTGGAAAATGGCTAATGTAACACACCTGTTTAAGAAAGGAGGAAGGCAGAAGAAGGGAAATTATAGGCCATTTAGTCAGACCTCAGCCCTGGGTAAGATTTCAGAGTTCAGTAATAAGGATGAGATTGTGATGCAGTTGGAAATGCATGGTAAAATAGAACAAAGTCAGCACAGCCTTGTCAAGAGGCGTTCATGCCTGACATATCTGCTATAATTCTTTGGGGAGATAATGAGCAAGGAGACCAGGTAAACGTGATCTATTTGGATTTCCTAAAGGCCTTTGACAACGTGCCACACAGGAAGCTGCTGAATAAGATAAGGGCCAAGGTACTGGTATGGATAGAGGATAGGCTGACTGGTAGACGGCAGGGAGTGGGAATAAAGGATCTTTTTCAGGACGGCAGTAGGTGACTGGCTGATTTCCACAGGGGTCTATATTAGAACCACATCTATTCATGTCACACATTAACGATCTAGATGAAGAAACTGAGAGCATTGTTGCTAAGTTTGAAGATGACATAAAGACAGGTGGAGGGACATGTAGTGCTGAGGAAGCAAGAGACTGCAAAAGGATTTAGACAGGCTAGGAGAAGTTGCAAAGAAGTTGCAGATGGAATACAACGTGGGAAAGTGTGAAATTATGAATGGAGGCATAGACTGTTTTCTAAATAGGAAAAAGCTTTGGATTTTAGAATCACAAAGGGACTTGGGAGTCCTTGTTCAGGGTTCTCTTAGGACTGACATACAGGTTCAGTTGACAGTTAGGAAGGCAAATACAATGTTAGCAATCATTTCAAGACGGTTAAAATAAAAAGCAGAGATGCACTGCTGAGGCTGCATAAGATTCTGGTCGGATCGCAGTTGGAATTTTGCAATCAGTTTTGTGCTCTGTATCTAAAGAAAGATGTATTGGCATTGGAGCGGGTCCAGAAGAGGTTTATAAGATTGGTCCTGGGGATGAAGGGCTAGCCATATGAAGAGTAGTTGAGGACACTGGGTTTGTGCCTGATGGTGTTTAGAAGGATGAAGGGGACATCTGATTGAAACTTGCAGAATATTGAGTAGCTGTAGAGAAGATGTTTCCACAAATAGAAGAGGCTAGGCCCTGTAGGCAGAGCCTCAGAGTGAAGGGACAACATTTTAGAACTGAAATGAGGAGGAATTTCCTCCTGAGATGGAGAGTGGTGAATCTGTGGAACACATTGCTGCAGAAGGCTATGGAGAATGTATTTAAGACAGAGATAGATAGGTTCTTGATTAGTAAAGGGATCAAGAATTATGGGGAGAAGGCAGGAGAATGCGTTTGAGAAACAAGAATATGGGACAGGGAGGCAATGGCCTGGAGGTATTATTGCTGGACAGTTAATCCAGAGTCCCAGGCAATGTTCTGGAGACCAGGCGCTATGGCAGATGGTGGAATTTGAATTCAATAAATATCTGGATTTAACAATCTAATGATCGGGAATCCATTGTCGATTATTGGAAAAACCAATGGCCCACTAGTGCCCTTTAGGGAAGGAAACTGCCATCTTTACCTGGTCCGGCCTACATGTGGCGCCAGGTCCACAGCAAAGTGGTTGACTCTTAATGACCCTCTGGGCAATTAGGGATGGGCAATAAATGCTGCCTGGCCAGTGACGCCCTCATCCTGTGAATGAATAAAGGACGCACAGGGAATTGGGATTGGTGCACTTTTAGTGGTAGCTATGTCAGTCTTGAAGGACCATAGGGCTTTTTCTGCACTCTGTGAATCAGTAAACATATCAGCCATCATCTAATGCCAGAGTAATTTCAATAGGCCAAATGGGCCTTTATCTTATAGCCTTCCGAAGTGGCTGATGTTTTGGAAGGTGTAGTCTGAAGAACCTCAGTGAATTTCTGCAGTATGTCTTGCAGATGGCACACACAGCTGCTGCTGAGCATCAACTGTAGAGGGAGTTGATGTTTGTCAATGTGGTGCCACTCAAGTGGGCCGTTTTGTCCTGGAAGGTGTAAATCTTACTGACTGTTACTGGATGTGCACTCATCCGGGCAAGTGGTGTCCCATCACCTGGGGAGTCAGGAATTGATTTGCCTCTGAGGATTTCTAGCCTCTGACATGCACTTGTTGGCACAACGTTTATATTGCAATCTTTGTCAGTTCCGATCAATGGTGAATCGAAGAAGTTGGTAGTGGGGAAATCAGCAATGGTAATTCCATTGAATGCCAGTAGTGATAGTTAGGTTTGCTACAATTGGAGATGTTCCTTGACTGGCACTTGTGAGATACAAACATTACTTGGCAATTGACAGTTCAAATCTGGATTTTGGCAGTTGTTTCATTTGAATGTGGACTGCTTCAGTGTCGGAGGAAAATGGTGCCGAACATTGTTCAATCAATGAACTTGTACACATCTGATCTTATGAAGGAGAGAATGTCATTGATGAAGCGGCTGAAAATTGTTGGGCCTTGGGCACTTCCCTGAAGAGCTCCTGCAGAGATGTCCTGGACCTGAGATGACTGACCTCCAACAAACAAAGTGCTAAGGCACACTGCATGTCCAGCTGTACTAATGCCCACAATGCTGCCATCTGACATATGCCACTGTTTACATATGATGATGGCACATCTCTATTCCACTTGCAGTGTGTTGCACTCACTTTGGGTAGCACCAGCACTTATCATTGCAAAACAGCTGGAGGGGCATTTTACACTGAGGGACAGGTGCCCAGCTCTCTGAACTATGCCAGCTGCTAGATTGGGACCTGTGACCTGGAGGAATCCTGTTGACTTTTAAGGTGACAGCTATCTTGAACTTTTATGTAACTCTTCTCATCTTACACAAAGAAGCTTGCCATCTTTTACCATGACTTCCAATTTTCAAGGGCAATGAAGAATGAGCAATAATTGCTTACCAAACCAGTGCCACCATATCCCCTGAATGAATAACTTTTAAGAATATATTTTGTCATTTTAAAATAGGTATGAAATGGAGATTTACTGAACTGAACTTTACGTAGCTTTTTTAATTTCAACGATATATTCTGACCTGTTAAGTTCAGCAAGAGCGAAAAGATTTCTTTTCTAGTCTGTGTCTCACTGTGTATGCGTTTGAACTTGTTCATGGTGAAGTTTTGTGTTTTGCAAGAAAATGTTTCGTGTCAATGCAAACAAAGCCTGCTTGAGAAGAGGGGAGAGATTTGCCTGCTTTAGAGGATTTAACCCTTGCAAGCTGCTTACCGCACCAGAAGTCGATGGGCAGTGAAAGATTTTGGCATCTCCCTCAATTTCACTACAGTAAAAACAGCTTCCTTTAAACACTGCAGCATTCAAGGACTAACAGGAAGAAAAGGGCTGGACTGAATGGCACGTGTAAAGCGTGAACAATAAACATCAATCAACTCTCTGACAGACAAAATGGGATAAATTTCTACAAAGAATTAGTGTCAGTATGGTGCTGTAATAAAGGAACATTCTTAGGCTGAGGGCCCCTTCATCCGACTCCATCGTGAATGATCTTTCAGTGGAAGGAGTAAGATGCAATTTGCACGGATCTGGAAGGGGTACTATTAGGAGGGAGGAAATCTTTGCAGAAAGCAATTTGCAATTTGTAGCCAAGAGTTTACTGTCACAACGTGTAATTGATCATTATTTACTAGCTCGCCTTTGAAAAGAGAAAGACACATGTCAGCCGGTATTAACAGGCAGCTGCTGCCAGCCAGGCATCTGTCGCAATTGGTTTCTTTCCTGCATGTTCTCACTTTGATGGCTACCCTGGCTGTAAGAGTAAGCTGTAAGCTGTTTCAATAGTGGAGAAAAAGGCTCTGGTATTTGCAATTTCAGGCATTTCCACATTATACTGATAAGTCAATTTACTAAGTATTTATTATATGATGACGTCTCATTTGTTCTTTGAGCTGAATACAACCATGTTTAACATTGAGGGTAATTTTATCTGGGTGTTTGAAAGGGCTCCAGTGTGTATGTAGGTGACCAACAGGGTAGATCTGCACCCCAGAGGTTTTGTTGTATATGAGACAGCTTGCAGAGACATTGAGCTTTGGATGAGTTTCTGGCTCAGGATAATCTCTCATAGATAACAAAGTGTAGAGCTGGATGAACACAGCAGGCCAAGCAGCATCTCAGGAGCACAAAAGCTGACGCCTTTTTCTTTTTCCTTTTGGCCTCTGATATGTGTTTGCTTTTCGAGGAATTTGCACCATTTTTAATTTGGGTGACCCTGATGCAGAAAGCCTGCATGAGCTTCTGGTAAAAAGTTAATATCCAAACTCTTAAGTGAAACCTTCAGTCCTCATACAGTTCCTCTGACCACCATGAAAGTGTACCTCAGGCTCAAGCTCCCTGTAGAAGGTTTGCTTCAGATAAGGATCACCAAGCATTCTGGCTACATGGCCAGGCCAGCTTGCTTATGACTGCCTCAATATGATATGAATGCTTGGCAGGTGGTTTCAGCTGGACACCTCAGTGTCTGGCATTTTGTCAAGCCACCTAATCTTCAGATGTTGCCGAATGCAGTTCTTCTAGAAATGGAGGAGCGAATTACTGCAGATGCTGGAATTTGTACTGAAAGCAACAAATGCTGGAGATCACAGCTAGTCAGACAGCTTCCATTGAGAGAGAGCAAGCTGACATTTCAAAACTAGATGCCTCGTCTCTGATGAAGGATCACCTAGACTGGAAACGCTAGCTTGCTCTCTTTCTCCATGGGAGCTGTCTGACTCACTGTGATCTCCAGCATTTGTTGTTTTCATGTAGAAGTGGTTGAGTCTCACAACATGTTGTTGGTACTCAGTTGTAGTGGAGCAAGAATGGACTTTTCATCTGTATGAGTTCCCATGGTCTGGAAATTCAGGAATTAAGCAAACTCTTTCTTTCCATTTGTATCGTATCATTATGTCAGATAAACCGATTTTTGTCAAGATGAGGGGTCCTTGAGTGAAACAATAAAGCACTGTCTAATTCAGGGACTTTGGGTCTCGATTTTAACATTGGCCACACAAGGTGTTCTGTATACATACTCACACACCCACATTCACACCCACACCCACACCCTTCCTCTCTCTCTCTCTCTCTCTCTCTCTCTCTCTCTCACCTCTCAGTACCCCTTGCAACATTTAAACTGACCTCAGATCAGGGAGAGGAGGGCTACCTTACCCAAGCTGGTGACTTCTTTTGGAAATGTTGAGGCAGTGTTCTGACCTCATTTTAACTGAAATTTGACTTCAAGATATGGTGAAGGACAAAGGAATGGCCAAGTATCAAAATGTTCCTTCTCTGAAGAAAGCTTGATGTCCAGGAAGTGCAGATGTACACCTGTAAGCCTCATAAGGAATCCTTTTTCTTCCCAGGTATAGACATTTCCCTGCATTTTTAGCACTAACTTCCTGCTGAGGATCACTCCCTGTCGTCCCTAGTACACCAATCCTGCTTACTTCTGCTACCATTGCTCCCACCAGATATTGGCTGGAGTATTTAAAAGAGGCCAGGGAATTAAAGTGGCACAGATCATATGCCAAACACTAACTTAAAGCTGAGTGGCTGTGGGGATTAGACATAACGGGAACTGCAGATGCCGGAGAATCCAAGCTAACAAAGTGTTAAGCTGGATGAACACAGCAGGCCAAGCAGCATCTTAGGGGCACAAAAGCTGACATTTTGGGCCTAGACCCTTCATCGGAAAAGGGGGATGGGGAGAGGGTTCTGAAATAAATAGGAAGTGGGGGAGACAGACCAAACATGGATAGAGAAGAAGATAGGTGGACAGGAGAGTATAGGTGGGGAAGTGGGGAGGGGATAGGTCAGTCCGGGCAGGACGGACAGGTCAAGGAGGAGAGATGAGGTTAGTAGGTGGGAAATGGAGGTGCGGCTTGAGGTAGGAGGAGGGGATAGGTGAGAGGAAGGACAGGTTAGGGAGGCGGGGAGGAGCTGGGCTGGCTTTGGGAAGCAGTGGGGCGAGGGGACGAGCTGGGCTGGTTTTGGGATGCAGTGGGGGAAGGGGAGATTTTGAAGCTCCGCTCAGTTCGCAATAAACAACTGCACCTCCCAGTCGCAAACCATTTCAAATCCCCCTCCCATTCCTTAAACGACATGTCCATCCTGGGCCTCCTGCAGTGCCACAATGATGCCACCTGAAGGTTGCAGGAACAGCACCTCATATTCCGCTTGGGAACCCTGAAGCCCAATGGTATTAATGTGGACTTCACAAGCTTCAAAATCTCCCCTTCCCCCACTGCATCCCAAAACCAGCCCAGCTTGTCCCCTCCCCCCACTGCATCACACAACCAGCCCAGCTCATCCCCTCCCCCACTGCATCCCAAAACCAGCCCAGCTCATCCCCGCCTCCCTAACCTGTTCTTCCTCTCACCTACCCCCTCCTCCCACCTTAAGCCGCACCTCCATTTCCCACCTACTAACCTCATCCTGCCTCCTTGACCTGTCCATCCTCCCCGGACTGACCTATCCCCTACCCACCTCCCCACCTATACTCTCCTCTCCATCTATCTTCTCCTCTATCCATCTTCGGTCTGCCTCCCCCTCTCCCCCTATTTATTTCAGAACCCTCTCCCCATCCCCCTTTTCTGATGAAGGGTCTAGGCCCGAAACGTCAGCTTTTGTACTCCTGAGATGCTGCTTGGCCTGCTGTGTTCATCCAGCATCACACTTTGTTATCTTGGCTGTGGGGATTATCTGACTATGGACAGAGTGCAACAAAGGTTTACCAGGCTGATTCCTGGGATGGCAGAACTGGCGTATAAAGAGAGGATGGTTTCATTAGGATTATAGTCATTGGAGGTTAGAATAGTGAAGGACAGATCTCATAGAAGCCTATACAATCTGAACAGGATTGAACAAGGTAAACACAGTGAACAGGAATTCAGGACCAGAGGTCAGATATGAGTAAACCATTTAGGATTGCGATGAGGAGAAGTTTCTTCACCGGAGAACGGTGAATTCTCTCCCACTGGAAGCAGGTAAAGCCAAAGTATTGAATGTTTTCAAGATGGAGTTAAATATAGTCCTTGGGGGGCAAAGAGATCAAAGGGTATGTGGAGAAAGAAGCAACAGGGCACGAAGTTGAACAATCAGCCATGATCATATCAAATGGCCAGTCCAGCTGCCAGCTCTGGCTCATCCCCAACTTTGTCATTAATTTTGTGGTCACCAGATACTGGACTTCCTTTCGTTCTAGCTCTTGAGTGAGACAGTACTCATCATTGTTGATGTGTGGCCAGCAGTACATTGAAGTCTACATTCAACTTGCTTATAACACTTTTCAGTTTATCAATACCAGGGAATTGACCATCCAGCTCTAGAATGTTGTTGGCATATAAAGGAACTATGTATGTGAGTGCGATCAATTGCAGATTGGTTTTATGTGAACTGATGAGCACGTTACTTTCTCCAGAAACAGCATCAAAAAGAACCTTCGTTCCTATGTCTTTGAATGTAGTGGCACTTCAAAAGTTCCCAGAATTTTCAGTGATTTGTCACTATTGCAATGTAAAATTTTCACATTGCCTGCTTATCAAGCGTGGACAATCATTACTTTTCTTGAACATTTTGTCTGCCATGACATTAGCAGAAGCCGCTGTATTAGTGAGGGCATCAATGTACAGCAGCCAATATTACCTGTCTGAAAGACAGCAACAGAGTGTAGAACAAAGAACAATGCATTACAGAAACAAGCCCTTTAGCTGTCTAAGCCTGCACCAACACATTTTGCCATTCCATACTAAAAGTGTCTTCACTTACGGGATGCATATCCCTCCATTCCCTTCCTACTCATGTATTTGTCCAGGATCTTCTTGAATGCTGTTATTGAGTCTACTTCCACCACTTACTCTGGCAACGGATTCCAGGCACTCACCACCCTTTGTGTGAAAAACTTACCTCGCACATCTCTGTTAAACTCCACCCGTCTCACCTTGAACCTCTGTCGTCTAGTAATTGACCCCTCCATCCTGGAAAAAAGCTTCATACTTTCCACTTTATTCATACAATTCACAATTTATAAACTTCTATCAGGTTGCCCCTCAACCTGCTGCCTTCCAGTGAAAACAGGCTCAATCTATTCAACCTTTCTTCACAGCTAAAATCCCCTTACGAGGCAACATTCTAGTAGACATTTTCTGTACCTTCTCCAAAGCATCCAGATCCTTCTACTGGTGTGGTAACCAGAACTGTATGCAATATTCCAAGTGTGGCCTAACTAAATTTCTACAAAGCTGCAGCATAACTTGCCTATCCTAGTACTCAATGCCCCTTCCAATGAAGGCAAGCATGCCATAAGCATCTTTTAACAACCTATCTACCTGTGCTGCCACCTTCAGTGATCTGTGGACCTTCACACCCAGATCCCTCTACATATCAGTACTCCTGAGAGTTTTGCTATTTACTGTATAATTTCCACCTGTGCTTGACCTTCCAAAATGCATCACTTCACATTTGTCCAGATTAAACTCTATCTACAATTTTCCTGCCCATACTCCAATTGATCCATACCCTGCTGATTCTTCGAACAACTCTCCTCACTATCGGCAAACTTAATAATTAGACCAGCTATGTTTTCCTCCAAATCATTTATGTAGATCACGTATGTCGAGGGCAAATTGCCTGAACTTGCACCTTTTGTTGTGATATGCCTATGTGGTACCCTTCTATTGGTATTGGCCACAGCCTTTGCTTCCACTGATGAGCAACAGATCTCAAGCAAAGAAACAAAGTTTGCCAAAGGCCATTTACCAATAGCAGGCTGCTGCAACGGACACATTCTTTGGACAAATCTGTTTGTCATTGCTTTCTGGTGGTTACCTGGAACAGAGCAATGAAGAGGGGTGTACAACAAGTATTTACAGAAGTTGAACTTGGAATGCAGTAGTTATTTTTGGTAGACTGAAATTCAATGGCTCTGGACTTTGTTAGGATTATGGCAAGTGGGGGGGTGAGGCAATGTCTTGGTGGAATTATCACTCCACTGTTAATCCGGGGACCCAGGTTCAAATCCCATCACAATAGATGGTGGAATTTGAATCCAAAAAATATCAGAAATTAAGACTCTATTGGTGGCTATGAATCTATTGCTGATTGTTGGGGGGAAAACCCATCTGGTTCACAAATGTCCCTTAGGGAAGGAAACTGTGATCTTTACCTGGTCTGGCCTGCATGTGACTTCAGACCCAGAGCAATGTGGTTGATTCTTAACTGCCCTTTGGGCAATAAGGGATGAGCAATAATTTCTGGCCTAGTCAGCGATGCCCTCATTCTGTGAATGAATAATAAAATAACTCCAAATGGACTCTTGACAATTTTTATAGGTGCACCATAGAAAGCATCCTATCTGGATCCATCACTGCATGGATTGACAACTGCTCTTTCCATATCTGCTAGAAACTACAGAGAGTTGTGAACGCAGCCCAGTCCAACACACAAGCCAACCTTCCATCTATTAATTTCATCTGTATTTCCTGCTGCCTCGGGAAAGCAGCCAACATAATCAAAGACCCCTTCCAATCTGGTAATAATCTCCTCCACCCTCTTCCATCAGGCAGAAGACATAAATGTTTGAATACACATACGAATAGATTCAAGAACAGCTTCTTCCGCAATATTAGCAGACTTCGAAATGGACCTCTCAAATGTTAATTCTGATCTCTTTCTCTCTGCACCTTCTCTTTGCGGTCTATTCTGCACTCTGTGCTGCTATCTTTATGCACGCTGTCTGGTACGATCTACCTGTATGGCACGCAAAACACTGTATTTCAGTACATGTGAAAACAATAAATCAATCAATCAGATTGATCTTGCTAATTCTAACATCTTTGACAGCTTTCTGATGTCATGGGCTGGACATCAATAACCTTCAAATTATTTCTATTTTAATTTCCTTTCAATCAGCCCCACGATACCAAAGTCAGGTTTGACTTCTGCTTGCCTCAATCAGATGAGATACTGGTCCAAAAACAAAGTTGCTGTAAAGGCTCAGCAGGCCTGGCAACATGTGCGAAAGTAAAAGCAGAGTTAACGTTTCAGATCCAGTGACCCTTCCTCAGAACTGAAATGCTGGTCCCATTTGCTTCTTCTCCTATATGCTGAGAGGTAATTGGTTTGTTTTTCTTGTGTTTCAAAGAGGATACTCATGACTTTGCTGCTGGGTCACAGGCATTTTCTTCTTCA
The DNA here is from genome assembly GCF_030684315.1 of Stegostoma tigrinum. Classification (NCBI taxonomy): domain Eukaryota; kingdom Metazoa; phylum Chordata; class Chondrichthyes; order Orectolobiformes; family Stegostomatidae; genus Stegostoma; species Stegostoma tigrinum. The sequence goes on from NC_081354.1 coordinate 165,638,199, forward strand.
GCCTGTGAGAAAGAGAACACCTTGTAAGTGGTTTTTTGAAATGATTTTGGAATTCTTAGTTCAGATGGAAGAGATGGGATTGTACTGTGAAGACTTCTACTCCAGAGTTCACCATAAATGCAGCATTTGTGGGACTGACCTGCACCCAGACTAACAAAATTGCACGCGTAGAGAAGAGGGGCTGAACACAAGCAACATTAATTTCCGTAAAGCCAGGAAGATGAATTCAAGCAAGGATTCTGGTCAGATCTCTAATTTCATGAAATCTTCCCTCCCACTGGAATATGTATAACGTCGACGGTCACTATGTTATTCCTAAAGGCAGAGCGAGACAGTGGCAGGACGGAGCTGGATGTCATTAATGTGCATGTGCAATGTAACATGGAAATTTGCAGCACTCGGTGGTATATTTCGAAGCTATTGTACAGCCAAATCCAGCTCCCTGCAACTTTCTTCTCTATCTTGCACAATTATGCCTAACATGATTTTGCTGCCCATAGACAGGTAACTATGTAAATTATCTGAAGTACATTCATTTAGGTTTACAGTGCAGATAAGCGAGCAGAAAAGATCTGATCACTATATCTGTCACCTTCAGACATCAAAGGACCTAATCAGCCTTATTTTGTCTTTTTATTTGGCACTCAGGTTTTTTTTAAACATATATTTTGTATCTTCCTGGAATCTATTTCAATATCAAGCCGTCTTTAGGAACACAAGCAGCTCGTACTGCTATAGAAAGTGGCCTTGCATATAGTCACTGACCCTGATGTACATTCAGGACTTTCTTTTTCAATTGTGCACCATAACCACAATTCTACATTACAAATACATAAATCATAATGTTTCAACAAAAGCAGAATTTAATTTTCTTCTTTCGGCTGTTATCTAGACTGGGTGGTATATGGCACACTGCAGTCAAGCCATTTATTACAGTTTCTGAATGGATAATAGCAGCGGGAGTCCATTATACTAGAAATAGGGGGCGGCTTTGTTAAGGCTTCCAATGTGGCTGGGAACCTGCTGCAGTTTAAATCTTTTTACATCAGAAAATATGAGGCACTTTATTATTTAAAACAGAGAGATTTTAAATGGTTCAAGCGTTCCTTTTTAGTCAAACATTCTTATATGGAAGGTGGAGGCAAGGACAGCTGAAGACTTGATGCTAGTTGGAGACTTGAGTGTAGCCTTTTGGAAAATAAAAATTAGACCAATTTTACAGCATGTGAAAAGTGAATTAATAAAACCACACAATAATAAATGTACTTATTACAAAAGCATCAGGTTTCCTTTCTGTACCTTTCAAGACATAAATACTTTTTTTCATGTAATACATACAATAATGATATAGATAACAGGGCCCTCTGAGTTTTGAAAGGATTCTATATGCTATAGAAATATTAGACTAACAAAACATATCACTCTCCCGCTATCTCTATATTATTTATAACTCATATAGTGGTTCCATCTACCCTGCCGCATTATTTAAGAACTATAATTTTCTTAGCATGATATGACACATGAGCATAGTTCCTTCACTTGTTATCTTGCAAGATTATATACTTTTGGAAGTGAAAATCCCCAAATTTTCAGGAACAAAAAAGCCAACGTACCCAGATAGCCCAAAGCAATTTCACTTTTTTTTTGCCACATTTTTCATCTCTGTCCACAAGAAGATATCTGAAGTAGCAGCATTCACTGTTTAACTGTGCAAATGTTTCTATTTCTTTCAATTTGCTGAGGAACCCTGCAAGGTATGTCTTCCATTTTCAATCCTAAGATAAAATTGAACAGATGAAACCTGAAGTTACAGTTATCCGCAAAACAACAAACACATTTTCAAAACTGATTATTCCTTCACAGTGTTGGCGCATGCCGGGGTGCAGTTTTATAGGTGATGAACACCCCCACAGTACTTCACTTATGTCACCATCTTTTAGTCAATATTTCTTGTCATGAGGCAGTGGTGACAATACACCTTAGACCCAGAAAGGTAGGGTTTTAAATCTCACTCCAGAGGCTTAAGTATGAAGTCTAGTTCAGTACATATATTGAGAGAGCGCTCTCCTATCAGGGAGAAAATAGCACTCTGAGCCCCAATGATGCCAATGACGGAGTCAACATTGTCCACTCAGTGGGTAGCCCACGACATTTTCCATACTGTCGAATCAGCATAAGCCTACGTAAGACTGCTTCGAAGCAGTGCCACACAAAGGAACAATAATGTCATACTAAACCAAGGCCCAGCCTGCTATCTCACATGGTTACAAAAGAACCGATACAATATTCAAAGAAGGCATTTGTAGTTCTTGTCATTACCCTGGACACATTTATCCCATATCCACCATAGGGCTGATGCTTTCTTTGAGTGCTGTTTTGAGGATTCTGTTCAGTGTAAATTGGCTGCAGGTGAGAATCCTATATTCAGTATTCTGAGGCATGACCAATAACAGAATGTTCAGTGGTGATAATGGAAAAGTTAGAACAGCTGCTAACAAGCAAGGGGATCCTTTAGAAAGTGAGCTTCTTTTGTACGCTCTTGGAGAAGGCAACAGGAAAACACCTTCTGGATTGTTTTTCCTCTTTATATTGTTCAGTGTTCATTGAAATTTGAAATGGGAGCTTCTCTTAGTAGCTACTGAAGAAGAATGGATAAGGTGATGAGGCTCAGAGAAATGAGCAGATGACCTCTTCCTAACAGACATTGACTGCAAATTAACTACCACTTTCCTACATTACAACATAACCATATTTCAGAAATATTTTATTGACTGTATTAGGCTTTGGGAAGTCCTGAGTTTTTTTTTTGCTTCTCTAGGGACCGCCACAGTTGAACTTGAACCTGCTGTCAACAGTAATAAATATGTTTTCCTGCACCTTACAGTGAGTACAGAGACAAAACAGTAAAAGCTTTGTTTCCCTTTCTCCAGAAGTATTGTACAAAAGAGCTAAGAAATTAAATATATCACTTTTTATCACAAGATTTAAGTAAAATGTTTTAATTAACTTTCTTATACTTAAATGATAATATAAAAAGAGAAGCGAATAACTTTTTAACGAAATAATTGAGATTGCTTTGATTAGCCAATAACTCCACTATACAGGCTTTCGTAGCACAGCAGTAGCACTTCTGAGCCAGGAAATCCGGGTTCAAGTCTGCCCTGCCCCGGAGGTGTGTAATACCACCACTGGACAGATTAATTCAAAAATTAAAAAAAAGCTCTGCTATCATTGTATCATTTATCTTTGGAACACCTTGCCAGGGAAATGTGGGGACAGAGTCCTTGTTGTATATTTAAGGCTGAGATAGAGGGATCCTTGATCAGTCAAGGAATCAAGGGTTACAGGGAGAGCGCAGGAAAGTGGACGTGAAGAATGTCAGATCAGCCATCATCCTATTGAATGGTACAGCAAGCTCGAAGGGTTGAATGGCCTATCCCTGTTCCTGTTTCGTATGGTCTTATTGTGAGACCAGCAGAATGGTGGAAAATGAATAAAGTGAGACTTTGTCTTCTCTCATCCAGAAATTCCTAAGTTGTTACATTGTGTCTTCAGACCAGAATAATTGCACAAGTACTAACGTCTTTAGAGAAAATTGATCAAATCAGAAATATTTTCTTTATTTTGCTGTAACTTTATGAGACACCACCAATCTCCTCCCCTCCCCCTTGAAAGTGTTAATTTTGGTATTCATTTCATTTTTAACAGTAACATTTGTAAATGTTGAAGGGAAAAATAACATGAATTTCCTGCAAGACAAAAAATATCAACACTTAATGTGTCATAATAGACACAGAAGATGTTCTAAGAGTGTGGTAGACAGTGTTAACTTTGCACTAAATTATGGATTACATAGATTCAGTCATATGGAATCCATAAAAATGTTCTGCTTTCATTGCAATTTCTCGTCAAGACTTTATTCAATGATTACTACAAATGCTGCTGCAGTCTCTTGTAAACTAGTGATCATTTCCCTGCTGCAGTTTCAAAGAAAATGTCAATGAACGGGAAAGTTGGATTAAGAGAGTGAGTTAAGTATCTGATCTGAACCATAGTGAGTAGTGAAGGTAAAGGTCAGAAACTTGGATTCTGTCTGCAGGGATGAGAGGAATTGAAGAAAGACTCATTGCTGCTGATCATAGGCAATTGTTAGTTACTTGCAAGCAAGCTGAGGGCTTTCAATGTTCAGCAGTAAAGGTACCAACGAAAATCAGATTAAAATTAGAAGTTAATCAAAAGTCTTGTTGCAACTTTGTATAACATCGGTTAGGCCACAGATGGAATACTATGTGGAGTTCTGGTCGCCAAACTATCAGAAGGACATGATTGCACTTGAGTTGGTGCAGAGGAGATTCACCAGGATGTTAACTGGGATGAAAAGTCTCAGTCATAAGAACAGACTGGACAGGCTGGGTTTGCTTTCATTGGAGCAAAGAATGCTGAGGGGCCAATCTGATTGAGATATACAAAATTATGAGATACATAGACAGAGTAAATCGTGATAATCTGTTCCCGATATCCAACATGTCTGAAACAAGTTTAAGGTGAGGAGTAAGTTGTTTAGAGGATATTTGACAAAGAATGTTTTCACCCAGAGGGTGGTAATATCTGGAATGTGCTGCCTGAGGATGGTGGAGGCAGGTGCTCTCACAACATTTGGGAAGGATCTGGATGTGCAGTAACGATGCCAAGTACAGGTAAATGGGATTTGTTCAGCAGGCCTGGCAACATCTGTGAAGAAAAAGACAGAGTTAATGTTTCAGGTCCGGTGACTCTTCCTCAGTTCTGAAACGTTAACTCTGATGCTTTCTTCACAGATGCTGCCAGACATGCTGAGCTCTTTCAGCAACTTCTGTTTTTGCTCCTGATTTACGGCATCCAGAGTTCTTCTGGTTTTTAAATCAGATTAATAGAACAAAGAATACAAAACAGTACAGCACATTACAAGCCCTTCGACCCACAATGTTGTGCCGAAGTTTTACCCTAAACCTAAGATCTATCTAACCTCCACTCCTACCTTATACTATCTTCCATATGCCAATCTAATAGCCGCTCAAATGCCCTGAATGCGGCTGACTCCACTATCCTCTCCAGCAATGCATTCCACGCCGCTATCACTCTCTGAGCAAAGAACCTAGCTCTGACATCTCCCTTATATCTACTTCCACTCACTTTAAAAATATGCCACTATCGGAATAGTTACTTCCACCTTAGGAAAAAGTCTCTGGTTGTCAACCTCTGATCATTTCGTACACCTCTATCAAGTCACCTCTCATCCTTCATCGTTCTAAAGAGAAAATTCCTAGCTCGCTGAACCTTTCCTTGTTAAGACCTTCCCTCCATTCCAGGCAACATCCTGGTAAATCTCCTCTGCACCTTTTCCAATGCTTCCACATCTTTCCTGTAATGAGGCAACCAGAACTGGACACAATACTCCAGATGTGGCCAAACCAGGCTTTTGTATAGCTGGAGTATAACTTTTTCGGCTCTTGAAGTCAATGCCTCTATTAATGAAAGCTAATACACCATACGCCTTCTTAACAACTCTATCCACCTGGGTGGCAACTTTCAGGGAATTGTGGGCAGGAACCCCAAGATCCTTCTGCTCCTCCAAACTGCTAAGAATCTTTCCATTAACCCTGTATTCTACTTTCATGTTTGCCCTTCTAAAATGAATCACCTCACATTTTTCGGGATTAAACTCCATCTGCCACTTCTCAGCCCAGCTCTGCATCCGATCAATGTCCCTTTGTAACCTAGAACAGCCCTCCACACTATCTACAACTTGACCCATCCTCATATCAACTGCCCTTCCACTCCTACATCCAAATCATTTATGAAATTCGCAAGTAGAAGAGGGCCCAGAACAGACCCTTGTGGTACACCACTTGTAACTGAGCAACATGTTGAATATTTTCTGTCCACTCTATGTCTTCTAAGGGCCCGCCAATTCTGAATCCAATCTGCCACATTTCTCCCTATCACATACATCCTTACTTTCTGCATGGGCCTACCATGGGGAACCTTATCAAATGCCTTACTTAAATCCATGTATACCATATCCACTGCTCCACCTTCATCCATGTGTTTGGTCACCTCTTCAAAGAATTCAGTAAGGTTTGTGAGATATGATCTACCCCTCACAAATCCATGCTGACTATCACGAATCAAACTGTGCCTATCCAAGTGATCATAAATCTTATCTCTCAGACCCCTTTCCAATAATTTGTCCACCAGTTAGACTAACTGGCCTGTAAGTTCTGGAGTTATCCCTGTTCCCTTTTTTGAACAAGGGAATGATATTTGCCTCTGTCTAATCTTCCGGCACTATACCCATGGACAGTGAGGACAAAAAGATCATCAACAAAGGCCCCGCGATCTCTTCCCTTGCTTCCCATAGAATCCTCAAGTGTTGTTTGGTCTTTGTCTGGCATAGACATGGTAGGCCAAGGGTCTGTTTCTGTACTGTATGACTACGACTTAAGAAGAAGGCAGAAAATAAACAAAAATCAATGTGGAATACTGTTTCAGGTTGTCATAGAACAGCGCAGCACACGAACAGCCTACCACATCTGTATCGGGGGAGAGAAACCTTTTAAATAAATTCAGGGTGATAGGTTGACAACACTATCCACCTATTTGCAATGAAATGACCTGCACTGGGCTAACTATTTTCGCGCAGCTCTTCATAAAATGAGCGTCATCAGCTGAGCGATGGAAACAAAACCTTCAAGGAAAGCAATGATTATAACAAGTCAGCCAGATATGTGAGTGGAAGACCAGTCTGTGATTTGAGATAAGGTGAACCAATGTTCCAGCATGGAAAATTAACGATAAGCGATTTCACATATTGGAAAATTACAGAAGTTAGTGAAAGATGGATAACTTTCTGGCTGGATGCAAATCGTGGTTTAAATATAGGCCATAGAATATGAAAAGTATAATAGAACATAGAACATAGAAAAGTACAGCACAGTACAGGACCTTCGGCCCATGGTGTTGTGCCATGGAATAATCCTAATCCAAAAATAAAATAACCTAACCTACATTCTCCTCAATTCACTGCTGCCCATGTGCATGTCCAGCAGTAGCTTAAATGTCACTAATGACTCCGCTTCCACGACTACCACTGGCAAGCTATTCCATGCGCTCACAACTCTCTGGGTGAAGAACCTCCCTCTGGCGTCTCCTCTATACCTTTCTCCTAAAACCTTAAAACTCTCGTGGCAGTCAATCCTGCCCTGGGGAAAAGTCTCTGGCTTTAGAAAACTTTAGAAAAGCTTCATAGACCAGCATGATTTGCCAATATAATAAATTAGCTCCACCCTCTGAAGAAGGTGTAAAAGATTGATCTTATTAGAGATCTGTACTGCAGTCAAAGTGGAAGAAGACCGCACTAATTGTTGGAGGTAGATCTCATTGAGAGACGGAGAGAGGGATGGGTTTGATCGATGGGGGAAAAATCCTCAACTACGGGAGCTGGTCACTGCGAGTGATTATATCACCACAGTTAATGGCATATTTGAGCTAGATACTGATGGACTCCTAACTTGCTGGAGGTAAAGTAACATATTTCAGCATTCTGATGCTAAATAACAGCGAAAAATTGCATCGCCAATTGTAAAGTAACAACACAGCAGCAATTTTATTTAACTGTAATCTCCTTTTCTCAACCTATGAAATTAGTAATAATTTTGTGTAACCATTTTAGTTTTCATGTAGCCATTTTAAATTTATGCTCATTTTAAATCTGTAGTCAGAAGTCTGAAAGGACTAGCTCCAATAAGTGTAACAATGTTTTGAGTGATCGGCGATAATGGGAACTGCAGATGCTGGAGAATCCAAGGTAACGAAGTGTGAAGCTGGATGAACACAGCAGGCCAAGCAGCATCTCAGGAGCGTAAAAGCTGACGTTTTGGGCCTAGACCCTTCATCAGAAAGGGTCTAGGCCCAAAACGTCAGCTTTTGTGCTCCTGAGTTTCTGCTTGGCCTGCAGTGTTCATCCAGCTTCACACTTCGTTATCAATGCTTTGTGTGAGCTCATTTATTCCCTTGTGATTTGGAACCTATAGAGTGCTTTATAAAATAGAGAAAAATCGACATATTTCAGTCTAAGTTGAGAAAAACCTTATTGAATCCCATAATTTTACTTGTGAGAACATTACTTATCACTAAGGCATTGATTTATCACATAGATGCACACAAAAGCCCTGCCTGCCACCAAATTGAGGTGTTTTATGATCAATGAGTTTTGCACGTAGCTGACTTTAATCATAAAACACAGAAAGATCTATTCAGCCCATTGCAATTTTTTAAAAAATACCCCCCCACCATTAGTGAGGAAACAGGCCATTTAGCCCAACACGTCCACACCAAACCTGCAAGAAGTATCCCACCCAGATCTTCCACCTACCCTATCCCTGTAACCATGCATTTCCCATGGCTCACACACCTAGTCAACACATCCCTGAACACTTGAGGTCAATCCACCTAACTTGCACATCTTTGGACTGTAAGAGGAAACTGGAGCACCCGAAGGAAACCCACACAGACACAGGGGGAATGTGTGAACTCCACACAGACAGTCACCCAAGGGTGGAATCAAACCCAGGTCCCGTGAGGTCACAGTGCTAACCACTGAGCCACCGCACCACCCTTCTTTGAAGGAGCATTCTAATTAGACCTCACTCTTTCTACAGGTCCTGAAAACCTTTCCTTTTCAAGTATTTATCCAACTCTCCTTTGAAACGTATTGTTTAATTAATTTCCAAGACTCTTTCAGACTCGAGGCTCCTGCTGTGGCCTCCTCTACATCAGTGAGATCCTATGTATACTCAGAGACCATTTTGTAGAGCATCTGTGCTCTGTACCAACAAATGGCTACACCTTCTGGCTGCGAACCATGTTAACTCCCCTACCCACTCCCTGGGTGATATGTCCATCCTGGGCCTCTTCCAGTGTCACAATGAAGCCACCCACAAACTGGAGGAGCAGCACCTCATATTCCGCCTCAGGAGTCTACAGCCCGATGGCATAAACATAGAATTCAACAGCTTTAAAGTCTCCCCCACCACCCCACTACCCCGCCCCCCGCCTCATCCCATGTCCAACCCTCCTTCTCATCCCACCTCCTTGACCTGATACAACCTGTCCATTTTATTCCCCACCTACCCGCCCCTCCCACCTCACTGACCAATCCCCACCACTCCCCACCTGCACTCACCTATCACCATCCTACCTACCTTCCCCAGCCCCACCCCTCCTCTCTCTATTTAGCTCTGAGCTCCCTTCCCGCTCCCCATTTCTGAAGAAGGGTCCTGACTAAAATGTCAACCTTCCTGCTCCTCTGATGCTGCCTGGCCTGCTGTACTTCTTCGGCTCCACACTGAGTTATGTCTTTCAGGCGCTATTGCTGATCGTAGCAGTTCAGGGTTTCCACAGGAATTTTCCAACATCCTTCTGTAACTTTACAGCAACTTCTGTAACTTTACAGCAACAGTCCCTCTGGAGTTCAGTGCTAACAGGTAGCTGCTGTAATGCTTCTGCCCATCTCCCACCACGGATGCCCTAAAGAAATTCCAGGTTTGCAAGTATGAATACAGGAGGGATGTAATGCTGACAAATTAGAGATTGGGACAACACATCCATCCTAGGACAAGCCAAACAGAGACATGCACGAGAATTCCTAGAAGCATGGCATGGAGCTGGATGAACTACGGATCATTCGGGAGGCAGAGGGGGTAATTGAGAGGAGTTATTGGGAGTTGGTCACTCCTAAGGCTCAGGACGAGGATAGATGGGTTACAGTTAGGGGGAGGAAAGGGGACAGACAGACAGTGCAGAGATCCCCTGTGGGCATTCCCCTCAGCAATAAGTATACTGTTTTGGATACTGCTGGGGGGGATGACCTACCAGAGGAAAGCCATAGTAGTCAGTTCTCTGGCACTGAGCCTGACACTGTGGCAAAGAAGGGAAGGGGGCAGAATAGAAAAGTACTCGTGGTAGGGGACTCGATAGTTAGGGGAATCGACAGGAGATTTTGTGGTCAAGATCGGGATTCCCGGAAGGTATGTTGCCTCCCTGGTGCCAGGGTCCGGGACGTCTCCAATCGGGTGTATAAGGTTCTAAAAGGGGAGGGCGAACAGCCAGAAATCGTGTTACATATTGGCACTAATGATATTGCCAGAAATAGGATTGAGGATATAAAAAGTGATTTCAGGGAGTTAGGATGGAAGCTGCAGAGCAGAACGAACAGAGTAGTGTTCTCTGGTTTACTACCGGTGCCACGAGATAGCGAGGCGAGGAACAGGGAGCGGGCGCAGCTGAACACGTGGCTGCGCAGCTGGTGTAGGAGGGAGGGCTTCAGATATGTAGATAATTGGGATGCCTTCTGGGGAAGGTGGGACCTGTACAAGAAGGACGGGTTGCATCTGAACTGGAAGGGGACCAATGTCCTGGGTGGAAGGTTTGCTCGAGTAGTTTGAGAGGGTTTAAACTAGTATGGCAGGGGGGTGGGAGCCTGAGCTGTATACCGGAGGTGAGAGTTGATGCAGGTGAGGCAATAGCAAGAGGTAGACCAGCTAGTGGGAAGGATTTTCCTGGGAAGGAACCAAGGGATCGGTTAAAGTGTGTTTGCTTTAACGCAAGGAGTATCAGGAATAAAAGTGATGAACTTAGAGCATGGATCAGTACCTGGTGCTATGATGTTGTGGCCATAACAGAGACATGGGTTTCTCAGGGGCAGGAATGGTTGCTGGATCTTCCAGGGTTTAGAACATTTAAAAAGAATAGGGAGGAGGGAAAAAGAGGACGGGGTGTAGCACTACTAATCAGAGAGGGTATCACAGCTACAGAAGCTTCCATTGTCGAGGAAGATCTGCCTACTGAGTCAGTATGGGTGGAAATTAGGAACAGCAAGGGAGTAGTCACGTCGTTAGGGGTTTACTACAGGCCCTCCAATAGCAGCAGGGAGATTGAAGAAAGCATAGGTTGGCAGATTTTGGAAAAGTGTGGACGTAGTAGGGTTGTTGTAATGGGTGACTTTAACTTTCCCAATATTGATTGGAACCTCCTTCGAGCAGAAGATTTGAATGGAGCTGTTTTTGTAAGGTGTGTTCAGGAGGGTTTCCTAACAGTATGTTGACAGGCCGACGAGGGGAGAGGCCATTCTAGACTTGGTGCTCGGAAACGAGCCAGGCAGGTATCAGATCTTGTGGTGGGAGAGCATTTTGGTGATAGTGACCATAACTGCCTCACATTCTACATAGCTATGGAGAAGGAGAGGATTAGGCAAAATGGGAGGATATTTATTTGGGGAAGAGGAAACTATGACGCAATTAGACATGAGTTAGGAAGCATGGACTGGGAGCAGTTGTTCCATGGTAAAGGCACTATAGACATGTGGAGACTGTTTAAGGAACAGTTGTTGCGAGTGATGAGTAAATATGTCCCTCTGAGACAGGCAAGTAGGGGTAAGATAAAGGAACCTTGGATGACGAGAGCGGTGGAGCTCCTCTTCAAAAGGAAGAAGGTAGCTTACATAAGGTGGAGGAAGCTAGGGTCAAGTTCAGCTAGAGAGGATTACATGCAGGCAAGGAAGGAGCTCAAAAATGGTCTGAGGAGAGCCAGGAGGGGGCACGAGAAAGGCTTGGCAGAAGGAATCCGGGAAAACACAAAGGCATTTTACACTTACGTGAGGAATAAGAGAATGGTCAAAGAAAGAGTAGGGCCAATCAGGGATAGCATAGGGAACTTGTGTGTGGAGCCTGAGGAGGTAGGGGAAGCCCTAAATGAGTTTTTTGCTTCTGTCTTTACGAAAGAAACGAACATTGTAGCGAATGGAACCTTTGAAGAGCAGGTGTGCATGCTGGAATGGATAGAGATAGAGGAAGCTGATGTGCTGAAAATTTTGTCAAACATTAAGATTGACAAGTCGCCAGGCCCGGGCCAGATTTGTCCTCGGCTGCTTTGGGAAGCGAGAAATGCAATTGCTTCGCCACTTGCGAAGATCTTTGCATCCTCGCTCTCCACTGGAGTCGTACCTGAGGACTGGAGAGAGGCAAATGTAATTCCTCTCTTCAAGAAAGGAAATAGGGGAATACCCGGCAATTATAGACCGGTAAGTCTCACGTCTGTCGTCTGCAAGGTGTTCGAAAGGATTCTGAGGGATAAGATTTATGACCATCTGGAAGAGCATGGCTTGATCAAATACAGTCAACACGGCATTGTGAGGGGTAGGTCATGCCTTACAAACCTTATCGAGTTTTTTGAGGATGTGACTAGAAAAGTTGATGAGGGTCGAGCTGTGGATGTGGTGTATATGGACTTCAGTAAGGCATTTGATAAGGTTCCCCATGGTAGGCTCATTCAGAAGGTCAGGAGGAATGGGATACAGGGGAACTTATCTGTCTGGATACAGAATTGGCTGGCCAACAGAAGACAGCGAGTGGTAGTAGAAGGAAAATATTCTGCCTGGAAGTCAGTGGTCAGTGGGGTTCCACAGGGCTCTGTCCTTGGGCCTCTACTGTTTGTAATTTTTATTAATGACTTGGATGAGGGGATTGAAGGATGGGTCAGCAAGTTTGCAGACGACACAAAGGTCGGAGGTGTCGTTGACAGTGTAGAGGGCTGTTGTAGGCTGCAGCGGGACATTGACAGGATGCAGAGATGGGCTGAGAGGTGGCAGATGGAGTTCAACCTGGATAAATGCGAGGTGATGCATTTTGGAAGGTCGAATTTGAAAGCTGAGTACAGGATTAAGGATAGGATTCTTGGCAGCGTGGAGGAACAGAGGGATCTTGGTGTGCAGATACCTAGATCCCTTAAAATGGCCACCCAAGTGGACAGGGTTGTTAAGAAAGCATATGGTGTTTTGGCTTTCATTAACAGGGGAATTGAGTTTAAGAGTCGTGAGATCTTGTTGCAGCTCTATAAAACTTTGGTTAGACCGCACTTGGAATACTGCATCCAGTTCTGGGCGCCCTATTATAGGAAAGATGTGGATGCTTTGGAGAGGGTTCAGAGGAGGTTTGCCAGGATGCTGCCTGGACTGGAGGGCTTATCTTATGAAGAGAGGTTGACTGAGCTCGGTCTCTTTTCATTGGAGAAATGGAGGAGGAGAGGGGACCTAATTGAGGTATACAAGATAATGAGAGGCATAGATAGAGTTGATAGCCAGAGACTATTTCCCAGGGCAGAAATGGCTAGCACGAGGGGTCATAGTTTTAAGCTGGTTGGTGGAAAGTATAGAGGGGATGTCAGAGGCAGGTTCTTTACGCAGAGAGTTGTGAGAGCATGGAATGCGTTGCCAGCAGCAGTTGTGGAAGCAAGGTCATTGGGGTCATTTAAGAGACTGCTGGACATGTATATGGTCACAGAAATTTGAGGGTGCATACATGAGGATCAATGATCGGCACAACATTGTGGGCTGAAGGGCCTGTTCTGTGCTGTACTGTTCTATGTTCTATGTTCTATAATCCAGTGTTTCCAACCGTTTCTTGATATCCCGTGGTGTGAATCAAATTAGCTGAAGACCGGTATCTGCAATGCTGGGGACCACTGAACGGGGCTGAGATGGATCGTCCACTCGGCACTTCTGGCTGAAAACTGCTGCGAATGCTTCAGCCTTATCATTTGTGCTGATGTACTGGGCTCTTCCATCATTGAGGATGGGGATATTTATGGAACCTCATCCTCCAATGAGTTGTTTAATTGTCCACCACCATTCACGACTGGAAGTGGCAGGACTGCAGAACTTAGATCTGACCCATTGGTTGTGAGATCGCTTAGGTCTGTCTATCACTTGCTGCTTTCTCTGTTTGGTGTGCAAGTGTTCCTGTTTGGTGGCTTCACCAGGTTGATATCTCATCTTCAGGTATTTCTGGTGCTGCTCCTGGCATCGACTCTTGCACTTTTCATTGAACCAGGCATGATCGCCCAGCTTGGTGGTAATGGTTGACTGGGGGATATGCCAACCTCATGGATGCCCAGTCTTGAGTAGCTAGATCTGTGCAAAGTCTGTCCCATTTCGCACAGAAATAGTGCTACACAACATGATATAGGCTGTTCTCAATGTGAAGGTGGGACTTCATCTCCACAAGGACAATGCAATAATCACTGTTACCGAAACTGTCATGTGACTGCAACTGGCAGATTGGTAAGGATGAGGTCAAGTATGTTTTTCCCTCTTGTTGGTTCCCTCACCACCTGCTGAAGACCCAGTCTAGTAGCGATGTCCTTTAGGACCCGACCAGCTCGATCAGTAGTACTGCTGCCGAAGGCACGCTTGGTAGTGGACATTGAAATCCCCCACCCAGAGTACATTTTGTGCCCTCGCCATCCTCAGTGCTTCCTCTGAATGTTGTTCAACATGGAGGAGTACCGAATCAAGAGCTGAGGGAGGACGGTATGTGGTAATTAGCAGGAGGTTTCCTTGCCCATGTTTAACCTGAAGACATGAGACTTCATGGGATCCAGAGTCTATGTTGAGGACTCCTCGAGCCACTGCCTCCTGACTCGTTCAGCTACACCATCGTTGAGAGGTTTGCAATGTTGCTTCTCACAGACAACATTGTGGCACAACTGCCATGAAGCCACACTCCTCACAGCTCTAATTTGGCATAGCTGACACTGCTTGCACATATATCTCCAATCTCTCAACCTCGTGGGTGCCTGGGCACCGAGCCAGGCTGAGCAGTTCCCTCCTTCTTACATCCAGTCTAAACACCATCCGAGTGCCTCTTCCTCTTTCTCCAATACCCTGTAGTCACATGCATCTTCTCACTGTCTATTAAAAGAGCATCACATACAGCAACACATTTAAGTAAATCCAAACATGAGCTTTTATTGGCAGCCAACAGCATAAAGGAGGCAAATAAAGGTTGCAGGTTGCACCCACACAGCAAACCAAATGCTTCCTTGCCCTTGACAGTCAGTGATAGTCTCCTCTATCCAGCTCACATCAAAGCAATCCACTCAGCCAGGTCTTGACAGCTGAGCTCTTTTCATGGACAAAGACAGTCTCCTTTAGTTCAATGACCTCATTCTTCTAGGATCACTGCACCTGTTCCCTCAGCTCCTCAGTGTCTATAACATCATATCATTGCATGCTCTCATTAAGCAGAGCACAGCACACTGGGATCATGCAGTACACTCTTGCTAGACTGAATTGGACCCCCTCCCAATTCAGTCCAAACAGCAGCTCTGCAACATCTACTGCTTCATCGCCCGCTTCACCACACCTCTGGTTGGAGAATGGGCACCAAATTGGTGAAGGTGCTGTGCCAGCTGAGTGATCAACACATTACATCAAAAAGGGAGTGTTTGCTGCACTGTGACTGCCTCCTATCCCAGACCCACATCAACCATGGAATATATCATCACTGTCCTTCATCAGTGTCATATGAGATATGGTGCTACACTCTTTCCCTCATTCCACAGCTCCCCAGGAAGGTTCACATGTGATGGTAGGGCTTTGAACCAAAACTCACCTCCTTTGCTGCTAAGTTTTGCATTGGTGAGATGATAAAGTTAGTTTGCCTGGCAACAATGATATGGTGCAATCCACTTTTGACCAGCATTTCCTGCAGAGGATTGTTCATTCTGCATGTATTGCATATGTGTGAAGAAATGTTTACAAACCAAGTGTATCTGCACCTTCAGTGTTCTAATATCCAGTAGATGTGGTACTTTTATCCAACAGACTGATACTGATTCTGCCGACCTTGGGCATTGTCTGAGCCAATTTCCAGTTGCATTTTGCATTTTAAGCTGAGACCACTGTTGTTTAGTTGGTGTCCTTGAATCATCAGCAGCAGCTATTGTTTCCATTTTCTTGGTGTTCTCAGTATTCTGATGTTTCTTTTTAACCCATTTCATCAGCAGGCAATTTTGCTTCTTGAGAGACAGTGAGAGAGAGAGGTTCATTTAGTTCCACTTCAGCAGTCATAAATTAATCTCCTCTCTTCTGCCACAAGTAGCTGCTTAAAATATGAACTTGTTTTACATAATCTCAGAAGATTTTAGGTCTGATAATTGTTATGAAGTAGCATAGTCGTGAATTGGAAGGCAGGAACCTAGAATTTCTTTGTTAAAAAATGATAAGGGGGAAGTATGCATAGTCCCTTTAAGAGGTGATGTGCTTTTCTAAGCTTGGAGATTTAAGTGTAAATGTCTGTAAGCAGCTGAACAGGTACAGCCAGTTCTGAAACAGAAACATTATTCAATTAGCCATGTGACTGGAAACCTTGTTGGCTTGTTTTGATGTTTTGGAAACGAGCTGGAATCAGCCAATTAATTTAAATCAAGCACTTAGCAAATGAAAGCCAGATGAATTTAAATCTGATGGTTTTGACAACCTCGGACCAATGAAATAAAATTGATATGTTACCCAAGATATATAAGGAGAGGCATTTTGAAAATCGGGGTTAGAATGAACCATCATCTGACAAATAAGCATATAGCTCTCACAAGAAATCACCAAGCTCTCTAAAAAAGCACAATCTACACAAAGTGTTTCACAGCACTTCTAGCTAAGAGTCCTCACAAAAGACTTCACAGAGAAAACATTCCTGACGGCTGGATCAGTGGAAGAAAGGTGTATATAACATGAGAAGAGCAGAAGAAAGGGGTGTAGACAGTGAGAGACTAAGTGTTAATTTTTTTAAATTACTCGTGTTATATATGTGGGACAATATTGGAATGCATACTAGTAAACTTTTGATCAGAGATAATGGGAACTGCAGATGCTGGAGAATCCGAGATAACAAAGTGTGAAGCTGGATGAACACAGCAGGCCAAGCAGCATTTCAGGAGCACAAAAGCTGATGTTTCAGGCCTAGACCCTTCATCAGAGAGGGGCATGGGGAGAGGACTCCGAAACAAATTGGGAGAGAGGGGGAGGTGGACCGAAGATGGATAGAGGAGAAGACAGGTGGAGGGGAGATGGGGAGGGGATAGGTCAGTCCGGGGAGGACGGACAGGTCAAGGAGGCAGGATGAGGTTAGTAGGTAGGAAATGGAGGTGTGGCTTGAAGTGGGAGGAGGGGACAGGTGAGAGGAAGAACATGTTAGGGAGGCGGGGACAAGCTGGGCTGGTTTTGGGAAGCAGTGGGGGGAGGGGAGATTTTGAAGCGTTTTTTTAGATTTCCGACAGTGTGGAAACAGGCCCTTCGGCCCAACAAGTCCACACCGTCCCTTGAAGCATCCCACCCAGACCCATCCCCCTATAACCCACACACCCTTGAACACTACAAGCAATTTATCATGGCCAATCCATCTAGCCTGCACATCTTTGGACTGTGGGAGGAAACTGGAGCACCCGGAGGAAACCCACGCAGACACGGGGAAAATGTGCAAACTCCACACAGACAGTCGCCCGAGGCGGGAATCAAACCCGGGTCCCTGGCGCTGTGAGGCTGCAGTGCTAACCGCTGAGCCACCGTGCTGCTTGTGAAATCCACATTGATACCATTGGGCTGCAGGTTTCCCAAGCGGAATATGAGTTGCTGTTCCTGCAACCTTCGGGTGGCATCATTGTGGCACTGCAGGAGGCCCAGGATGGACATGTCGTCTAAGGCATAGGAGGGGGAGTTAAAACAGTTCGCAACTGGGAGTTGTCTTCCAGAGAGACCGCTCTTTCCGTGACTCCCTTGTCCACTCCACACTCCTCTCCAATCCCACCACACCCGACACCTTCCCCTGCAACCGCAGGAAATGCTACACTTGCCCCCACACCTCCTCCCTCACCCCATCCCAGGCCCCAAGATGACTTTCCATATTAAGCAGATGTTCACCTGCTCATCTGCCAATGTGATATACTGTATCCATTGTACCCGGTGTGGCTTCCTCTACATTGGGAAAACCAAGCAGAAGCTTCAGGGCCACTTTGCAGAACACCTCCGCTCGGTTCGCAATAAACAACTGCACCTCCCAGTCCCGAACCATTTTAACTCCCCCTCCCATTCCTTAGATGACATGTCCATCATGGGCCTCCTGCAGTGCCACAATGATGCCACCCGAAGGTTGCAGGAACAGCAACTCATATTCCGCTTGGGAACTCTGCAGCCCTATGGTATCAATGTGGACTTCACAAGTTTCAAAATCTCCCCTCTCCCCACTGCACCCCAAAACCAGCCCAGCTTGTCCCCTCCCCCCACTGCTTTCCAAAACCAGCCCAGCTCATCCCTGCCTCCCTAACCTGTTCTTCCTCTCACCTATCCCCTCCTCCCACCTCAAGCTGCATCTCCATTTCCCATCTGATTACCTCATCCCACCTCCTTGACCTGTCCGTCCTCCCCGGACTGACCTATGCCCTCCCCAGCTCCCCACCTATGCTCCCCTCTCCACCTATCTTCTCCTCTATCCATCTTCGGTCCGCCTCCCCCCTCTCCTTTTTTATTTCAGAACCCTCTCCCCAACCCCTCTCCGATGAAGGGTCTCAGCCCGAAATGTCAGCTTTTGTGCTCCTAAGATGCTGCTTGGCCTGCTGTGTTCATCCAGTTTGTTACCAGTAAAATTTTGTTCTGTTAGGGAATTGTTAGGAGTTGGGGAAATTATTCAGTTTGTTCTGTTCATTTGCTCACTGTGAGAGTAAAATAAATAAATAGTTATTTGTTGTTTATAAAGAGAGTATCAGGGATTTTCTTTCATTAACCTCCCCTTCTCTGTTAAGTATTTGTAGCTGAGATTCCATATCATTGAACATTCCCACAAAGTTATAAACCAAAATAGGGCCTTCTCATGCCTCATTGGTTGACTGATTTCAATGCCTTTTGTTAACGTTAATTTCAATTCAGGTCAGACCGGTTTTGTTCAGATCACAGATAATGGGAACTGCAGATACTGGCGAATCCGAGATAACAAAGTGTAGCGCTGGATGAACACAGCAGACCAAGCAGCATCTTAGGAGTACACAAGCTGATGTTTCAGGCCTAGACCCTTCATCAGAAAAGGGGGAGGGGGAGAGGATTCTGAAATAAATAGGGAGAGAGGGGGAGGCGGATCAAAGATGGATAGTGGAGAAGGTAAGTGGAGGGGAGACAGACAAGCTAAAGGGGCGGGGGTGGAGCCAATAGAGGTGGGTGTAGGTGGGAAGGTAGGGAGGGGATAGGTCAGTTCAGGGAGGATGGACAGGCCAAGGGGGTGGGATGAGGGTAGTAAGAAGGAAATGGGGTTGCGGCTTGAGGTGGAAGGAGGGGATAGGTGAGAGGAAGGACAGATTAGGGAGGCGGAGACGAGCTAGGCTGGTTTTGGGATGCGGTGGGGGAAGGGGAGATTTTGAAGCTTGTGAAGTCCACATTGATACCATTGGGCTACAGGGTTCCCAAGCGAAATATGAGTTGCTTTTCCTGCAACCTTCGGGTGGCATCGTTGTGGCATTGCAGGAGGCCCAGGATGGACATGTCGTCTAATGAATGGGAGGGGGAGTTGAAATGGTTTACGACTGGGAGGCCCAGTTGTTTATTGCAAACTGAGCTTTGGTGTTCTGCAAAGTGGTCCCCAAGTCTCCGCTTGGTTTCCCCGATGTAGAGGAGACCACAACAGGGACAGTGGATACAGGATACCACATTGGAAGATGTGCAAGTAAACATCTGCTTGATGTGGAAAGTCTTCTTGGGGCCTGGGATGGAGGTGAGAGAGGAGGTGTGGGAGCAGGTGTAGCACTACACCCACAGTGGTCGAGAACGCCCTCAACCATGTCTCCCGCATTTCCTGCAACACATCCCTCGCACCCTGCCCCCACAATAACCGCCAAAAGAGAATCCCCCTCCACCTCACATACCACCCCACCAATCTCCGGATACAGCGCTTCATACTCCAACACTTCTGCCATCTGCAATCTGACCCCACTACCAAAGACGTTTTTCCATCCCCACCCTTGTCTGCTTTTCGGAGGGACTACTCTCTCCATGACTCCCTTGTCTGATCCACATTCCCCTCCAGCCCCACCGCACCCGGCAATTTCCCCTGCAACTGCAGGAAGTGCTACACCTGCCCCTACACATCCTCCCTCACCCCCATCCCAGGCCCCAAGAAGACTTTCCACATCAAGCAAATGTTCACGTGCACATCTGCCAATGTGGTATACTGCATCCACTGGACCCATTGTGGCCCCTTCTACATTGGGGAAACCAAACAAAGTCTTGGGGACCGCTTTGCAGAACATCTACGCTCGTTTCGCAGTAAACAACTGCACCTCCCAGTCGCGAACCATTTCAACTCCCCCTCCCATTCCTTAGATGACACGTCCATCCTGGGCCTCCTGCAGTGCCACAACGATGCCACCCGAAGATTGCAGGAACAGCAACTTATATTTTGCTTGGGAAAATCTGCAGCCCAATCATATCAATGTGGATTTCACAAGCTTCAAAATCTCTCTCCCCCCACTGCATCCCAAAACCAGCCCAACTCGTCCCCGCCTCCCTAACCTTCACTCACCTATCCCCTCTTCCCACCTCAAGCCGGACCCCCATTTCCTTCCTACTAAACTCATCCCACCCCCTTGACCTGTCCGTCCTCCCTGGACTGACCTATCTCCTCCCTACCTCCCTACCTACACTCACCTCTACAGGCTCCATCCCCACCCCTTTAACTTGTATGCCTGCTCTCCACCTATCTTCTCCTCTATCCATCTTCGATCCACCTCCTCTTCTCCCTATTTATTTCGGAACCCTCTCCACCTACCCCTTTTCTGACGAAGGGTGTAGGCCCGAAACGTCAGCTTTCATGTTCCTAAGATGCTGCTTGGCCTGCTGTGTTCATCCAGCTCCACACTTTGTGATCTCTTTTGTTCAGATCACGTTGGTTTCACAAAGTAAAGCAAAATACTGCAGATGCTGGAAATCTGAAACAAACAGAGAATGCAAGAGAAACTTAACATCTTTGGCAGTAGTTTTAAAATTGTACAATTAAATTCAAGGCTTAGTAGCCTATATTTTACAACTGGTGTGAGAAGGTCACGTCCATGATACCATTTTCTGTGAAATTACCATTAAGGATTCCTATTTTCCATAAAATGCCAATTGCATAAAATAAATATTATATATTCTTTCTGCATAAATTTTCAACTGCAATCATGAGGCTAACTGTTATGATTTTTAATTGGATAAAAATCAATAAGTGTTTTGTAATGTATCATATTTTCCAGGGCCACAAACGTCCCTGTCAGTAATTACCTCAGGTTCAATCACTCTAATATTCAAATAAACCCAGCAGCCAGTTTTCCATGTTATAAGTTTTCACTGAAATAACTGACATGTTAATTTGTCTTTGATGCCATTAGTTGAATGGGGTGTGTGTTGATCAGGATATTAGAGGGTTTCCCTATTCTTTTTCCACCCATAATGTCTATGTAGCATCTTGCCAAACAAGTGCAAAGGAACCAAAGTTTAACAGCTCAACCAAACCATACTGTTATTGACTGGACAAAAAAAACTGAAGGAGCTGCAGATGCTGGAAATCTGAAACAAAGACAGAAATTGCTGGAAAACCTCAGGAGGCCTGGCATCACCTGTGGAGAGAGATCAGAGTCAATGTTTTGGGTCCAGTTACCCTTCGGAAGGTGAAGGATCTGAAGAAGGGGCACTGGACCTGAAATTTGACTTCAGCTTTCTCTCCATGTTTGCTACAAGACTTGCTGAGGCTCTCCA
The DNA here is from genome assembly GCF_030684315.1 of Stegostoma tigrinum. Lineage (NCBI taxonomy): Eukaryota > Metazoa > Chordata > Chondrichthyes > Orectolobiformes > Stegostomatidae > Stegostoma > Stegostoma tigrinum. The sequence goes on from NC_081354.1 coordinate 165,659,845, forward strand.
GCAATGTTTGTTACTGACAATGCTTGTCCGCGTGCACAATGGATTTTTAAATATGACTCCAGCGCCAGGAATGTAGGTCAATACTGGAATCTCTCCACAGCTCTGCTAAGATTTCCCAGCGTTTTCTGTTTCTATTCCCATAGTTGCTGAAGTCTGAGAGTACAGTTTGAACACGGTCCTCTGCCTCTGAGATGATAGTGTCATGCCAATACTTAGTGCAAAACAGTATAAGAATGGAAGCACTCTTTCAATTGATTCATGAGATTCATTCGTTTGCTTCTTATGGTTAAACAATTGAAAATGAGTAGTCCAATTTTCACTCTGACTGGGCAGTAATTTCACTGCCGCAAGAGAGTTGTCTCACTCAGTTTCACAGAATCAGCAATGGCACTTTGTCATTTTTTTCAGGAATTGAATTTCAGGAAGTCCAGTCCACTATTAGCAAGTTTCATTCTACACTTTAATGGTGTCAGTGCACATTAAATAATTCTTAATAAATCAGAATTCTTGGATATGACAAGCTGCCTTGCATTAAATTACTAATAATATGTGACACCAGTTTTATGTCGGATTTTACAATGGCAGCTTTATGATAGTGAAACATGCTGAGAGCATTTTGAGAATGTCTGATAGTATCACTGTTTGCAGATCCTGTTTGGAGCAGTGATGGATAATTGTTGTTAAAATAGAATTCTGCATTTCTCACAACTCTCCATTTAGTACATCTCAAATGTTTGAGGACTGTTCAAGTTTCCCAATGATTGGTTATAATGTCAGACGGAGCAACCAATTTTCACACAGAAAGGAAACACCATGTGATGGTGAGCAGATAATCTATATTTGATGATGTTGATTGGTGAACAGATACTGGCCAGGACCTCGGGGATCACTGCTCTTCTTTGTAACGTTGACTTGGGGTCTGTTATATTACTGTAGTAGGCTGGCAGATGGGCCTTTGTTTAATTTCTCACCTGAAAGATCGCAATGTAGCACACTCTCCATGCCAACTTGGGAATTGAACACACAGACTCAGTGGGCAGAATCTTATCAGGCTCTGAGCTGCGCCAAGATGGGTGGCAACATCAGGTGAGATGTTCACCAAGGCTGATCTTGACATTGATCACTGCTGCACGTTGGGCAGCTGTAGCAAGGACACTTTGCACACAGAGATATGCAGCGTGGTCACGAATTGGACCAGGTTCCATCTGTGGACTCCTCTTTCACAGTCGGTAGTGCTCACTCACTCTGAGCTTAGCCGGATCCTCACAGCATCCCTGCCTTCACTTGTTCTTTTGCACCTTGCTCCTTCAGCCAGTGATATTGGCCTTATATTACAAATGTCTCACCATGCCATTTCACACAGTAACAAAACCTGGAATCTTGCTCTGGGTGTTAGCAGACTCTAGCCCAGTCAAGGGGGAGAGCCTTCACTCTGGGGTTTCAGTGCACTACACCAAGGACAGCGTAAGTCAGATCCTCATAAAGGGTGAGGAGGCAATCAATGGGCAGCACACCATCCATGACTCATTCCACCCAGTTGTGGGTTGTCTCTGCTCCTGAAATGAGAGAGAGGCGGGTGTTACTGAATATGAAAGTGGGTGGCACAGCTTTACCATCGGCGCAGGCGAGAAGATGTCTGGGTGAGGGATTGGGCAGCACCAAGGGCTACTGCAGTCCCAAACAAAAACAAAAGTTGTGGGAAAAAACCAGCAGGTCTGTCAGCTTCTGTGAATAAAACATCAGAGTTAACATTTCAAGTCTGGTGACCATTCTTCAGTTCTGAAATGTTAACTCTGAGTTTTTTCTCTCGCCGACGCTGCCAGACCTGCTGAGCTTTTCCAGTATCTTCTGTTTTTGTTCCTGATTTACAGCACCCGCTGTTCTTCCAGTTTTTGCTGGCCTCCCTGTTTGAGGTAAGTGAGGAAGATGTTGCATGCAATAGTGAGAGCATTACAGCATGAGCTTCGGTGGGAGGAAGGCACTGTATCAATGATGAAGTGAGCGTGTGATATCCAATAGGGGATGTTGGCACTTTACTCTGGTGGAATGTAAGAAGTCATTAACCTTCTTCTTACCTTACTGGGCATTCCTCTAGAAAGCTGAGAATGTGCAACCTGAGTGGCAACATTGAAACAGGGGGTAAGAGGAGGTGCCACCTGGGTATCACCCTGTCAGCTTCAGGCCCATGCCCACAACACAGAATGCCAAGCTCCCCATCATGCCATTTCCAGGCAGGTCCAGAATGATGATCCTTAAATCAAACGAAAAAACTGCCATTGCTGGCATTCTGTAACCAAAACAGAAATTGCTGGAGGAACTCAGCAGATCTGGCAGCATCTGTAGAGAGAAAGCAGAGTTAACGTTTCAAGTCCAATTTTGCAAATCCAATCTTATCTCCTTTTCAAAGCCTCCAATGACTCTGCCTTCAACACACGTTCCAAATCCTAACCACCTGTGAACAATACAGTGCCTTTATCCTTTCACAATTGCTTCTTTTGCCAGTTCCTTAAATCTACGTCCTCTTCTTCTAGATCCCTCCGCCAATGGGGAGAATTCCTCCCCATCTCCTCTGTTCAAGCTCCACCTGGTTTACCGCTATCAAATCTCCTCCCAACGTTCTCTTTCCAAAGGAACAGTGCCACTGAGTTCTAAAATCCCCCATGACAGAAAACACCTTCCCCGTATCTACCCTGTCAAGAATCTTACACATTTCAACAAGATCACATCTTATTCTTTTGAAGCCCAATAGGCATAGGTCCGAGCTGCCTCACAAATCAACCGAGTTGCTACAATCAGCTCATGGTGACTGACAACTTTTCCAATGGCATTGTGGGTCAAACTACAGCAAATGGACGGCAGCAGTTCAAGAGGCAGTTCACCAGCACCTTCTCAACAGCAACTAAGGATATGGTAAGAAATGCTGAGTGAATTTTTAAAAATTACCTTCTAGTTAACAGCTGAATGGATATCATGAAACAATGCCATACTTTAAGACTTTTACTGTAATACACGACTAAAAGCGCTATTGACTAAACATTATATTGGTTGAAGACTTTACATCGCACTGTATTGCTACCTTGTGGCTGCTGCCATTGTGTCCAAGCACAAATGCTTCGCACCTTCTTCTGGGTAAAACAATCTCTGCTCACTTTAACAATTCAAACCACACAGTTTTGCTGTCAGAAGGTCTTAAAATGTCTTAACTTTTGTTGGAGGTCCACTCATCCAGACAAGAGGAGAGTATTAAAGCATGGCTTTATAGATTGTTAGCAGGATTTAGGAAGTCAGGAGGTAAGTTACCTATCGCAAGATTTCTAACCTCTGATCTACAGTTGTCACACAGTATTATATGGCTGGTTCAGGCCAGTTTCTGATCAATGGTAACCTTCAGGGTATTGACAGTGTGAACCTCAGCCATATTGATGCTATTGAATACTGAGAGGAAGTTATATGAATCTCTTTTGTTGGAGATGGTCATTGTCTGACATATGCCTGCATGAATGCTACTTGCAACTTGCAGCTCAAGTCTGAATGTAGTCGGGGCCTTGCTTCATGCAGACCCAGATATCTTCAGCATCTGCAGAGTTGCAAATGTTGGTAAACACTGCGCAATCATTAGTGGCATATTTGTTTCTGACCTCATGATGGAGGAAAGGCCGGTGATTGGGTCTAGTCAGTGAGAAACTCCGAAAGTGATGTTCTGGTATTGAAGTGCGTAATTATCTAACAACCACCATTCTATGTGGTAGGTATGACTCCAAAAAGTGAAGTGTTTTCATCCTCATTTCCACTGAGTTCCATTTTACTCGGACCCCAATGCCATATTTGGTCAAATGTTTCTTTGACATCAAGAGCAGTTACTCTCACTTGCCCCGGGAGTCAGCTCTTCTTTTTGTCCATATTTGGATCAAAACTGTAATGAGGTCTGGAGGCTGTGAGCAGACTATAGGCGTTTGTATTAAGTGTGGCTAGTTAACCATGCCAATGGCATCTTATACTCATTTGCTGCAGATTGAGAGTAGAGGTGAGAGTTGATGCAGGTGAGGCAGTAGCAAGAGGTAGACCAGCTAGTGGGAAGGATTTTCCTGGGAAGGAACCAAGGGATCAGTTAAAGTGTGTTTGCTTTAACGCAAGGAGTATCAGGAATAAAAGTGATGAACTTAGAGCATGGATCAGTACCTGGTGCTATGATGTTGTGGCCATAACAGAGACATGGGTTTCTCAGGGGCAGGAATGGTTGCTGGATCTTCCAGGGTTTAGAGCATTTAAAAAGAATAGGGAGGGGGAAAAAGAGGACGGGGTGTAGCACTACTAATCAGAGAGGGTATCACAGCTACAGAAGCTTCCATTGTCGAGGAAGATCTGCCTACTGAGTCAGTATGGGTGGAAATTAGGAACAGCAAGGGAGTAGTCACCTCGTTAGGGGTTTACTACAGGCCCCCCAATAGCAGCAGGGAGATTGAAGAAAGCATAGGTCGGCAGATTTTGGAAAAGTGTGGACGTAGTAGGGTTGTTGTAATGGGTGACTTTAACTTTCCTAATATTGATTGGAACCTCCTTCGAGCAGAAGATTTGAATGGAGCTGTTTTTGTAAGGTGTGTTCAGGAGGGTTTCCTAACTCAGTACGTTGACAGGCCGACGAGGGGAGAGGCCATTCTAGACTTGGTGCTCGGAAACGAGCCAGGCAGGTATCAGATCTTGTGGTGGGAGAGCATTTTGGTGATAGTGACCATAACTGCCTCACATTTTACATAGCTATGGAGAAGGAGAGGATTAGGCAGAATGGGAGGATATTTAATTGGGGAAGAGGAAACTATGATGCAATTAGACATGAGTTAGGAAGCATGGACTGGGAGCAATTGTTCCATGGTAAAGGCACCATAGACATGTGGAGACTGTTTAAGGAACAGTTGTTGCGAGTGATGAGTAAATATGTCCCTCTGAGACAGGCAAGAAGGGGTAAGATAAAGGAACCTTGGATGACGAGAGCGGTGGAGCTTCTCTTCAAAAGGAAGAAGGTAGCTTACATAAGGTGGAGGAAGCTAGGGTCAAGCTCAGCTCGAGAGGATTACAGGCAGGCGAGGAAAGAGCTCAAAAATGGTCTGAGGAGAGCCAGGAGGGGGCACGAGAAAGGCTTGGCAGAACGGATTAGGGAGAACACAAAGGCATTTTACACTTATATGAGGAATAAGAGAATGGTTAAAGAAAGAGTAGGGCCGATCAGGGAGAGCATAGGGAACTTGTGTGTGGAGTCTGAGGAGGTAGGGGAAGCCCTAAATGAGTTTTTTGCTTCTGTCTTTACGAAAGAAACGGACTTTGTAGTGAATGAAACTTTTGAAGAGCAGGTGTGCAAGCTGGAATGGATAGAGATAGAGGAAGCTGATGTGCTGAAAATTTTGTCAAACATTAAGATTGACAAGTCGCCAGGCCCGGACCAAATTTGTCCTCGGCTGCTTTGGGAAGCGAGAAATGCAATTGCTTCGCCACTTGCGAAGATCTTTGCATCCTCACTCTCCACTGGAGTCGTACCTGAGGACTGGAGAGAGGCAAACGTAATTCCTCTCTTCAAGAAAGGAAATAGGGAAATCCCCGGCAATTACAGACCAGTAAGTCTCACGTCTGTCGTCTGCAAGGTGTTAGAAAGGATTCTGAGGGATAGGATTTATGACCATCTGGAAGAGCATGGCTTGATCAAATGCAGTCAACACGGCTTTGTGAGGGGCAGGTCATGCCTTACAAACCTTATCAAGTTCTTTGAGGGTGTGACTAGAAATGTTGATGAGCGTCGAGCTGTGGATGTGGTATATATGGACTTCAGCAAGGCATTTGATAAGGTTCCCCATGGTAGGCTCATTCAGAAGGTCAGGAAGAATGGGATACAGGGGAACTTATCTGTCTGGATACAGAATTGGCTGGCCAACAGAAGACAGCGAGTGGTAGTAGAAGGAAAATATTCTGCCTGGAAGTCAGTGGTGAGTGGGGTTCCACAGGGCTCTGTCCTTGGGCCTCTACTGTTTGTAATTTTTATTAATGACTTGGATGAGGGGATTGAAGGATGGGTCAGCAAGTTTGCAGATGACACGAAGGTCGGAGGTGTCGTTGACAGTATAGAGGGCTGTGGTAGGCTGCAGCAGGACATTGACAGGATGCAGAGATGGGCTGAGAGGTGGCAGATGGAGTTCAACCTGGGTAAATGTGAGGTGATGCATTTTGGAAGGTCGAATTTGAAAGCTGAGTACAGGATTAAGAATAGGATTCTTGGCAGTGTGGAGGAACAGAGGGATCTTGGTGTGCAGATACATAGATCCCTTAAAATGGCCACCCAAGTGGACAGGGTTGTTAAGAAAGCATATGGTGTTTTGGCTTTCATTAACGGGGGATTTAGTTTAAGAGTCATGAGATCTTGTTGCAGCTCTATAAAACTTTGGTTAGACCGCACTTGGAATACTGCATCCAGTTCTGGTTGCCCTATTATAGGAAAGATGTGGATGCTTTGGAGAGGGTTCAGAGGATGTTTACCAGGATGCTGCCTGGACTGGAGGGCTTATCTTATGAAGAGAGGTTGACTGAGCTCGGACTTTTTTCATTGGAGAAAAGGAGGAGGAGAGGGGACCTAATTGAGGTGTACAAGATAATGAGAGGCATAGATAGAGTTGATAGCCAGAGACTATTTCCCAGGGCAGAAAAGGCTAACACGAGGGGTCATAGTTTTAAGCTGGTTGGAGGAAAGTATAGAGGGGATGTCAGAGGCGGGTTCTTTACACAGAGAGCTGTGAGAGCATGGAATGCGTTGCCAGCAGCAGTTGTGGAAGCAAGGTCATTGGGGACATTTAAGAGACTGCTGGACATGCATATGGTCACAGAAATTTGAGGGTGCATACATGAGGATCAATGGTTGGCACAACATCGTGGGCTGAAGGGCCTGTTGTGTGCTGTACTGTTCTGTGTTCTATGTTCTATGTACTAATGGGTAGTAATCATTCAAATTGGATTTGTTTCACTGTCAGTGGATATGAAATGCCTAGGCAATTTCCCACATTGCCCAGGAGGTGCCAGTAGATATTCTGAAGCAAACAGGCTGGGATGCAAACAGTTCTGGGGCATAAATCCTGAGCACGACTGCCCAGATATTGTAAGAGATAATAGCCTTTGTAGTGTCCATTGCACTGTACCTTTTCCTCATATCATGTAGGTTCAAGGGTTGGCAATCGCCTAGTGTTTATCACTTGACTATTAATCCAGGTACTCAGCCAATGTTCTGCGGACCTGGGTTTGAATCTTGCAACGACAGATGGTGAAATTTGAATTCAATTTTAAAAAAGTCTGGAATTAGGAATCTATTGATCGTCATGAAATTATTGTCAATTGTCGGAAAAACCCATCACGTTCAATAATGTCCTTTAGGGACAGAAATCTGCCATCCTCACCTGGTGTGGCCTACATGTGACTCCAGGCACACAGCAATGTGGTTGATTCTCAGTTGCCCTCTGAAATGGCCAAGCAAGCCTCACAGTTGTACCAATCGAAACAAAGTCTCAAAGAAATTATCTCAAAGAAGTGGATCACCTGGCATCAACGTAGGCACCGAAAAAGACAACAATGGAAAGAGCCCTGATGACCCTGCAAAGTCCTCCACCCTAACATCTGGGGTTAGGACCAAAATTGGGAGAGCTGCCTCACAGACTCGTCAAGTAACAGCCTGTCATAGTCATACTCATGGAATCATACCTGACAGACAATGTTCCAGACACCACCATCACCATCCGTGGACACGTCCTGTCCCACCAGCAGGACAGACCCAGCAGAGGGGGCAGCACAGTGGTATACAGTCGGGAGGGTGTTGCTTTGGGAGACCTAAACATTGACTCTGGATCTCATGAAGCCTCATAGCATCAGGTTAAACATGGGCAAGGAAACTTCCTGCTGATTACCACATACTGTCCTCCCTCAGCTGATGAATCAGTACTCCTCCATGTTGAACAACATTTGGAGGAAGTACTGGCGGTGACAAGGGCATAAAATGTACTCTGGGTGGGGGATTTCCATGTCCATCACCAGGAGTGGCTTGGCAGCAGTACGACTGATCGAGCTGGCCAGGTCCGAAAAGACAAAGCTGCTAGACTGGGTCCGTGGCAAGTGGTGAGGGAACCAACAAGAGGGAAAAACATACTTGGCCTGATCCTTACCAATCTGCCAGCTGCAGCTGCAGCTGCATCTGTCCATGACCGTATCAGTAAGAGTGACCATCACACAGTCCTTTGGAGACAAAGTCCCGCCTTCACATTGAGAACAACCTCCATGGTGATGTGTGGCACTATCACTGTGCTAAATAGGACAGACTTTGCACAGATCTACCAACTCAAGATGGGGCATCCATGAGGCGCTGTGGGCCATCAACAGCAGCAGCGTTGCACTCCAATCCAAACTGTAACCTCATGGCCCAGCTTATCCCCCACTCAACCATTATCATCAAGCCATCGGGTCAACCCTGGTTCAATGTAGAGTGCAGGAAGCCATGCCAGGAGCAGCACCAGGCACACCCGAAGATGAGGTATCAACCTGGTGAAGCTGCCAAGCAGGACTACTTGCACGCCAAACGGCAAAGGCAGCAAGTGATAGACAGAGCTAAGCAATCCCACAGAACAGATCAGATCTAAGCTCTGCAGTCCTGCCGCATCCAGTCGTGAATGGTTGTGTACAATTAAACAGCTCACTGGAGGAGGAGGCTCCACAAATATCCCCATCCTCAATGATGGAAGGGCCCAGAACAACAGTACAAAAGATAAGGCTGAAGCATTCGCAGCAATCTTCATCTGAAAGTACCGAGTGGATGATCCATCTCGACCTCCTCCAGTGACCACCAGCATTACAGATACCAGGCTTCAGCCGATTCGATTCACTGACATGATATCAAGAAACAGTTGGACACATCGAATAGTGCAAAGACTACTGACCCTAACAACATTTTTTCTCTTTATTCATTCACAGGATGAGAGCATCGCTGGCTAGGCCAGCATTTATTATCCATCCCAAATTGCCAAGAGGGCAGTTTAGATCCAAACAAATTGCTGTGGGTCAGGAATCACATATTGGCCAGACCTGGTAAGACTGTAAGTTTCCTTCCCTACAGGACATCAGTGAACCAGATGAGTTTTTCCAATTATTGACAATGGATTTACCGTCAGATTGTTAATTCCAGATATTTATTGAATTCAAATTGCACCATCTGCCATTGTGCGATTTGAACCCGGGTCCCCAGAACATTCATCCAGCTCCACACTTTGTTATCCCGGATACTCCAGCATCTGCAGTTCCCATTGTCTCTGATCACATTATCTGGGTCTCCAGATTAATAGCCCAGTGATAATACCTCTAGGCCATCACCGCCCCCTGAACATTCCAGCAATAGTACTGAAGACTTGTGCTCCAGAACTTATCGCTCCCCTAGCCAAGCTGTTCAAGTACAGTTACAACATTGATATCTACCCAACAATGTGGAAAATTGTCCAATTATGTCCTAGACATAAAATGTAGGACAAATCTAACCCAGTCAATTAACACCCAATCAGTCTACTGTCGATCATCTGTATAGTGATGGAAGGTGTCATTAACAGCGCTATCAGCAGCACCTGCTCAGCAATAACCTGCTCCGTGACGCCCAGTTTGGGTTCCGCCAGGGCCACTCAGCTCCTGATCTCATTCCAGCCTTGGTTCAAACATAAACAAAACAGCTGAATTGCAGAGGTGCAGTTAGCGTGACAGCCCTTGACATCAAGGGTCCATTTGACCAAGTGCGGCATCAAGGAGCCCTAAAATAATTGGAATCAATGGGTATCAGGGAGAAAACTTTCCGGTGATTGGAGTCATACCTGACATATAGGAAGATGGTCATGCTTGTTGGACGTCAATCATCTCAGCTTTAGGACAGTTCTGCAGGAGTTCCTCAGGATATGTCCTCAGCCCAACCATATTCAGTTGTTTCATCAATGACCTTCGCTCCATAATAAGGTCAGAAGAGGGGATGTTCGCCAATCATTGTACAATGTTCAGTACCATTCGCGACTCCTCAGGTACTGAAGCAGTCCATGTTCAAATGCAACAAGATCTGGACAATAACCAAGCTTGCACTGACGTTCACGCCTCACAAATGCCAGGCAATGACCATCACCAACAAGTGACAATCTAACCACTGTTCCTTGATATTCAATGGTGTCACCATCACTATCAACATTGAGGGTTGCCATTGACCGGAAACTCAACTGGGCTCACCACATTAACACAGTGGCTAGAAGAGCAAGTCAGGAGCTGGGAATACTGCAGCAGGTAACTCACGTCCTGACTCCTCAAAGCCTGTTCACCATCCACATGACGCAAATCAGGAGTGTGATGGAATACTCCCCATTTGCCTAGATGGGTGCTGCTCCAACAACACTCAGGAAACTTGATAACATCTAGGACAAAGCAGCCCGCTTGATTTGCATTACATCCACAAGCATCCATTCCCTCCACCACTGACACTCAGTACGCACTGCTGCTATTATCTACAAGATGTGCTGCAGAAATTCACTGAAGATCGTCAGACAGCATCTTCCAAATCCATGACCAGTTCCATCTAGAAGGACAAGGGCAGCAGATACGTGAGAACATCGCCACCTCTAAGCTCCTCTCCAAGCCACTCACCTTCCTGACTTTAAAATGTAGTGCTGTTTCTTCACTGTTGCTGAGTCAAAATCCTGGAATTCCCTTCCTAATGACATTGTGGATCAACCCACAGCAGAGGTTCAAGAAGCTACCTTTGCAGGGGCAACTCGGGATGGGCAAAAAATGCTGGCTAGCCAGTGATGCCCACATCCAACAAATGAATAAAGAAAAAAGATAAATGTGGAATAAATCAAATTGACGAAAGACTTGTGACTGCAATAATGGGTTTTCAGGAGGAGGATAAGACAGATCATTCTTTCAGCACCAATGAATAAAAATGGTTTTAAAGCCTCAAATTATGTCTCTTGCACCTTCATTCTGGTCTGTTCAGTGAGGATGTGAAATCTCCACCTCCAGTTAGTTATTTAATTGCCCACTACCACTCAATCGGATGTGGCAGGACTGCAGAGTTTTGTTCTGATCCAGTGATTGCTTGGTTCAGCCTAAAGCATGTTGCTTCATGTTTTTTCAAGCATGCTTGCGACATGGCATCACCAGACTGGCATTGCAGCTTTCAGTATGCATGGTGCTGCCCCTGGCATATTCTGTTACCCTCCTCACTGAATAAGGTTTAGTCCCTTGGTTTGATGATAATGGTGGAATGGAGCAAATGTCAGGCCCTGAGGTGTCATTCTGGTTGAATACAGTTCTGTTACTGGTGACGCTATAAGGACGCTCAATTTTGAACTGTCAGAACTGTTCTGAATCTAGCCTGCTTAACACAACGTGGTTGTCATTATGGAGTGTAATTTCTATTTCTGCGAGTGCTACACATTGGCTATTCCTTGCAACACTCTCATGGGCAGATAAATAAAAATGATGAATTGGTGGGATCAAGATTTTCTCACAACCAGCAAAGGCCCAGTCCGGTAGATAAGTCCTTCAGGACTCTGCTGCAATGTTGATCAGCTAAACAAGAACTAAAGATTTTCTGCCAGAGGGTTTGGTGAACTCTGTCCCACACGTGATCAGTTCATGATTGAAATTGGCTGTTTCTTTTGGGTAGGTGGTGGCAAGCATCAGTAAGGGTTACAGTGAGTACATGAAGCTTGGACACAGATCAACCAAGAATGGCCACATGGGCTCAAGAGGCTGAATGGCCTATTCCTAATCCTGTGCCTCCTGGTATTATGAATCAGAGCATGCTTGGCATCACAAGCCATTTTTAGCCCACTTCTCAGTGCCAAGGATTCAAATCAGGTCATGGCAGGTAGTGACCTGCATTGCAAAGGAACCTCTATGATAGGTAGATATTAGAAAAGTGGCAATGCAGCAGAGACATTCAGGAAGAAGCTGTGGCTGTGGCACAGTTCTTATGGCTCCATGACAAGTGACGCTTTAGGAAGTTATAGCTCATCAGCTAGGACCTCTCAGTAACAGTGAACTCCCTTCAATCTTGTACTGAGAGAACTCAGTCAGGGGTATATAAAATTGATAGTGAAAACGGTTACCTCAGAGTACAACGGGATCTTGATCAGACGTGCCAATGGGCCAATTAGTGGCTGATGGAGTTTAACTTGGATAAAAGTAAGGAGCTGCATCTTGGGAAAGCAAATCAGGGCAGGATTTATACTAATGGACTTAATGGTAATGTCCAGGGGAGTGTTGCTGAACAAAGAGACTTTGGAATGCATGTTCACAGTTCCTTGAAAGTGGAGTCACAGGTAGATAGAGATAACAAGGTGTAGAGCTGAATGAACACAGCAGGCCAGGCAGCATCAGAGGAACAGGAAGGCTGACATTTCGGGCTTTAGACCCTTCTTCAGAAAAGGGTCTGAAGAAGGGTCTAGGCCTGAAACGTCAGCCTTCCTGCTCCTCTGACGCTGCTTGGCCTGCTGTGTTCATCCAGCTCTACACCTTGTTACCTCAGATTCTCCAGCATCGGCAGTTCCTACTATCACAGGTAGATAGGTTAGTGAAGGAGGCGTTTGGTACACTTGCCTTTATTCATCAATCAATGAGAATAGGAGTTGGATGTTATGCTGCAGATATACAGGACATTGGGATTAGGCCCCTTTTGAAATGCTGTGCAATTCTAGTCTCCTTGGTATAGGAAGGATGTTGTGAAACTTGAAAGAATTCAGAAAAGATGCACAAGGATGTTGCCAGGGTTGGAAGGTTGGAGCTATAAGGAGAAGCTGAATAGGCTGGGGCTATTTTCCCTGGAATGTCAGAAGCTGAGAGGTGACTGTATAGAAGCTTAGAAAATCATGAGGGGCACAGATAGGGTAAATAGACAAAGTGAGGTTGTCAAATGAACAAGAACAAGCCAGCTCAGTGAGAAAGTCAACAATTTCACCCACATCCCAAGTGACAGATCTTTGCCTAAACTTTGAAATAGACAAAGTCTTTTCCCCAGGGTGGGGGAATCCAAAACTAGAGAGTATAGGTTTAAGGCGAGAGGGGAATGATATACAAGGTGCCTAAGGGGCAATTTTTTCATGCTGTGGGCGGGGTGTGTGTAGAATGAGCTGCCAGAAGAGGCATGGTGGTACAGTGGTTAGCACTGCAACCTCACAGTGCCAGGGACCCGGGTTCAATTCCAGCCTCGGGTGACTGTCCGTGTGGAGTTTGCACATTCTCCCCATATCCGTGTGGGTTTCCTCCCACAGTCCAAAGATGTGCAGCGTAAGTGGATTGGCCATGCTAAATTGCCCATAGTGTTCAGGGAGGTGTAGAATAGGTGGGTTATAGGGGGAATGGGCCTGGGTGAGATGCTCTGAGGTTCGGTGTGGACTTGTTGGGCCGAAGGGCCTGTTTTCACACTGTAGGGATTCTATATCTAAGAAGTGGTGGAGGCCGGTACAATTACAACATTTAAAAGGCATTTGGATGGATATATGAATAGAAAGGGTTTAGAGGAATATGGTCCAAATACTGGCAAATAATACTAGATACATTTAGGACATTTGGTCAGCATGGGTCTGTTTCTGTGCTGTATATATCTATGACTCAATGATAACATGACAGAAAAGTGAGATGGAGAGGTCTTACATAGGTATGAAGCTCCTGAGTCATACTGACTTTCTATAAGAATTCCTTGTCACAGCCATTTTCAATTTTGTGATCTTGCAGATTCCATCACATCTGAACATACTTGAATTATGGACAGGATGTAACTAACTGATACGTCCAGCATTCTCTTTAAACATCAAAATTACCAGCAACTCACATAGTTGTTGGTGGACGAGGATGAGCTTAGAGGATGATAACTGTAAGACTCCCTCATTTCCATGTGATTACATCACCACAAAAACATTTTAAATGCAAATAGTTGGAAACAACAGACTTAACAAATCACATGAATAATGAGTAGAGGTTACAGAAAAACATACACTTGAAAGACCTTTAATGCATTATACAGATGACCATATATGCCTCTTATTCTGTAGTTTAAGCAATAAATTATGAATTTCTCCACTGGTTTTTGTAGTTATGCTGGCGGCCTTGGTAGAAGTTCACTAACCTCAATGACTACATTTTATATAGCATTGGATCCACATACTTGCCGAATGGGGCCACTTTGTCCATCACACCATCTGTTTTGAAGTAATTTGAGTTTTTGCTACACCAATTGATTGTCCTGATGTGCAGTTTATGTTTTCACACCGCCGATCATTACACTTCACCCCTGGGTTCTGACTAATTGATTAGCAGAAACCTCGGGGCAAAGATCAGAGGCCAGGAGGTGTGAGTAGGCAAACTGCATGTTACTCAAATTGATCTGTCACTAAACCTAAAATAACTTCAAAACCGATGGCATAAGAGACATTTTCCGAAGCAGGTCTCTTTAATTCCCACCAAGGCTTGAAGGAAATGTGATTCTGTGGATTTAAGGCTGTATTTGTGAAAATAAAATCACTTTCAAAGAAATTATTTTACACAATGAGACTATGAGAACCATATAACAAAACAGACTTCTCATATGAATGACTGTTTCACATCTGCAGTATTGAAAGTCTGGTCGGCAATAATTTGATTTACATTTAAAGCTCTTTTTCCAAACCTGACTTTTACCCTCCAGTGAAACCATTTGACTTGAATATAAACTGACATTGCTCACTGATTGCCTACTAAGCCTGTTCTTTATCTTGCAAATATACAAAATTTTATACATTTATAGTGACATGTATTAAAATTGATCTAGATGTCATTAGAATAAATGTGGAAAATATTTTGTTTCTGCTTTAAAAGAAACATCTTAGCTGGCAAGCCACATATTTCATTTACCTAGGCTGCCTTATCTATCCTCTCACTCAAATACATTTTTCAATGTTGTAAATTAGAAATGTTAATTCTCAACTGATCATCGCCACAATAAATTGAGGAATAATATTTTTTCCAAGGGCTGCTGTTGCACTTAACTACAAGTGTCGGACCCCAACTGAACTCTAACTGTAGATGTTTATGTAGCCATTAAAGGGTTATTGCTCATAATCTTCTTTGACATGATCACTGCAATGATCCCGAGAAAATTAATTGAAAGTGCCAGTTTGGAAATCTCAGTCCAGGGTTTCCTTCAGTGACCAATGACCACATCAATGCTTTGGAGACAGGCTCTTTCACAATGTTATTTCCTCAGCCCAATGAGTTACATGAAAGGAATCAGTGAAGCATGGGCAGTGTAATAAAATCACAAGGATAAAAGTTTCCCCGCACTTTCTAAAAAGCTATTACAGCGTTTTGTTAATTTTAAATGTATTTAGAACTCACACATGTTCTTCATTCAATGTAGTCAGCTACTGCACATAATGGCTAATGAGACTGAATAGAAAAACTGTACGAATTCTAAGTACAGTAGACCCAACTGCTACAACACAGAGACATGGAAAATCATATTTTAGCAAAGCATATGGTATAGAGAAGCTCTTTATGTGATTTCTTTATCAGTGAGAATTCCCTAAACAAAGGCTTTAGCTTGAATTTTCTTATATTATAGCAGTGTTACAAGAGTAAATGCAGGCTGAAGTTGAACAGAACAATGGAATGAATTTACAGTTTACTGGATGCTTTCAGTTATATACATGCACTTAATGAATCTCATGGTGGAAAATGTAAAACAAAATATAGAACTCAATGAATATTGAACTTGTAATAATAATTGCACTGTATTTTCCTTTTTGTTACCAAATTCTGATATTCTTATATTTTATCACTTGTGCTTTATATTTTATGTACTCCTTTTGATTTTATATTTTATGTTTGGATTTTATAACCTTGCTTTAATTTTTCAATTTAGGGTGCTGGTTTCTTTTAGTTTTTTATTTTCTATTTACTTCTGTCGCTAAAGTTAAGTGGAAATTCTTTTTGCCCCATTGGTCTGTTCGGCTGTAAACAACATATCTCAAAAATTGATAGCTGAATTGCAACAAAAACCTGGCAGTAAGATAAGATATAGCCAATGGAGAAACTCATACTTCTTTGGCAAAAATGTGAATTTAGACCTGCATCCAGAATTTTTTAAAGAGCCATCCTGTTAAAGTTGGAACAGACAGCAAATTGACTTTTTCTTTTAGAATGTTCCGCATTGTTTGTGTTGGAGTTCTGTTGATTCTTTTAGAATATTGAAGATTGTCTCAGCTGCCGTGATATAATTTTTACAGCTGTCAAAATATGAGCTGAGCTTTCATAGCAGCTTTTTGGATGTGGTGAAATGAGTTATCTTTCAGCTTTGAGGCAACAAGCTACAAAAATTCAACAAAGTGTTTGTGTAAATGTTGTGATAACACCGCTTAGGCTTCAAGAAATACAGGGAGACATTTTTTTTAAATTATGGAATGGGATCACAATTGGTAAATGAGTGTCAATATGCATAACTGCAAAATAACATATTTTGATCATAAGCACAGGAGATCACATATTCCTTGGAAAAATCAGCACCTAGTGCATCTGTCACTAAGAGAAAGAGAAAGATCTGTGGATATAATTGCACAAATAGGACAAAAAAAAGCAATATATATCTATGAAGCCATAAATAAAGCCAAAAAAAAACCATTGGAGCTAGTTTCTAAGCAACTAGAATTGGACTGATAGCTTATACTTACTTCACAACATTGTTAGGCCATACTTGAAGTTTTGTGAATGGTTCTGGTTACAATATTATAAAATGTATACTTAAGCACTAATGATACCGCAACTGAAAGGTTATACCCATCAGGAAAGTCTAAACAGCCTGGGACCGTTTACTTCAGAAAAGTTGTAGAAAATGAAGTAATACCTCACAGAGTTCTTTACAATTATGAAAACTTTTTAATAGGGTGGGTTTTACACATATACAATATATCTAGGAATACAAATAAATCCAACAGAGGATTCAAGTAACTCTAATATTAATAGATCTGTTAGAAGGTGGAACTCTCTACCACAAGGAGTATTTGAGGCAAGTGATGTGGACGTATTCACAAAGAAGGCCAATAAACACATGCGTGGAAAAGGAGTAGAAAGATCTGTAGATGGGGTAACAAATTAATCAAAACTTCTCTGCAGAAGAACAGAACTCTACTGAAGTAGGTGATGCACTTCATTCTAAGGAATGTAGGACGATTAAGAGCTAAAGGTGAATTTACGCTGCCAGGCTCCTGCATATGCCAGGATTAAGTTAAAGAGACACCTTAATAAAAGTCTTTGTATGAAGGATCATTAGAAATTATATTTATTTTCATAATTTAAAAAATGGAATTGCCAGATCACAGAATTGTTATGACATAGATTCAGCTAATCACGCCTGCAGTGGTTCTATTACCGAGTGCCAATCCCTGCCTTTACTCCACATCCGTGCACACTATTTTAATCCAAGTAATCATTCAATGTCCTCTTGAAAGCCTCAGTTGAGTCAGCCTTGACCACATTTCCAGGCAATGCAAAATTAGATTTTAAAAAAAGTATATTGAAGAGCACCTGGTGTAAAATGTTGCCTGGTAATGTACCTGTGAAGAGCCTAAAATCTTTGCACTACATTAAAGATGCTTTATAAATACACCCTGTTATTAGGAAAGAGGTGAGGACTGGAAAAATACGTTAGACTAAGTGGCACTGGCATAGAACGGGGCTGTCTCAGTGGTGTAGCAAACTGTCTGGGAAAGACAGTTGCTTGGAAAGAAGAGATAGTAGGAACTGCAGATGTTGGAGAACCTGAGACAACAAGGCGTAGACATAACAAAGTGTGGAGCTGGATGAACACAGCAGGCCATTCAGCATCTTAGGAGCACAAAAACTGATGTTTCGGGCCTAGACCCGAACACAGCAGACCAAGCAGCTTCAGAAGAGCAGGAAGGCTGACGTTTTGGGCCTAGACCGTTCTTCAGAAATAGAAAGAAATTGGGAAGGAGGATAAAAACAGTTGGTGAAATGGATTTAGCATGTGCTGCTTGTGAGGGAGATGAAAAAACCCTCTAAGTTATGAAACGTCGTAGTAGAGGGCAAGGCAGCCAGCAATAGTCACCCAGTTTTGATAGAAACAGCTCCTGTGGTTCAATATGTGTACAGAATTGTCCACAACAAGTTAATCAGACACATAATAAAGTGGGCACTAGAAGACATGGCGTTGCCAGAAAGGAGGGCGAAGTATTTATTCACTGTATAGTCTGAAAAAAAAATTATAAATGGGCTTTCAAAGAGGTAAATCCATTACATCAGGCAGATCTGCTGCTCTGATATGGCATAATATACATGGCCATACTGGAAATATTTCTATAAAATCACATTAAAATTGGGCAAATTACAGATGTAGGAAAGCAATAGTTTCAGATTGGCAAATGTAATTTACTGTCAAAATGCAAGAGCCTTCAAATCTCCTGTGACAAACTTCTTTATGAGTGAAATCACTCCTATCCCTCACTTACCTTCAAGATTTGTAAATACTATGGAAAAATATACTCCAAGGCTGCATTCTTTTTCAGGCTGGATGAAAACAGCCAAAATGGAAGCAACTTGGAGATTTCACTGTGTAAAACAAAACTGAAGAGAAGCCATTCCTTTCAAAATTCTCTGTTCATTCACCAGTCTTTGCTCTCTTGCTCACTGCTGTTGGATAGGAAATTGACACGCTTTGTTAAAATCCACTCTGCTCATCCATATCTGTCACAATCATTTTTAGTTTCACTCCAGCCAGGTAAATGCCTCATTGGCATTCAAAATTCAGCACAATTTCAACAGAGGAATAGGACAATTAGATAATGCAATTTATCCAGGAGAAGCAGAAATCATTTTCTAGTCTGAACAGAGTATACTAGGCCCTAAAGGTTTCTGTCCCTAAGCTGTATGCCTTCTTTTGCCTCACAACTTAACAAAACATCAGAGCCACCTCCAGCCGCACTCACTCAACCCTGAGCATCCTGAATTTATTCCGGAGTTGGGTGAGAATTGGGCCTAGTGCAGTTATTTAAGGCCCTTGATAAAAACTGATCTGGGTTTCACAATGATGAGCCAACGCAAATCTAATATTCTAACAGAAACAAAAATTGCTACAGAAACTCAATAGGTTTGACAGCTTCTGTGGAGAGAAAACAGAGTTAACGTTTTGAATCCAGTGACCCTTCTTCAGAACTCAATGTTAAACTCAAAGTTAACATTCGCCTTTTTTCAGCAGTGCCTGGCCACTACACAAGAAATTAGAGCCTACATGTAGAATATTTCAGGGACCAGAAACCATCGACTATGCGACCAGGTTTGTGGCAGAATCATGCCAGAAGTTTGGCAAAGTTTATATTGATGTCAAGAGCTGTTCGCTATATCTTTATGCAGACCAAGCCATAGAGCAAATTTTTTTGCAAGGCCAGTTACCAGTTGAAGGGGATTATAGTTTGTTAAACACTTTATCAATGCCACAATTATCCTTGTTAATATTCACCCTGCTATGTTACCAAACACACTGAATAAGCTGGACATGGGGAATTCTCGATATGGAAGGCAGAATGGTGCCTGGTGATTTCAGCTCACTGCTGGCTACAAACAATGTCCAATGTTGGTCACCTCGCAACAAAATGTCATGGCACAATCCATGGGCACCAGCCACATGAATCCCTCATCTGCAGGCATTGGCATAGGGTTTGCCAACCCTCAAGACTCTCACCAATTTTTATAGATGCATCATAGACAGCATCCTATCTGGGTGCATCTTGGCTTAGTATGGTAACTGCTCTTCCCAAGACTGCAAGAAATTTGCAGAGTTATGAATGCAGCCCAGTCCATCACACTGTCCAGCATTTCTTCCACTGATTCTACCTACATTTCCTGCTGCCTCGGGAATGCTGCCAATAATCAAAGACTCCTCCCTCCCCATTATACTATCTTCCACTTTTTCCATCGGGCAGACGGTACAAACATTTCAAAACAAGTACCAGATTCAAGATTCAATAGCAGCTTCTTCCCCGCTGTTATCCGACTTGTGAATGGACCTCTCATATATTGGAGTAGATCTTTCTCCCCACCTTCTCTGTAGCGGTAACACTACATTCTGCATTCTGTTCTATTACACTGATGTACTTATGTAAGGTATGATTTGACTGGAAAGCATGCAAAACAATAGTGTTCATTGTATCTCAGTACATGTGCCAATAATAAGTCAAATCAAAATCATCATGGTACTTCTTGATCCATCTTCAGTCCATTCTAAGGAATAAAGCCCTAGCCTGGCCAACCTCTGCCTATCCAGCTGCGTCCTACAGCTCAAGCCCTCCAACCTTGGCAACAACCTTGTAAATATTTTCTGAACCCTTTCTAGTTTCGCAACGTCCTTCCTATAGCAGCGGGACCACATTGCAAGCAATACTCCAAAAGTTGCCTTACAGCGACAACACGATCTCCCAACTCCTATACTCAATGGACTGACTAATAAACACAAGCAGACGAAATGCCGTCTTCACTATTCTATCTATCTCTCACTCCAATTTCCAGGAACTATGACCCTGCACTCCAAGGTCTCTGTTCAACTGCACTCCTCATGACCTTGCTCATGGGATCAATACGTGCACAGAGAGTCATCTGTGGATCTATCAAACCGCAGTCCTAGGAGTTGACATGTGTGGAGGAGGAAACAAGTATAGTGATGGGAATTGGGCCATAACTCAAGGTGAATAATGGAACAGCATCAGACAACAGGTTCTGAGAAGCTATTGCAGTGACCACCACCATGCCCTCCGCAGGAAAAGCAGAAAAGAGCAGGAAGGGGAAACTTGCAAATTCATGTCAGGCCTTAAGGAGCAGAGAGGGCAAGTGAAAGAGAATTTCAAGGTGGTGGCCCTCCGCTTGGGATGATTGGATGGAAATGGACTGTCATGGCAGATCAGTATAAAAGGGGCATTGTGGCTTTGGAGTTTGTAACCCCATAACCAGAAGGGGTCCCCATGGTGAGACTGTTTATCTGGGTTGTGATTCCTCCATCACTTGCTGTTCACAAATGAAAAACACAATTCTTACTTTTCCAACAAGAATCACTTCCAGTAGGAATGTCACACCCAGTTGCTGGTGCGATATTGGTGGCTGAGTTTACCTTCCTAAGGAGGCAAAGCTGGAAGCAAGAAGAACAGGTCTGCCCAGAGGCAGCAGCAGGACACCATGAGACTGGCAAGAATCCAGCTCAAGGAGGGCCCTAGCCCAGCAGAGCCCTTCAGGGTGCATGGGGTCTGCAGGGTCTTTCAGCCCAGACTCACTGTCCTGGGAAGAAGCAAGGCATGGTGTAGACTGAGGCTCTGTATGTCCAGGGACACTGTGACAAAACTCTGCCAGCTACCTGAGGGAAGCTAGATTGGGAAAACTTCTTATCCCAGGGTCTGTGAAGGTCACAGACATTTTGAACTTCAGTGCGACTGGCTCCTTAGAAGGCGACAGGTGGTTTATGTGAGATGTCTCAGTCTTGCACCAACAAACACACTGAACAGTGACCGATGCCCAATTTGCAAGATGGTAATAGCTCATTTTGTTGCCCCCATGACAAGTTTGGTGCTACAGCACAGGCAGTAGTTTTCATCAACTTTGCTGGCTGACCCCAGTTTCCGGATGCCATCAGGTGTACACACATGACACTGGGGAGGCTGTATCACAGCACTGCAAAATTCATTCACACAAATATCCAGGCAATCTGATTCAGGTAGGACAGAATTGGGATAAGGGGGCATTTTCAGGCTAACAGCCTGTAACTTTGTTATTTACATAAATGATCTGGATGTGAATGTACAAGGCATGGTGAGTAAGTTTGTGAATGATACACAATTAGGAGGTATCATTGATAGCAAGGAAGGTTATCAAAAATTACAGAGGGATCTTAATCAGATGGGGAAGTGGGCTGAGGATTGGCAAATGCAATTCAATACAGATAAGTGTGAGGTGTTGCCCTTGAAATTTAAACCAAGGTAGGACTTATACAGTAAAAAGTAAGGTCCTGAGGAGTGTTGTGGAACAGAGGGACCTAGGAGTACAAGTACATAGTTTCTTGAAAGCAGCATCACCTATAGACAGGGTGGTGAGGAAGGCATTTAGCATGCTGGCCTTCATCAGTCGAGGCATTGAATATAAGAATTGAAACGTTATAATTCATTGGTGGGGCTGCACTTGGAGTATTGTCTACAGTCTTGGTCACCCTGTTAAGGGACAAAGCTAAACTGGAAAGTGTGTAAAGATTTACAAGGATGTTGCCAGGACTAGTAGGCTGGTAGTAATGAGTATTGGAGAGAGGTTAGCCAGAATAGGACTTTATTCTTTGGAATGTCAGAGAATGAAGGATGACCTTATTGAGGTGTATAAAATCACGAGGGGCATAGACAGGATGAATGCATATAATCTTTTTCCCAGGGATGGGAATTGAAAACAAGGGGCCATAGGTTTAAGGTGAGAGGGAAAAGGTTTAAGAAGGAACTGAGGGGCAACTTTTTCAAGCACAGAGTTGTATGTATATGGAATGGGCAACATTTAAAAAAAAACATTTGGATAGGTACACGGATGGAAAGGGTTTCGAGGGATATGGACCAAATGTGGGCAATTGGAACTAGCTGAGTGGGCACCGTGATCAGCATAAGCCTGTTTGGGCCAAAGGGCCTGCTTCCATGCTGTATTGCTCTTTGACTCTATCACTCATAGTATGCACAGGGATCACTGCTGAGGCCACAAGTATTTAAAGTATTTAATTACTTGGATGAGAAAATGAATATGTTATTGCCAAATTTGCAGATGGAACAAAGTGGTGAAGATGACAGAGTCTGAAGAGGGATATAGACATGTTGAGTGAGTGGGCAAAAATGTGGCAGTTTGAATATAACATGAGTAATGTGAGGTTATGCACTTTGGAAGGGAGAATAAAATGCCGCCATGGCAGATGGTGGAATTTAATAAAACAAATTATGGAATTAAGAGTCTAATAATTACCATGAAACTAATGCCAACTGTTGGAAAAACACATCTGGTTCATAAATGCCCTTCAGGGAAGGAAATCTGCCATCCTTACCTGGTCTGGTCTACATGTGACTCCAGACCCACAGCAATATAACTTCCCTCTGGGCAATTAGGGATGGGAATAAATGTTGGACAAGCCAGCTATGCTTTCATCCCATGAATGAATTTTTAAAATCCCGTCAGGCCCGGAGGTCTTATCGACATTAATGCTTTTCTGTACACTCAACACCTCCTCCTTCTTAATATCGACATGCCCTAAATATCGATATATTTCTCCTTAATCTTACTATCATCCATGTCCTTTTCCTTGGTGAATACTGTGCAAAGTACTCATTAAGGACCTCACCCACTTCCTCTGTCTCCAGGTATAAATTCCCTCCATTGTCCTTAAGTTGACCTACCCATTTCCTAGCTACCCTCTTGTTCCTGATGTATGCATAAAATACGTTGGGATTCTTGTTAGCTCTACAAGGACATTCATGGCCCCTTTTAGCCATTGTAATTTTTTGTTTAAGTTCTTCTCTTCTTTCTTTATATTCCTTCAGGGCCTTGTCTAGTTTCACTTTTCTACAACTTACACACGCTTCCTTTTTTCTTTTTCACTGCTACTTTCAATGTCTCTTATTATCCAAAGTTCCTAAATTTTTCCACCCTTATTTTTCATCCTCACAGGAACTTGCTGGTCCTGAACTCAGCTCAACTGGCCTTGAAAAGAGTCTCACAAGTTAGATATGGATTTACCCTCAAAAGCTGCCTCCAATGTAATTTCTCCAATTACTGCCCAATGCTGTTGTAATTAGCCTTCCCTCAGTTTAGCACTTTCACCCAAGGCCAGCCTCATTGTTACCCAGAACTATCTTAAACTTATAGAATTATGATCACTGTTCCCAAAATGCCCCCTCACTGAAACTTTGATCATCTGGCTGAGCTTATTTCCCAGTTAAAGGCCTAGCACAGACCTTTCTCTCGGGATGGTGTACAAAAGTAGACAGATTTTGGTAACATACATCTGGCACAGTGGGATTACTATAAATAATTTTGACCCCTTTATCTAAGAAAAGATATATTGGCATTGGAGATGGCCTAGAAGAGGCTCTTTAGGCTTATGCCAGCTGGGGAGGTTGGGATTGTCTTATGAGGAGAGGTTGAGTAGATTGGGCCTCTACTCATTGGAATGTAGAAGAATGAGACACCACCTTATTGAAACATATAAGATTCTTAGGGGCCTTGACAGGGTAGATGCCAAAAGGTCATTTCCCTTTTGGGAGAGTCTAAGACCAGAGGGAATAATCTCCAGCATCTGTAGTTCCTATTATCTCGGGAATAATAGGTGACCCATTTAAAACAGAGTTGAGGAGGAATTTCCTGTCTCAGAGGTTTGTGAATCTGTAGAATCTTTACCATAGAGAACTGAAGTGGTTGGGTCATTAAATATATTCAAGGCTGAGACAGTTAGATTTTAATCAGTAAGAGAATCTAGGGTTACGGGAAAAAGGCAGAAAAAGGTGAAGTTGGGGCTTATCTCATCAGCCACAATCTCATTGAATGGCAGAGCACACTCAATGGGTAAAATGGTCTACTTCTGCTCTTATATCTTATGGTCTGATGGAGTGACCTGTAGTTTCTATTTGTTTTGTTTACGTTTGCTTCTACTGGCTACACACAAAATCTCAGGTATGGGATTGCCTGATTGCTTACTTGCATGAGATATTCCTACAATGGACAATGGTAAGATGAGGCTTTACAGTGAATGTTAAGCAGAGAGTAGTGGTAACTTAGAGAGGGTGTTTGGACAGGATATAGCTAAGAACAGGTAAACTGTGTGCCCAGAGGTTAAACAGAGGCTGGAGCGAGAAAATCATTAGCTTTTATTATCAGGCTGATTATGTCTGACAAACTAAACAGATTACCCAACCTAAACATAGACCAAGATTTCCTTTTTGATCTACACGTTGATGCTGTAGACTGTGATGTTTAAGAAAATACTAACGTTTGATCTGTTCCAATCTGGCCAGAGCCAATGTGAACAGTTACAAATGGCAATTGTTGAAGATGAGGCAACAGCAATAGTCACAATAAACTGGATGTCCTGATAGTATTAGAGAAATATCTAACAAAATTTTGTTTGGTTTAGCCATACAGAGACCAGCTTGGTATCTCACTTTCAAGGCCAAAAATATCCTAATTTCAAAAGCATTGTGCCAAGATATCATGTCCATTTTACAACATAAATATTGAACACACAAAATGGCTAGCACATGAATCTGTGTACTAGATAGTGATGGAATCACGATATTCAGTGATTTGAGAATGTGTGAGAGGCTTGCCAAAGGAACACACCCCAGTAGCAGAGCAAGCCACAATAACCACACAATGTTTTATCAATTCCATGGGCAAAACTAGCAATAAACCCATTCGTAGCTCACGGGAAAGATTACATCATTGTGACAAACTACATGTTCAAAATTTCCTATTATTTGATGACTTAGCAACACAACGAGCGTGACCATCACTGACATATAACTGCAATTTTCAGTTTCATCAGTTACACAGAAAATGGATAGTGTCTAACAGCCGACTGCAGTTGACTAGCAAACCAGTTCAAGACGTGTACTAAATGGAGAGAGACCTATATCACATTGTCACCCCACTTTCAATGCCCAAACAGTTTTGAGAACATGTGGTTTGTTCTATTAAATAAATGATCATTAAATGTGGAGCATCAAAAGAAAATGTTTGCATTGAATTGCTGCAATGTTATGCAATATCAATGGGAAATGGATTACCATCCCAGAACATGGAAGGCGAGTGCTAAAAACCTTTGCCCAACACGTAACTGCCCAAAGGCAGAGGGATCTGCGTGTACAGGTACACAGGTCACTGAAAGTGACAAAGCACCTGGAAAAGGTAGTCAACAAGGCATATGTCTTCATCGGCCAGGGCATTGAGTTTAAAAAGTGGCAAGTAATGTTGCTGCTTTATATAACCTTAGTTGCGCTACATTTGGAATAATGTGTTCAATTCTGGTCGCCACACGACCAGAAGGATGTGGTGGCTTTGGAGAGGGCATAGAAAAGATTTACCAGGATGTTGCCTGGTAGGACGGCATTAGGTATGAGGAGAGATTGGAGAAACTTGGGTTGTTCTCAGTGGAATAACAGAGGTTAAGAGGCAACCTGATAGAGGTCTACAAGATTATGAAGGGCAGGAACAGACTAGACAATCAGAAACTTTCAGTTACCAGGGGCCATAGGCTTAAGGAGCAAGGAGCAAGGTTTAAAGGTGATGTAAGAGGCAAGTTTTTTTTTACACAGAGGGTGGTGGATGCCTGGAACTCACTGCTGGGGGAGATAGTGGAAGCAGATACTATAGTGACTTTTAAAGGGCATCTTGACAAATAAGTGAATAGGATGGGAATAGAGGGATACAGTCCCTGGAGGGTCGGGGCTTTTAGTTGTGATGGGCAGATTGTTGGTGCAGGCTTGGAGGGCCGAAGGGTCTGTTCCTGTACTGTAATTTTCTTTGCTTTTTTTCTTTGTTTAACCATTCTAAGACACAAGACTTTCCTCTTCAAAGACAGCGGATAATGGAAGAGTTACATTCGAGTAATGAAGTACAAAACTACCAAAGTTGCACACTGGACAGAAATTTACAAATACAAGTACCTGGATACCACGAAGATTTACAAATATGCAATCAGCCCATGTTATGCAAAGGAACAGAAGCTAATTCCCACCAATGTCTCATGCACTAATCATGCATGAGGAGAGTTAAGAAAAATACGCCAACAATAATAGTTGTGCAAATGACGGTGACCAATGACAAGACGACTGAGTTATGAACCACAAGCAAAAAGAGAACACCATGTAACAAAAGAAACACTACTGTCGATGCTGGAAATTAGAAACAAAACCAGGAATTGCCAGGAAAACTCAGCAGGTCTGGCAGTATTTTTGGAGAGAAAGCAGAGTTAATGCTTCGGGTCCTGTGACCCTGCTTGAGAACACCACAGGCAGATGTACAATTGTTGTACCAGAATGAGTTGTCAAATCTCTGAAATGTTAAAGTTAGAAATTTTACTTTATGTTACTTGTTTGAACAATTATCGAATTGACAGCATGTACTAAAGTAAACCATATATATCTGTTTGGGGTAAATTCTTATTTTTGAAAAAAAGGAATGTTATATTATGACTCGTGGTCTGCATGGCAGTATTCCTTTAAGAGACATGTCCATGATACCATCATTGTATCATACCATCTGACGATATGTAGATCTTATAAGCCATCTTAACTCAGATAACTTGAATGTGAGACACTATTGAAAGCAAGCTGCTCTGTTGTAATCTAATGCTTAATATTAGCCCCGACACTTATCTAGCTGCGAATGTGATATTTGTATATGTTAGTGAGCTGTAATAAATGTCTGATGGGTTCTTCAGTGCCATGTTACTCATTTTAAGTATTGAGGGATACCACAAGCATTGCCATAATCAATGAAATACAGTAAATAAGAGAAAGAACAGTTCTGTCCACAAATGCTGCCAGACTTACAGAGTTTTCTCAGCTATTTCAGCTTTTGTTTCAGATTTCCGACATTTGAAGTTCTTTGTTTTCTTTCGTTTATGTATACAGCCTTGTCAAGAAATATGTCCAAACAGATTTGGTAAACCTGGGGGAGAAGACATTCTATCCTGGTCCTTGGATAGAGTAGGCACAGAGAGACATAGATGATATGAGCAGGAATGGGATAGTCCCTCGAGCCCGCTCCCCCATTCATTGTGATTATGATGTGGAGGTGCCAGTGTTCAGGGGTGGACAAAGTCAGAAGTCACATGCTATCAGGTTATAGTCCAACAGGTTAATTTGAATTTACAGGCTTTGAGCGCTGCTCCTTTATCAGGTGAAGAGCAGGTGATAAAAGGAGAACTGCTCTGAAAGCTTCTAATTTCAAATAAACCAGTTGAAATATCTCCTAGGTGTCATGTGGCTTTTGGCAATATAATCATGACTGATCATCGAGATCAATACCCTAATCCATCCTCCCGCTAAAGGGATCCCCCTGATTCCATTAGCGACAAAAACACAATGCTTTGGCCTCAACCACTTTCTGTGGTAGTGAATTCCACAGGCTCACCACTCTGAGTGAAAAAATTGAACTTCATCTCAGTCCTAAAAGATTTATCCCTTTTCATTAACCTATGAACCCTGGTTCTGGACTCTCCACCATCAGAAACATTTTTCCTGCATCTACCCTGTCAGAATTTTCTAGGTTTCTATGAGACGCCCCCTAATTTTTCATTGAGTGAATACAATCCTAACTGAATCAAAATTCTCCTCATACATCAATCCTGCCATCCCAGGGATCAATTTGTTAAACATTTACTGCACTTTCTCTGTAGCAAGAGCATCCATAAGGAGACCAAAACCATGCACAATCCATCTGTTGTCTCAACAGTATAACTGCAGCAGGTTTCTGTACTTGAATCCACTCACTTTGAAGGCCAACATACCGCGTGCCTTCCTTACAGCCTGTCGCACCTGCACAGTTACATTCAGGGCCAGTGCATGACAACACTCAGGTACACTGAATGTAAGTTTTATGTCTAGATTTCTGTGCTGTTAATCACCTAAATCTCATGTTGATGCTGAATGAGTGACAACATTCGTTCACTGACAGCTCCCTCTTCAGGGTACAGTATGCAAATTCAAATTGTGGTTTGAAAACAGAACGTAGAACAGTGCGGCATAGGAACAGGCTCTTCAGCCCACTGTATCTGTGCCAATCAGGATGTCATTCTAAACTAATCCTGTTTTCACCTGCATGGTCCACATTGAAAGGTCACTATCCCTATCACCAAATCACCCTTTATTTACACGTGGAGAATCCTTGTCACTCATCCAGCTCCCTCAGAGCCAGCCCTCAAGGTGAACAGAACATCTGCCATTCCTGTTTATATCTGTCAGCCAGGGCTCTCTGATTAGACCAAATTAACAGCTCCAATCAGGGAAATCATATTCTATGACGTCCACCTGGCTGACCTCATTATGATCACTAAATCCCTCCCCCTCTGAGTCTGAGGATGTGGGTCGGCTCTTTATCGTGCCCTCCTGGGACATTTTAGCACTGGGTTTTGTTCCTCCAACTCTGCCTCTGACACAGGCAGTGTGTAACTCAGCAGCTCACCTCTTGTGCCTGGAGCTTCTCAGAAGAAATTCATCTTCCTCTTCAGACAGCAAAAAGGGTTGGAGGCAGTGATATCCACCATGCCCATCTCAGACTCCGAGGTACTCGATGGTGAGAGAGAAACCACGGGTTCCTGAACAGTCGGAAATGCTGTCGAGGAGCCAGGCACATTTTGCTCTGCACCGCTTGAGAGTTTGGAGCTTTCATAGGGTCCACGTGCTTGTTCACAACCATCGCATCTACCTCAGCCTTATATATCACTGGGCCTGACCTCAACCATGCCTCTTACCCATGCAGGGCCATTCCCATGGTTTCTACACCAAACTTCATCCCCCGTAAAATTGCATAAGCTGATGATTTCCCAAACTGCAGAAATGCTTATGGGTATTAATTGTAGCATAATTCTGCAAATCCTCATCTAACAGCAATTGCAAGTACACAAACACGCACGCCCAGCTTTATGATGTACAACCCCCCCACCTGCCAGCTGCACGTTTAAATCCTCTATGCGAGGAACTGGGTAGTTATCCAGTTGTTAAAAGTGGCTTACCATTTGTTCAAAATCCCCACAAATGTGAACTGACCCATTGGGCTTCACAAGCCATACTATTCATTCCGCAAACTTGACTGGTTTGATGATTATCAGAGATAATGGGAACTGCAGATGCTGGAGAATTCCAAGATAATAAAATGTGAGGCTGGATGAACACAGCAGGCCAAGCAGCATCTCAGGAGCACAAAAGCTTCGGGTCTAGGCCCGAAACGTCAGCTTTTGTGCTCCTGAGATGCTGCTTGGCCTGCTGTGTTCATCCAGCCTCACATTTTATTATCTTGGTTTGATGATTGCTTCACTTTCCATCCTTCTGATTTCTGCCTCTACTTTTGCCCATAAACCAGTGGGCAGGCCTTGCAGAATCGTGGAATGGCTTCCTAGTCAGCATTCACGGTGGCTCAGTGTTTAGCACTCCTGCCTCGCAGCACCAAGGACCCGGGTTTGATTCCACCTTCGGGCGACTGTCTGTGTGGAGTTTGCACATCCTCCCTGTGTCTGCGTGGGTTTCCTCTGGGCGCTCCAGTTTCCTCCCACAGTCCAAAGATGTGTAGGCTAGGTGGATTGGCCATGCTAAATTGCCTGTAGTGTTCAGTGATGTGTAGATTATGTGGGATGGGTCTAGATGGGACACTGTGGCAGTCAGTGTGGACTTGTTGGGCCAAAGGGCCTGTTTCCACACTGGTAGGGATTCTGAGATCTATGATGATGATTCAAGGTGGCCTTGGCCCCTGTTATAGTCCCCAGACCTTCCTGAACAACGTCCAGGTATTTAATTAGAACTTCAGAGATAGTAGGAACAGCAGGTGCTGGAGAATCTAAGATAACAAGGTGTAGAGCTGGATGAACACAGCAGGCCAAGCAGCATCAGAGGAGCAGGAAGGCTGATGTTTCGGGCCTAGACTGTTCTTCAAGAAAGAAAAGGGTCAGTCTCAGCCTGAAACGTCAGCTTTTCTGCTCCTCTGATGCTGCTTGGCCTGCTGTGTTCATCCAGCTCTACACCTTGTTATCTTTAATTAGAACTTCACTCAGGCAGCCGTTTTCTAATCGGAAAATGTTGAGCCAATCCAGGTGAATCTTTCTCAATCAATTTCAACCCATCAAACTTGGGTCCAAGTCTGTTACTGCAATCATGGCAACTGAACCACTTACTTCTTATAAGAGACTACAGCAATTTAACTGTTCCAAAGCAGATGTAGGTGGGCCTTCCAGGGTGAACACTCTCCTGACCTATGGGTTCTCTTTACTCAATTTAGTCCAGTGGGACTCTTTTGCTGGGTTGAGTCTGCATACCAGCAGCAACTACAATGACTTGCCGGCCCAAATCTTGAAGAAAATCATAAGTGTTTGATGGAGGCTTAGCTTTGTTTTGCTGTGGGCTGACCTAGGATCCCTCTGTTCAGGTCATATCATTGCCTTCACTCAAGTGGTGTTCCCCCAAGCTCAGTCAGACTGGCAAGGGTGTTCCCTTCCCTCAGAATGCCCTGCAACTTACATGCTCTGCTTGCTGCATTTCCAATGGTAAGGTCAGTTGTAGTGCCTGTTTGAAGTCCAGTTGGGCTTCAGCTCATAGGTGCTTTTGCATGGTTACATCATTAACCCCATGTTCCACATGGTCTCTCAGCATCTCATTCAGGCTTATACCAAAATCTGCCATTTATGGATTCCCACGGTTCTAGGATTGTTGAGTAAAGCAGAAGTATCTCAGAATTAGAGAAGGCTTCGGCTTGTAATATTACTTCACTAAATCCATCAACTCTTGAAGAGTTTCAGTATCTGGTGCTTCAGGGAAAGTTAGGCTCCTAATAACTGACAAAGCTGCAGGTCCACATGCTGTCAGGAGAATTACTCATTGCTTTTCATCTGTCTTGATATTATTTTCCTGGAAAAGATAATGCATTCTTTCCACATACTGGGCCTAGTCTTGCATGGCAGGAATGAATGAATCAAGCCTCCAAAATAACAGCATGATACCAGAAATGCTTACCCGATTCAAAGACAACTGTTGTGAGCAAATGTATCCAGAAGTAAGCCTTTCTATAGTCACTACTGAAGTAATTCCACCAATACCGCAATCTAGCCACCCAGTCACCCAGTCACCCAGTCACCCAGTCACCCAGTCACCCAGTCACCATCTATTACAATGAACCAGCTCCCTCAGAGTCAGCTGTTTGAGTGAACCTCTGACACTCCTGCTTATGGCTGTCAGCCATGGCTCCCTGATTGGGCCAGACTAACAGCACCAATCAGGGAACTCATTTTCTATAAGGTTCACCTGGCTGACCTCAACACAATCAATACATATCCTTCTTTTTGCCTGCTTGTTCATGTGCCTGACTAAATGCCCTTTAAACATTACAATTGTATCTGTTTCTACCACCTCTCCTGGCAATGTGCTCCAGGCACCTACCACCCTCTGTGTAAAAAAACCTGTCTCACATCTTCTTTAAACTTTTTCCTTCTCTCGTTAAACCGCTGCCCCCTCCAAATATTAGACTTTCCACCCTAGGAAAACAACTTCATCAATCTACCCTAACCATGATTCACATAATTTTATATGCTTCTTTCAGGTCACCCCTCAGCCTCCGACACTCTAATGAAAATAATCCAAGTTGTCCACCCTCTCCTTATAGCTAATACATTCCAATCCAGGTAAAATCCTGGTGTACTTCTTTTGCACCCCCTCCCCATGCTTCCTTTAAGCTTGGTAAACAGAACTGCACACTGTACTTCAAATATGGTCTAATTTGTCTTTTACAACAAAAAAATTGCCAACTTTTATACTCAATGCCTGATTAATAAAAGCAAGCATGCCATCCACCTTCTTTAACATCATATTTAATGAAAACATTTGAAAGAGGTTGCGTTTTGCCGAAGTTCTTATGATAGAATACATCATAATTGGAAGGATTACATGTCCTCCCCTTGCCTGAAACATTTATAACGGGCTGTGTTTAGGAGTTCATGGGAGCTTCAGGGAACACTCTTCCCTATGACAATTCTAAGTTTTGGAGAGTTGATCTTTCAGGTGACCTCCCCACTTAGAATCACTTCCTTAAGCCATTTGTTGAGAGGCGATAACATGCTCCCTGTGGAGAAAGCTCTTTCAAGAATCACATGTAATTGAACCTCAGGCATAATAAGGCATTAAACTGACTAATACTATCACTGTACTATAGGGTTTTACATAACATTCAAACTAGTCTTCAAAAAGGAATTGGATCAATAGTGAAAGGTGAGGATAATTTTTAGGATGCAGGGAAAGAAAGGGGAAACACAACTAACTGGATACTCTTCAAAAGAGCCACACAACTCAAATGGGCCAAATGGCTTCCTCCTGTGTCATATAAATCTATGATCAGCACATTGTCAGCTGTAGAATTCAAATGTCTTTCGTAAATTACTAAATAATTTAGCAACTTTTCTGAATAACATTTTTGATTAAAATTGTTGGAATGGAAAGTAAATCGGCAGAAAAAGACTCAATCAAAGATGATAAAACCTACAATTTGTCTGAGACAGATTTTTATAGATTTCATAGAAACATATATGATTTCATTACATTCTGCAGGATTCTCAAACAGCTGGAAAGGAATTTTAAAGCTTTTCAGCCGGTGACCCTTATGGTTAACTTTAATCTTACAAGTGGAAAATACAATGGACAATTTCCCTGCAGCATTCAAACTACGTAATGTGTTGGACAAAAGGCATTAGAATTAAGTTCGAAATCCTTTTGTCAAGTGGAAGAGTTCCTTTTTAATCCACACAGGTAGTTATATTCTCCATTTATTATCTAAACAGTCTTTGATGCTAAACTCTTGAGAGGAGACAAGCATAGGTCGTTTACAATTCTTCTGCAGAAATTAGGTGACACACCTCAACATAGATAACAGAAAGCTACAGCATCAACATTTGAGTGTACATTAATCTTTCCCAAATTAAAACTCACGCTGCAGTCTTTAAGATTGAGGCCACCACAGTTCAGTGCTTTCTTGACCGCCGATTTTGATAAAAGTGTTTTAGGAGAGGTGAGATGTAGATAAATTGCTCTGAGCTGCACAACAATACCAGGGTGAATGTTTAGTCTATTGATGTAATCATGCTGCCCTGTCAGATGGTTGTTTACAAATTTACTACAAAAGAGGTCCCAAATGATAAACTGCAAATATTGATAAACTCAAACTGTCGCACATCAGTCCACTTTAAAAAAAATCTGTTGAAGAAGGAAATTGATAAACATTTTTTCAAAGATGTCCATCAAATTCTTTCACTTGCCTTGCCTTCCTTTTCCAGCAGCACTGAGGACAATTTTGTCTTTGTTGATAGTGTAACATCAAATTGCTCTGGGAATTAATCTTGGCCATTGATGTGGTTCTGAGAAGGCATCGGAATGAGGAAAGACATCTCAGATTGCTTCCCATGCTTTTCAATTCAGCTGAATGAAAGGAAGGGACAAGATTGGTTGTGCTAATGTGAGAACTCAATGGTCAATGTTCAAGATTCCGTATTTTATTGAATATGGTGGTTGAGGGCTAGTACCCACATTCCTCCCACTCTTCTGTCAAGGTCCAAAGTATACCTCTTAATTTTCCTTTGTGAATATGGAAGATTTCATGGTATATGTATGTGGCATAGGAAAGCAGTTGGGAACGTGGAATTAAGGCCTCACTCTGATCAACAATGATCTTATTGAATGATGTAGGAGGCCTTTTTTTAAACTCATTCATGGGATGTGCGAGTCCCTGGCTAGGTCAGCATTTATCGTCCTTCTTTAATTGTCTAAAAGGTATTTAATAGTCAACTACTTGCTATGGGTCTGGATTCACATGTAGATCAGACCAGGTAGGAATGGCAGATTTCCTGCTAACAGAGCATTAATGAACTGTGTGGATTTTTTACAACAATGGTTACATTATCACCATTGAAATATCCCTGTCTTCCAGATTTTTATTGAATTCAAATGTCACTACCTGCCATAATGGGATTTAAACCTATGTCCTCAGGACATTGGCCTGGGGTTCTGGATTACTAATCCAGTGATGTTAAAAACAAATACTACCGCCTCAACTCCTGCTTCTAAATGCCAATGTCCCTATGAAATTTGGAATACTTGGTACAACCTGTCCATGTTTATACTGCACTCGAACCTTCTAAATTCTTCATTCTTTTCTCATCTAATGCCATCACAGTAGCCACCTCCTCGTGCACCTGCCTAAATACCCGTTAAATGCATATACCCTCTGTCCACTCTACCAAAACCTTTTATAATTTTAAATACCTCATTCAGGCCACCCCTCTGACTTGTTCACTCCTTGAGAAGTTAATGTTGTTCATAGGTCAAATCTACGTTCACAGATACAGAATGGATAGCTCTACAGGGATCAGTTCTAGATGTGGTTTGCGATCGCTGCAGGTTCCTGGATGATGCTTGTCATTTAGAGGTTACAGAACACATCCTGCTCACAGATGTGGAATTGCTTCCTTATGACAAAGTATGGAAATTGGACAATCTAACCCCTGCAAAAATGTTGACCAGGTTTGGTGTTACCACTCAGAGCAAATCCTAAACTCATTCATGATTGGTAATTTTTTTTCATGTGCTAAGCTGATAGACTCAACTGACCCTTAAGTTTTGCACAGTCTCCTCGAGAGTTTTCAGCAGAGGGGATGCACTGTGTCAATACTATTCAGAGAATGAAAACAAAGAGCAGGAGAAGAAAGTCAGATAGTTGAGACAACAAAGGAAGCCATGTTACTCTCTTATCTGAGCAAACAGATCAAGCTAGTCCTATCTCCAATGATACAGGAACAATGCTTGTTCAGGTTGCACTTCGCAACAAAAACTTCCTAAGAGTTGTGTCACATGCTGCAACCTAACCACATTATCCAGGTCACGAAGCAGTCTATGTCCAAATGCAGCATGACCTGGATGAGACTTGGTGTGACAATGGATAAATGCCACAAGTGCCATATGGTGATTATCTCCAACAAGAGAGAATCTAGCCACGGCCCCTTGACATTCAATGCTATCATTAATACTGAATCCACTACTATCTACAACCATTGGCCAGAAACTCAATTGGACCAGTCATTTAGGGAACAGACTACAAAAGCAGGTCAGAGGCTAGGAATCCTATGGTGAGTAACTCACCTCCTGACTCCCCAATCTGTACATATTTCAGAGACTTATTCATGAGTTCTTCACCGTATCATGGCATATAGTTATCTTCCAACAGGTAACCTGCTCAGAGATGTTGTTACACACGTTAGGGGCATTTAAACAGTCCTTGGATAAGCATATGGATAATGATGGGATAGTGTAGGGGGAGTAGCTTAGATTAGTTCACAGGTCAGCACAACATCAAGGGCCGAAGGGCCTGTTCTGCACTGTATTGTTCTATGTTCTATGTTCTATTTTGGAACAGTTGGCATTTGAGCTCAGGCCTTCTGGCTCAGAGACTACCACTGTTCCATGGAGCCCTATTATAGCATGCAAGCTGAGTTATAAAGGTCTCTAACATCATATGAACTGGGATCTCTTGAAGAATGATTTGCTGGTGACAGTAAGCAAATGGTCAAATGCATTTTAAGAGTCTGTGAGTGAATAGTATGTGAATAATAATTGGCTATGATAAATTCTGTTAAATATTTCAATACCACATTACCCATGCTTAATTCCTTACATTATGAGGGATAGCACTAACTCGACCATCAGGTAAATATCCTACTGGAACCAAAGCTTGCATTAATTACCGCTATGCCACTGCCTCCCCTCTCTTGAATAATAGCATGCAGGAAAGGGTGAAAGAAAGAAAGAGATGAATGAAATGATGGGGGGAACGTCTCCGTGTTTCCCCATCTCTTCTTTGCCAAGGGAGGGGCAGGCTCGGCATCAGCTGGAGTCAATGGGTGACACTGATTCCTTTTGATTGGTAGAGTAAGGAACTATAAGAATATTTATTTCTGTATTGGCATGACAAAAGAAACATGCTACATATGCATAAAAGAAAAGATGGCAATGAAAGCTATGAACAATCTACAGATTGCACCTGCCCTCCTATTCCTGGTAGCTTGAGAGCATCCTTTACATAAGCAATGATAAGACAGATAGCAGAGGGACACCCCTCCTGCCTCAGTACTCTGCTGTAAAGTATGAGCTACTTTCTCTTTCAGTAAGGAAGTAAACAGTTGGAAAGCCTTTAGTTGCCATGGCACTATCCTGTATAGCAAGAAAGCAGTAAATGTCATCATTAGGCTATCATTAAGGATCCATTTACACCTAGAACTTTAAAGGAAGGAACAGTGGGAGGTGAAGGAGGGATGTGCAATGCTATTTGCATCTCCTTCTGCAAATTGATTGGACATCAAAGTGGTGAGGGGTAAGTGTTTTAAAATATATAGACTGCTTATCAGACCATATTTGCTTTAAGATTCCTCGGCCTTCCTGTGCCATGATTGCTGTAACAGGACGCGGAATTCCTGATGAACAGAGCTGCACAGCAGGATATAATGAATTTGGCACCATGTGCAACTACTTTTTTCCAATGCACCCTTGCTTACCATCCATAGCTTTGGTCAGAGCACAGTGGAAACTCAAGTTAAAAACTGCTGTGGAAAATCCACACCACAGTTCCTATGTTGATTCTGTGCCTGCACTCAGTTCCATATTCACTGGGATTCAACCACCTGGTCGCTTACACATATTCTCCCAAATATTAATAACGGGACTGCACAATGAAGCAATTATAATGCGTGAAACATGAGAGGGACATTTAATCAGCAAAGGGAAATTTGACAAAAGAAGAGGATGCCCTAAATTGAAGATGTTTCTTTTTGGAAGGAAAGAAAGATGTACAAATGTAATATACAAGCAACAGGTCCAACGGTATAATGGTGCCCCAAGCCTGCTCCACTATTTAACAATAACTAAATGATTTAAATAAATTATTTATTTATGGCCAGTTGCATTTTACAGTGAATAATACAGCAAAATACAGTGAAAAACTTCAACAGTCGCCATAATCTGGTGCCATTTTGAATAGTTTAAGAATAAAAAGAACAAAGATACAACTGAGTGCAGTCCTGAGCCAACTCACCAACAACACCTACACTACCACCTGTCCTCAATACCATGTGCATCAAACCCACTGATATAGGAGTCATCATTCTTTCAGTGCCATCTCTTTGCCACTGCGCCGACCTCAACCACGCCATCACCGATGCTGAGACTGAATCGTGTGCTAAACATACACTCTCCCCGCGACCAGGAGTCCCAAACCCTTGCCCTCACCCCACTTTCCCAATCAGTCCCCATATCCCTTGATTCTTCTATAGTCCAAAAATGTATCAATCTCAACCTTAAATATGCTCAACAAATGAACATCCATTGCTCTTTGGGGTACAGAGATTCAGAATTCTCATACAGAAGACATTTCACATTAATAACTGTATTAATTTAGAAAAGACTGATGTTTTTTAAACTCAATTCTTTTGTGAGATGTATGCTTCATAGGCAAGATATGTATGGTTATCCACCCCTAGTTGCCCTAGATCTGAGTGCCTTGCTTCGCCATTTTAGTGGTCAGTGAAGAGTCAATCATATTGCTGTGAGTCCAGAGTCATATACAAACCAAACCAGGTAAGGATGCAAGATTTCCTTCCTAAAAAGGCATTAGTGAACAAGGCAGATTTTTACAATGAGAGTGTTGACTTGCTCACTAAGCTGGCTGGCTATTGTACAGACATTTCATCACCATGCTAGGTAATATCATCAGTGCGGCCTCCAACGAAACAATGTTGTTCTACTCTGCTTAGCATTTATGTGCAGCAGTGTTTTGTGTCATTTCTCGTTCTTTTTTGCAAGGGTCAATTTAAGCCAACCATAGACACACGAGGGAATTCCTTGGGGCTTGGCTCTCCACCCATAATGCAATCAATAATCATGTGAAATTAGACGCCATACATAAAACCGAGCAACAATTGTTCTCATTTTTTACAATGGATAATGATGGTCTCATCGTTACCAATACTAAGACTATAGCTGAGGTTTTCGCTGGATGGCTGGATTTCTTCAGATTCAATGGGTATTTGCTTGCATTGATATAGCAATCAAAGCTATGTCAGACAAGCTGGATACATTTATTAACCACAAAAGCTTCTGTACTTCAGTGTGCAACTTTAAGATGTCCTGGCGTGCTCTCCTCCTTCCCTTCCAGATTAAAGAATCGAGGTCATGTAATCACATTAATTGTGCTTCTCCACGGTATTTTAATTCTTCACTGGGGATTCTATCTGCTCCTGGTGAATTGTTGTTCTTTAGCTGTCAAATGCTGTTTTCAACCTTGTGCTGTGTTAGTGTTGTGCTCAGATGGTGGCGGGATACTGCAGGAAGGAGATGCAGGCACTCACATTAAAGATAGATTCTCTGTTAAGAAGATATTTGCGGTGCTCCTTCTAATGGGAACCACATACTTCTCTGTCTTTGATAAGCACCTCTCCAATCTTGGCCAGGAGCAGACTAGAGCCTTGGGTGAATGGACAATAGTAGTCCTGACTGCACTAAAGAAACCAGGCACATTGTGCTTTTGGCTAATTGTTGGATTTCCTATGTCTTTTCTCTACCAACCATCTACTCTTTCTTTAGGTCATGGGTTTAATGCTGAGTCTCAGTCTTCAGGCATCCACAAAGCTGCTTTCTACTTGGATTGCTGTTTCAGGTTCTGAAATGTCTTGAGATTTTGTTGGGCCAAAGGGTCTGTTTCCACACTGTAGGGCTTCTAATTCTAATTCAAGAGATTACAACTTATTGGCTTGCAGAAATCTAGTCTCGGTGTTTCCCAGGCCAGTGATCAAAAATATCTTTTCAAGCAATGATTATGGAGGTGTGTGGAGGCTCCTGCAGAAGAATGCTCTATTTCCAAGGAGTTGCTATGATGCCTTTGCTTGTCCTTCAAGTGCTTCAGTTCTTCACACTTCTGCTCAGTCTCAGTGGAAGGCTCATGTATGGCCAGAGCTGAATATCTGGCTGTTCGTGTCAATGCATCACCTGCATCACAGAATCACATGTGATGTTCATTTGGTGGCTTCCAACAATGAGCTGCCCTTTCCACCGGTACAGCAAGGTAGAGAGAGTGGAGGAGGAGGAGGAGGAAGAGAAGGGCATGCTGACAGAGCACGAACATTCAGAGGGGCCTACATGGCATCCTGACATAGAGCTGCAATCCCAAAACACTCACAATGCCCTCATCCAAGCATTCTTCAACAGATCTGCCACCTGTTGCAAATAAAGATTTCTACAGCAAAACTCCACTATGTTCTCCACCCTGTCTTTTGAGCCAGTCATCTCTGGTGCTATACCAAAGATCATAGTGCAGTTTGAAGCAGACTGGGACAATATCCAAAGGAAAATGAGACATTGTCTCATTGAAATAAAGATCATCATCCAATACATATATTAGAAAGTGCAGCAAATTGAATTGTTCTCTGCCATTCTCATGTCCTCTTTGTATTATCTCTACAGGGCTACAACAGAGCAGAGTTTGTGGCAGGAAGCCTAAGAGTCCTACCATAGAATGCCCAGCCTGCAACTACACAGTCATGGGTCTAGAGTCAACTGCTACACCTCTGTCAAAGGGGCCACTGAGAAGGGTTGTGCATGGAAACTCCTTGATGAGACCTTGCTATTGAGGGCCAACATGCACCTCCCTGTTGACCAAGTGTAGGTGAACATTTCGTTGGATCTGAATGCAGCATGTGTTCCCTCAATGCTGTTCAATGTGGCTTGCATCATTCAGATGCCCTTGTTGTGCTCCTGTCATTCCATTGGCCATCTGACTTTCCATGGAGTTGACCCTTTTTAAATGGTAAGCATCAGACTTTTATGTTTCAGAGACATCAAGGCACTCATGGACTTCGCTATCTGCAGTGCCAGGAGCCACACTGTCTCTGGGAATTCTGACAGATGACCCTTTGTTGCTTAGAGTATGTGTGCACCCAGCCTCAATATCTATGCCAGAAATAAAAATAGAAGTTGCTGGAAAAGCTCAGCAGGTCTGGCAGTATCTGTGAAGAGAAATCAGAGTTAGCACTTTGCAGCCAGCCTGGGTTCTGAGGAAGGATCACCAGACCCAAAACTTTAACTCTGATTTCTCTCCACAGATGCTGCTAGACATGCTGGGCTTCTTCCAGCAACTTCTGTTTTTGTTTCTGATTTACGGCATCCTCAGTTCCTTTGGCTTTCATTCAGGATCTATGTCCTTGGTGTTGCAGTTATTTCTGCAGACCTTCGATGGATATCACTGCCTCTGTCCTATTAACAGATGAAATTCTCCACACCATGGGTGACCCTCGTTTTACATGATGTTGAATTCACTGAGATGAATGTTGCCTACTGTTGGAGTGATGCTTCTCAAAGTATTGCATTCCTTTCTTCCTCACATATAAGTGTTCCTGCACTAGATAAAAGCCAATAGTCAGTGCAGTTCATATCTAAATGTGGGATGAAGCCTTTCCATTCGTCTGATGATTAAACTTCTCCAATCACCATGACTCCATATCAGTTACATCTGTCAGGTTGCACTGATGCCACCTTGTCAAGCTCTGATGCCTTTGCATCTATTCCCCAGGATGTCACTCCACTCTCATTTCTGTGCTCTCCTGGGGAGTTGAATGCTCTCGTCCTTTCAAGTGAGAAAGGATAGAAAGTTATTGCTTTTCGATCTTTGATTAGAACATCGGCTCAACCTTTGAAGGGGTTCACTGAGATGGGGAGTGCTAAATGAGGAAGCATGCGATATCTATGGAGAACCTGGGCAGACATTCTTATGTGCAGCTGAAAAAAGGAGTTTTACTGGGGAAGACTACAGAGATGGGAGATTGATGGTTACTTTGTTTATTTGTTCATTAGGATGTGGGATGCTCAACATTCATTGCACTTCTCTAATATAGCCCCTCAATTCCACAGAGGGAACAGATCTTAGGATGATTTTTAGCCGATTAATAGTTAAGAACTCCTACAGGGCACTTGTCTTAATCAGTTGTGGCAGAGATCAGGAAGGTCATGTTGGAGCTGTGCAGAGCTTTGATTAGGCCATACGTGCAGTACTGTGTACAATTCAGGTCACCACGCTATTGGAAGGATATGAAGGAACTGGAGGGTGCAAATGAGATTCACTAGGATATTGCCTGGAATGGAGCATTTCAGCAATGAAGAGAGTTTGGATAAGCTGTTTGCTTCAAAGCAGAGAAGGTTAAGGGGAGACCTGATCAAAGTGTATAAAGCTATAAGGGGCATTGATTGATTAATTTTATTGTCATGTGTACAAAAATACAGTGAAAAGCTTTGTTTATGAGCATATACAGGCAGCTCATAGCAAGCAAAGGATGTACAGATCATAGGAAACAGCAGGTTTCCTCAGATGAATGATCTATAACAAAGGAGAACAATTTTAAGGTGAAAGGCAGAAGGATTAGAGGAAAGACCTCTTCACCTGGAATGCACCACCTGGGAGGGTAGTCAAAGAGGATAGCCTCACAAACTTCAAAGCATACTTGGATGAATACTAGAAATGACAATGTTCAGAGCTATGAACGTACTCTGGGAAATTGGGACTAAGGTAGGTGGTAATATATGTTTGATGGTATAGACTTGGTGGGCCGAAGGGCCCCTTCTTTACTGTATGACTGGATGATTTTATAATCATAACAGTGAGGATAAATTAATACAAATATTTCTTCAGTTTGTGACTGTAAAATTCACATATAAGATATTCTGAACTATAAACTGCACATTTTACCATTTGTGATTGATATAACCTACGCTTAAAGGCAAATAATATGATTCTAAATCATCAATTAGCAGTCTTCTTTTAGCAAGAAGGTAGTTTGTCAGTTCACGAAACATCTCTTTCTGACGTGATAACATTTAAAGATCTTGCAGTACAAATGAATGCATTTAAAATTAAATTTTCTGAGATATTAACAGTTTTTGCTAAATGCAGATTTCCAGTGGTGAAAAATTCAAATTCAGATTGATACTGGAAAATCAATGATGTAGAAAAGGCCTCAGCAATCATCCTTGAACTTGAATATTATTGCCTGTTTTGACAAAAGTTTCTTAATTTGAGTGCTTCCCTTTTGAATGCCTAGTTACTTGGGATATATCCTGGAAGCTGTGGCATAGTTACAATCAATTGAAGAGTTTTGAGTACAATTGTGTATATCTGGGTGGTCTTCAGACATGCAGAATCCTGGTGGTCCAGAGAAGCTGATGGGATTAGAATCAGGATAAGGTTTCTGCTTCACAAGCCCCACATTTTAATGCCTGTGATGCCAAAACTAAACATTCATCACAACCAGAATATGCAAAGACTGCACTCTTAAAAGGACGTGTTACTTAACCCGGAGCTGTTTATTTGAAGATGCTGACAGCCTTGCAAGTCCCACCACACTCATTACAAGCACATTATAAACTCATTATTATGATAAATGTAGTCGGTAATTTTCAACGGGTGGCACCGGAGCTTATAAATGGTAACAG
This sequence comes from Stegostoma tigrinum, assembly GCF_030684315.1. NCBI lineage: Eukaryota > Metazoa > Chordata > Chondrichthyes > Orectolobiformes > Stegostomatidae > Stegostoma > Stegostoma tigrinum. The sequence goes on from NC_081354.1 coordinate 165,703,203, forward strand.
AAATCTGGGACTTTCCTCCAAAAATTAGATGGGTTTGTGTGAGGAAAATGTATAAAGCGTTGTGGAACCAAGGTGGGTAAGTGTGGCAATTATTGATCAGCCATGATCAAGTTGAATGGTAGAACAAGCTGAAGGCACTGAATGGCCTACTGCTGATCATTTGTATGGCAAGTCTGATAAGCAAAGGTCTGAAAAGTCTCAGGGGTAGGTGGGAATGTGGAGTGATCAGGTCAGCCATGATCTTGTTAAATGATGGAGAAGGATCAAAGGTCAATTAATCTGCTCCTGTTCCTAAGTTATATGTTTGCAGGTCCATAGTGCCATATTTAAATGAACTGTCTACTCCTATGAGGAAATGCTAATCAGAGCATGAAGGACAGAGTAAGGATATGAAACAGGAAAATACTGTCTATGCTATTGATGGCATCTCCAAACAGTGGCTACCAGATTAAATAAGTTACTAACAATTCATATTAAAAACCATCTTTACTTTTTTGACAAAGCTTGCAATAAACTAAGCCAGTCTATTCTCTATGGGCAGTATTGATTCCTTCCATTACTTTTGCATGTAGAAGGAAAGAACAGCTTGCATTTATAAGGTAAATAAAAATTGAAAGAATTGTAGATGCTGTAGATGGTGTTCTGAGGAAAGGTTACTCGGACCAAAATCTTAACTCTGATTTCTCTTCACATTGATGCTGCCAGAACTACTGAGCTTTTCCAACAGTTTCTGTTTGTGTTTGCATTCATAAGCATCTTTCAAGTTGTATCAAAACTATAGTTGCCTATATAATGCTATTACGAGTAAGTATTGAATGACCAACTTTGCTGTCATAGTTTGTAAAAAACTGAGATCATGCACCTAATCTGGTGTTGGATCTCTTCAACAGAGAACAGGGTGAGGCAGAAAAAGGGGCTGGTAACATTGATTGCGAATTCGAGTGAGGAGTGAGTTGAACACAGAAGGTTCAGAGGGAAACTAAAAAAATGCAGCAATGAGAGGATATGAGAAAAGGCTGGTAGCTAAGCTAAATGGAACCTAAAAGTCTTTTATAAACATCTAAATATTATAAGTGTAATATAAGAATAGGTGGGGCTATCTAGAGACCAAAAAGACAATGCATGGAAGCAAGGTTATGATGGAGATTCTAAATGAGATATTTTGTATTCAGCTTCACCAAAGAAAGAGATGTTGCAGAGTACAACAGGAGTTAACTGAGCTACTGGATGGCTTGAAATTTATAAACAAGAGATGCCAGAAAGACTTACTGTTCTTAAATTAGATAAGTCATCAGGCCCAGATGGGATACACCCAAGGACGCTGAGGGAAATATGGACAGAGATTGTACTATTAGTATGGTGTATCTAGATTTGCAAAAGAATTTGGCACAACATCGAGGGCCAAAGGGCCTGTACTGTGCCGTAATGTTCTATGTTCTATGTTCTATAAAGGATATTATTAAACTGGAGGGAGTTCAGAAAAGATTTACCAGGATGTTGCCAGGAATGAAAGGTTTGTGTTATAAAAATGGGATGGGACTTTTTCCACTGGAGCATAGGGATTGAGGGGTGACCTTATAGAGGTATAGAAAATCATGAAGGGCATAGTTAAGGTGAAAAGAAAAGGTTTTTTTTCCCCTAGGGCAGGGGAGTTCAAAACTAGCTGGCATATTTTTATGGTGAGAGGAGAAATATTTAAAATGACATTAGGGACAACTTTTTTACACAGAGAGTGGTCTGTGTGTGGAATGAACTGCCAGAGGAAGGGTTGATGCAGGTACAGTTACAAAGTTTAAGAGACATTTGGCTAAGTACATGAGTAGGAAAGACTTGGAAGGGTTTGGACCAAACACAGGCAGATGGGATTGGTTTAGTTTGGGAACATGGTTGGTGTGGACTAGTTATAGAACATAGAACATAGAACTTACAGCACAGTACAGACCCTTATAGAACATTACAGCACAGTACAGGCCCTTCGGCCCTCGATGTTGTGCCGACCTGGCATACCGATCTCAAGCCCATCTAACCTACACTATTCCATGTATGTCCATATGCTTGTCCAATGATGACTTAAATGTACTTAAAGTTGGCAAATCTACTACCATTGCAGGCAAAGCGTTCCATTCCCTTACTACTCTCTGAGTAAAGAAACTACCTCTGACATCTGTCCTATATCTTTCACCCCTCAATTTAAAGCTATGCCCCCTCGTGCTCGCCGTCACCATCCTAGGAAAAAGACTCTCCCTATCCACCCTATCTAACCTTCTGATTATTTTATAAGTTTCAATTAAGCCACCCCTCAACCTTCTTCTCTCTAACGAAAACAGCCTCAAGTCCCTCAGCCTTTCCTCGTAAGACCTTCCCTCCATACCAGGCAACATCCTAGTAAATCTCCTCTGCACCCTTTCCAAAGCTTCCACATCCTTCTTATAATGCGGTGACCAGAACTGTACACAATACTCCAAGTGCGGCTACACCAGAGTTTTGTACAGCTTCACCATAACCTCTTGGTTCCGGAACTCAATTCCCCTATAAATAAAAGCTAAAACACCGTATGCCTTCTTAACAGCCCTGTCAACCTGGGTGATAACTTTCAAGGATCTGTGTACATGGACACCGAGATCTCTCTGCTCATCTATGGAGAACTCCATCAACAAACACATTGATTTGGAGCCAATCTACCATCCTCTGAGAAAAAGAACAGGAAATGACATCACCAGTGCAGGAAATGACATCACCAACCCAAGGAAATCTAAACAGATAAATAGAAAGCGGGACATAACACCAGCGCTTCATCGGAGGCTCACTGACGATGTTATTTAGAATGGTGACGAAACAAACCTTCTAGCTCAGTGAACCAGCTTACATCTGGAACAAAATAAAGACCCACTCTTCTGTGGACCGAGAAGAGGAGAGCACGACTGTGATGGAGGTGGAAGGAAGACGTCAGGTTGGCTGTGCACCCTTGCAACCGGTGGATCTTAATGCTGGCTTCGGCCTAACACTGGTTTAGGGGAGCAGCCAACCTGCAACGATGGCTGCGGCGAGTGCTCATGCCCCGGGTCAGGGGGTCCGGAACACCACCCGTGTTTCTGTGAAGAAGGTGGATGAAGGTGCACCTGTGGACCGCACCTTCTTCGTGAAGAGGGTCCTGATAGACTGTTGTGGGTTTGCTGCTGCAGACATTTACTGCCTGCAAGATTTCCCCGGAGGAGGTTTTTACAATGGAACCTTCAGGAGTGCCAAGCTTTGCTAGAGCTTCCTGGAAGTTTTCAAGGAGAAAGGAGGTGAGGGCCCCCTCTCTGTATTGACTGCTGACCCGCTGTTCGTCATGCCAGCGCAGAGGAGCTGTATGGTGACTGCACACATGTACAACCCGCATGTGCCAGCAGTTGATGTCCTGACCTTCCTTGGAAGGTACGTGAAGGTGGAAGGGGACCTAACCAACATCATGGACCCCTTTGGCATCTGGACCAGTAAGAGGCAGGTCAAGGTGACACTGAGGATGGGCACGGACGGGAACATCGTACACCCACCGTCCAGCTTTGCGATCGGCGGGAGCAAGGGCTACCTGATCTACGCAGGGCAACCTAAAGTCTGCCATGCCTGTGGTAGGTCAGGTCACGTGGCGGCCGACTGCAAAGCCACCATCTACAGGCACTGCAGGGAGGAGGGACACCTTGCAAAGGATTGCCCACAAGAGAAAAGCTGCAACCTTTGCGGGGAAGCAGGCCACCGCTATAGGGCATGCTCGCGGCCTCGGACCACCTATGCCCAGGTTGCTGGCAGGGGCAATGCCGGGCAAGCCCCCCCCGGAGGAGAGGAAGGCACCAGGGCCCTGCAAGGACCCCCCTAATGTGCAGGAGGGCCAGGTCGTGCAGGAGGGCCCAGCCCCGCAGGACGGACGAGGCCAGCAAAATGCCCCTGCAGGCTCCACTCCCCCCCGAGTCAATGGAGGAGGCGACAGGTGACCCAGGGGAGTGGACGACGGTCTGGAAAGTGAGGAGGAAGGCGTGCAAGCGGGCCCAAGCACCGCAACCATCAGGCGGGAAGAGGCAGCTACTAGGGGCTACAAGAGCTCCTCTGACAAAGGAGATTCGGAGGAGGCCTGTCCAAGGCAGAAGCTAAAGATCTCAAGGGAGAAGAAAAGCAGCACCCCACTTCCAGGTGACGGGGGGCATCCTGAGGCTCCCTCCGACACCCAGCCACGCGCCGCTGGGGCGCTGGGGGGCCCCCCGGAACTTTCAGGCGGGAAGGAGGAAACAGCATGTCCCCAGCCTGACCCAGAGCCAGAGTCTCCTGCCTCCATACCCCGGACGGGGGGATGCCACCCAGAAGGCAGCATGGATGGTTTCCTGAGCCCGGAGAGCATCCAGCAGTTAGCCCGGGCAATGGGCATGAAGGGACAGATGGAGGGGCTGGACGGTGGACTTGGGGAGGGTACTGCGGTCACTGCCCACAATGGGGGTACGAGTTGCGAGCATTAATGTGCGCAGTGTCAAGTCCACCGCAAGATGTGTGTCCACATTGGCCTACCTGACCACCATCAAGGCTGACCTCCTGTTTCTGCAGGAGTGCGGGATACCGCACCTCAGCAGGTATGGGAAATGTTCCGGCGCCTGGACCTGTGGGCCTTCGATCTGGTCGGGGGGTAACGACTGTCGCTCCTCTGGCCTGGCTATCTTGCTGCGGGCGTGCAATTTCACCCTCAAGTTCAGGAGGTGGTGGGGGATGCCTCCTAGTGGCTGATGTCACCTACAGGAACGCTCCCCTGAGGCTGATCAACGTGTACGCCCCAGCGGTACGGAGTGAGCGGTTGGCCGTCCTGCAGCGGCTTCCACCCCTGCTGGCTACGTCCAGGCCGGTCATCCTGGGCAGAGACTTCAACTGCATCATCGATGCAGATGGAAGATCCAGCATGCGGACAGCGGGTGGGGGGGAGTCAACTGGACATCGCGTCCAGATTCCTGATGGGCACGGTGAAGGACACCAAGCTGCTTGACGTCTTCAGCACCCCTGCAGACGGAGCGCAGCGGAGATACACCTGTTCGCGGCCAGACTGGTCTATCCGCTCAAGGATAAACTTCCTGTTTGTGTCATGGGCATTCTCGGTCAGGTCCACCAGCGTCAAGACGGTGTTCTTCTCCGACCGCTGCCTCCTGCTGGCCCACTGTCACTTACAGGATGACCAGCAGGTCGGCAAGGGGACGGGGAACACGACTCTGTTGACCCCAGAGAACGTTGAGGAGCTTAAGAGGGAGTACGCCGGTTGGAGAACCGTGAAACCCCTCCTTGAGTCTCTGGGTGACTGGTGGGAGATGGTGAAGGAGAACATCAAGAGGTTCTTTGTCCTCAAGGGTGAGAGGGGCTCTGCCAGTGAGATCCTTTATGCATGCCCGGAATCTCTGCGCCACCGCACGCTGCCCTCGAGGCGGCTGCGGGGGGGACGAGACTGTCGATCACCTCCCTCTGGAGTGTGCCTATGCGCAGGAGGTCTGGACGGGGATGCAGTGGTATTTGTCGAGGTTCGTCCTGAGCAGCTCCGTGACGCAGGACTCCGTGCTCTACGGGCTGTTTCCCGGAACGCACACCGAGACCAACATCAACTGCGCCTGGAGGACCATCAATGCGGTGAAAGACGCTCTTTGGTCTGCCCGCAATTTGCTGGTCTGCCAGCTGAAAGAACTGACCCCGACTGAATGTTGCAGACTGGCGCACTCCAAAGTCCAGGACTACGTGCTGAGGGACGCGCTAAAGCTTGGGGCAGCCGCCGCCAAGGCGCGGTGGGGAAAGACCACAGTATGAAACCCCTCGTCCAGAATAGAAAAAAGAACCCTATCTGGTAACTGGGCCCAGCTGGCGCCTTCCCCAACTGGTCAGGGGGCCAACGGGGACTGTGCGGGGTGACGACTGCCGGGGTATTTTCTTTGCTTTAATTTTTTCTCTTCTTTGTTTGTTTTTTTCCTTTAGTTGGTGTACGTACCCCCTGGGTAACCCAGAGCGGCCTGTATGACTGGGTAGGTGTATAAATATGTTTTATTTTTTGTACATCTTATGAATAAAGTATATTTTTTCAAATAAAAAAAAAGGTGATGAAACGTCTGGAAACTAACCTTCCAGCTCAGCGAGCAAACTCACATCCAGAACCTCAGCCTGAGCTACCAATCTTCTCAAATCTCAACAGTATAGGCCCTTTGGCCCTCGATGTTGTGCCGACCCGTCATACCGATCTGAAGCTCATCTAACCTACACCATTCCATGTACATCCATATGCTTGTCCAATGTCAACTTAAATGTACTTAAAGTTGGCAAATCTACTACCGTTGCAGGCAAAGCGTTCCATTCCCTTACTACTCTCTGGGTAAAGAAACTACCTCTGACATCTGTCCTATATCTTTCACCCCTCAATTTAAAGCTATGCCCCCTCGTGCTCGCCGTCACCATCCTAGGAAAAAGGCTCTCCCTATCCACCCTATCTAACCCTCTGATTATTTTATATGTCTCATTGAACTGAAGGTTCTATTTCCTTGCTGTAAATCTCTATCTCACTGTGGCTAAGTGGTACTAATAGATTTCTCAGCAATGTTAAAGCCCATGGAATAAGAGGAAATGTAGCAACATGGGTAGAAAGTTGGCTAAAATTCAGCTATCAGAGGCTAATGACAAACTGGCTTTCCAGACTCAAGGACTGTATACAGCAAGCTTTCTCAGAGGTGAGTACTACATTACTTTGATATACTTTGAAGACTTGGACTTGGATAAGCAGGATGTAATTTCAAAAGTTGGAGATGGCACAAAGCTTGGAACTATGGTACACTACGAGGATGCCAGTAGATATCATGAGAACACAGACAGACTAACGCAATGGGTGAGCAAGTGGTGGTAAAAATTAAAAACCAAGAAATAAAAAGTCATACATTTTGGTGGGAAGAATGGGCAGTTATTATGTAAGGTAAGTACTACAATTCTAAAAGGTGAGCATGCACAGTAAGACCTGGGAGTATGTGGACACATACTGATGCAGGTGGAAGGGAAGGGTTTGAGAAAGTTGTTAACGAAACAAATTGAATTATATTTGTAAATACTTTAGTGGATTACACATGCAGCTAATTATGATGAACGTTTATAAAACATTGCTGCAGCTTCATCTGAAGTTTTATGTCCAATTCTGGGCACTACATTTTAGTAGGAAAGTGAAAGTTTTGGAGGTTTCAGGAAAGATTTACAAGAACGGTTCCAGGGATGAGGAATTCTAGTTATCTGAATAGATTGGCAAGCTTTACACAGAGACATTAGGATTTGGAATGGGACAGTGGTGGAGGTAGATTCCAGAGGAGGTTCAAAAGATGCACATGTATTTGAAAAAGATTAATTTAGAGGGCTACGAAGATACGGTTGAGGAACAGCACCTAACTGGAAAGCTGTTTTAGGAACTGGTACAGACATGATGGGCCATATAGCCTCCTTCTGTAAACTTCTATGATTTGATTTAGTGATTGTTCTGTGCAGAAAAAGTTAAAAAATTTCATAGAGTTGTTTAGATTCGAGGGGTCTAGTTAGAATAGCTAGAGAGAAACTGTAGCCATTAGCAGAACAGACGTGAACCAGATTTAAAGCGAATGGCAAAAGAATGAAAGGTGACATTGCAGACAATTTTGTTTTTAGTGCAATTATGGTTAGGATCCAGAATATATTGCCTGAAGTCTCCTAGAGCCAAATTCAATTGCAGTGTTTAAAATGATAATTACCTGAAAATAAATCATTTGCAGGGCTATGTGGAAAAGGAACAGACCATAAGACCATAAGACATAGGAGTGGAAGTAAGGACATTCGGCCCATCAAGACCACACCGCCATTTAAATCATGGCTGATGGGCATTTCAACTCCACTTCCCTGCACTCTCCCCGTAGCCCTTGATTCCTTGCGAGATCACGAATTTGTCGATCTCTGCCTTGAAGGCATCCAACGTCCCGGCCTCCACTGCACTCTGCGGCAATGAATTTCACAAGCCCACCACTCTCTGGCTGAAGAAATTCAGTTTTAAATTTAACCCCTCTAATTTTAAGGCTGTGCCTTAGAAACAACTTCCTAGCGTCCACCCCTTCTAAACCATACATTATCTTGTAAGTTTCTATTAGATCTCCCCTCAACCTTCTAAACTCTAATAAGTACAATCCCAGGATCCTCACCCATTCATCGAACGTTAAACCTCGCATTCTAGGGATCATCCATGTGAATCTCCGCTAGACACGCTCCAGGGCTAGTATGTCCTTCCTGAGGTGTGGGGCCCAAAATTGGACACAGTATTCTAAATGGGGCCTAACTAGAGCCTTATAAAGCCTCAGAAGCACATCGCTGCTTTTATATTCCAACCCTCTTGCGATAAACGACAACATTACATTCGCTTTCTTAATTACGGACTCCACTTGCAAGTTAACCTTTAGAGAATCCTGGACCAACACTCCCAGATCCCTTTGCACTTCTGATTTGCGAATTTTCTAACCGTTTAGAGAATAGTCCATGCCTGTATTTTTTTTCCAAAGTGCAAAACCTCATATTTACTCACTTTGAATTTCATCGCCATTTCCTGAACCACTCTCCTAAACAGTCTAAATCTTTCTGCAGCTTCCCCACCTCCTCAGTACTCCCTGCCTGTCCACCTATCTTCATATCATTGGCAAACTACGCCAAAATGCCCCCAGTCCCTTCATTCAGATCATTAATATATAAGGTGAAATGCTGTGGCCCCGACACTGAACCCTGTGGGACACCACTCGTCACTGGTTGCCATTCCGAGAAAGAGCCTTTTATCCCAGAAGTGGGACTGAGAGCTGATGTGCATCCAATGGGCTGAATGGCCTGCTTCTGTGTTATGACGATTCTATGATTCTACAATATTAATGTAACTGTGTATAAAAGAAAGGTTAGGAACAAAAGAATGGTGAGATATTAATCAACTTCATTTGTAATAGTGGCTATATCACTACTGGTTATACTTGAAGCCAGTCAGAACTTAGCTGACATATGGTTCCTACGTATTTTAACGTAGCTGAGGTTAATTTATGCAGGTCCAATTACATATTTGTACTTTGGCTTTGGTGTTTAATGGAGCTTTATTTGATCACGTTACCTTTACTAAAGTACCAATGATATCTTTCCCTCAGTTTATTGAGATATTTCACAAAATTATTTCCATAACACTTATACAATTCTTTTAATGTGATAACAACCTTTCACTCTAGTTTGTTGAAATATGTCTGCAGATGGCTAGGATATTAAACCTGTGGTTTGCAGGAAACCTGCATATGTTCATTCAAAAAGATAACATCTTGTCAAAAGAGAAGCCATCACAGTCTGATTGGTTAAAGGGATGTCATGATCTATAAGAACTCCTGAGAGAAGCTGGCATAGGAAACAGTCAATCACAAATGCAATCGATGATTCATGTTCCTTTCAATACCCCATCCCTCAACTTCAGCATAATATACCTGTATCTTAAATTGCTTTACTTAGTAGCCCTCAGAGAATCTAAAGGTTAAACAGGAAATGTTGAGACATATGGTGTTTTTTTTGTGCTCGACAGAGGCAGAGCTGTTAGTTTTGGTAATTCAATATCTCATTACACTGATATACATCTTTTGCATCCTTGATCTCGGTGGTTAAAGACAAGAACAAAAAGATAGGTGTGCATCGAGCAGCGCAATTACTGCTCTAACTTTGTATCAGGCATCATTGACAGTGTGCCATTTCCATATCTACCAGGAATCCCATACAATAAATAAACAGGGAAGCTAATCATTCATTCAATGTGCAAATTATACACAGTACTCATTAAAAAATAAATTACATCAATTTTTGTTTCCTTTATTCATTCACAGGATGAGGGCATCGCTGGCCCAGCCGCAATTTTTCCCATCTATATTTGCCCAGAGGGCAGTTCAGAGTCAACCACATTGCTGTGGGTCTGGAATCACATGTAGGCCATTTTCTGATGAAGGGCCTAGGCCTGAAACGTCAGCTTTTGTGCTCCTCAGATGCTGCTTGTCCTGCTGTGTTCATCCAGCTCTACACTTTGTTATCTCGGATTCTCCAACATCTGCAGTTCCCATTATCCCCAGAATGTTATCTGGGTCTCTGGATTAACAGTCCAACGATAACAGCACTGGGCCATTGCCTCCCCTTAATGTTTTCAGTGTGAATGTAATGTTTTCAGATGCAGCTAATCTATCAAGATTTTGAAGTAATTGGACATTTTGGCTCCTCAGAGGTGTGGCAATGCAGATAATCACACATCTGCAGGCCCTCTCAAGGTCAGCTGAGCTATTGAACATGAGTTCAAATAATTAGGGTTCTGGAACGATGACCAACATTTTACCAAAACCCAGGTTGACCTGCCGTCAGGACAGAATGTGGGATCTGAGCTAGCATTAGCCAATAAGATATCACTGACAGGATTAGGGGAAATAAGAGAGCCAACATATGACACCATCTTAGATAAGGGTGGCCACTGTTGAATCTGAAGGATGGAAGAGATAGTGTCTCTGTAATGAGCGTGAAGTAATTTTTTTTGGTGGATCCCAGCAGACATCCCTCCAGCAGCTCTTTCCAATACTGATAAAGGGTCACTGGTAATAAGAAGTAGTCAATAATTAACCAATTGATGGATTAGTCTGTCTTCCTATCCGCCATGTAACTTGGTAATCATTATATGTATAATCAGCTACGGATACAATACCAAATGATAAACATGCTATGGTAAAGAGACTTTACAACACGTTAAATGCATATTTTAGAGCCATAAGGCTGGATTTTACACTCTAATATGACCATTTTTGAAGGTTAAACTTCTCATTATACCCATTAGATAGTCACTGGCCACCTCACTGCCTACCTCCCCAGCTTTACGAAACTTCAGAGGGGGCAGCGCACCTGCCCATGGGCTATTGAAGTACTTAAATGAACAATTAATTTGATTTGGTTTGTTATTGTCACATGTACCAAGATACAGTAAAAAGTATTGTTTTACGTGTTATCCAGGCAAATCATATTAACATGAGTGCACCAGGCTAATAGAACAAAATGCAGAATAGAGTTACAGTTACAGAGAAAGTGCAGAGAAAGATCAACTCTAACATATAAGTGGCCTGTTCATAAGTCTGATAACAGCGTGGAAGACTCTGATCTTGAATCTGTTGGTGCATGTTTTCTAACTTTTGCATCCTCTGCTCAATGGAAAAGATTGGAAAAGAGTATGACTGGAAGGGAAATATTCTTGGATCATGTTGGCTGTTTTCTCAATGTAGAGGGAAGTGTTGACTGAGTCAATAGATAGAGAGCTGGTTTTTGTAATGGACTGGTCTGTGCTCAGAATTCTATAATTTCTTGCTGTCATGGGAAGAGCAGTTGCCATTTCAAGCTGTGATGCATCTGGATAAGATGCTTTCTGTGATGCGTCTATAAGAACTGGTAAGAGTCATTGTGGGCATGCTGAGTTCCCTTAGCCTTCTGAGGAAATAGAGGCATTGTTGTGGTTTCTTAACTACAGTGTCAATGTGGATGGACCAGGATAGATTGTTGGTGATACTTACTCCCAGGAACCTAAAGTTCTCTACCACTTCCACCTCAGCATCATTAATACAGACAGGGCATGTCCTCCTGAAGTCAATGACCAGCTCCTTTGTTTTGTTGACATTGAAGGAGAGGCCGTTGTCTCCATACCATGCCACTAAGCTGTCTATCTCTTTCCTGTACTCTGTCTTGTCACTGTTTGAGATCCAACCCATCACAATGGTCTCACCAGCAAATTTGTAAATAGAGTCAGACTGAATTTGTCTGCACAGTCGTGAATGTATAAGAAATATATTAAGGGGCTGAATACATAATCTTGCAGGGTGCCAGTGTTGAGGGTTATTGTGGAGGAGGTGTTGTCACTTATCCTTACTGATTGCGGTACATAGGTCAGGAAGTTGAGGATCCAGTCGCAGAGGCGAGAGGAAAGTCCTAGGTTTCAGAGTTCAGAGGTGAGTTTGGTTGGAATTATGGTGTTGAAGGTGGAGCAAAAGTCATTAAACAGGAATCTTGTTAAATCTTCTTGTTATCCACTTGCTCCAGGGATGAGCTGGGGAGAAGGTGTCTATTAGACCTACTGTGACAGTAGGTGAATTGTAGTGAATCAAGGCAACCTGAGAGGCTAGCCACCTCCTGCTGCTATGTTTTTCCAACAGGAGGGAAGCCCATGCCATATGGGAATCAGAAGCTTTAGCCACATGTGCTGCTGTTGGAAAATCTGAGAGTAGAGCTCACCCGAATACCATCGCTGAGAAAACCAAAGGAATTGCAGATGCTGTAGATCAGGAAAAGAAAGCAGAAGTTAATGGAAAAACCTCAGCAAGTCTGGCAGCATCTGTGAAGAAAAAATCAGAATTAACGTTTCAGGTCCAGTGACCCTTCCTCAGAATGCTGAGGAAGTGGTAGAGAGCTTCAGGTTCCCAGGATTAAATCAACAATCTATCCATGTCCACTGAAAACACACGTTCCCTTCTCCCTTCCTTCTTGAGCTCTCAAACTTAGACCCCCATTTCCCAAACTTAGTCTACTGGTCTAATACCATCATAATTCAGTCCTGAAGAAGGATAATACCCGAAACCTTGACTGTTCCTTTTCTCCAGATCCTACCTGGCCTGTGTTCTTCCAGCCTCCTGTTTGCGTACCATAAATCCCTACATTGCCCTTAGATTCCAAATGCAGTGATAATCTCCACTGGGGATTGTCTGTACACACAGCAGTGGCCACCTGCCTGACACTGCTGGGGCCAAAATGACTGGGTCTCACTTGCTGGTAGCTCTTTGAACTTTCTGTCCCTGAGGGGCAAAAATCCTGCCTCGAGCCTATTAAAAGACAGACTTCCGGTAGTGTACAGCATTATGGGAGGGGGTAAGCAAAAGGCATGGAAATGTTCAATCAGCCATGATCATTTTGAATGGCAGGGCAAGCTCAACAGGGTGAATGGCCTACTCCTGTTCCTAAGTTCCCCTGTGGGGGCTCCCCACGGATGTTTTAGCCAGCGGGCAGAGATCAGAACATCCCCCTATCACAGAGGAGAACAGAATGACACATCAATGTAAAGTAGCCCTAATCCCTGAGAAAGCCTGTGAAAGGTTTGCTTTTAACTGTACATTAGTTTGTAACCATTAGCCCTTATTGAAATAGCTTGCACTTTCTAACGTTCCTATATCTGGGTCTCTATGTCACTTTGTGGAGTCTCACTCCCACACTCTCTCATTTGTAAGACTTCTGCTTTCTTGATTACAAAGAATTATATAGAAGCCACTACACGCAAATAGACCATTTGGTAAACTAGTTTATCCTAGTGTTTATGATCCACACAAGCCTCCTCCCACTCTTCTATCTATCTCTATCAGCACAAACATCTGTTCCTTCCTCCCTAATATGCTTTTGTTAACATCCCCGTCAATGCAGCTATGCTTTTTGTCTCAACTACTTCTTTTGTTTGAAAGCTGTTACTACTGAATTCTCACCATGGTTTCTCCTGAATCCCCTACTGCACTTATCGCTGACTATCTTGTATTTATAGCTCCTAGTTTTGGTCTCTATCCCTGTACGAATGAACTCCAGTGTTTTGTTCGAATTTCTATTGCCCTGTTAATCTGCATTGCTGCAGGTAATGATTTATGGATCTATAAGGCAAGATTCCTTTTGCTCCTTCACCCCATTTAGATTTTCAAGAGACTTTAGACTTCAAGTAGTAGGTATTTTCAACTGCCTCAACTCTAAGCTGTAGAATTCCCTCTATCGATCCCTGTGCCTCTCCACCTCTCTCCTCCTTTAAGATGTTCCATTAACCCAAACTTTTAACCAAGCTTTTGATCATCCATGCTAATATCTCCCTTTGTGACTCAGTGCCAAATTTTAATTGATAGTATTTTGTGAAACAATTTGGGGTGTTTTGTTGTGTTAAAGATACCATATAATTATAAAACCTTTAATTATCTCGGGGCAGTGACATGAAAAAGATTTCGGAATTTGCATCTAAATAACTCAAAATTTGCATCTCCTTTTTAACAGAGTTCTTCATCAGCCATTTTATGTTTGTTCAATCCAGTCACACCAGTTGTATAATCCTTTGATCTCTCTGCCTATAAACACTGTGTCCGTGTGCCCTCTCCCACTGCACCTGGACGAAGGAGCAACACTCCGAAAGTTTATGATTTCAAATAAAACTGTAACCTGATATCACGTGATTTTGGACTAAGCTTAATTGTAATTGTTTGTGTCTTCCTTATTCGTCCCACCAAAGCAAGGCACTTTACACTTATTTATAGTGACATTCAGTTGCTAAATGCATGTCCAATCTATAATTTTATTAATATCTTCAATATTGTCACAGTCTTTCTCAACACTAACAAGATTCTACAATTTGCTGTTTCATACAAATTTTGAAACCCTAGGTTTGATTTCTGAGACCAAACCGGTTACATGAAATGTGATCGTTTTCAGGGGTGGGTTTCACGTGATAGCAACATTGGTCCCCAAGGAGACTGATACACAATATTGTTTTCTTCAAGAGATCAACCCACTTTAATCACACAGTTAGACACACTCTCCATCTTCTTTTATCTTCCCTTTGCTCAAGCAGCTGTGCAATACTCTTTTAAAAGAATAGTGAATTCCACATTTTAAATTACCCTCGTATAGTAAAACAGATTTGAACCTCTGTTTTCATCATTTTAATCATGATAGTTTAAAATACTCCTGTACTGCTAATTTCCCTGCTTCTGTGTAACTGTAATACTGTGAATAAATCTGACTACCAAATTTATCCTGAAAGATGGGCTTCAATAGTGTGATGTGCGGCTAATGTCGTCACCAAGATGAGAAGATGAAATAAAAGTATAGTTGTTAATCCTGTAGCCTGCCACTATCCTATAACGAGTTAATGAAAATTGCCTTCCTGCTTTGAAGACAAATGAGAGATTCAGGGCAAATCTCTAAATACAACAATCCCATGCAGAAAAGAACTGAATATCATGATTTATATCCTGTGGTAGCCAAAGTCTTGTTATGTACACACCATTGAAATATTTAATTTTAATGTGATTTCTGATTTTTGTTTCTCTTATGTCCATTTAGATGCATTGCTTCAGAAGTAAAAACACAGAGGAAAGGAATATTGAAGTAACAGCAAAGCAGACTGAAATAATTCCACAAGAGGCCCATATCCTATCACCAAATCACACTTTATTTACACATGGAGAGTCCTTGCCACTGACCCAGCTCCCTCAGAGCCAGCTCTCAGTGAACAAAACCCCTAACATTCCCATTTATATCTGTCAGCCAGGCCTCCCAGATTGGACCATGCTAACAGCCTCAATCAGGGAACTCATATTCTATGAGGTCCACCTGGCTGACCCCATTACAATCACATCATCCTTCCCCCTCTGTGTCCAAGGATATAGACTGATGCTTTTTTTTGGTATCTCCTCCTGCGATGTTTTATCACAGGGTCTTGTTTCTCCAACTCTGCTTCTAACATGGGCAGTGTGTAACACATAGTAGCTCGTCTCTTGTGCCCAGATCATTTCAGAAGAATTGCATTCTCTTCTTCAGTTGGCAATGGTATCGAGGCAGCAACATCGGTTGTGTCCATCTCAGAATCTGAGGTATCTTCAACATTTGACAGAGAGGAAGAACCCATGGGATCAGGAACAGTCAGAAAGGGTGTTGAGGAGCCTGGCACATTTTGCTCCCTCGCCTGTTGCAAGTTTGCAGCATTCATATGGTCCATGTGCTTGTTCAGGACTGTTGTATCTACCCAAACTTTATATGTCATTGAACCTGACCTCACGATGACCAAGCCTCTTACCCATGCAGGGCCATTCTTGTGGCTCCTGCACCTAACTGCATCCTCAGAAGTAAAAGTCGTTCTTGCTTAGTTGAGTCTTGTGTCCAACATTGGCATTTCTAATGCCATTTCGTCTTTCCTGAGAGGCACAGGAAAATCAGATTTAACCTGGTGTGGAGTCTTTTCTCCATTAGCAAATCTGTTGGAGCTGTCCCTGTAGTTGCACAAGTGGTGGTCCTATAATCAAACAGGAGCCTGGATAGTTTGGTATTTAATGAAGTGGTAGGCTATTTATTTAAGCCTGCCTTCAAAGTTTGGACTGCTCTTTCTGCTAGACCTTTGGATGATGGACAGAATGGAGCTGTCCTTCTATATTGAATACTATTTGGCTTTAGGAAATATGTAAATTTCCTGCTGGTAAACGATAGCCTGTCATCTGTGAGCAACACTTCAGGAGGGCACATATTGCAAAAAATGCGTGCAGTTTTTCTATTGTCATCCCAGTGTTTGATGTATGTATACTACACACATCCAGCTACTTTGAGTGGCTGTTCACAATGAATAAGAACACTGAACCCATGAAAGGACCTATATAGTCGATGTGTAACCATGTTCTGGATTTCGCTGTGGAATGACCTTGAGTCCCTCTATTCAGAATATGTCCTGCATGAGGCTATGGAATTGCTCCACACAAGTGGTGTTTCCCCCAGCTGAGTCAGACTGGCAAGTATGTCCCCTTCCATCAGAATACCTTGTAATTCATATGCTTCACTTCCTGCATTTTCCAATGACAAAGCCAGTTGTAGTGCCTGTTTGAAGTCTAGTTATGCTTTATGCCAGTAGACACTTTTGCATGGTCACATCATTAATGCCACATACCAAAAGGTCTCTCAGTATCTCATTAATGGTTAAACCAAAGTCATATGCCTCTGCCAGGCGTCTTAACCTCATCAAAAATCCAGATACGGGTTTGCCTGTTTCTTGAATTGCCAAGTAAAACCTATCGCATCTCAGAATTAGACAAGGCTTGGCGTCCTAATATTTCTTAACCAAATCTGCCAACTCTTCAAAGGTTTTTATATCTGGTGCCTCGAGGCAAGTTAGGCTCCTAGTAGCCAAAACCGCTCCAAGTTCACCAGCTGTCAGAATAATTACTTGTTACTTTTCATCTGTCCCAAAGTCACTTGCTCAGAAAAAAACAATGCATCTTTTCCACATTCTAGGCCCAATCTTTGTTGACAGGATCATTCCAGTGAAGCATTCCAAATAGCGGCATGACACCAAAAATGCTTACCCCTACTTGTGATGTCCACCTGGGACTGCTGACCACTATCACTACATAAACTTTCTGGGTGCCAGAAAATCCCTGCCTGAGTGTTCCTCATTGGGTAAAAATTGGTTATCTATGAAATCTGTCTATTGTCTGATTTATCACCACTTCAAATCATCCACTTTACACCAAAAATGTTTTCTATGTAATGTTAAAGTTAGTAGACAATTTCCAATCTAATTAAGAGATGCCCAAAGCTTTTTACCAGATTTGCATGTAATTAGAATCAGTTTAAAACATGCACAACCTTTAAGATGGTGTACGATTTATACAATTTTTCTAAATATAACATTTCATCCACAATATAATGTAATGTGCAAGGTTATTTTCCTATTACAAATACTGAGAACATTAAACTAATATGCTACACATGCATTGTTAAAATTTTATAATATAAATCTTGTCATTACTATCATATCTTGGAAGGAGCACCTTTGCAAAGTGTGCTTTAGAAAATTTATGGCAAATAATTTATACGGACTTGTGAAATGGTTGAATCCAAAATGCTTGCTGCATTAACATGTAAATGAAGGCAGAGCCTGCACTATAAATGAGTCACATGAGATAGATAATTTGGAAACTTCTGCAATATGTTTATCGAGAGCACTTGAGGTAAACAAAGGGCAGTGGTGTGAAAGTCAAATTTCAGCAACACTAAGGGATTTTTTTGTCCATTTACAGCACCGAGGTGGAAGTCATTATGAGCAGACCTTCCACAGAACTCCCAACTACATTACAAAATGCTGAGATAATTTAATAAATACTGCTGAGGTTCAGATGACAGCCTCACATGATGAAAAGGTAATGACATATTTGTATTGCAGATTACATTCGGATGGGAACAGGTTAGCATGAGCAGCCTGAAGCAGACTCACAGCGAACGGTCACTACATTCCACCATTTGTCCTGTTGTTGCTTCTATTGGCTTCACAACAAAAAACAGCCAATGTATAATATGAAGTCCCTGTTCACTATGGGGCCATTTAGAGAAACGTGAAGTATTGCATTAGGTTCAGCAAACACTGGTAGGACTTATACAATTAATGGTAGGGCCTTGGGTAGTGTTACAGAGCAGAAAGGCCTAGGGGTTCGGGTAATTAATTCTTTGAAGTTTGCTTCAGGTATTGACAGGGTGGTTAAAAAGGCATTTAGCACATTTTCCTTCATTGGTAAGCCCTTTGAGCATAGGAGTTGAGAAGTCACGTTGAGGTTGTACGGGTTATTGGTGAGATCACCTCTGAAATACTGTGTGCAGTTCTGGTCACCCAGTTTTAGGAAGGATATTTTGAAGCTGGAGAGGGTTCCGAGGACATTTACCAAGATATTGGCCTGATATGGAAGGTTTGAGTTTTAAAGAAAGGTTGAATAGGCTGGGACTGTTTTTACTGGAGCACAGAAGGTTGAGAGGTGACCTTATAGAAGTTTATAAAATCATGAGGGAGATTGATAGGGTTATAATGTTAGTTGTTTATTTTCCCCTAGGATGGAAGATTTCAAGAAGAGGGGCACATTGTTAAGGTGAGAGAAGAGAGATTTAATTAATATATGAAGGGCATTTTTTTTATGCGGAAGGTGGTTTGTGTGCAAAATAAACTTCCTGAGAAAGTGGTGGATGTGGTTAGTTTGGATTTATGCTCAGCACAGACAAGTTCGACAGAAGGGTTTATTTCCATGCTGAATGAATCTATGACTCTGTGACTTTATGAATTTTACATCAATTGTGTTGAGCAGAGAAGATATTTCTTGACAATGCGTCCCACCATAATGTGACATTTTTAGATGGATGTAGTCCCGTGATTGATTCATATGCATATAATCACAATTTGCATGCCAGACCAGGCTTGCTCTGTTTATCCTAAAGTGGGGAACATAATTAACTAAAGGATCCCGTTAATCTGTGTCCCCATCTCAGCAGTCACCAAATCTTAAATGCAATACAATGGATACAAGGTGGTCATTTTCTAATAAGATGAATTGTTGCCTGGATGCTCTCTCAGTCACTACCATCTGGATATCATCTTTGGAACAGCTTAGTTAGGAGTTCTGGAGCACATGTCTTCTGTACTATTGCCATAATGTAATTAAGGCCCATAGCTTTTGCAGTATCCAATACCTCAGGCCTTTTCTTCACATCACATTGAGTGAATCAAATTGGCTAAAGACTTGTGCTGTGATTCTGGTGGCCTCTGAAGGAGACCAGGACAGATCAGATTGTTGTGAATGCTTCAGCTATATCTTTTGCACTGATCTGCTGACCTCCCCCATTCAAAAGAATAAGGATAAAAACAGAAGTTGCTGGCAAAGCTGAGCAGATCGGGCAGCATCTGTGAAGAAAAATCAGAGTTAATGTTTCAGGTCGGGTGACCCTCCCTCAGAACCCAAAATGGTAACTCTGATTTATCTTCACAGTTGCTGGCAGAAGTGCTGAGCTTTTCCAGCAACTTCTGTTTTTGTTCATGATTTACAGCACTTGCAGTTCTTTCTTTTTTTTATTAAGGATAGGGATATTTGTGGAGTCTCCTCCTCCAGCAAATTGTTTAATTGGCCACCAACATTCATGACTAGATGTGGCAGAACTGCAGAGCTTAGATCTGATCTGGTGGTTGTGTAAATACTTAACTCCCTCGGTGTCCATGTACACAGATCCTTGAAAGTTGCCACCCACGTTGATAGGGCTGTTAAGAAGGCATACGGTGTTTTAGCTTTTATTAATAGAGGGATCGAGTTCCGGAACCAAGAGGTTATGGTGAAGCTGTACAAAACTCTGGTGCGGCCGCACTTGGAGTATTGTGTACAGTTCTGGTCACCGCATTATAAGAAGGATGTGGAAGCTTTGGAAAGGGTGCAGAGGAGATTTACTAGGATGTTGCCTGGTATGGAGGGAAGGTCTTATGAGGAAAGGCTGAGGGACTTGAGGCTGTTTTCATTAGAGAGAAGAAGGTTGAGAGGTGGCTTAATTGAAACATATAAAATAATCAGAGGGTTAGATAGGGTGGATAGGGAGAGCCTTTTTCCTAGGATGGTGACGGCGAGCACGAGGGGGCATAGCTTTAAATTGAGGGGTGAAAGATATAGGACAGATGTCAGAGGTAGTTTCTTTACTCAGAGAGTAGTAAGGGAATGGAACGCTTTGCCTGCAATGGTAGTAGATTTGCCAACTTTAAGTACATTTAAGTCATCATTGGACAAGCATATGGACATACATGGAATAGTGTAGGTTAGATGGGCTTGAGATCGGTATGACAGGTCGGCACAACATCGAAGGCCGAAGGGCCTGTACTGTGCTGTAATGTTCTAGTTCTATGTTCTATTACTTGCTGCTTATGTTATTTGGCAAGTAAGTAACCCTGCGTTGTAGCTTAAACAGGTTGGCACTTTATTTTTAGGAATGTCAACTTTCAACTTTTATGCCAATTAGCCACCATTCCCACTATCCCTGGAAGACTAATCACATCCCTGAACACTACAGGAAATTTTGCATGACCAATCCACCCAAGCAAAATAAATTCATATGAGCATATACTTCCGGACACTAACAGAATAAACTAACAAGCAAAAAATTCTTACCTTGAGGAGTCATAGATCATGGAATTCCTGCAGTGTGGAACTAGGACCTTTGGCCCAACAAGCCCATACTGATCCTCATAGCATCCCACCCAGACCCATCCCCCCATAACATAACCCACACATCCCTGAACACTATGGGCAATTTTGTATGGCCAATCCACCTAGCCTGCACACCTTTGGACTGTGGGAGGAAACTGGAGCAAACCCGTGCAGACACAGGGAAAATGTGCAAACTCCACACAGACAGTAGCCCAAGGGTGGGAATTGAACCCAGATCCTTGGTGCTGTGAGGCAGCAGTGCTAACCACTGAGCCAACAATGCCACACAAGATTGGCCTAGCCAATGCCCTGTACAGCTGTAACATGGCATCCCTACTCCTATACTCAGTGCACTGAGCAATAAGGCAAATGGGACTAGATTAATTTGGGATATCTGGTCAGCATGGATGAGTTGGAGCGAAGGATTTCTTTCCATGCTTATATATCTCTCTACGACTTTTTGACTTCAACACACACAAGCCACTCCCGTCTTAACATCTCCCATCCCTTGGTCATCAATCCCTATTAACAACATGCTTCATGTCTGAGGTTTGCTGTCATCACAACGTTGAGGCTGAAACTAAAGTAGTGGTACAGTCAGTATGACTATTATGTAAATTTATCACATCAATTGTAATGCTTCTGCCTGAAAAATCCATCTGTTTCTAATAATGTCCTTTAGGGAAAGAAACTGCCATCCTTACCTGGTCTGGCCTACATGTGACTCCAGACCCACAGCAATGTGATTGACTCTTAACTGCCCTCTGGGCAATTAGGGATGGGCAATAAATGCTATCTAGCCAGCGATGCCCTCATCCCATGAATGAACAAAGAAAAGACAAATCAACAATTGAATCATATTTTCCTCAGAGAATCTTTCACATATTTGCAAACAGACAATATGGTGGAGATGTACAACTTGATCTCCTTCATCCTACAGATCTTATTTCCTATAGCTCAGCATCTTGATTATACCACTTCTGTAGTCTGAAGCCAAACCACTGCATTGATGACATTTAACGTTCAGTGATACTTAAACATAATTAACACTTCTACCAAATGTTCTTTTTCAGCTCTGAAAAATTTGCAGAAGAAGTGTAATAAATAGAGCTCCCCGGGAGTGCCTTAAGCTTGATTTCTGGAGCTGTCTTACTCTTTTCACAGTTCTAAAATGTTACGGTGTTTATATATCTATAGTTAAGAAAGCACCTTTTGCAAAGTTGATGTGACAACACAAGCATGTTTTGAAAACCACGCGGGTTACTGGGTACTCAGAGGGTTAAAATAACCAATGTTAAAGAAAAAGACTAGAATGTGGTTACTATTTACAAACCTAAATTTATTAGCGACCATACAAGTGCTGGCACTGTATCTGTGCTGCTATTAGAGATAAAGGTATTAAAATATGAGTTGCCCAATTTTATATTGTGCAATGTAATTCATTGAGATGGCCAATAAAAAGAGACAGAGCCCATCGTAGCTCTACAGACCCAAAGTCTATGCACCACATAAACAATCCAGTGATGAATATCTACTGCCTGTATCTTCCATTCTCTCCACCTCATGTGTGAGCATGAAATTGACATTTGAAACTAATTGTACGGTGAAATCTACCAAATTCTAGAACTCTGTTTTGGATTTCAAGCAGGCTTTAAGACTGACGCCCTTTCTCTATTAGTTTTCTGCCTAGGCTATAGCTGTAAGCAAGTGCAAAAAAAATGGAAGGGATTATTATGCCCGAGCAAATAGGATAGAGTGCATCCAACTAATCTGCATTGCTTATCTTGGGCAGACAGTGGTCTGTCAGGACCTGTCTCTCTGCCCTCCATGCTTGTCCCCTTGACTTCATTGCTGTGCTGCTCGTGGCTATCGCTTGCTCCTATAAACAGCCAATTACTGGCCCAAACAGATGTCAGAGGCTATGATCAAATAATTTAGCTGAAGTGAAGAGGCCTTAATACAGGTCAATTTCACTCGGTTAGACATGGTGTCTGACTCAGGCTTGGGGGGTGGTTTGTGAAGGTTGATGGTGGTAACAACAATAAGCATTATAGTTCAACAGCTACACATTTTTTTATGATTAAGTACATGTTTAACTTACTAATCCTTAATGGCTAAAGCTGGAAAATCCTTTCTCCAATACAGAGTACATTTCAGGTCAGTTTCATATATTTACAACCAGCAGCATACAATCTCTGCCAACCGAGAATGATGGAAATAACATAGTGAATAAATAAATTTTAGTGTGTTTGTTTCAGAATCTATAATCATGAACATCACAGATTGACTTTATTCATTAAAAATATATTTGAACTTATTGCAATATAATATGATTTCCCACCAACCAGAATTGTTAAATTAATCCCTGTAGACAACAATCATTGGTTGGTTTAATTTTATGAATTGACTTGAAATAAACAAATGACACCACTACCCTGTGTGGTCTGCAGGTTGATTATAGCTTTACGTTATTCAAGAAATGACTGAGCCTATCCAAGCATCATCTTAAAGGGAATGACTCTTTTCCAATTAAGATCAATTCTGCTGGATTATGTCTAATTTTTTTTCAGCTCTTTACCCTAATTAGAAAATGTTGCTCCACCAAAAAGCCCATTAATTTCAAAGTTGCTAAGGGCAAGAGGTTAACGCCATTTCATCCTTGATAATGCTTTTCTGAGAGGGCCCACTTTCTGTCTCCGGTAAATCTAACACGCTATTAACCAGATGTAATTCCACTTTAGTTTTATCATTACGTCTTTTCTGGCTGATTTTCTTTTACATATTACACATAATTTACAAACTTCACCAATTAGATTTTGAAGCTTTTCAAACTTCAGAATCATCCTGAATTGATCCATTTTATTTCCTCCAACTTTTTACCTTCCTTTTGTTCTAATTGTGACTTTTGTCTGCACCATAGCCATGAACCTAGAACATAGAACATAGAACAATACAGAGCAGAACAGGCCCTTCAGCCTTCGATGTTGCGCCGACCTGTGAACTAATCTAAGCCCAACCCCCTACACTATCCCTCCATTATCCATATGCTTATCCAACGACTGTTTAAATGCCCCTAATGTGGCTGAGTTAACTACATTGGCAGGAAGGGCGTTCCACGCCCTTACCACTCTTTGAGTAAAGAACCTGCCTCTGACATCTGTCTTAAAACTATCACCCCTTAATTTGTAGCTATGCCCCCTTGTACAAGCTGAAATCATCATCCTCAGAAAAAGACTCTCACTGTCCACCCTATATAGTCCTCTGGTCATCTTGTATGTCTCTATTAAATCCCCTCTTAGCCTCCTTCTCTCCAATGAGAACAGACCCAAGTCCCTCAGCCTTTCTTCACAGGGCCTGCGCTCCAGACCAGGCAACATCCTGGTAAATCTCCTCTGCACCTTTTCCAATGCTTCCACATCCTTCCTGTAATGAGGCGACCAGAACTGCACTAGCGTTTTGTACAGTTGCAGCATGACATCACAGCTCCAGAACTCAATCCCCCTACCAATAAAACCTAACACACCGTAAGCCTTCTTAACAGCACTATCAACCTGGGTGGCAACTTTCAGGGATCTATGTACATGGACACCAAGATCCCTCTGCACATCCACACTACCAAGAATCTTTCCATTGACCCAGTATTCTGCCTTCCTATTATTCCTCCCAAAGTGAAACACCTCACATTTATCTATATTAAACTCCATTTGCCACCTTTCAGCCCAATTCTGCAGTTTATCCAAGTCTCCATGCAACCTGCAACATTCTTCCACACTGTCCACCACTCCACCGACTTTAGTGTCATCTGCAAACTTACTAACCCATCCACCAATGCCTGCATCCAAGTCATTTATAAAAATGGCAAACAGCAGTGGTCCCAAAACATGTCCTTGAGGCACACCACTAGTGACCTGGCTCCAGGCTGAATATTTTCCATCAACCACCAATCATTGCCTTCTTACAGAAAGCCAGTTTCTAATCCAAACTGCTAAATTTCCCTCAATCCCGTGCCTCTGTATTTTCTCCAATAGCCTACCATGTGGAACCTTATCAAAGGCTTTACTGAAGTCCATGTATACCACGTCAACTGCCCCACCCTCATCCACATGCTTGGTCACCTTCTCAAAAAACTCGATGAGGTTTGTGAGACATGACCTGCCCTTGATGAATCCATGCTGACTATCTCCAATCAAATTGTTGCTTGCTAGATGATTATAAATCCTATCTCTTATAATCATGAAATAGGAATACAATAAGCCACCGGTCAGAAGTGCGATGAAATACTCTCCACTTGCCTGAATGAGACCTAAAAGATATCAGTATTAATAGAAAAATGGTATTGGGGAAATTGACAATAAACCCCCACGACCTGATAATCCCAGTGTATGTAAGGAAGTGGCCGAAGAAAAAATGGATACATTGGTGGCCACTTTTCCAAGATTCTATAGAATCTGAAGGCATTCCTGTGGATTGGAAGGTAGTCAATGTAGCAACGCAATTTGAAAAAGGAAGTAGTAAGGAAACAGAAAATTGTAGACTGGTTAGCCTGACATTGTTAGTGAAGAAAATATTAGCCTACGATAAAATTTTAAAGCAGCGCACTTGGAAAACAGGGACTACATTAGACCGAGACAGCATGCACTTAATGCAAGGCAAATTATGTTTGACAAGTCTACTTCAATTTTTCGAGAATGCAACCAGCAGAGTTATTAAGGGACAGCCCCTCAGTGGTGGTTTAATTGGACTTTCAGATGACATTCAACAAGATCTCACATAAGAGATTAACATGGAAAATTAAAATATGGGATTGGGGATACTGTAATGACATGGATGGGGAACTAGTTGACAGACAGGAAACTAACAATAGGAATAAATAGGTTTTTTTTCCAAAAGACTAGTGGGGTATTGCAGAAATCAGTGCTTGGATTCAGCTATTCACAGTATATAGATGAAGGAACTAAATGTAACATCTCCAAGTTTGCAGATGACACCAAGATCTGGGAAGGAGGGCAACCTCTGAGGATGATGCAGAGATGCTTCATTGTGATTTGGACAAGATGAGTGAGTGAACAAATGCATGGCAGATGCAGTGTAATGTGGGTAAAAATGAGGTTATCCATTTTGATGGCACAAACAGGGCAGTACACTATAATGTGAATAGTAGATAAAAACCAAAAGAGCTGCAGAGGCTAATTTCTGAGGAAGGGTCATTCAACCTAACACATTAACTTTGATTTGCCTCCACAGATGCTGCCAGACCTGCTGAGCTTTTCCAGTAATTTCAGTTTCTATTATCTGAATGGTGATAGGTTGGGAATGGGGAAGGTACCGCAAAACTCAGGTATCCTTGTACCAGCTGCTGAAAGTAAGCATGCAGGTACAACTGGCAGTGAAGAAGGCAAATTGTACTTTGGCCTTCATAGTGATAGAATTTGAGCCTTTGTTTTATTCATTCATGGATTTTGGGCATCACTGGCTAAGCCAGTATTTATTGCCCATCCTTGATTGCCCAGAGGGCAGTTAAGAGTCCATTACATTGCTTGCGTGCCTGGTGTCACATGTAAGCCAGGCCAAGTAAGGTTGGCAGTTTACTTCCCTAAAGAACATTAGTGAACCAGATGGGTTTTTCTGACAATGAGCAATGTTTTCATTTCTTGTTAGAGCCTTAATTACTTTTTTAAATTGATTTCAAATTCCACCATCTGCCATGGCAGGATTCAAATTTGGGACTCCAGAGCATTGCCTGAGCCTCAGGAATAATAGTCTAGTGATAATGCAAATAGATCACTTTTTTCCCCAAGTCAGGAGCATGTCTTGCTGCAATTTTAGTTATTTTGGTCTTTAGGAACATGTAATTTACTCTAGCAACTGGAAGCTGAGTTACAGGCTGTGTAAGTGCCTGACCTGTCCTATCATGAATGTGTGACAGAGCAGAGATACCATATGATGGCAGCAAATGCATATGTTCTACTAAACTACACATATTGATCCTTGATGTGCTACAGGAGAATCCAAATTTTTCTGACGTGCTCAGCTGACTAAGCAACATAGAAACATAGACCTTGGTAAGACCACAGCTGAAATATTGCATACAATTTTTGGCTCCTTATCAGGGGAAACATGTTCTGGCTAAATAGGGAGTACAATTATGGTTTACCAGATTAATTGCTGGTTGGCAGTACTGGCCTATGAAGAGAGACTGGATCGATTAGGATTATATTCACTGGACTTTCACAGAATAAGTGGGGACCTCAGAGAAGCCCATAAAATTATAACAGGACTGGGGAATGCAGAACCAAAAGATGACAGACTAATAATACAGGGTCTGCCAGTTAAGATTGAGATGAGAAGTTTTTTTTCACCCAGAGAGCAGTGAACCTGTGGAAATCTCTGCTGTAGAAAGTGATATGAGGAGAAAACAAGAAAATGGTACTTAGCAGGTTGATCAACCATGAACATATTGAATGGTGGAGAAGGCTCAAAGGGCTGAATAGACTACTCCTGCCCCAAGTTTCTACATTTCTATGTTTCTATGTTGCTTAGTCAGCAGAGCATGTCAGAAATAATTTGGATTCTCCAGTATCACAGCAAGTACCAATATATTTAGTTTAATAGAACATATGCATTCACAGCCATCATATTGTATCTCTGCCCTGTCACATATTCAGGATAGGACAGGTCAAGCACTTACACAGCCTGTAACACAGCTTCCAGTTGCTAGAGTAAATTACATGATTCCAAAGACCAAAATAAATAAAATTGCAGTTTTTATCTTCAAAAATACTGCCTTAGCTGCACATGCACATCAGTACACATCAATGGAATTCAGTAGCAGTCACTAAACTAGTAATCCAGAGGGCCAAGCTCATGCTCTGGGGACATGGCTTCAAATCCAAATATAGTAGTGGGTGGAGTTTGAATCTGAGCTCAATTAATAAATCTGGCATTAAGAGCTGGTTTAGCTGTGACCGTGAAACTATTGCTGATTGTTGTAAAAACTCATCTGCTTCACTAATATCCTTCAGGGAAGTAAGATTTTCATCCTTACTTGATTTCGCCTACATATGCTTCCAGTCCCACATTGACTCTTAACTGGCCTCTGAAATGGCCCACAACTCACTCAGATCAAGGGCAACTAGGGATGGGCAATAAATCTGGTCTTGCCAGTGACATCAACATTTCATGGAAGAATAAAAATGATCAAAATTGATGCACCAATGTTGTCAGATTCTAAACATTGTCAGATTCTTATCCAAGCAATCTTTTGTTATATATTTCATATTACTGCACCCAGTTTTAGATTTAAATCTGAAGGAACAATGACACTGGCAATGTACAGAGAGAGTTCCACATTGTCAGAGGTGCGGTATTTTGATGAGTCATTAACTCAAGGTTGCATCTGGCAAGTGAGCTTAGCTCTGATGTGTCACTGATGGGATTACTTAACGCTATCCATTACATGCTACTTATGCTGTTGGCATGTAAATAATTATGTATTGTAGCTTCACCAGACTGGCACCTAATTTTTAGTCATGCCTGTTGCTCCTCCTGCTGTGCCCTCCTGCAATCTTTATTGAATGGGGTTGATCCCCTAGTTTGATTGTCATTGTAGATTGAAGGATATGTCAGCCATGAGGGTTACATCTTGTGGTTGAAAATAACTCTGGTTCTGTTGCTGGTCCATAGCAACTCATGGATATCCAGTTAGATCCCAGAGAGCATAGTGGTGATGTCACACAAAGAAGAGGAGTATACTTAATATTAAGGGAGGACTTGATCTTCAGATTAACTGTGCAGTGGCCAACGCTGTCAATGCTGACACAGACAAATCTATCTGTGACAGGTAAGTTGGTGAGGTCCTTGGGTGACATATTTTGTATCACTATTAACCAGAAACTTAACTGCATCATCCATATACATAACGGCCTGAATTTTTCCAGCTCCATGACAATGGATGGAAGGGTCAGATTTATTCTTAATTCATTTGGGGCATGGGTGTCACTGTCTGGGCCAATATTTATTGCTCTTCCCTGGCTGCCCTTGAGAAGGTGTTGGTGAGCAGCCTTCTTGAACTGCCGGAGTCAAGGTACTGTGGGTTTACCCACAAAGTCCTTAGGAAAGGAATTCCAGGACAGTGAAGGAAGGGCAATATACTTCCAAGTCAAGATGGTACGTAGCTTAGAGGTGAACTTGCAGATGATGGTGTTCCCATGTATGTGCTGCCATTGTCCTTCAAGATGAAAGCGTTTGAGTTTAGAAGGCGCTGCCTAAGGATCTTCGGTGAATTTCTGCCAGTCAGGTTTGTCCTGAATGTTGTCAAGTACCTTGATTGCTGCTGAATCTGCTCAAGGGATCCTTGATGCCACACTCCATTAAAGATAGCCCTGATATCAATTACCCTCTCCTCACCTCTGGAATATACAGTGAAGATGCTTCAGGATATTTTTTTGGGTAGGATTGGAATTTGGATCGCTACCTATATCATGGATAGGGATCCATTGAGACACATTGTGCGAGTGGAAAAGCGGTCCTTACGGAGCTGAGAAGCCACCTGCTCAATAGACAGGGCATCTCTGCAACAGAGATGGTGGATTGGAAGGATGGGTTGGGGTTGAATCCATTAGAAGCATCATGCCTCATTAGTGAGGCTGCAATTGCTGCCAGAGAGATTTCCCAATCACACCATTTCTTGCTTGTTTTTCCCTTGTTATATGGCCTGGTGTTGCTATTTCCACATTGAGACATCTGGGCAATCGCTAGCCTGCCTCAGTGATGCCTTTCTCTCCCAGTGGCACTTCCAAAGATCTACAGCTGCTAGTCCTTGGACACCTCTTTGATCCTGATGTTGAGAGTCGTGAAGTCGGGAGACGATTCGCTATGTTTCAGATGATTCAATTCTTCATTCACTAAAACCTGTCCAGCATCTGGAAGAAATAAATCAAGAGTGTGATGGAATAATCTCCACTTGTCTGGATGAATGCAATTGCAGAAATATTGAAGAATCTTGACGCAACACAAGA
Organism: Stegostoma tigrinum; assembly: GCF_030684315.1. Taxonomy (NCBI): domain Eukaryota; kingdom Metazoa; phylum Chordata; class Chondrichthyes; order Orectolobiformes; family Stegostomatidae; genus Stegostoma; species Stegostoma tigrinum. The sequence continues at coordinate 165,733,018 of NC_081354.1, forward strand.
AACAATAACGACCCAACTGGCACCCAATCAAAAAATTTTAAGTATTCATTCTCTCCATCACAACACTGTGCACCATCTATAAGGCTTCTCAAGAGAGGAAGCCTGTGACTTGACTGCTTAAAGGAACAAGCATAACCTGTACGTTCACCTCAGAGTCACATACCACCCCTAACATGTAACACATTGACGCTGAATGAAAACCCTTAAGCTCCCTTTCTAACACTCAGAGCATAGCCACAACACATGGACGACAGCGGTTCAAGGCTGCAGCTCACATCAACCACATTCTAAGCGTATGGGAAGAGGAGAGGGCCATTTGGCCCTTGAAACTGCTCTGCCATTCAAAAAGATTATGGCTGATTTGATTTCAGCTCCAATTTCATGTCTGCCCCAAGTGAATTTGAGGAAAACTACATTAACAACAAATTTACACTTAGAAATCAGGCTTACAAATGGCGTGCTTACAATTGCTTTGAAATTTGGCATTCTTACTTCTGTCCTGATGAGTGCAAGATGAAAAGTGTGGGAAACATATCTGCTTTCAGCAATTTTCAAGGATAATTCAGAATAGGCATCAAACATTAGAGGCACCCACTTCCCACGAACAAATAAAGAATGGGAGAATTAGATTTTAGCATGATGAATTAACCCACAATTTCGGTAATACAGAAGTTGTGATTGAAAGTGATATTCCAATTTGCCTGGGATAAATGAGCAAGAAAGAGATAATTTTCTGTTTCAGTGAATGAACAGGCAGTGTATTGATGGACTCAGAAAATAAGTAATATTTACATTAAATGTTGCATTAATAGTGGCTTCCAGTTACAAATATATTTTTCTTTGAACATTTTATTGAAAGCAATTAAAGACCAAAAGCCTTTTTACAACTTGCTTCAATGATAATGCGATAGCTGATTTTATCTGAGATTGCACACATATATAAATGGGAAAAAAATCATCAGGCTTAGCTAAACAAACAGCAGAAGTCCATTCTCCCCCTGGGCTGCTTCTCCATAATTAAAATCAATAAGATCTTCCTTGGAGGATCTCTTTAACCTCATTGGGCTACAGCATTTGAACAGGCAATTTCTAAACAAACAAATAGACTTCCAAATGCCTATAACATCAGAAGAGTCTTAAAGCAGCCTCATTTAGTCAGTTAAGGTAAAACACATTCTGTAAATGTCCCTGTTTGATCATTCTGTAGTGCAGGAAGCATCACAATTTTGTTCTGGTTTCAGAGGATGGTTGTAATTTTAATTTTATTGCCAGGTATTTATATGATTGAGAAATATTGTCCAGTCGAGGCTAGCACTTAAGCTTCTCTTCTTACTTCTCACAGGCTTTCAAATGTAATTTTCCGAAGATTGGCTGCCTATTCGAGGGGAAACCTGATTCTTAGCAGGCTGTAGAATCAGGGCCTGCAATAAAATGTCAGGATTGTTCACCAAGCTCTAGATGGAAGCTTAACTACTAGTGGCTGTTTTTAGCACATTGGTGTGAATTACTTGACTGGTGAAACTAAGCAGCAATTAGACACCTCAGCATTGAACGGAAATGAGAAATTTGCTGTTTGGCCTTCAGACGAGCAGACCCCTACGGGGAGCTGTACACATCTGCCGTCCCCAAAGCCAAAGGCCGATTGGCTTGTAATGACAGTCGCAAGCAGCATTAGAGCTCACTTGTAACAAAGCTTATAATTGGACAAAGGAAACATCTGATCCAATCCTTTATGCTGGTTAAGATTAATTCACTTATTATGATGTTCTTTAAGCAGTCCAACTGCTATAGAAATACTATTGCAAATGTGACTTTCCCACCTCCCTGTCACGAAAATGATACATGTGTGAATATTCTGTTTCATTCAGGCTTTATAAATTGAATGAGCCTTTCAGTGCATTTAATAACAGTTCCATAATTAAACCACAAGCTCATCCTTGCTTTTCCAGGGATATGAAGCACTGCAGGTCATTCTCTTTTAAACAAGTTTGTTTAATATCTAAGAGCACTGAGTTGAAGTAATTACAGTGCTTGTTTTACAATTTTGTTTCCTGAAGGTGCTGACTCATGCTGGGATACAATGCCACTAAAATACAGCCACAGGCCTACACTAAACTATTCTTTTCATACACCCTGATTTATATCCCAGCTAAATCTCTCTTCATCCAACAGACATTTTTTTTCTCTTTGAACATTTTAATTGTTTGAATGTAATTTCACTCCTAAAGGTTTATTTTAACTCTGACTAGGATTTAGGTATTTGGTAGGGGCAAATGGCAATGATGATGTGGCATTAGGCGCAGGTCATTTTAACTCCCTGGCATTGTAAACACTTGTCGGTGAGTCTGACTGTCGTGGTGATGGATCACCGCCCCAAAGTGCTTCTTGACACATAAAATTTTAATTCCAACAAGTGTCTGTATAAAAAAAAGGCTAGCCCAGTCAAAAAGTGACTGCAGATGTAAATTCAATGATGGTATGGTAGGTCCTATGTGGACTCTTGGGAAGTCACACCTGTAGAGAGTCAAGAAACCTTCAAAGGGCAAAGCTATAAAGGAAGAAATACCAAGAGGCTGACTACCTGCCACCCCCTCCCTCACCCCTCAGCAGGAAGTCATATCCTGCAGAAGTACTTGTGCCTTACCCCTCCAAGGATATTTTTAAAAAGTTAAAATCTAAAATCTAATTGCAAGCCCTGTCTGTCTGTGCTAATCCCCTATTAGACAACTGTGTGCTAACATTGAAGGTTCATTTTAAATAGAGCCATTAAACACTTCTGCACTGCAGGCTAAAAAGTTGGAAAATAACACACTCTTACTCTAAGTCCTGTCAAAGGAGACACCATCAAAATAAACCAGGACAAATGAATTTCAACAGCCTGCAAGGCCAAGAATCTCAAATTGGACTTTTTATCAATCGATATCATCATTAAAGCACTGTCCAAAGTAACAGCCACAACATTCCACTATTTACTCTTAATGAGCAACTCAGAGACGGATTTGTAAATCTTTTTATTGTTACTCTTTTAGTAGAAAGTGGGATAGTGTAGGCGCAGGGGCTTAGATTAGTTCACAGGTCGGCACAACATCGAGGGCCGAAGGGCCCATTCTGTGCTGTATTGTTCTATGTTCTAGACTCATTATTATTTATTATTCCTAATCTGTACATATGTGTTGCATTATTATTTCTTTTCACATTTCATGACAAATACACTTGCTCTTTTGTTAACTCAAGAAAGTCTGGTCCAAATCAAGCAGCATCTTAGGAGCATAAAAGCTGACATTTCAGGCCTAGACCCTTTTTTCAGATGAAGGGTCTAGGCCCGAAATGTCAGCTTTTGTGCTCCTAGGATGCCGCTAGGCCTGCCTTGTTCATCCAGCTCCACACTTTGTTATCTCGAATTCTCCAGCATCTGCAGTTACAATTATCTCTGGCCCAAATCAACCTTGTTGCAACCAACTAAGTGAAGTTGGTGTATAAAGAGGAACCAGTTCATCTCTCCTTACTCAGAAGCTTTGCAACTTGGATATTGCTTCAGGAACTGTAACAAATGGGGGAACCTTGCCTGTGTTCTAGTCATGACACTGGCTACAGAATAGAGGGGCCGAACCACCTGCACATAATTTCTAGGACCATTGTTGAGATGTTTCAGAAAGGGAACATGTAACTTTTACAGTGGGGTAACATTCCTTGCTTATACCTGGCTGAGATGAGTAAAAGGGCTCATCTCTGTTTTGGATGCCCCAGAGAAGAAGTGAGGACCAGCATGGAGATAGTCTTCATGATCACATTCAGCAACATCATAAAAACTTTCAAAGAGACCAGCACAGAGAGGGTCAGTATGAGCAACCTTACCCCACTTCCTACCATCACACTCCAAATTAAGTATAATGTTCTTAAATGCACCAAGGCTGATGTCCATTACTGATGCATATATTTCAATACCACCTCACCATCTTTCACTACTCACAATACCTCCACTTCATAGCACCCATCAACATACAATCACAAAGTCACACCAAAGTTTGTCTCCTATTGCTCTGAAAACACACAATTTTTCTTTTCTCCTCTTCTCAGCACACACTTACATCGATGACTTCATACTTCTTAAGGCTGACATTACAATGAACCTACTCCTTATTCACTTCACATCACACAAACTGCAGTTTACATATAACACAACACTCCCTTTCATCATTCTGTTCTTCTTCTTCCATATCTCTCGCGATGCCTGCTATGTGGACAAGCCCTATACATATCTACTCATCAGCTCACTGTTTTCTACCTCTTTCTTTCCACGGAATAATACCAGGCACAATGCCAGGGAGAAGAACAGGAACGGTGGAGGATCCCTCAACATTACTGGAGAAGCACAGCATATTTTGCCATTGCACTTCAGATAGATCTAATGAGATGAAAAGACATGTTGTCCCTATGCACTGGTAAAGCCTCTTGCGTAAAGCCTTCTCGAAGACCCAGATGCCTATGTTGCAGTTTCACATTCCACTAATAACTGAATTGGAAGATTATCGTCTGAAATCCAGTCCCTGATTTGATATGACACAAAAAAATGATATCCAATTTCTTTTGTTACACAATCTTGGTCAACGATGACTTACCTTGAACAAAACAATTGTTAGTTTTTTTTACTAAAGCATGTATTTATAAATATTGCAAGTAGTCTCACAAGAATCAAAGATGGAAACCAGGTGCAGGAAAGAATGGGCTTTTATGACAGAGAGGATGACAGGTGCTAGGGAAGAAGGTTGTTGATGAGTTTCCTAGGCTGAACGAGATAGAGGAGGGACAAAGCATATCGCATAGTGGCTGAGCGATTAGCAGTGCTGTGTTATGACACCATAGAGAAGGGTTTGATTCCATCCTTGGGTGTTTGTCACTGTAGAGTTTGAATGTTCTCTTTGTATCTGTATGAGTTTTCTCCGGGTGCTCTAGCTTTCACCCACTGTCCAATAGTCTGGAAGTTAGGGGGATTCACCATGTTAAGTTCTTGCTAAGGAGGGTAACTCGGGTTATGGATGAGGTTGTTGGTTTGGTCATCAAGCTGACTGGTTATCATTCAGACATTTTGTCACCATTCTAGGTAACATCATCAGTGCAGTCTCTGATGAAGTGATGTTGTTCTGCTCCGCTTGGTATTTATATGATCTGGTCTGTTAAGTTGGGTTATGCCATTACCTGTTCTGTTCTGCATGGGTTTGAATATGGGGTCTAATCCCTTGTTTATTGTTTGCAGTACGGTTTGAAAACCAGGCTTGTAGGAATTTCTGTGCGTGTCTGTGGTTGACTTGAGCCACAATGGTCACGTTGACCCAACTAAACTAATCACATTTATTGTGGATGTGAGTTTGCTCGCTGAGCTGGAAGGTTCATTTTCAAACGTTTCGTCACCATTCTAGGTAACATCATCAGTGAGTCTCCGACGAAGCCTTTATTGTTTATGAGCACCAAGATGAGGGAAAGTTTGTTGTGTCGTTCAGCTGCTAGCTGGTGTTCGTGTATCCTGATGGCTAGTTTCCATCTGGTTTGGCCCATGTAATGTTTGTTGCAGCCATTGCAAGGTATTTTGTTAACTACATTGATCCTGCATGCCATGGGTCTGGGTTCTTTGGCCCTTGTGAGTTTTTGACATAGGAAACTAACTATCAGGATACACAAACACCAGCTAGCAGCAAAATGTCACAATGAACTTTCCCTCATCTGAATGCACTCAGACAATGAAGGCCATCAGTTTAACTGGGACAATGTGATCATCCTAGCTCAAGTCAACCATAGACCTGCATGGGAATTCCTAGAGACCTGGTTTTCAACCCATAATGCAATCAACAAACATGTGGAATTAGAACCCATATACAAACCCATGAAGGACTGAACTGGAAATGACACAAACCAACTTAATAGACCAGAACTTATAATTACGAGGCAGAGTAGAACAATATTGCTTCATTGGAGGCCGCACTGATGATGTTACCTAGCATGGTGATGGAATGTCTGCACAATAACCAGCCAGCTCAGCAAGCAAGCCAACAACCTCATCATGCTAAATTGCCCGTGGTGTGTAGGGATTTGCAGGCTATTTGGGTTAGCCATTGTAAATGCAGGGTTATGGGGATAGAGTGGGGTGCTCATTATTGGGTGGTGTTTCCTGACATGTACAGGGCACACAGCCACCACCAGCCCCTACCTGCACACCCCAAAAAAATACAAAGATTACCTTATGTTTTTTGGTCAGTATACCTTTGAGAGACATATTTATATCATCGCTGCATCATAGTACATGACCTATGGCTATAAATATCTCATAGTCCATTTTAGCCTGTGGTCACTTTCAGCATGACATGCTCCTCTCTAGAAACTACTAGCTCAAAGTTAACCTCAACACAATAATTGTGCATAATTACTGATTTAATAAATACCTATTAGCTTCTTCAATACCATGAAATCCTTTTCCAGTTTCTGATGTTACAAGGGCCCTGTTACATAAAATTAAATAGTCTGCTGGACGCAAATCCCACATGAACAGCAGCTCCAATGTGCCTTCCTGCCAACTTTAGCGATCTTCCCTGTTGGCTGCCCTCCAGCCTATAGCATCATGGAGGGTTTAACTAGCCATTGATCAGCTAGTTAAGGGTTTCAATAAGTCTAATGGTGGGTGGACAAGAAAGAACCTCACCCACTCCTACAAATTATGGGGACTGGATTAGGATTGTCAGGAAGGCAGTGAGCTACTCACATGGCACACTTTATCAAGTGGGGGGAAAGGCATAAAATCCATCCCATACACCACAAACATAGAGCTTTTCATTGTGATTAATGTCTATGAAAGAGGTCATTTTTTTGACAAGAATCTTGAATATAAAAAATTCGAATAATCATCCCTACAAGACTTTCCAAACTAGAAAAGAAATGATAGCAAAATAATAAAGTATTTGCCTTTCTCAGTTACAGATCCCCTTAGTGCTGTAAGCTCAGAGGACCATTCCCATTCTAAAATGACAAGCAGTGGAGAGGCTGAAATAAATTCTAATTAAATTTCACTGACACTGAGCTCCAACAGTATTAATAAAAATGTCTCGTAACTGCTCCTGCATTTGTCTTAACTGTTATCTTAAATATCAAATGGTGTCCTCAAAACGATGTTTTATGGGTTGATATTGGAAGAATATAGCAGATATTTTGGGGTACCAACATGACAAAGTTTCAGAAATTATAATATTTTCTTATAATGCTAAAACCCAAACTGTTGTTGTGAAAAAATTTAAAATTGAGCAGTTCAATTTTTTTACGATATGTTGCTCATCGACTAAAAATTCCACAGAAAAACATTAGCATTAGAGCAATAATACCTGTCCCATTACTGAGTGCTGCAAAGTAAACATGAAATTGATTGAAATATTTGACCTTTTACCCAAAGCTCATGATGCAACAGTGCAATTAGCTATAATTCAGCGCAAAGTTTGAAACTTCAAAGTCCAAGTCCTATCAAAGTGACTAACTCCATACTATCTTTTCTGCTCTGATTTCCACCGACTTCCCACTGTAAGGTTACCCAACTCTGCCCTTGCTTCAACATATCTAAAATGTCCATCCATGCCTTTGTGACTGCCAAATTTGATGATCCCAGTGCCTTGCTGAATGATCTTTCACCTTTCCATCTCCATTAACGTATCCAGAACTCTGTTCAACATATACAACATGCACCGACCCCATGAATTATTTCTGGATCTATTACCTAACACCAATCTCCTGCCTTTTTCTTACATCCTGTAATAACATTCCTATCTATGCAATCATCCAACGTCCTCTTGAATGCCTCAATTAAACCTGCTTCCCCAACATTTCCAGGCAATACATTCCTTATCACAACTACACATTGTGTGAAAACACTTTTTCCTCACATCACCATTGTTTCACCATATCATTTCAAATCTTTGATTTCTCATTTTTTTTCGTTAATGAGCAGAAACAGTTATTCTGTGTCCACTCTGTCTAACCTACTCTGATTTTGAAAGTCTCTATCAAAACTCCACTCAGCCTGTTCCTCTCCGAACAGAACACTCCCAACCTCTTCAAACTATCCTTATGATCTTCTCATTCTTACACACACTCCGGTAAATCACTCTTGCACTCTTTCCAATGTATTCACATCTTTCCTATAATTTTTTTACACTTATCCATGGGCCAAGAGCATCGCACTCTAAGCCAATATTTCTTACTTACCACTAATTAGCCAGAGGGCTGTTAAGAGTCAACCACATTGCTGTGGGTCAGGAGTCACATGCAGGCCAGACCAGGTAAGGATGGCAGTGAGGGCATTAGTGAACCAGATGAGTTCTCTTTTGACAAATCAACAATGGATTCATGGTCATCAGTAGACTCCTAATTCTAGATCTGTATTGAATTCAAATTCCACCATCTGCCATGGCAGCATTCAAGCCCGGGTCCCCAGAACATTACCTGGGTCTCTGGGTTAACAGTCCAGGGATAATACCACTATCCCATTGCCCTCCCACAAACATGCCCACAAACGTTCAACTTACACCATGTGCACAATGATTCTGTCTGTGTGACCACCTCTGGCCCTGCAGTGCTGCGTGATTCTCCAATCCTCCAGCTTCGTTCTCTTGTACATTTTACACACCAATCCCCACCTCCATCCCATCCTTATTGGCTGCCCATTTAACCAGTGACCACTCGAATTACCCTGCCCAAATTTTGCTCCTGCCCTTAAGGGCTAAATTTTACAGAAAAGCAGGGCTGAAAATTCAAGGCAGCAGTTATGGATTAGTTTGCATTTTCACCAGAAGTTAACTGCTAGCGATGTGGGGGATGCTGAGAGTCAATGACTCCCCGGAAGAGATTGTGAGGTGGTAGCCAAACCTCTGAGGTCCCAACAACTCTTCCTGGTAAGATGGATAAATGTCATACAGGGGCATTGTGGGGTGCTCTTGAAAAGCCAACGTTATATTTTCCCACTTCCCACATGCAGAAGTTACCACTTAACAGTCAATTTGTTGACCATTTTTGGCCGTGGGCCTGTGGGAAACTGGTTGACGCTGGACAAATACATTTCACAGGCTGCTTCTATAAAAGAAAGACATTCATTTTATACAGTACCTTTCACAACATCGGGTCATCATAAAGCACTTTACAACTCGTGAATTATTTTTGAAGCGTAGTCACTGTTAGTCTAGGGAGCATGGCAGCCAATTTACATGACAGCAAGCACCTACAAATAATGGTGAGATTGAGCTCAATTTCTCTATGTTAGCTTTATTGGCTGAGGGAAAAAGAGTGATTAGGACTCCTAGAATATCTCCCACATTTCTCTTCAAAATAATGTTATGGGAGATTTTTTGCATCCATTTGATGGAGACTTGTTATTCTGCCTGACAGAATTCTGAGCCGGTTTTGACCACAAGTTCCAGGATGGAGGCACAGCATGGTCTGGAATCTGCCTGTGTCATCTACTCCTTGTAAATTAAATTCATATGCGCATATACTTCCAGACACTGACACAACAAACTAACAAGCAAAAATTTCTTACCTTGGGGAGTGTCCAACCCTAAAGCTGCATTTAAATTCCAATTATTTTCAAAAACAATAGATTGGTCCTCAAAAAGAATTCGATCAGTGAATATGGGCAGAATTGGACAAGAAGTTGAGGCGTGGCCCATCTTAACATTGGCATCACCTTGCTCCTCCTTTTGTGCATCATTTTCACAAGTGGTATAGTGAAATCCTTATCAATTGATTATGATCTAAGGTGGTTACATTTTTTGTTCATGGCCCAACTCACCTTCTTCATGCACAGCTTTCTATTTTACCAAACTCGATAAACATCGAGAAAGTTCAACACAGAAACCGCAGACTGGCAGATTCAGCTTACAGCTTGCTCCAAATAATCTCCATACCGGACAGTGGTCACCAACAAATCAGATCATGCTCCATCCATACCCTTAGATCCATAAACATTGGCATCCAGCATTAGGACATTAGTTCAGCCACTGTTAGAGTATTGCAGGCAGTTCTGGTCTCCCTCCTACAGGAAGGATGTTCTAAAACTAGAAACGTTTCAGAAGAGATTTATGAGGGCTTGGAGGGTTTAAGCTATCAGGAGAGGCTGAATAAGCTGGGGCTATTTTCCCTGGAGTGTCAAAGGCTGAAGGCTAAACTTATAGAGGTTTATAAAATCATGAGGAGCATGGATAGGGTGAAAATGGCAAGATCTTTACCCCAGTGTGAGGGAGTCCAAAACTAGAGGGCAGGTTTAAGGTGAGAAGGGAAAGATTTAAAAGGGGCCAAAGGGGCAATATTTTCACGCAGAGGGTGAGGAGTATAAGAAATGAGCTGCCGAGGGGAAGTGGTGGAAGCAGGAACAATTACAACACTTAAAGGGCATCTGGATGGGTATATGAATAGGAAGGGTTTAGAGGGAAAAGGGCCAAATACTGGCAAATAGGATTAGATTTATATAGGATATCCTATCAGCATGGACGAGTCAGACCAAAGGGCTTGTTTCCGCGCTGTAAATCTCTATGACTCTATGACTCAATATTGCAGCCTCTGAGAACCCCCATGGCAAATATCCAATCCAATTACAATATGTTTCTGCCAAACGATGTTGCACCTTAGCCTGCACCAACACTGTAGTTCTGCAACAAAGACACTGTGTTCTCTGGTGCATAAACCTAGCTTATGGACTGGACAAGGCTGCACCTCTGGGCTACTTGCTTGCTGTCATAACACCCATTCACTCTGAGTCTACGTGGATGCTGATAGCATCCTTGCCTTGCATCATTTTGCCTTTATATTCTTTGCCCCATCAGTCAGAGATGTCAGGTTCACAATGTTTCTATCTTACTTTGCAGATGAATGTTGACACAAAGGAAGGAAGATTGTTGGTGGGTCTCACTCTTGTCAAGGGGGATTATCACTCAAAGGGTCCTGACACATTGAGTCATGGGCAGGCCCTGATATGAGTCCAAGAGCTTTGAAACCCTCAGTCAGCCATTCGGTGTGGACAGAGGCAGGAAGCTCTCAACGTGAGAGGAGCTGAATGTCAAGCAGCCTACCAACTGTCTTGAATTTTTTTAGCCTGTTCAGGTTTTTTTTATTTGTTCATGCTGTGCCAGCATTTATTACTCATCCCAAATTGTCCAGAGGATCTGGAGATGCTGATGATCTGGAGTCACATGAAAGCCAAATGGTATACTTCCTTCCCTGAAAGGTATGAGTGAATCATTAAACAGTGGAGCAGAATTAGGCCATTAAGCCCATCAAGCTTTGTCACCATTCGATCAAGGCTGGAGCCGAGTCATAGAGTTATATGGTGTGGAAACAGATCCTTCAGCTCAACGTGTCCATGCCAACCGGATACCCTAAATTTGTTAGTCCCATTTGTCAGCCTATGGCTGCCTAGAAACCCTTCCTATTCATCTACCCATCCAGGCGCCTTTTAAATATTGTAATGATACCACCTGCCACCACTTCTTTTGGCAGCTCATTGTATACACACACCACCATCGGTAAAAAAATGTTGCCCCTTTTAAATCTTTCCCTCCTGACCTTAAATCTACACCCAATAGTTTTGAACTCACCTACAGCAGGAAAAAGACCTTGGCTATTCAGAGATAGTAGGAACTGCAGATGCTGGAGAATCTGAGATAACAAGGTGACGTTTCAGCATCAGCCTTTCTGAAGAAGGGTCTAGGACTGAAATGTCAGCTTTCCTGCTTCTCTGATGCTGCTTGGCCTGCTGTGTTCATCCAGCTCTACAGCTTGTTATCCCTTGGCTATTCACCCTATCTGTACCCTTCATCACTTTGTAAACCTCTATAAGGGCAACTCTCAAACTCCGATGCCTCAGCCTATTCAGCCTCTCCCTATACCTCAAATCCTCCAACCCTGGCAACATCCTTGTAAATCTTTTCTGAACCCTTTCAAATTTAACAACATCAATAGCAGGGAGACCAGAACTGAACACTGTATTCCAGAAGTGGCCTAACCAATGTGCCATGCATCTGCAATGTGGCACCCCAACTCTTATATTCAATACTCTGACCAATACCAAATGCCTTCTACACTACCCTGTCTATCCACGACTCCATCTTCAAAGAACTATGAACTTGCACTCCAATCTTCGATCTCCCCTTCGTTACCTTCATCTGAAGAGATGAAAAGTTCAATCCCTGCACCAAATCACTCTTTGCTTTATTGTTTTCTGTACAAAGATATTTCTTGGAAATTCCATTCTTATCCCTCTAATGACAATTCTACACTGATTACTCCCACATCACTCACTCTCAAAGAACACATATAAACTGAGTAAACTAAATGCTGCTCCATGTTTCTGATGCCACGAGGCGGACTATGTCTATGGAGAGCCCCAAACAAATGTTAGATCATTGACATGTGGGAATGTCGAATGTTCTGATGCTTCCAGTGGAATACCTTTGGAGCCAAGTCCCAGTGAATCTCTCTGCAGACAGGAAATTAAACGGGGACATTTATATCCACAGTCAAAGCAATTTTCTTGTAGATGGAATTCCCACTGTGGTCTTTGATTATTCTTTTACATGAACTCGCCATAATTTTAAAGACAAGGATAAAAATGAACAGGAATGGGTGTACCAAAATATGGAAAATAATTGCAGATGCATGCTTGAAGAATACCCTTGAATGATTTTCTTGTTTTAAAAATTTCAAAGAGTTCTTGAACTGGTTCCCAGTTTTTGTACTTCTTTTCATTAATATGGGATAGGACTTTGCTTGATACAATTCTGTAAAGATTAGTTGACAACACATTTTATATCTCTCCCCATTTTTAGTCCCATGATAGATTAGGGAGTCAGATTTAAAATTCATTATTATCAGTATTCAATTTTCGTAATTTAACTTTGATAGTTGAGACATTCATTCATTAAGAATGGCCTTGCAAAGGACATTCCTGAAAGAAAATATGAACTGTGATCACTTGACAAGCTCAGACAACCCACATGGTATATACAAAAACCTTTGAAATACCATTTCAAACAAGAGGCACTGAACCTTGGTGAGACATTAAATATTTGTATCTCCTGTTTGCTTCTGAAAACTGCACACATAAGACATCGAACTGTACAGCACAAGAACAAGACCTTCGGCCCATAATGTTGCGCTGAACATGATGACAAATTAAATGAATCCCTCCTGCCTGGCCTTGGTCACACATTGAGAGTTAAAAGGTTGCCTATAATGTTCTAGCTTAAAATGAAACGCTGACACAAACATCAGAATCTGCAAAAAAAAAACACGTCAACAGCAGCCTTTGAGGAAAAAGAGAGGAAGCAACATGGACTGATGACAGCAAGGATACTGGAGGCTCTTCCTATTCCTCCTCTCTCTATCTCAATAACTAGCACTGTTGAAAAAACGACTTATATATGTTTGCTCAGAGATAATTGGAACTGCAGATGCTGGACAATCCAAGATAATAAAGTGTGAAGCTGGATGAACACAGCAGGCCAAGCAGCATCTCAGGAGCACAAAAGCTGATGTTTCGGGCCTAGACCCTTCATCAGAGAGCTCTCTGATGAAGGGCCTAGGCCCGAAACGTCAGCTTTTGTGCTCCTGAGATGCTGCTTGGCCTGCTGTGTCCATCCAGCTTCACACTTTATTATATATGTTTGCTGTTCGGTTTTACTATATTTTCAGTGTAGTCTCTAATAAAATTCCACTCTCTTATGCTCAACAAACCCATAAGACCTTAAGAAATTGGAGCAGGAGTAGGCCATTTGGCCCCTCAAGCCTGGTCTGCCATTTCATCACATTCACTGTCATGCTTTTTTCCTGTAACCTTTGATACCTCTGCTGATCAAGAATCTCTCTATTTCAGCCTTAAATATATGCAAAGACTCTGTCTCCACAACTCTCTGTGATAAGGAGTTCCAAAGATTCTCAACCCTTTGAGAGAAGAAATTCGTCCTTATCTCAGTCTTAAATTGCTGTCCCTTTATGCTGAGACTGTACCCACTAGTCCTAGACTCTCCAATGAAAGGAAACATTGTCTCACCATTTACCCTGTCAAGCCTTTTAAGAATCCAATATGCTTCAATGAGATCACCTCTCATTCTTTCAAATTCCAATGAGTTGTGGTCCCAACCTGTTTAGCACTTATTCATAAGGCAATCCCTCCATACTAGGGACCATCTGACTGATCCTTCTCTGAATTACCTCCAATGAAATGTTATCTTTCCTTATATAAAGGGGCCAGAATTATGTAGAGTATTCCAGATGTGATCTCAGCAGCATCTTGGACAGTTGCACTTGTCTCTCCTTCATGTTTTAGCTGCTGAACTAAATTTAATTGAAGTGTAACAGCAACATGGCGGGAAAGAGAAAAACAAAAATATTTGTTGTGACTGACGAAAAGAGAGTTACAAAGAGGGCAGCTATTTACCTTGCTCACCTGGTCGTGACACAGTATGAACACTGACAACTAACTCACAGTCCTCTGGCCATTTCTGAAGGAGGCCACTGGACCTGAAACAATAACTCTGCTTTCTCTCCACAAATTCCACCAGATCTATGAATTTCTCCAACAACTTTTGTGTTTGCCACCGACCACAGGTCTCCTCAAATCTATATTAAAACAAGGTGAATATGAAAACAATGCCAGATATAAGTGATTTGCTTCTTGCAAAAGAAAGTAGAAGGGTCTAGGCCTGAAACATCAGCATTCCTGCTCCTCTGATGCTGCTTGGCCTGCTGTGTTCATCCAGCTGACACCTTGTTATCTCTGCTTCTTGCAAAAGTTGAGTTTGCACTCTGTTGAATCTACTCAGACCTGCCTCTTAGACTTTGTCCCTGATTAGTGAAAGCAGAAGCCTGGGTGCAAGCCGCTCCTCAGTTGATGTCAATCACTGAAAATTTCTTGGTGAATGAGCAAATCAGCTGTACAGAGATTAGGAGACAAATTTACACAAATCAGGCCCCTCCAAATGAGCCATTTGATATTTCGTTTCATCCAGGCAATCTCCTCAGAGCAGCCTGGGAACAAGTACAGGTGGAGCATCAAAGCCAAAGACTTTCAGCCATGTCACAGCCACAGCCATTATAATATCCCGAACGGGAACATTTCCACTTCATCCTAATGCCCTGGACAGGTCATGTTTCAAGTTTGTCCAAACCTGTCTGAGGATATCTTTGTGTTGAGGACCCCCGGTTCACAACTAGCCTGAGCAGTGCCCAGATCTCCTGGTAGCATTGCGGAGGTTTCAAGAATCATTTAATGAGCAGCAAACAAGACAATGCAATACCAAATGTAACTAACCTTAACAATATTCTATGAAACTGCCACAATTTGTGGTTTATTACCACCTTGTATCCCAAAGTCCAAACAATCACTCAATTCTGACTCTAATTTTTTTTTCAAACAAAGTGTATTCAGGCGAAGAACGCAGATTGAAAACAAATATGGAAATCACTGGAAAATCTCATCAGGTCTGTGGATGGAAATCAAAATTAAACTTGTGATCAGAGATAATAGGAACTGCAGATGCTGGAGAATCCAAGATAACAAAGTATGGAGCTGGATGAACACAGCAGGCCAAGCAGGATCCTGAGATCCTAGGATGCTGCTTGGCCTGCTGTGTTCATCCAGCTCCACACTTTGTTCTCTCAGAGTTAAACTTTTTGGGTTCAACAACCCTTCCTCAGAACTCCACTTACAAAATTTCTGTCTTTGTTTCAGATTTCCAGCATTCCTAATTCTTTTGGTTCTTTTTGAAAACGAATATGCTTATTCACTACAGTGTCTATAGCCTTGTCAATTAGAATAAACGTTCCCCAGTGAAGAGACAAGCATAATTGGCGAAAACCTCAGAAGGCCTTGCAGGTCTGCTATGATTTTAATTAGTGTTCCTCTTTTAAAATCTTTTACCATGATAAAATGTAACATATTTATAACCTAATAATTATGTTGGTAAATACATACTGCACACTGATGAGGCCAGATACTGTAATAAATTAACATTCCAGACAATTAAAATTAACTATATGTGCCATTAAAATGAATCTAAACAATGCAAAAGCATGTAATTGTCTATTACTGGAGAGAAGCAAAGGTCAATTAATTTCTTTTTCTCCCTTAGATACAATTATTGTCATAAATTGGACTTAATTTACAGATAAAAAGGTTAACGTGGAATTGCTGTGATTCCCACCATGTTTATCAATGTAATAAGCATTAATTATTAAACATTACAAGAATCACAGTTCATAGAAATAAAGCCAATGGATTTAAGATTTTTAAGGAAAAAGTTGATAGATTTGCCCTCAAACCTTTAATCCGCTTAATATCAGAGGTAGGAATGTTAGCGGATCAACACAAAATCTTTACTTCACAAAATAAGAGCTCATGGTGGAGGGGTAACATATTACCCTCCATAGAGAATGGTTTCCTTACAAGAAACAGAGAGTAGACATAAGAAAGCAGCCACTTTATGTCTGGCAGGATGTAATAAGTGATGTGCCACAGCAATCAGTAATGGGACCTCAAAGATTTACAATTTATAACAAAGACTTGAATGATGGAACTAAATGTATAGTTACTAAATTTGCTGATGGCGCAAAGACATTTGGAAAAATAAGTTGTGAAGAATTCAAACAGACTCTGCCGAGAAGTATAGACAGGCTAACTGAGTAGGGGACTGTTTGGCAATGGAATACAATGAGAGAAATGTGAACTTCTCCATTTTGCAGGGCAAACAGAAAAGCAGCATATTATTTAAATAGAGAAGGATTACAGAACTCAACAGAAGGATCTGTGCATTCTGGTAAATGAATCACAAAGGTAGTGAAAGGAAAGGTCCCATAGTCCTATCGCACCATGAGGCTGCTCTCCCATTAGAGAGAGACAACTGGTGGTGGTTTGACCCAAGGTTTGATTTGATTTGATTTAATTTATAGCAGTCACATGCACCTAAGTATAGTGAAAAGCTGTACAGGCAGATCATATTAAGCAAGAACACACAGATCATTGGGCGCTTGTAGTGAGGCAGTCAGGTTATACTGCACAGGAGGTGTGCCAAGCAAGATCAACAACTTGTGAAATTAGAGAGTCCATTCATCAGTCAATAACAGCAGGGAAGAAACTGTTCTTGGACCTGCTGGTGCATGTGTTCAAGTTTCTGTGTCTTCTGCCTGACAGAAGAAGTGAGAGCATTATTGGGGTGTGAAGTGTCTTTAATGATGTTGGCAGCCTTTCCGCATCAGCAGGCCATGTAAGTGGAGTCCATGATTGGGAGGTTGATTTCTGTGATTGTCTAGGCTGTGCATACAACCTTCTGTAGTTTCTTATGGTCTCAGGCAGAGCATGTGCCATACCAGGCCATTATGCACCCAGACAGTATGCTTTCAATGGTGAGTCTGTAGGAATTGGTGAGGATCCTTATGGACACGCCAAATTTACTAAGCCATCTGAGGAAGAGGCGTTGTTGTGCCTTCTTGACTGTCATATCTACATGGGCATCCAGGACAGGTTGTCAGTTATCGTCACTCCAAGGAACATGGTCTCAACCCTCTTGCCCTCAGCTCCTTTGATATAGATGAGGCATATTCTCCTCCTTTCTTCCTGAAGTCATTGATTCTTTAGATTTGCCAACATTGAGAGAGAGATTGCTATCATTTCACAATTTCACTAAGCACTCTATCTTCTTTCTGTACTCTGACTACTTGTTGTTTGATATTTGTCCCACTGTGATGGTGTCATCAGCAAACTGCACAGCCGCGCATGTACGGAGGGACAGTCAGGGGCTGAGAATGCATCTTGGGTGGCTCTAAATTTGAGGGTTATTGTGGAAGAAGTGAAGATGTCTATCCTCATTGAGTGTTGTGAAGGAACCTGAGGATGCAGTTGCAGAAGGCGGAGGTAAGGCCTAGGTCTCGGAATTTTGAAATCAGTCCGGAGGGTATTATGGTGTTGAAGGTAGGACTGTAGTCAATGAAAAGGAACCTGACTAAGATGCCATTGTTGTCCAGAATTTCTAAGG
This sequence comes from Stegostoma tigrinum, assembly GCF_030684315.1. Taxonomy (NCBI): domain Eukaryota; kingdom Metazoa; phylum Chordata; class Chondrichthyes; order Orectolobiformes; family Stegostomatidae; genus Stegostoma; species Stegostoma tigrinum. The sequence continues at coordinate 165,751,068 of NC_081354.1, forward strand.
ATGAGTGCAGGGCTAGGGGAATGGCTTCTTCTATGGATCTGTTACGTCAGTAAGCAAATTGTAAGGGATCGAGGCAAGTGAGGAGACTGGAGTTGACGTGGACCGTAACCAGCCTCTCAAAGTGCTTCATAATTATTGGGGTCAGGGCCAGCAGGTGGTGGTCAGTAAGGCACATTGCATGTGCTTTCTTTGATACAAAGATGGTGGTGGTTTTCTTGAAGCGGGTATGGACTTCAGCTGGTAGGTGGGAGAGTTGAAGATGTTGGCGAATAACTCTGCCAGTTAGCCCGCAGAGGATCTGCATGCTTGACCATGAATACCATTTGGGCCTGTCGTTTTCCTTGGGTTGACTCCCAGAAAGAAGGATCTGCCATCTGCAGTGGTGACAGACACAACAGTTGTGTCCAGGGCTGCTGGGGCAGGTGACACAACATCCTTGGCATTCTGCTCAAACTGAGCATAGAAAGCATTGACCTGTATACTTTGTGCCGTCGCCTCTGCTGGGCCTGTCCTCCCAGTGAGACAGGACATATCCAGGGATTGTGATGGTAGTGTCTGGGACATTGTCTATAAGGTATGATTCTGTAAGCATGACCATGTCACGCTGTTGCTTAACTAGTCTGTGAGATAACTCTCCCAATTTTGTGACTACACCCAGTGAGGAGGACTGTGCAGGATCCATGGGGCTGTTTTTGCTGTTGTCTTTTCTGGTGCCTATGTCGATGCCCAGTGATCTGTCCAGTTTCATTTCTTTGACCCTTTGTAGCGATTGGTACAACTGAGATCACAGAATCCCTACAGTGTGGAAACAGGCCCTTCGGCCCAACAAGTCCACACTGACCCTCAGAACATCCCACCTTGATCCATCTCCCTATAACCCACCCAATCTACACATCCCTGAACACTACGGGCAATTTAGCATGGGCTATCCACATACCCTGCACATCTTTGGACCATGGGAGGAAACCGAAGCACCCAGAGGAAACCCACACAGACACAGAGAGAATGTGCAAACTCCACACAGACACCAGAGGGTGGAATCAAGCCCAGGTCCCTGGCACTGTGAGGTTGCAGTGCTAACCACTGAGCCAACGTGCTGCCCAAACTGAGTGGCTTGATAAGCCATTTCAAAGGGCAGTTAAGAGTCAACCACATTGCTGCTGGTCTGGAGTCACATGTAGGCCAGACCAGGTGAGGGTGGCAGATTTCCTTCCCTGAAGGACATTAGTGAACCGGATGGGTTTTTCCAACAATTGTCAGTGATTTCATGGTGATCAGTTGATTCTTAATTCCAGACTATATTTTGGTTATTGAATTCAAATTCCACCATCTGCCGTGGTGGGATTTGAACCTGAGCCCCCAAAACATTAGTTGAGTTTCAGGTTTAATAGTCTAGTGATAATACTATTAGGCTATTGCCTACCCTAGTGATGATAAGGTTGTCTTGGCCTGTCTCCTGTTAAACCCACAGCTCTGCCATTTGCCTCTATATCCGCACCATCCTCTCACTCATCAGCAGTAGTGTTCCCCTTCGTCCCGACCAAAGCAAATTCCTGGCCCCAGTGTAACTCTTCACAAATTTCCCCTCCTTTTTTGAGCAAGGTTATGCAGAGTAGAGCAGAACACAGTAATCCCGGACACTCATTCTGGCAAGGACTGAAGCTTTCACTTGAGTGATGCAAGCAGCAGAACCCCATCTTTAACACTCTAACAGCCTGCTGTACTGTTGCCTGTGTAGTCCCTCTACCCACAGGTTAAGGGCTGGTATCATTAGTAGTCCTCTGCAGGAATCCTCTGTCGTTTAACTGCCAACTATGTAGTTGATGAGGGGGAGCAATGACTTGTGGCGACTACAAATTGGTAAAGATGTAAGCACCATGAGAGGTCCTTGGATAGAATGGGAGCACCTGAAGGATTGGTTTCATGCTGTCACAGACTAGCTGTGCATTCAGAGAGAGAAACTAGTTTCTGCTAATGAATGCTACTGGCCAATCCCATGAACCTAAAACACAACATGTGTTGAGTCAATTGTTCTGTTCATTGTGGAAAACCTATGATGGAGCAAATCCAACAGCAGTGACTCCTGGCTCTCAGTGTTAGAAGTGAATTTAACAAAATCATTTGTGTCTGAAGCAAATCATTTGCTCCACTCCATCTACAGTAAGTGCACTACCTCACCCTCCAGCTTCCAAGAACAGCTCATAGCTTTTCACCAATTCAAACCAAAAATGAGATACTTATTAGCAAAGGCTAAACAGGCTAGCACTACTTCCCCAAGCAAGTACAAACTGGGAGTTGAGTTAATAGCGGTCTCTAAAAATATTAACAAGTTTAATAGAAACCATGTAGGGGTGTTTCCACCTGACAGCAAGACCAGAACTAGGAACGATAAATAAAAGATTGTCACTCCTTTATGTTTGTTCAAAGGATGTGGGTATCACTGGATTGTCTAGCATTTACTCTCCGTTCCTAACTGCAACAGGATTAGCCTGAGACCTAGCCCAAGCCCAAGCCCTAGCCAGAACTTTCATCCCAATCCTAAACCCAAGCTAGATGGCAAAGACTCAATCACATTGAAAGTTCTGGATCACATGTAGTCCAAGCTAGATAAGGTCAGCAGATTTCTTTCTCAAAAGATCATGGAATCATGGAATTGTTACAGCATAGAAACAGGACATTCAGCCCATTATCTGCCCATCACTTACTGCCAATCTCCTGCCTTTTCTCCATACCCTGCACAGCATTTCTTTCCAAATAACCACTTGAGCCAGCCACAACAACCTATCCAAGCACCACATTCCATACCCGAACTACTCACTGCATGAAGGAGTTTTTTTTCTCACATCACCCTTGCTTTGTTAGCAATTTAAATTTAATCATTTCAATTATTTGTGAACTAGATGGGATAATTTTAAGCCAATGGTTACAGCTAGCTTAGTATTTAAATCTGTACTTTTTGTTGCATATAGATTTCATTATGTGCAACGGTGGAATTTGAATCAATGTCCCAGAAAAAAATGTTAATGCATTGATAAACTGCAATATTACAACTCCACCACTGCCACCCACATCAAACCTGCCCAATCTCTGATAATGACAAAGAAATTAAACCCATTCATTATGGGCTTTTTTGGCAGCAATCCCAAACACACAGACTCCACCATGAAAGAAAACTAGAATCATGGAACCATAACTCATACAGTACAGAAGAGGTCCTTCAGTCCATTAAGTCTATACATTAAATTTACACTAGCCCCACTTTCCAGTACTTGGTTCATAGGGTTGAACGTTATGGCAATTCAAGTGCTTATCCAAGTACTTTTTAAAGATTGTGAAGTTAACCACCTCAACTGGCTCCCAGATCCAGACTCTCACTACCCTCTGGGTGAAAACAGTTTTCGTCAACTCTCCCCTAAACCAGGCTAGTGGTTTGAGTGCATTACAATACCATCATCTCCAACGTTCTCTCTCCAATTCCAACATCATTACCAGGACATAAATCACTGTCCATTCCTTGTCACTGGGTCAAAATCTTGTTACTCATTACCTAACTACACTGAGAGTGCAATTGCTAGAGAAACTGTAGGGCACATGAAGGCTCAACACCCTATTTCCAGGGACAGTTATGGATGTGCAGTAAATCCTGAGCGTAAAGATAGAACATTTCTGAAGGCCTACATTATTGGACCGCATTTTGGGTTAAAGTTCTAATAAATGTTTGCTTCCTAATTGAATGAGCATTGGTCTTGTTCCCTGTAGATTCTGGGTCTTCGATCTTTGGAGCATGCTTATGTTGTTGTTCATTGATGGGTCTCACTGTCTGTTCACCAGCTGCAGCAGAACATGTGTTCTGTTGAAGAAAATGGCAAGAGAATTATGGCACAAACCACCTCTTTCCACGGTGATATCACTCCTGACACTGTAAAAATGACCTGATTCGTATTTGTTCCCTTCTCCTGTGTAAGAGTTTATGTAAGAGAAGAGCAAAAAGAAAGTACAGTCATATCTGAAATGATGAGATGAGTAAGTGTGAAATATTCCAATATCAAGTCTCAGGACTTATTCCCACTTCTCAATTAACTACATTAGGCAGAGTGTCAGAAACTAATTACACAAATATTTATGGGCATCTCTGATGTGAGTGCCAAGCCTCCCAAAGCTTAATTCTGTTTCATTGTGTTAAAATCTTCTACAACAAGCCAGTCACCGAAACTCTTGAGATTGGCATTTAAGCCATATATATGCTGTGACTCAGGTAAATTACTTGAAAAGAAAAGTGCATGCACAGAATTTCTGACTACACAAAGTGCGAACACTTTTGCAATTCCCAAAGCATTCAGACAGCTGCTGTCTGACCCTGAACACATTTGTGCTTGTGTAGATGAGTGCACGGCAAAGTTTTGAAACTGCTGTTTGATATATTAAAAGTGTAACTTTCACTTGATTCATGGATCTCAGGACATCACAGGGCATTTTACATTCAATAAAGTACAATCACTGTCGTAATGTATGAAACACTGCAGTCAATTTACGCTCAGCAAGGTCTCCACAGACAGAAGTAGGCTGACCAGATAATCACTTTCTCTGCGATGTTGATTGGGGGATACATATTTGCTCAGGCATCAGGGAGAACACCCCTGCTTGTCTTCGAAATAGTGCCAAGAAATCTTTGATGTCCTGTGAAGGTGTCCATGGGACTTCAGGGTAAAGTTTCAACCAAAAAACTGCAGTACAACACCCTTCTCTATTTTGTGATCAAGTCTCTGGAACTAGAAGCATGAACCCACAGCCTTCAGAAGCAAGAGAGTTGCCTATTGAGTCACAGCTGACAACTATATAACTTAGAGGAATCCATTAAGATATCTTATTTATTGTTTGCCTGCCACATGGAGCAAATGCCTGCTGTCTCTGATCCGTAGAATGTGGTACTAATTCAGGTTTTACTTCAGGTGCTGCCTGCACATAAGAGGGTAATCATAGCTTTCGTCCAGCTTTCAACTAAAGTATAACTGGCTCAACCTATCCATTTAAAAAAGAAAGAAGAAAAGTGAAAGCACCACTGACTTCACGCTTTGTTCTCTGACACCATCCATCTTTCCAAATTGATTTTTGATATCTACAGTGACCTGAAAGCAAGGCACAGCGATAACTCTCGGAAAGTAGAAAACAATATTATTCCCACAAATATGAATTACTCTTCGGCAGGTTAAATCTACTGTGCAATGAATTATGTGACCCCAGAGCTCCTATAATTCTTTTGAATTTTACAGAGTCGTGAGAGAGAGCACACAGCTCTGACAAGCACTTAACAGCCAAAATCAGTCCTGAACAGCTCTCCTGGACATTTGATTTAGCCATTTCAGCCTGACGTTCCCTGTCAATTTAGTTTTCGGAGTTGGAAGAAAATGACATTCATCCATTTCGAAACTTATAGATTTCATTTGCTGATCATTTCTCACAATACAATGCAATTTTTTTTGTGGTCATCTATCCCCAATTCACCCCCAGGTTCAAAAAACACATGAATGCTAAACAAAATGTCAACAAAAATGAGAAAAATGGACTAGCTGAAGTTGAGATATGTGTGTAAAAGAGACACTGTACATGAGCACAGCAAGTTGCTATTTTTCAAACCACGGTATTACTTTCCCAATGATTGACCTGTCAATTTCACCCCTTCAAACCCAACTAACCGACGATCCCTGTGAAACAAAAGCCTCACTGTCAGTACATGCATTAATGCTACGTACTGCAAACAGGCCTGACAGATATATTGTATATTTAAAAATGTATGAGTGCTATATTTAAACAAATACATCTATTTAAATGGGTGTCAGATACGTTATGTTTCACATCAAGGCTTCCTGTAACATTTCTATGTCAGTCATGTAATTGGAGACAGGCAATTAAAAATATGGTAAATCAGAATCCTTTAACTACAATGATAAAAAGCAGTAGATTTCTGGTGCATTTCATACAAACATCGATCATAAATAGAAGCCATGCCTCCGAGGATGGTGGAAGCAGATTCAATGATATCTTGCAAAAGGGAATTGGGTAAATAGTTAGAGGGAAGAAAAGTAAGCTGGGATAATAGAAACGGATTGGACAGATCCTTTAAAGAGTTTATAGGAGATGGGCTAAATAGCCTCCATCAGCTCAGTATGATCCTATAGACACTCGAATATTGATCCAGAAGTTTTAGAAATGACCCAGCTGTATTATAAAGCTCAAAGCTAACATCCAAGGAGCTGTGTTATACCCTGCAGACAGGACGAGCCATCATAATCCTTTATTAGTATCATGGAATCTTGCATCCAAGTCCCCCTGGCCCAAAGTAGTAGCGGAGTAGGACGCTTCACCCAGAGCTCGTCTGCTCTGCGCGTTCTTCTGTTTTTCACTTTTCTTCCCCCCCTTGATGCCTTTTCCCTTTTCTCTTCCGGCCTCCAACGATGACTCCCGGCCTCTAGCTACGACTCCCAGCCTCCTGTGGTGATCCCATGACGACTTCCCGTAGCAGCCTCCCTGGGCAGCTGTCTGGCTTGGCAGGACAGCACCCCCACCCTCAACACAGTGTGGCATTCTGGAGAGATCTCCTAGATTCATGATCCTCAAAATGAAGCCTGATACGGTCAGGAGCCTGGCCCCGGTAGGTTCTGGATCCTGGGCCCGGTGATGTCTGGAGCTAGGGCCCAGTGCTGAGTGGATCGAGGGCCTGGTGCTGACTGGAGCCAAGGCCTGATGCAAACCTAAGATGGCACTGTAAGTGGCAGTGTATGAACTTTTCACTGCATTCATTCAGTATATGTGACAATAAGGCTGATTCAATTCAGTTCGAATAGAAGGAGGACCTTCGGGTGATTCCACTGTGTCACTTCTGTGGAAGACCTACCAATTATATCACTCCCCAAAGCTCTGTTTGTTTTCCCTTTTATAGTTTTGTTCCAATTTCCTTCTGAAATTATAAATGAACCTGATTCAAACATCCTTTCAAGCAATTCATTCCAGATCACAAAATGTTGTCAAGTTAAAAAAAGTTCCTTCTTTCCCATAACTGTCAAATTATTGGCTATATTTAGATTTACATTGAATTTAAATAGACAGCTGATGACAGTTCAATGAGCTATAGGCCACTAAATGCACAGCATGTAATACAGTATTAAACCAGGATACAACACAAAATCTTGTGTTTGGATTTCATAACTTCTAAATTGCAATGCCAAATCACTTCTGATCCCCATGACACCACCTAATGCCAGATCACCCTCATTTCACAACTCCTGCAGAATCCAATGCACATTACACCAACCTAACAATCCCATCTCCCAATCTATCCAAACCCCACCAGTCCTGACACCATCCTTCCCTTGTCTCAACTCCGAATCATTATGTTGTGATCTTGCTGCTTCCAGCATTCTGCTGACCTGACCCCCACCCCCACAAACTCACGCATGTCACATTGCTGAAGTCAAGTCCTCTTGACTTGCCCCAACATGACTATCTTGACCCAGTCCAACACCCAGGCCTGCCCTAACTTAACCCCACACTCTCAGCCCCACTTACCTGACAAACCCCCTGATGCAACCAACCACCCTTACTAGAACGATGTCCCACATACCCAACCTTACCGGATTTCCACTCCCTCCCCACCCCAAATGGCTTGACACATTCCCCCACCCCCCCACCCCAGCCCAAATCCCTAAGCCTCCCTAAGCACTCATCTACTTCCTTTGCATGTTGACATCCTGCCAACCTGGCACTTTAGCCATCTCATCCATCCATTTCTATCTCATCCACCTCATGCACCCAGCATCCTACCCACTTGCCACCCATCCCTGCCACCCACCTGGCACCATTACCCCCTCACATACCTGACAAAGTTACTCATTCACAGTGGTAATTTAAGTGTCTGCTGGACATTTAAATGATGGTATATTGAACTCAGTGCTGTGAAAGGGGAAGTGGTTTCTATGATGATATTCTCGGCAGTTGGATTACACAAACATAGAAACACAGAAGATAGAAACAGGTGGAGGCCATTCAGCCCTTCAAGCCTGCTCTGCCATTCATCACAATCATCACTGATCATCCAACGCAACTGCGTAATCCTGCTTTCTCCTAATAACCTTTGATCCCATTCACCTCAAGTGCTAAATCTAACGGCTTCATGAATATACTCAATGTTTTGGCATCAACTACTTCCTGTGGTAATGAATTCCACAAGCTCACCACTCTTCGGTTGAAGAAAGGTCTCCCCATCTCCATTCTAAATGGTCTACCCTGAATCCTCAGACTGTGACCCCCTGGTTCTGGACACACCCACCCATTGGAAACATCATATTTGCCTCTAACCTTTCCAATCCTGTTGGAATTTTATAAGTCTCTATGAGACCCTCCCCCTTCATTCTTCTGAACTCCAGCGAAAACAATCCCAAGCTGGTCAATCTCTCCCTATGCGCCAGTCCCGCCATCCCCAGAATCGGCCTGGTAAACCTTCACTGAACTCCCTTGAGAGCGAGAGCATCCTTCCTCTGAAAAGGAGACCAAAACTGCACACAGTAATCTAGGCGTAGCTTCAATCCTGGAAATGGCCGTAACAGCAGGCCCTATCGAGGAATCTTAGCTGCAGAAGTCATCAAAATTAATTGGTCACTTCTTTAATCTGATCAGAGTCTGAAATATGGTTTCCAGTCCTGATTGGGTTTCTGCACCATTCTGATGCTATTGCTGTGGGTCTGAAATCTCATACAGAGCAGGCCACTCAGCTCCTGACTTCATTACAGCCTTGGTTCAAACATGGACAAAAGAGCAGAATTCCAGAAGTGAGGTGAGAGTGGCAGCCCTTGATATCAAGGCTGCATTCAACCAAGTGTGGCATCAAGGAGCCCAGCAAAACTAGAATCAATGAGCATCAGTGGGCAAACTCTCTGGTGGTTGGAGTCATACCTGACGCATAGGGAAGATGGTCATGGTTGTTCAAGGTCAATCATCTCAGCTCCAGGGCATCTCTGCAAGAGCTCCTCAGGGTAGTGCGCTAGGCCCAACCATCTTCAGCTGCTTCATCAATGACTGTCCCTCCACCATGAGGTTAATAGTGGGGATGTTCGCTGATGATTACAGAATGTCCAGCACCATTCATGACCTTCTCAGACACTGAAGCAGTCCGTGTTCAAATGCAACAAGATCTGGACAATATCCAGGATTGGGCTGACAAGTGGCAAGTAAAGTTCATGCCACACAAACGCCAGCCTATGACCATCACCAATAAGAGACAATCTAACCACCAACTATTGACATTCAGTGGTGTTACCATCACTGAATTCCCCACTGTCAACATTCTGGGTGCTATCATTGACCGGAGACTCAACTGGACTCACCACATAAACACAATGTCTACAAGAACAGGCCAGAAGCTAGGAATACTGCAGTGAATAACTCATCTCCGAATTCCTCAAAGCCTGTCCACCATCTACAAGGCACAAGTCAGGAGTGTCCAAGATAATAAAATGTGAGGCTGGATGAACACAGCAGGCCCAGCAACATCTCAGGAGCACAAAAGCTGACGTTTCGGGCCTAGACCCTTCATCAGAGAGGGGGATGGGGTGAGGGTTCTGGAATAAATAGGGAGAGAGGGGGACGCGGACCGAAGATGGAGAGAAAAGAAGATAGGTGGAGAGGAGAATATAGGTGGGGAGGTAGGGAGGGGACAGGTCAGTCCAGGGAAGACGGACAGGTCAACGAGGTGGGATCAGGTTAGTAGGTAGGAGATGGAGGTGCGGCTTGGGGTGGGAAAAAGGGATGGGTGAGAGGAAGAACAGGTTAGGGAGGCAGAGACAGGTTGGACTGGTTTTGGGATGCAGTGGGTGGAGGGGAAGAGCTGGGCTGGTTGTGTGGTGCAGTGGGGGGAGGGGACGAACTGGGCTGGTTTTGGGTTGCGGTGGGGGAAGGGGAGATTTTGAAGCTGGTGAAGTCCACATTGATACCATTGGGCTGCAGGGTTCCCAAGCGGAATATGAGTTGCTGTTCCTGCAATCTTCGGGTGGCATCATTGTGGCACTGCAGGAGGCCCATGACATGTCATCTAAAGAATGGGAGGGGGAGTGGAAATGGTTTGCGACTGGGAGGTGCAGTTGTTTATTGCGAACCGAGCGGAGGTGTTCTGCAAAGCGGTCTCCAAGCCTCCGCTTGGTTTCCCCAATGTAGAGGAAGCCACACCGGGTACAGTGGATGCAGTATACCACATTGGCAGATGTGCAGGTGAACCTCTGCTTAATGTGGAAAGTCATCTTGGGGCCTGGGCTACGGGTGATGGAGGAGGTGTGGGGGCAAGTGTAGCATTTCCTGCGGTTGCAGGGGAAGGTGCCGGGTGTGGTGGGAACCCTGCAGCCTAATGGTATCAATGTGGACTTCACCAGCTTCAAAATCTCCCCTTCCCCCACCGCATCCCAAAACCAGCCCAGTTCGTCCCCTCCCCCCACTGCACCACACAACCAGCCCAGCTCTTCCCCTCCACCCACTGCATCCCAAAACCAGTCCAACCTGTCTCTGCCTCCCTAACCTGTTCGTCCTCTCACCCATCCCTTCCTCCCACCCCAAGCCGCACCTCCATTTCCTACCTACTAACCTCATCCCACCTCCTTGACCTGTCCGTCCTCCCTGGACTGACCTATCCCCTCCCTACCTCCCCACCTATACTCTCCTCTCCACCTATCTTCTTTTCTCTCCACCTTCGGTCCGCCTCCCCCTCTCTCCCTATTTATTCCAGAACCCTCACCCCATCCCCCTCTCTGATGAAGGGTCTAGGCCCGAAACGTCAGCTTTTGTGCTCCTGAGATGCTGCTGGGCCTGCTGTGTTCATCCAGCCTCACATTTTATTATCTTGGATTCTCCAGCATCTGCAGTTCCCATCATCACTGATACAAGTCAGGAGTGTGCTGGAATACTCCCCACGTTCCTGGATGGATGCAGCTACAACAACACTCAAGAAGCTTGATACCATCCAGGACAAAGCAGCCCGCTTGATTAGCAAAACATCCACAAGCATCCACTTCCTCCACCACCGACACTCAGTAGCAGCAGTGTGTACTACCTACAAGATGCACTTCAGAAATCCATCAAAGATCCTCAGACAGCATCTCCTAAACCCACAGCCACTTCCATCTAGAAGGGCAAGGCCAGCAGACATATGGGAATACCACCACCTCCAAGATCCCCTCCAAGTCAATCACCATCCTGACTTTAAAATATATCGCCGTTCCTTCACTCTTGCTCGGTCAAAATCCAGGAATCCTGTCCCTAATAACATTGTGGATCAACCCACTGTAGCGGTTCAAGAAGGCAGCTCACCACCACCTTCTCAAGGGCAGCTTGGGATGGGCAAGAAATGCTGGCCAACCAGCCACACCCACATCCCACACATGAACTGAAACAAAAATGTAAGGATGACAGATCTCTTTCTCTAAAGGACATAAGCGAACTAAGTTTTTTTTAACAGCAATCAGCAATGCTTTTATGGTCATCGTTAGGATAGCACTTTTAATCCACAAATGTCCCCCATTGCCATAGTAGTGTTCAAACCCATGTCTCCAGAACATTAGGTGCAGTTTCCTCATTATTAATCCAGTGGCATTATCACTTTGCCACTCTCTCCCTGTGGGAACTTAATGGAGTGAACACCTGAAAGATACTTGTGGAGAAGACTAGAAATGAGGACACAAATTTAAAATAGGTGGTCTCACTTTTGATCGGGATGTGGAGAACTTTGTTCTGACAGAGGGTTGTTAGTCTGTGGTATTGTCTCCTTCAGAAAGCAGTGGAGATTGAGTCATTGCGTTTATTCAAGGCTGACTTGAATGCATTTTTGATACATAAAAGAGTCAAGGGTTACATGGGACAGGCAGGAAATTGGAGTCAAGACCACATCAGATCATCTGTGAATTTATTGAATGAGAAGCAAGGTTTGATGTACCAAATGGCCTTATCCTGCACCTATGTTACTCTTATAGATTGTCACCAACTGACACTGTTATAGAAAAGCATAAAGATTGTAACTCTTCTTAATATGCAACTGATCAGTACAGTTATATTTGAATTATCAGCTTTGATCTAAAATGAGTGCCCACTTTACATCTTGTCTTATTTCTGTTCCTTTAAATTGGCTACAAAGCTTACAGTTCCTCTCCATGAATGGCCATTTCTTCTTCATTGAATGCCAGCTTGAACATTAATTCACTAGAAAGAGGATTGAGGGAGGCTTGGAAGAGGTAAGGGTCTAATCTATGAAGACAATTCTCAGAACTCATGACATCAAAGCTTTAAGGAAACAGACAATTCAGACCTGAAATAAGAGGATCGAAAGCATGGACCTGACAAGGTTTTATTTTGTGCACTTATTGAAGAGCTGACAGACGTGTTTAAGCAATTAACAAAACTCGAGCAGGAGAGGTTAAAAATCAATTTTGCCAAGAGCAAAGTAAATACTTAAATAGCCTTTTGCCAAAAAGCACTTAATGCTGCATTAATGAGTTCTCACAACGAGGATTGAATAAATATGTTTAAGAATATAATCTGAAATTGTAGAAATTAAGTAAGGTAACTCATCATAGAGTACAAGCAACTCACTCATTGGACAGTGACATTTGGTTATGTATAGCTCAAGAGGAATGACTTCACAAGCATGTGGCAAGGTGAGGAGGCAGGCCTTAATGAACTCCCAAAGCCTGTACAGGGATTGAGCCCTGTTAATTGTGTGTGTGTGTGTGTGTGTGTGTGTGTGTGTGTGTGTGTGTGTGTGTGTTTTGGGGGCAGGAGGTGTGGCTTGCGTTCTTGATCATAGGGAGTCAACTATTTGTCAGCAACTTTCCAAAAATATATTGTTCCAATGTCCTCTCAATGCCATTTTCGTATATTCCAAAGCTGGAAATATGAAATTCTGAAGTACAAAGGAAAGCAATTTCTTGACATACTATTTCAGAGATAGTAGGAACTGCAGATGCTGGAGAATCTGAGATAACAAAGTGTAGAGCTGGATGAAAACAGCAAGCTGAGCAGCATTAGAGGAGCAGCACAACTGATGTTTCGGACCTAGACAATTTCTGTTGATTTTTAAAGAAGGGTCTAGGACAGGAACGTCAGTTTTCCTGCTCCTCTGATGCTGCTCAGCCTGCTGTGTTCATCCAGCTAAACACCTTGTTATCTTGACATACTGAGTTTGTTAAGGACTAGCAGTGTAGAAGCAAAGCAGTATTCAATTGGACAAAGAAAGGAAATATTCAATGTGTGACAGAAGAGAATACTTTGATGATCCTGAAGCCGGCCTGTAGAATGGAAGAGCAAGTGAGGCGGTTTTGGTGTGTCAGAGTGCATTCGTGATACTGTGTAGTTTTTAACTTGGGCTGATGGAGAAGAACTCTAGGTCGTCTCTCAAGGAGATGGTAGCTTGTTCCTCCTGATCCTCCCTCTCCCTCTCCCTCTCCCTCTCCCCAGACACCCCCACCACCTCACCACCTGTTGGACTATAACCTGGTGTCATGTGATTTCTGTCCTTCTCGCCACCTACCCCTTATTAGGCTCTGGCAGTCTCTGCTGCATCAATCACCTTTCTGAACCCTCTCAGCCAATGAATGTGAGCAGTTACTCAGGATGCCACTGAACCCCTTCATCTGAAGGCTGGTTTACCATTTTTCTAAAAAAAAAAGCAAGCAAAACGCTAGAGTCAGGGTACATATATTACCAGATAAAATTGTTGTCACTAATTCTATGGTGCATCAATACTTCAGTAATTCTTCTGTCTCTTTTTACCTTTTCTTTTATTTTCGTGCAGTAGAGATCTGTTTATATTTGTAGGTGAGGTAATGCTCTAACACTCATGCTGCACAGAAAATACTAATTATGCTATATTAGAAGAATTCCATTTTAAAGAGAAAACAGATTGCCACCAATAACCTCGATTCAGAGATAGTGGGAACTGCCAGTGCTGGAGAATCTGAGGTAACAAGGATAACAATAAGCTTGTTATCCAACAATAATCTGCACTGTTGGCTTTATTCTGTGTCACTCTCTACTCGTTCAGCAAATTGAGTTAACCAACACCAAAAATTAGGAGAGCTACAAGTATAACAATATTATTGCACTGCTGGAGAATTGTTAAATACAGATCATCAATGTTGAATAATAACTATTCTGGCATTTGATTATTGCCCTGAAATTTTCTTGAAAAGAGAACATGATGAGTTCGGAGATAACAAGGTGTAGAGCTGGATGAACACAGCAGGTCAAGCAGCATCAGAGGAGGAGGAAGGCTAATATTTCGGGTCTGAACCCTTCTTCATAAGGACGCTTCTTTTCTGAAGAAGGGTCCAGACCCAACCGTCAGCTTCCTGCTCCTCTGATGCTGCTTGGCCTGCTGTGTTCATCCAGCTCCACACCTTGTTATCTCAGATTCTCCAGCATCGGCAGTTCCTACTATCTCTCAATCAGAGTTAACATTCATGCCGAATGTGACACTTTTTCAAAATAGATAAATTGTTCATTAGATTTCATGGTGTTTGGAAGAAGCAACTTCAAGGGCCAAATGGCCTTGTCTCATTGCAAGATAGGTCAGGCGAAAATGCCAGAACTGATATTGATATATTATCATTAAGTAATGTGTTAATAATTAAAGAACTAAAGAGTTAAGTGATCTTAAATATAGACCAGCAATAATCTAATGGATGACAGAGAGGCTTAAGGGGTTCCAAAACTATTTCCTGTTCTGATACTTTCTATCCTTTTGATGTGGAACATTGTAATAAATTATATTTGTTAGACAGCATTTGTCAGCTAATTCAGTCATGTCCTCAAAGAATTGTAGTAGGTTCATCAGGTGTGTCATATTACTTCTAAAACCATACTGATGGTTCCTATGGCCTCCATACTCTTTAGATTAACATTGGAAGCATCCCATCAAACGCTTTCATGCATGTACTCCACTATAGATCCCATTTTGAGCACACTGCTTGAAAATAATGCAGTTCACTGCCAGCTAAGGTACGTCTGTGCACTTACACCTGGAGAAAGTGAGATGGCCTTATAGAGAAGAGAAAATAAATTTGTTAAAACGGTTTGTTTTAAGGTCCAATATTTGATCCTCAAGTATTAGATGTGGTGTATTTTTAGGATTTGAAAATAACTTTCCCGGCATAAGCAATTATCAGAACTAACACTATTAATTCATAACTTGAAAAAAATTCAAAACTGTCACTTAATTTATTTGACATACTACCACTATTATTTAAATTAGACAGAGTTCATGAAAGGGTAATTTCAGGAAAATTATTTAAACAATGTGGTAAATGAAATATCAGCGTTAGCTAATTATGTTGATGCTAATTTTTAATTAGTCTTTTATGGAGGAATTCTTAATTAACAATGATTCAGCGGGAGAGAGCAGTCCTCCATGAATGGACCTCAGAGTTGTTAAATATATAAACAGTGGTGTTCAGCAGTCATAGCAGCATGATTTTATGTATATTTCACGACTAAATCTTTCATTTTTTTCAAGGTGAAGGTATTCATCCAGTGAAACTCTTAGTCAAAGGATGTTGAAGTTGGAAAAATCTACAATTCAATCATCATGAGAACAATTTAAAAAAATAAATTCAACCCTTTTAAACTGGTCAAATAAAACAATAATCCTTGTTTAAAATATGCTTTCACTGCATAGATGTTCTGTCTAATACATGTCTTTAAAATTAAGAAAGGTTCAATTAGGTTCAAAGGGTTCAAAACTTAGACCAAATGTGGCTTATTTTGAATCAAAAAACTAGATGTCATAAGGAAAGAAGACATGAAAAAATCCAATAAGAATGTAAATAGAAACATCCTTATTAGGAAATGGTTGGAACGTGAAAGTTGCTATAAGGAGTAGTTGAGGTGAATAGCATGAATGTATCTAAACAGCAGGAGGTGGGAGAGAAAAAATTAGGATTTGGTGGCAGGATTAGGTGAAGTAGAGTGGGAAGGGGCTCAAGTGAAGCAGGCATAACAGCATGCAGCTACTGAGATAACAATGCTGCTTGTTTTTACAGTAAATTCAATGTAATTGATCAGAAAATGTTTCCATCATCAGGCAATAAACAAGCATGTTTTTAAGTTGCACTGACGGACATTGGAAATAATAATAGATTAGATGAGATTTTATGACAAACCAAGAAATTGTGCTTGATAATATTAACATATCAAAACATCTAATTTAATGCAAATATTAGCCCATTCTTTCAATTGGTTAATTGCTGACCTAAAATTCATGGTAAGTTTCAAAAGAAAAAGTCAAATATTTGTTGTCATTGACAATAGTATTTTTGGGTTATTCCACCAGTACATACAAACATGCTTACAAGTTGGCATGAGTTGCACAGAGCCTTTCTGAAGGCAAACATTGGTTAAATTTCTTTTCTCTTTCTCATTCATGGGGGTTTGAATTTGTTGCTAGTCCATTGTCCATCTCTCACTGCACTTCAAAAGGTGGTGGTGAGCTACTTTCATGAACTACTGCAGTGTTGGGATCTAGGTGGGCAAACAGTGCTCTTTGGGAAAGAAGTTCCAGGATTTTGACGGAGCAACAGGGATGAAGTAGTGATATAGCTCCAAGTCAAGATGTTGTGGCTTGGAGAGAAACTTTCATATGGTGGAGCTCCCATCGGTCTGCTCACCTTGTCCTGCTGATTGGTCGAGCTTACATGTTTAGAAGGTGCTGCTGAAGAAGATTTAGTAAATTACTGCAGTGTATCTTGTAGACAATGCACATTGTTGGGGTTGTGCATTGGTGGTGTAGCGAGTGAATGTTGAATATGGTACAGTGGGCAACGATTGAGTGGACAACATTTTCTTCGATGTTTGAGCTTCTGGAATGCATTTGAAGCTGAACCCATCCAGGCAAGTGGACAGTGTTCCATCATATGCTTGACTTGTGCCTTCTGACTGGTGAGGCAGGAGGTGACCTACTCGGCACAGAATTCCTAATCTCTGACCAGCTTTTATCAGTACACGCATCCAGAATAGGGACTGAGGTTAACCATTTGACTCCTTAAGCCTGCCCTGCCATTCAATAATTTCATAGTCAATTTGTTTGTTTCAAATTCCACTTTCCCATCTATCCGCAATAATCGTTAAGTCCCTGCCTCACAAGAACCAATTCACGTCTATCTTAGGAATATTCAATGACCCCCTACCTCCGCTACCATCACAGGCAGAAAATATTAATGTTTTTATTTTAGTCACTGGCTGGCCTGCATTTATTGTCCCCAGCTATCCTTGAACAAGTGGCTTGCCAGGCCATTTCAGAGCGAAGTTGAGAGACAACCACATTGCTGTGGGTCTGGAATCACACATAGGCAAGACTAGGGCAGGATGGCAGATTTCCTAAAAGACATTAGTGAGATTTTTTTTCCAAAAATCTGTTTCATGGGCATCAGAAGATACATAAATCTAGATTCTTTTAAAATTAAATTCAAGCTCCACTATCTGCCATAGCAGAATTCAAAAACATGTTCCCAGAACGTTAGCTGAATGTCTGAATTAGTAGCCTAGCAATAATACCATTAGGCCATCACTTCTCCCACAGCATCATAAGAGGAGAAAACATTGTCCTCAACTCTGTCATAAAAGAGCAGATCCTAATTTCATGATAGTTATGGTTTGACCCATGAGAGGAGACAACTTTTCCACATCCACCTTTTCAAGAACATTCAGTATCTCATTAGTGTCAATCAAATAATTCCTCACTCTGCTGCCTTCCAGGGGAAACAAATCCAGCTTCTTCAACATATCCTCAGAGAACAACCCATAAGGCAGGTGACTGGCACTAGGAAATGGACAGGTCAAGGCACAATGGGCTGAATGGCCTACTTCTACATAACAATTCTGTAATTGTGCAATTTTGAACCCATTCATTCCACATAGCAAGCTAGTAAATATCCTGTGACTGCCTCCAAAACTCACATACTATTAGAGATGACGAGGTAGTAGGAACTGCCGATGCGGGAGAATCTGAGATAACAAGGTGTGGAGCTGGATGAACACAGCAGGCCAAGCTGCATCAGAGGAGCAGGAAAGCTAATGTTTCGGAACCTTCTTCAGAAAGGGGGGAGGGAAAGGGGTTTCTGAAATAATAAAGAGAGGGGGAGGCATATGGAAGGTCGGTAAAGGAGGAGGTAGATGGAGAGAAGATGGACGGGTCAAGGACGCCAAAGCGGGTGGCCATGGGTACTCGCATGGGCCCAAGCTATGCCTGCCTCTTTGTAGGATAATTATAAAAATGTTCAAATGGGGTGGGGCTGGAGATCAGCTAAATAACTGGAATAATATGGTAGGTATAAGAGTCACATGCCGAGGGTCTAACCAAAGTAATAATATCCAAATAAAAACCAAAAATTGTTGTTGTTGTTGTTGTAATAATACTCCATAACTGTATAAGCTAATTAAGTTAGAGAGATCATGATAATTTATCAAAGTGATGGTGTCAAAACAGGACAATAAGGAAGATTTTACAGATACAGAACAGTATGGTGGGGTCACATGTAGTGCAACATGAACCTAAGATCAAGGCTAAAGTCCATCTTCATGGGTATGGAGCTTGGTATCAATCTCTGCTTGGTAATTCTGCAACAATGGGTATCTCGGTACCACCACCGTGAAATCCATCATCATCATGTCTGACCACACTCTTCACCCGGACAAAACCAGCCAGGGGCTCTATTTCTGCCCCACTACCAAAATGGACCTCTTTGGTCTCACAGCAGACACAGAGGAATTCATCAGGTGAATGATGCTCCAGGAATTAACCCACAAACCCCAAGACATCAGCAGCGAACCCAATTAGGCAATCGATGAAACAGAGTAGTCGCCAGAGAGATCTGAGGTGGCAACTAAAGAAGATGGAGTCAAAGGGGACCCATCCGAAAGGCTGCTGCCCCAGGCTTGACATGTATGCTCAAGCTGTTAGGAGATGCACTAAGAGATTAGATTAGATTCCCACAAATCCTCACAGTGCCATCAGCTTTTAAGACAGAATGGTGGGAATGGCTCATTCGCTGGTGGTTACTGGCTCTAACATTTCCAGATTCACCAGCTGCTCCGGTTCCATTTCCACTTTAGATCAAATGGTGCACAGTGCCTGGCATGCCTTCAGACTCTGGATGAGTCGCCACTTTCAGCTGTATTTTAGTTTCAACTTATGCGATTTCCCCCAGGGTTCCCTTGAAGACATAATTTAGGAGTGAGAGGTGACTACTCTGCATTATTCGGACACTTCTGGGTACAAAACTTAAGGTTTGAAATGGGATATTACTAGTAGGCTGATGGATTCAAATGTAAGTTTGCAAGAAATCTTAGACATGTATAAAGTGGTAATTATGCAAACTAGTCTCTTAAATATACCATTACCAGGACAGCATCCATTGATAGCAACACTTGTTTCATGCATGCCTGCGTTATAATCTTGACAGTCTCCAAATTGTAGTGCCCATTCTCTCTATAGATTGATTCAGGAATCAGAGGCACCATGGTGCCTGTATCCACTTTCATCTTTCCTTTAATTTGGGAAGAACCATGAAATGATCAGCTTCACTCCATATCAGCTGGACGTTTAACTGAAGCTCTGCTTACTCTGGCTCTTCTATTTTTTCAAAAGTCCCTGTATACTTTCTGGTTGGCAACATGAGCCTTATGCCTTGTTCTCAGGATTGTTTATTTTTGATTTCCCCTTCTCTTGTTTGACAATTTTAAGCATTGTGGCCCACCTTCTTACATTTTCAGCTCTGGGTTTCTCGAGTCCAAGGTGTTGATTCTTTTTGAAGATTAGATTAGATTTCCTACAGTGTGGAAACAGGCCCTTCGGCCCAACAAGTTCCACACCGTCCCTTGAAGCATCCCACCCAGACCCATCCCCCTATAACTCACACACTCCTGAACACTATGGGCAAATTAGCATGGCTAATCCACCTAAGCTGCACATCTTTGGACTGTGGGAGGAAAGCGGAGCACCCGGAGGAAACCCACGCAGACACGGGGAGAATGTGCAAACTCCACACAGACATTCATCTGAGGCAGGAATCGAACCTGGGTCCCTAGCTCTGTGAGGTTGCAGAGCTAACCACTGAGCCACCGTGCCGTGATGGGAACTGCAGATGCTGGAGAATCCGAGATAACAAAGTGTGGAGCTGGATGAACACAGCAGGCCAAGCAGCATCTTAGGAGCACAAAAGCTGATGTTTCGGGCGTAGACCTTTCATCAGATGCATTAACACCAGATTCATCAGCTGTGCTCTCAAGATAGCGCAGAACATCACCCAAGCATAATGCAACTCCATCCATGCTTTCAACACCAATTGCAACATTGTCACCAAGTCATACAGAATAGAACAGACTACTACAAGTAAGTATACTCTCAGCTGAACAACCAGGAATACTATCCACCAATCCGACCAAAGAACATACCTGTCAACTCAACACACTGACGAGAAATTTTTACCCAGACCTTCTGAAGGTACATAAAGCCAAACACACGTGGACATCCTATCGTATCAGGCAATGGGACCCCGTGTTAGAGCCTCTCTGGCTATGTTGAGGGCATCTTGAAACCCATTGTACAAGGAAATTCCAGCTTCTGTCGCGACGCTACAGATTTCTTACAGATACTCAGCACCCAGGGACCAGCCGAACATGCAACATTCCATGGCACAATGGATGTTTCAGCACTCTACACCAGCATCCCCACAACAACAGTATTACTGCAAAAGCTTCAAGACCCAAATGCAACAACTGCCAATTTCCAGAGGCCATCCTACAACTCATCCGCTTCATCCTTGACAACTATATCTTCACCTTTGGCAACCAGTTCTTCATCCAGACACACAGAACTGCTATGGAGAGAAATTTGCACCCCAATATGCCAATATTTCCATGCACAAGTTCAAGCAAGGGACCCAGGTTCGATTTCCGCCTCAGGCGTATGTCTGTGTGGGATTTGCACATTCTCCCCGTGTCTGCGTGGGTTTCCTCCGGGTGCTCCGCTTTCCTCCCACAGTCCAAAGATGTGCAGCTTAGATGGATTAGCCATGCTAATTTGCCCATAGTGTTCAGAGGTGTGTGGGTTATAGGGGGATGGGTCTGGGTGGGATGCTTCAAGGTCCTTTCGCCTATCCTATACAACAGATACATTGATGACATTTTCTTCATTTGGGATCATTGCAAGGAATCACTAAAATGACTACACAGTGATATCAACAGGTTTCATCCCACCATCAGATTTAGAGTCGTAGAGTCATACAGTCCAATAGCATGGAGACAGGCCCTTCAGCCCAAACTAGCCCATGCCGACCAAAATGTCCATCCCACACTTGACCCATTTCTCTGCATTTGGTCCAAATCCTTCTAAACCTTTCCTATCCATGAATTCGTTCAAATGCTTTTTAAATGTTCTTAATGTACCCAATTAATGTACCTCAGCCACTTCGACTGGCAGCTCATTCCATGCGCATATCACGCTCTGTGTAAAAAGTTGCCCCTCGGGTTCCCATGTATTCTTTCCCCTCTTACCTTAAACCGATGTTTTCTAATCCCCAATTCACCAATCCTGGGAAAAAGACAAAGTGCATTCACTCTATCCATGCCTCTCATGATCTTACACACTTCGATAAGATCTTCCCTCAGTGTCCTACACCCTAAAGAAACAGTCCTAACTTGTCGAACTTTTCCTTATGTCTCAGTGTCTTTGAGCCCTGGAAACATCTTGGAAATTTCTTCAGCGCTTTTTCCAGTTTAATAACATTCTCCCTATAGCAAGGTGACCAAAACTGAACACAATACTCCAAGTGTGGTCTCACCAATGCCCTGCACAATTGCAACATAACTTGCCAACTTCTGTACTGAATGCCCTAACTGATGAAGGCCAGTGTGCCAAATGCCTTCTTCACTGCCCTGTCTACCTGTAACTCCAAGTTCAGAGAACCGTGCACCCAAACTCCAAGGTCCCTCTGTTCTATTACATTCCTTAAGGCCATACCATTCACCATGAAACCCTTACATTGATTTGACTTTCCAAAACGCAACTTCTCACACTTATCAGTATTAAACTCCATTTGCCATTCCTCGGCCCACTTTTCCAGGTAATCAAGATCCTGCTGCAATTTCTGATAACCTTCCTCACTGTACACAATACTACCAATTTTAATGTCATCCAAACATTTATTAATCATGCCTTGTACATTCTCATCCAAACCATTGATATAGATAACAAACAGCAATGGACCCAGTACTGACCCCTGAGGCACACCACTGGTCACAGGCCTCCAGTCTGACAAACATCCTTCCGCTATTGCTCCCTGCTTCCCACCATCAAGCCAATTGTGAATCCAATTTGCCAGCTCTCTCTAGATTCCATACAATCTAACTTTCCACAGCAGCCTACCATATGGAATCTTATCAAAGGCCTGACTGAAATCCATATAGACTACATCTACTGCCCTGCCCCTCTTCAACCTTCCTAACCATTTCATCAAAGAACTCTAAGGGATTTGTGACACATGATCTCTCATGCACAAAGCCATGCTGACTATTCCTAATCAAACCCTGTCTTTGCAAATGTTTGTATATCTTATCCCTCAGAATCTTCTGATGTAGCTTACCAAACTTAGATATTAGGATTACTGGTCTATAATGTTTTTTTCTTTGCAGCTCTTCTTGAATAAGGGAGCAACATTCACTACCTGCTGTCTCCCAGGGCCTCACCCGTGGTTAATGATGATATAAACATATCAGCCAGGATCCCTGCAATTTCTTCTCTAGCCTCTTGCAGGGTTTTTGGATATATCTGATCAGAGCCAGAAGATTTATCCACCTTCATGCATTTTAATACTTCCAGCATCTTCTCTACTGTGATCTGGGCTGTCCCCAGTGTATCACCTCTAAAGTTCCCAAATTCCCAAGTCTTCATGTCTTTCTCCATGGTAATCTCAGAGGAGAAATATACATTGAGGACCTTTCCTATCTCCTGCGGTTCCACAAGTACGTGCCCACCATGGTTCTTGAGGAGCCCTATTCTCTCTCTAGTTATTTTTTCTCCTTTAATGTACTTAAATGATCTCTTTGGGTTCACCACAAGCAGCTCAGCTATCTCAAGCCCCTTTTTCTCTCTCCTAATTTCCTTCTTCAGCAAACTCCTGTACCCCATATATACCTCCAAGAATTCCCTTGATTTCAGCTGCCTGTACCTGAACCATATCTCCTTTTCTCTGGTCAAAGCCTCAATGCGTCTTGTCATGCAGGGTTCCCTCCTCCTGCCAACTTTGGGCTACCATGGACAACTCTTCAGGATCAGTTTGATTCTAGGGCACATGCATCTCCACAAGGATGGACACCGTAATACCTCACTCTATTGAAAGCCCACTGATAGCCCCACGATACTGCACTTCTCTAGCTTCCACGTTAAACATATTAAAGATGCCATCCCCTACAGACAAGCCCTGCACAAACAAAAGATCTGATCAGATGAGGAGCAATGTGACAGACACCTAAAGGTTTTGAAGGGTGCCCTCATAAGAATGGGATACGATGCTCAACTCATCGATCACCAGTTCTGATGCGCCACAGGAAAAGCCACAATGACCTCCTCAGAAGGCAGACACGGGATATGACCATTAGCGTACCCTTCGACATCCAGTACTTCCTCAGAGCAGAGAACCTATGCCATGTTTTTCACAACCTTCAACATATCATCAATGATGGAGAGCTTCTCACCAAGATCTTCACAACACCTCCACTTCTCACCTTCAAAATATCGCCAAGCCTTAAACAGGCCATTGTGCACAGCAGACCACCCAGCCTTCAGGACAGCATCAACCATAACACCACACAACCCTGTCGTGGAACATCTGCAAGACATGTCAGAACTTCGACATGAATATTATCATCGCACGTGGGAACGCCGCCTACTTTGTACACAGCAGATAATCATGTGACTCGGCCAACCTTGTCTATCTCGTACCCTGCATAAATGGACATGAATGGACAGTGCAGCAACTACCAAACATAGGTGGTCCCTCACAGTGGGGAAGAACATCAGCGGCCAAGGGCATTCATCTTCTCATCTTTGGGTAAGTGTCCTCCAAGGTAGACTTTGAGATACACAGCAGCACAGAACTGCTGAGCGGAGCCTGATAGCCAAGTTCCATACCCATGAGGACGGCCTTAACCATGACCTTGGGTTCATTGAGTGCGAGCAGCAGCAGAGGCAAGACGGACCCGGAAGACTGCAGCTAAGGTAAAGCAGTTTATTTTTAAAATTACTTACCGGTAGCGGGCAGCGGTGTTTTTTTTTCCTCTTTCAGAGAAGGAGCGGGAGCATCAGAGGAAGTGACGAGGACCAGAGGGGCAGCCGGGAAGGAAAGCAGTGACCATATATATCAGCAAGGTGGCTTAACCCGAGACTCTACAACTGTGGAGTCTCCCACCCGCCCTCCTCCTCTAACCTAGTTAATAAGGTAAGGTTCATTCTAAACTTTCTCTATTGAACATAAGTTTGTTATTAATTTGTTATTATTACTTGAAGTGAGCTTTCTGCTTTAGTATTGAGTGGGTGTTCAGATAAGTGGGGTATGGATGCTAGGGCAGTTGCTTGCTCCTCCTGCAAAATGTGGCAGTTGGGAGATGTGGCACACGTCTCCGCTGGCTACATCTGCGGGAAGTGCACCCAGCTACAGCTCCTTGAAAACCGTGTTAGGGAAATGGAGCTGGAGCTGGATGAACTACGGATCATTCGGGAGGCAGAGGGGGTAATTGAGAGGAGTTATCGGGAGCTGGTCACTCCTAAGGCTCAGGACGAGGATAGATGGGTTACAGTTAGGGGGAGGAAAGGGGACAGACAGACAGTGCAGAGATCCCCTGTGGGCATTCCCCTCAGCAATAAGTATACCGTTTTGGATACTGCTGGGGGGGTTGACCTACCAGAGGAAAGCCATAGTAGTCAGTTCTCTGGCACTGAGCCTGACACTGTGGCAAAGAAGGGAAGGGGGCAGAATAGAAAAGTACTCGTGGTAGGGGACTCGATAGTTAGGGGAATCGACAGGAGATTTTGTGGGCAAGATCGGGATTCCCGGAAGGTATGTTGCCTCCCTGGTGCCAGGGTCCGGGACGTCTCCGATCGGGTGTATAAAGTTCTGAAAGGGGAGGGTGAACAGCCAGAAATCGTGTTACATATTGGCACAAATGATATAGCCAGAAATAGGTTTGAGGATATAAAAAGTGATTTCAGGGAGTTAGGATGGAAGCTGCAGAGCAGGACGAACAGAGTAGTGTTCTCTGGTTTACTACCGGTGCCACGAGATAGCGAGGTGAGGAACAGGGAGCGGGCGCAGCTGAACACGTGGCTACGCAGCTGGTGTAGGAGGGAGGGTTTCAGATATGTTGATAATTGGGATGCCTTCTGGGGAAGGTGGGACCTGTACAAGAAGGATGGGTTGCATCTGAACTGGAAGGGGACCAATGTCCTGGGTGGAAGGTTTGCTCGAGTAGTTCGAGAGGGTTTAAACTAGTATGGCAGGGGGGTGGGAACCTGAGCTGTATACCAGAGGTGAGCGTTGATGCAGGTGAGGCAGTAGCAAGAGGTAGACCAGCTAGTGGGAAGGATTTTCCTGGGAAGGAACCAAGGGATCGGTTAAAGTGTGTTTGCTTTAATGCAAGGAGTATCAGGAATAAAAGTGATGAACTTAGAGCATGGATCAGTACCTGGTGCTATGATGTTGTGGCCATAACAGAGACATGGGTTTCTCATGGGCTGGAATGGTTGCTGGATATTCCAGGGTTTAGAACATTTAAAAAGAATAGGGAGGGGGGAAAAAGAGGAGGGGGTGTAGCACTACTAATCAGAGAGGGTATCACAGCTACAGAAGCTTCCATTGTCGAGGAAGATCTGCCTACTGAGTCAGTATGGGTGGAAATTAGGAACAGCAAGGGAGCAGTCACCTCGTTAGGGGTTTACTACAGGCCCCCCAATAGCAGCAGGGAGATTGTAGAAAGCATAGGTCGACAGATTTTGGAAAAGTGTGGACGCAGTAGGGTTGTTGTAATGGGTGACTTTAACTTTCCTAATATTGATTGGAACCTCCTTCGAGCAGAAGATTTGAATGGAGCTGTTTTTGTAAGGTGTGTTCAGGAGGGTTTCCTAACGCAGTACGTTGACAGGCCGACGAGGGGAGAGGCCATTCTAGACTTGGTGCTCGGAAACGAGCCGGGGCAGGTATCAGATCTTGTGGTGGGAGAGCATTTTGGTGATAGTGACCATAACAGTCTCTCATTCTACATAGCTATGGAGAAGGAGAGGATTAGGCAGAATGGGAGGATATTTAATTGGGGAAGAGGAAACTATGATGCGATTAGACACGAGTTAGGAAGCATGGACTGGGAGCAGTTGTTCCATGGTAAGGGAACTATAGACATGTGGAGATGGTTTAAGGAACAGTTGTTGGGAGTGATGAGTAAATATGTCCCTCTGAGACAGGCAAGACGGGGTAAGATAAAGGAACCTTGGATGACGAGAGCGGTGGAGCTTCTAGTGAAAAGGAAGAAGGTAGCTTACATAAGGTGGAGGAAGCTAGGGTCAAGTTCAGCTAGAGGGGATTACATGCAGGCAAGGAAGGAGCTCAAAAATGGTCTGAGGAGAGCCAGGAGGGGGCACGAGAAAGGCTTGGCAGAAGGAATCCGGGAAAACACAAAGGCATTTTACACTTACGTGAGGAATAAGAGAATGGTCAAAGAAAGAGTAGGGCCGATCAGGGATAGCATAGGGAACTTGTGTGTGGAGCCTGAGGAGGTAGGGGAAGCCCTAAATGAGTTTTTTGCTTCTGTCTTTACGAAAGAAACGACCTGTGTAGTGAATGAAACCTTTGAAGAGCAGGTGTGCATGCTGGAATGGATAGAGATAGAGGAAGCTGATGTACTGAAAATTTTGTCAAACATTAAGATTGACAAGTCGCCAGGCCCGGATCAGATTTGTCCTCGGCTGCTTTGGGAAGCGAGAAATGCAATTGCTTCGCCACTTGCGAAGATCTTTGCATCCTCGCTCTCCACTGGAGTCGTACCTGAGGACTGGAGAGAGGCAAATGTAATTCCTCTCTTCAAGAAAGGAAATAGGGAAATCCCCGGCAATTATAGACCGGTAAGTCTCACGTCTGTCGTCTGCAAGGTGTTAGAAAGGATTCTGAGGGATAAGATTTATGACCATCTGGAAGAGCATGGCTTGATCAAATACAGTCAACACGGCTTTGTGAGGGGTAGGTCATGCCTTACAAACCTTATCGAGTTTTTTGAGGATGTGACTAGTAAGGTTGATGAGGGTCAAGCTGTGGATGTGGTGTATATGGACTTCAGTAAGGCATTTGATAAGGTTCCCCATGGAAGGCTCATTCAGAAGGTCAGGAGGAATGGGATACAGGGGAACTTAGCTGCTTGGATACAGAATTGGCTGGCCAACAGAAGACAGCGAGTGGTAGTAGAAGGAAAATATTCTGCCTGGAAGTCAGTGGTGAGTGGGGTTCCACAGGGCTCTGTCCTTGGGCCTCTACTGTTTGTAATTTTTATTAATGACTTGGACGAGGGAATTGAAGGATGGGTCAGCAAGTTTGCAGACGACACAAAGGTCGGAGGTGTCGTTGACAGTGTAGAGGGCTGTTGTAGGCTGCAGCGGGACATTGACAGGATGCAGAGATGGGCTGAGAGGTGGCAGATGGAGTTCAACCTGGATAAATGCGAGGTGATGCATTTTGGAAGGTCGAATTTGAAAACTGAGTACAGGATTAAGGATAGGATTCTTGGCAGCGTGGAGGAACAGAGGGATCTTGGTGTGCAGATACATAGATCCCTTAAAATGGCCACCCAAGTGGACAGGGTTGTTAAGAAAGCATATGGTGTTTTGGCTTTCATTAACAGGGGGATTGAGTTTAAGAGTCGTGAGATCTTGTTGCAGCTCTATAAAACTTTGGTTAGGCCGCACTTGGAATACTGCGTCCAGTTCTGGGCGCCCTATTATAGGAAAGATGTGGATGCTTTGGAGAGGGTTCAGAGGAGGTTTACCAGGATGCTGCCTGGACTGGAGGGCTTATCTTATGAAGAGAGGTTGACTGAGCTCGGTCTCTTTTCATTGGAGAAAAGGAGGAGGAGAGGGGACCTAATTGAGGTATACAAGATAATGAGAGGCATAGATAGAGTCGATAGCCAGAGACTATTTCCCAGGGCAGAAATGGCTAGCACGAGGGGTCATAGTTTTAAGCTGGTTGGTGGAAAGTATAGAGGGGATGTCAGAGGCAGGTTCTTTACGCAGAGAGTTGTGAGAGCATGGAATGCGTTGCCAGCAGCAGTTGTGGAAGCAAGGTCATTGGGGTCATTTAAGAGACTGCTGGACATGCATATGGTCACAGAAATTTGAGGGTGCATCCATGAGGATCAATGGTTGGCACAACATTGTGGGCTGAAGGGCCTGTTCTGTGCTGTACTGTTCTATGTTCTATGTTCTATGTTCTATGTTCTATGTTCTATTTCACGCTACATGTGACCCCACCATACAGTTCTGCATCCGTGAAATCTTCCTTCCTGCCCTGTTTTCACACCATCACCTCGATAAATTGCTATGATTTCTTTACCATAATTAGTTTGTGCAGCTTTGAATTACTTATTACTTTGGTTAGACCCTCAGCACTTGACACTTATACCTATCATGTTACTCCATTCATTTAGTTTGTCTCCAATACCACTTACTTTTAATTTTTTTTGTAGTTATCCCCTGTCTCATTTAATTGGATTATAGCTGATTATTCAGCTGTTTGACACTTTACTCGCTGTCTAATGCTCTTGGTCACCCGCAGAGACTTATTATCTGACAGTCTACTCATACCAGTTGTACGATCTTTTGATTTCTCAGCCCTGATCTCTCTGCCAATAAACTCCATGCCTGCATGCTCTTCTCTCTCACTGCACCTGACAAAGGGGCTGTGCTCCAAAAGCTTGTGATTTCAAACAAACCTGTTGGACTATAACTGGTGTCGTGTGACTTCTGACTTTGTCCACCCCATTCCAACATCGGCACCTCCACATCACAGGTATTAAATTGCCTAAAATGCAGCACCTTAGCAAGTTCTTTCTATAAAAACAAAATTACTTTTGTCCACTGCTTCACCTTTATCTAACCTGCTTGTTATCTCATGAAAGTTTTGTAACAGGCACAATTTTGCAATGTTAGGTGTTAAGCTAATTGGCCTATAGCTATCTGTTTTGTTGTCTCTTTCACTTTTAAAATAAAGGTGCTACCTTGATAATTTTCTAATCTTCTAAAATTTTTCCTGGATCTAAGAATTTTTGGAAGATTATAACTCCTGGACTGTAACATCATGGGAGAAGCAATGTCCTACTGGGTATCGCTGGGCTGTTAATCCATTGATGCATAGTTTGCATGGCAGATGGTGGAATTTGAATTCAATTAAAAAAATCCAGAATTAAGATTTTAATGATGGCCATGAATCCATTGTCAATTGTTGGAAAAACCCATCTGGTTCACTAATGTCCTTTAGGGAAGGAAACTGCTATTCTTACCTGGTCTGGCCTACATATGACTCCAGATGCACAGCAATGTAGTTAACTCTTAACTGCCCTCTGGGATGAACAATAAATGCTAGCCCAACCAGCAACGCCCTCATCCTGTGAATGCATTTTAAAATAAATCCTTTTGAGGCTGTTCACTAGGTTCGCTAAGATGATCACTGGTATGGAGGGATTGGCTTTTGAGCAAATATTAAACAGGTTGGGACTCTACACACTAGTGTTCAGAAGAATGAAACATAATCACATTGAAACACATAGGATTCTTAGGGGGTTTAACATCATAAATGCTGAGGGGGTTTTTCCACTCATTGGGAGAGTTTAGAACCAGAGGGAATATTCTCGGAATAAAGGGATGAGGAGGAATTTCTTTTCTCAGATGGTGTGAGTGTCTGGAACTCCTTGCCACAGAGAGTTGTGGGGGCAGAATCCTTTGTATATATTTAAGGCTGAGCTAGACAGATTCTTGATCAGTAGGGAAATCAAGGGTTACGGGGAAAGAACAAGAAAGTGGAGGTGAGGAACGTCAGATCAGGCATTGAATGGTGATGCAGGTTCGAGGCATTGAATGGTCTACTCCTGTTCATACTTCTTCTGTTCTTGTGGTCTTATGGACTGCCCTGAGTGGCTGAATGACAGGAGCCTGGACTGATATCAGGCACTTCCCTGGCCTATCAGACTGGTAATAGCTGACTGAATGACCAACGAACAGTACAACGCAAGAACAGGTCCTTCAGCCCACCAAGACTGCACCCACACATGATGTCTTTCTAAGCTAAAACCCTTTCATCTTTACACAGTCTATGTCCCTCTATTCTATGCCTATGCATCTATCTGTCAAAATGCCTCTTAAATGCTGCAATTGTATCTGCCTCTGGCAGCGCATTCCGGACATTTACCACCCTCTGTTTGAAAAATGTACCTCTCGCATCTCCTTTAAACTTACCTCTTTTACTCCTTAAACCTATGTCCCCTAGTAATTGATTTCTACTCTGGGATAAAGCGTCTCCAACTATCCATTGTATCTATGCCTCTCATAATTTTGTAAGCTTCTATCAGTATATGCCCCAATCCTTTGACATTCAATAGAAAACTAACCAAGTTTGCCCAATCTCTCCACATAGCTAATCCTGTCCAAACCAGGCAACATCCCAGTAACCCATTTCTGCACCCTCTCCGAAGGCTCTCATCCTTTGACTTGATTGATGACTGCATCCCTTAGTGGGACATAGTCATTTTATTGAAGTGCACACTTTGTAAGCTGCTGGCACATGCTGCTGGTGTGAGATTGCTGACAACTATGGCTTTGTGACTGCACTAAACACCAAGGCAAGACAAAAGTACTGTGAGCAATTAAGTTCTAACGAAATGGCAACAAGGAAAAAGGCAAGGCATGGCAGAGTCTAGCAAGATTCTCATCTCAGCATACACACTTTGTGGCAGAATTGACTTCTTGACTCTAATTTCTGCTCTATCATAATAATTTCCCAACTGGTTCACAATTACCACATCATTCAACGGCCTGACAATAATCTGTCAATATCTTTGCTCCTCTCATCTAATCACTGAAGTAAATTGTGAAAAGTCAGGTCCCCTGCACTTGTTTCATGTTGCCAATCAGACAAATAGCAACTTATACACACTCCCTGTTCCTGCTCCATGATCTTTTATTTTCCAGAATAACCTTTGATGTTGCACTTAATCAAACACATGCGATAAAACTGAGTACTGAGTACATTTACCAACTCCCTTTGTCTACAGCACAAGTTGCTCCTTCAAAGATGTCTAGTAAATTGTTTGACCATAATTTCACCTTCACAAAACTATGCTGAGTCTTCCTCAATGTCTCAAGATTTTCAAAGAGCTCAGCCATAACCAATTTTATGATTGATTCCAACTGCTGCTCCACAATCTTACTGGCCTGTAATTTGTTGCTTTCCACTTCCCTCCTCTTTTGAATAGAGGGGTTATATTTGTTACAGCCTGGTCTGATGGATCCTTTCCTGAATGTAGAGCGTCTTTGGAATCTTGTAGCTGAAGCATTTATATGGGTCGTTCAGTCTCAAGTTAATAGCAACACTGGGATGCCAGGATGTTGATAATGCCACTGGCTGTCTAAGAGTACTGGTTAGATTCTCTGTTGTTTGAGAAGATTGCCTGGCACTTTGTGATACAAATGTTACTTGCCACTTGTCAGTTAAAGCCTGGCTGTTGTCCAGATCTTGCTGTGTATTGGCACAGAGTTTTAAAATATCTGAGGAGTTGTGAGAAGTTCTGGACAATGTGCAATCATCAGCAAATATACTTTCCTGAAGGAACAGGTTTCCTTTCCTGTTCAGCCTTTGGAAGTGCTTGGGACGCCTCAGGTGCAGCCTCAAACCATTCAGCTTTTCACAGGCAAACAGGGATGGGTGTAATGCAGCATCTTTGCAGGTGTCGACAACCCATGCTCCCTCAAACATGTGCAGCCATTGGGAATTTTCTAAGCAGGGAACAAATTATGCACCAGAAGCATTTCCTTCTAGTTGCAGGATATTGTAGGACTCTTAAAGGGATTGCACAAAGCAATGAACAGGCCATGCAAAACAAACAGAAATCGGAGGGAAAATTGTTAAAAAGCCACATCAGCAACATTGGCGATGGCATTCCAACATCTCTCCCATTCATTAGGAACACAGTGTCCCCTCTAGTTCACCACTGCTTACATCAGAAGTTCAGCCTCCTAGTTTTTATACCATATTCTAGTTGTTCAGATCAATGTCCCAGTGTCAACATTTGACAGTGATAATTCACTACGTTAATCTTTTCCTATCCTTGCACTGTTCCAGTCACCACCCTGTTGAGCAGCTGTTGCCCAGGAATCAAATAGCTCCATTTTATCCTATATTGATTAATTTGCAAAAGTATGATAAGGGAGAGTAAAACTAAACTTGTGCCTTCCTACAGGACTGGGCAATCTAGCCTGTACTATTATCCCTGAACCATCATCACTGAAATAGATAATTTGATAGTTCTCATGTTGATGTTTGTGAGAGCTTGCTGAGCACAACTTGGCTGCCAAGTTTCCTACGTCACAACAGTGACTACACTTCAAAAGTATTTCATTGGCTGCAAAGCATTTGGGATGTCCTGAGGTTGTGAAAGGAACTGCATAAAGCTTCTCACAATGTGGTCCTCTCTACATTGGGAGACGAAAGATGCACAGGGCAACAGAACTACTACGTTCTGTCTGCAAAAATGACCCTGAGCTTCTAGTTACCTACCATTTCAACAAAACACCCTGTTCTCTGGCCAACATCTCTGTCTCAGGCTCGCTACAGAGCTCCAGCAAAGCTCAGCACAAACTGGAAAAGCAACACCTTATTTTCCACTTGGGAACTCTACAATCTTCTGGACTCAATATCAAGCCCAACAAATTTTGGACCTGAACAACTTCTCCCATGTACTTACTCTAGCCCCCACACACCAGGCCTTGTCATCAGATGAGCACACAACAAACAACCCATTTCCAACCATTAATCATCGACACCGACAGCTATCCCAGGCCGATTTCCACCCATGCCTTTGCCTTCCCAGCTGTCTTCCCTCTGTCAGGGATCCATCTCCAGTTATTGTTAAATGTTTCCCCCTTCCTCCATGCCTTCTCCAAACATTTCTAGCTGCAATCGGTTCTGAAGTAGGATCACTGGACCCAAAATGTTAACTCTGCTTTCTCTCCACAGATGCTGCCCGAACCACTGAGTTTTTCCAGCAATTTTTGATTTTGAGTCAGAAAGGACATTTTCTTTCGATTTCGCGTGCAGACTTCAAAAACAGTTCTGTACAATCATCAGTCAGGAGCAGTTGTTACTTTTTTTTCATTTCAAGCATTTGTCCATTGTGCATTTCAATAGTAAACTTTAAAAGCACAATTTCTTACTCCACAACTTTGTAAAATTAAACCAGATATAAAATAAATAATTTCAACTATGAATAAAATTGATGGTGCGGATGGGGAACCAGCTTTTGGATCTAGAGAGAAATAGGGGGACAATGGGACATAATCTGCGAATTCAAACTAAACTCATTAAGTGAATGCAAGAAAAACTATTCCACGCAAATTATTGAGAGAATGTGGTACACCCTGCTTGGAAACTCATCAATGCAAAGTCAACTGAGATGCTTCAGAGATAACAAAGTGTAGAGCTGGATGAACACAGCAGGCCAAGTAGCATCTGAGGAGCACAAAAGCTGATGTTTCAGGCCCAGACCATTCATCAGAAAAGGGGAAGAGGGAGAGGGTTCTCAAATAAATAGGGAGAGAGGGGAAGGCGGATCAAATATGGATAGAGGAGAAAATAGGTGGAGAGGAGACAGACAAGTTAAAGGGGTGGGGATGGTGCAGTGGGAGAGAGATCTGCTGAGGTTTGTCTGGAGCATAACTTCTTCAGGTTAGGTATCCCTGGAAGAGGCTTCGCAGTGAGGTTAAAATTGTATCAGAGATAATGGGAACTCAGCTTTTGTGCTCCTAAGATGCTACTTGGCCTGTGGTGTTCAGCCAGCTACACACTTTGTTATCTCAGATTCTCCAGCATCTGTAGTTCCTAATATCTGAGATGCTTCAGAGACAGTTAGAAGGGTGCATGAGATATAAGAATATCAAGGAAGAATGTTTTTATGCCCTCTCAAGTTTATCAACATCCTTCCCTGTAGAAGGGCAACCAGAATTGAATGCAGTGTTCTAAAACTGGCCTCACCAATGTACTGTATAGTGACAACATGACATCCCAATTCCTAAACTCAATGCACTGACCAATGAAGTCAACCATGCCAAATGCCCTCTTCACCACCCCATCTACATTTTCAAGGAACTATGCACCTGTACCCCTAGGTGTCTTCATTCCACAACACTCTACAGGGTCCTCCCATTAACTGTATAAGTCCTGCCCTGGGTTGCCTTACCAAGATGCATCGAAAAATACATAGATGTATTCTAAAGTCAGTTAGCCATTTCATTGCAAAATGGAGCAGCAGAAGTCTTCACAAACTAAACAAGATTATGGCATGGATACCCACAGAGGAATTCTTCAACCCGATAATGGCTTCTTACTCACCTTCGAACCCAAATAAAAAGCAGTTGTCAGATCTGACTCTGAACTAGGGTCAGAGTGAATCAAAATAACCCAACAGTTTCTGCAAACTGGCTTTGACATCTGCAACTGGCAGCTGCAAAGAGCTTTACATCAGTCCAATTTTAACTATTTCATGGATTAATTGTTGCTGTTTTACTGAGCAGGCAGAACTGATTGAAAGCTTTATTCAGAAGGATGACCTTGTCACTATTTTCGGGCAAATACAATTGTTAGACTGAAGAACATCTTGTTTTAATTATCTGTGCTAAAACTCATGCACTATGGTTACACTCTGCTGATTGCATTTGACACACACACATACATTGTAAAATGATCTGAACAAAAAGCAGCCTAAGGATAGCATTTAATTGTGGAAACATGTCTCTCCATAATTGCATATGGAGCCATTTGCGATTAGAAGGGGACAGCCATTAAATATATTTAAGAGTTTAACAGTGCTAAATTACTTCTTGGATTTCTTATTACTAGTTATTACAAAGAGATGTAATGTATTATTTTCACTGTCATACAGGTAGGTGGATATTTGCTTTTGGCACTTTCACTGTAGTGTGGAAAGTAAGGCCTAGTTTGAGGAAGCCACTCAAAATCTTACACACTATTCAATAGAGAAAGAGATGAAAAGCTTGCATCTGAATTATGTTTCTCATGACCTCAGGACATCCTCAAGAATTTTACAATCAACAAAATATCGTCACTACTGCAATGCTGGATTTGTGGTGGACAAATTGTGTCCACTTAGCTTTCACAAACAGTGTTGTGATAATGACAAAGTATTCTGTTTCTAGTGATGTTAGTTAAGGGATCCATCCTGACTGTGGCACCTGGAATAGCACCTTGTTTGCTCTTCTTTGAAAAACTACTGGGGTGCTTTATGTCTGCCTGAGAGAGAGAGATGGATTAACTTTAATGCAAAAGATTAATAACAACATTTGATCTGTAAAAGGGCCTCATTTTTCCATTTGCACTCAGGCTTCCTTAAGAAGCACATGATGTCAGTCTCACCAGTGGGAGGGATAACTAACGTGGGATACGTAATCAGGAAGATGGCTGCAGTAGCATGAGAAAGTAGATCATCACCTCCTTCTCAAGGGCAACTAAAGATGGACAATAAATGTTGGCCTAACTAGCAACATTCACAACATCCCGTGCTCAAATAAAAAAAGCAACTACAAGTTTCTCAACTCTCTGAAGGTAGCTAAAGGCTCTAAGAAAATACCATAAAATCAGCAGATAAGGTAAAGAAACCAGAGTCTGACCAGCCCACAGGGTTGATCTCTCATTAGAAAGTGATCCCTGATGGTGGTTTAACCTGAGGGTTACCGTGCCTTAGGCGAGGGGACAAGTTGAATCCTTTGTGGTAACATCGGCTGGTGTGGAAATGGAATCCACGCTGTTAGCTTCAGGGCTGCATTGCAAGCAAATGAGCCAACAGACCCACCACATAACATCAGCACACCCAAATTTAAATATTCAAAATTTGGAATCCATGTAACAGTGAAATTCCAAATATAAAAAGGCTTTTATAATTTAACATTTTGGAAAATATCTGTAGTTCAGGTTGTGGGTGAGGTTGTTGACTTGCTCAGCGAGCTAGCTTGTTTTTGTTCAGACGTTTCATCACCATGTTAGGTGACATCATCAGTGGTGCCTCCATTGAAGTGATGTTATTCCACTCCACTTGGAATTTTTACTGTCTGATCCGTTATGGTGAATAGTGTCATTTCCGGTTCTATTTTGTATGGGTTTATATGTAGGGTCCAATTCCATATGTTTGTTGATTGAAGTATGGTTGGAGAACCTTGCCTTGAGGAAGTCCTTTACGTGTCTATGTCTGGCTTGGGCTACTTTGGTTACTTTGTCCCAGTTAAATTGATGGCCTTCATTGTCTGAATGTACAGATATTTAGGAGAGCTTGTCGTGCCATTTTGCTGCAGGCTGATGTTCATGTATTCTGATGGCCATGTTTCCTTCCCGTCTGTCCAATGTAATGTCAGTGGCAGTCGTTGCATGGTATTGTGTAAACCACGTTGGTTCTGCATGTTGCGGGAATGGGGTCTTTAATCCTTGTGTTTGTCATAGAGTGGTTGTGGTCATGTGGGCCATCGTGATTCCTAGCAATCTTAAAAGTCTTGTTGTCAGTTCTGATATGTTCTTGAACAAGAGTTTTATAATAAGTGAAAAGCTTTTAGCATGCCTTATGATGATTCACTTCTCAATTAGTTAGTCTGTTAAACAGTTTCTTCTGCAGTCTATTCTACATCGTTTACATTTTTACTCATATTTATCCTTCAACTATTGGAAAATCAAGGACATATGAACAGCCAGGACCAGCATCTGGTACTTGTATAAGCAGAGTATAGAGCAGATTTGAAGCTGTATAGAGTAAGCCTGAGTTCAAGCTTGGAAATATGTGATGAATCAAATAGAGAAGACAAGGCAAGACAGAAAGGCAGCAATATGGGAAAGAATACAGCCAGCAATCCCAGATTGTCCAAAGCAAAAAGTGATCTCACAAATGATATTTAGGGTTACAAAAGTAGTAAAAGAACAAGTTCAGGGCTCTGTATCTGAATGCACATAGCATTCTTAACAAAATAGATGATTTGATGGCAACAATTGAAATGAATCTGTGTTATATGGTAGTCATTATCGGGAGCTTGCTGCAAGATTTCAAAGACTGGAATCTGAATATTTAAGGATACAAGACATTTGGAAATGATTTCTGGACCAACTACAAGACTTGCTATATACCTACTCCTCCTGTCCTTTCAGCTGGTGGAAAGTTAAGGTTAGGGCAGTGCATTCTTAATTACTTGCTGCATGCTAACATTTTTTGTTTCATGCACAAAACACCCAGATTCCGCAACATTGTCCTTTTTCTTTTGCAGCCTTTCTCCATTTAAATAACAATCTGTCTTTTGATTCTTCCTACCAAAGTGCACTACTTCATACTTTCCGACGTTAATTCCACGTGCCAAGTTTGTGCCCATTCTGTACTCTGTATCTATATTCCCTTGCTTATCTTCTCATTCCCTGCCACGCATTTGTATACCATCAGCAAATTTGGGTACGTTGCACTCTGCCCCATCCTCTAAGCCATTTATACAGATGGTAAATATTGGTTGACGAAGGGTTGATCCTTGTGGCACTCGACTAGTTACATCTTTCAAACCTGAAGAACACATAATACCTTGTCGCAATACCTTGTCCTTTGTCTTGTGCAATAATCTTTTCTGTTGCACCCTAGCAAAAGCCTTCTATAAATCCAAATACAGGAAATCAGCTGGTCATCCTTTATCAACTCTGCTTATTATAACGTTAAAGAACTCTAGCGTTCTAGATTTCTCATTCATAAACCACATTGACTTGGTTTGATTGACTTGTGTTTTTCTAAATGTCCTGCTATTTCTTCTTTACTAACGGACTTCCACATTTTCCTAATAAAAGATGTTGTGCTGATTGACTTAGGTTCAATCAGATCAGCCATTGTATTGAATTGCAGAGCAGACTTGAGGGGCCAAATGGCCTACCCCATTCCTAATTTATATGTTTGCATTTGGAACAGGGCAATTAGGTACTTGAGCATGTTCTGTAACCAATAGCTTCTAACAACACCACTCAACGTTTCATAATTTTAAACAATTCCATCATATCAGTTATAGTCCATATCTTTTTAACAAGAAAACCTTAACATTTTCAAGTCTCTGCTTATATTTCTACTTCTTGATATGAGGTCACTTAGGAATGTAACAAGCTTTAAACTTCTCCAACTTTAAAATGCTTCTTATAGTGTGAAGTTCAATAGTCTGCTCACTCTTCTAGCTGAAGTCTTATTAAGTTTTTATATCGACTCATCATTACCTCCCCACTTTTATATCCTATAGCTGGTGATAAATCCTAGAATTCTATTTGTTTCAGTTTACAGCCTTTTCAACTTATTTATTGGAAGCAGCAACTAACCAAAAATTCTTTAACCGCACTACCCTAACCTGTGCTTTCCATCAGCTGGAAGAAGAAGAGTTGAAGGTATGTAACAAGCCTATAAAGGAATCCTAGTAGATACCCTTGAAATTGAGTCATACCTGATTGGACACAATCCCAGTGAACAGAGGTTACGGTAAACTAAAGTGAAGCTGTCATCGGACTATGGCAGAAATAATCCATTAGGTCCCTTGTTGGAAAAAGAAAAACCTCTGGTTATATAAACTCCTTGCACGATGGACCAGCAATAAATTTCCAAGTTGGAATGATGTGTGACTTCAAGGGAAACTTGCTGGTGGTAGCATTCCTGTGAATCTGCTGATTGTGTCTGTCTAGGTGGCAGAGGGTTTGGATTTGGAAGGTGCCGTTGAAAGAATCTTGGCGAGATATTGCAGAGCATCTTGCAGATAGTAACACAAATGGCTCTGCTGGTCATTTGTCCAAGGATTGAACATTGACTGTTATAAACACAGAATAGATTTTCTCAATGGTGGAGGAGCCCAGAACCAGGACTTATAGCCTAAGACCATAAGACCATAAGACTAAGGAGTGGAAGTAAGGCCATTCAGCCCATCAAGTCCACTCTGCCATTTAAATCATGGCTGATGGGCATTTCAACTCCACTTCCCTGCACTCTCCCCGTAGCCCTTGATTCCTTCTGAGATCAAGAATTTGTCGATCTCTGCCTTGAAGGCGTCCAACATCCCGAAAGGAAGGGTGTTCCGGGTGCTCCCCCATAAGGATATGGAGGAGACCAGTTATGACTGAAATGAGGAGATAATTTAGGGTGGCCCGATGGCTCAGTGGTTAACACTGCTGCCTCATCGCGCCAAGGACATGGATTCAACTCCAGCCTCAGGCATCTGTCTGTGTGGAGGCCACACGTTCTCCCTGTATCTGACTGGGTTTCTGTTGGGTGCATTGGTTTCTTCCCATAGCCCAAAGATGTGCCCAATTGATTATTAATGTCCAGGCATGTGCAAGTTAGGTGAGTTAGCCAAGGTAAATGTGGACATAGGGCAAGGGTCTGGGGAAGATGCTATTTGGAGGGTTGCTGCAGACCCAATGGGCCAAATGGCCACGTTATGTTCTGTCAGGGTTCTGTGAAATCCTTCACTCGGAGAGACATAGGCCTGTGGAATTCTCTGTCACAGAAAGCAGCTCAGATCAAATAACTGAGATAGTGAGGTGTAGAGCTGGATGAACACAGCAGGCCAAGCAGCATCAGAGGAGCAGGAAGGCTGACGTTTCAGGTCAAGACTCTTCTTCAGAAATTTCTGAAGAAGGGTCTAGGCCTGAAACATCAGCCTTCCTGTTCCTCTGATGCTGCTTGGCTTGCTGTGTTCATCCAGGTCTACACCGTGTTATCTCAGATTCTCCAGCATCTGCAGTTCCTACTATCTCAGGTCAAATAGCTGAATGTTTCCAAAAAGCAGTTAGATACATTCTTATAGCTAAAACAATCGAAGGGTATGGGAGAAATCAGTAACAGGATATAAGAACCATAGAACCCCTACAGTGTGCAAACAGGCCATTTGGCCCAAAAAGCCCACACTGCCCCTCTGAAGAGCATCCCGTCCCCCTACCCCTGCATTTTCCATATCTAACCCAACTGACCTAAACATTGCTGGACTCTATGGGCAATTTAGTATAGCCCATCCACCTAGCCTGCATATCTTTTGACTGTGGGAAGAAACCGGAACACCCGTACGTAGGAAACCCACACAGACACGGGGAGAATGTGCAAACTCATCACAGACAGTCACCCAAGGCTGGAATCAAATCAGGATCCCTGGCACTGTGAGCCACCATATAGCCCCTAAGATATGAGTTGGATGATCAGTCGCGATCATATTGAATGGTAAAGGGCCAAATGGCCTCTTCCTGCTCTTACTTTCTATGTGATGGTTGGGGTGTCAATACTTTATCGTGGAAGGTCTTGAGCCTTTGGAGTGTTGTTGGAGCGGCAGAACATTTCCCTGCGGTCCTGGCTTGAGTCTTGCTGATAATAGGTAGTCACTGGGGCGACAGTAAGCAAACCACTCATCACAAAACTCCTAGCCACTAACCTGCCCTTGAAGCCACAGAATTTATGTAACTAACCTCACTGCGAAGCCTCTTCCAGGGATGCCTAACCTGAAGAAGTTACCCTGCTCCCTCCGGACCAACCTCAGGGAATCTCTCTCCCATTGCAACTCTCTTGTCCTATCTTCTTTACTCTCCATCTTCGGTCCGCCTCCCCCTCTCTCCCTATTTATTCCAGTTCCCTCCCCCCATCCCCCTCTCTGATGAAGGGTCTAGGCCCGAAACGTCAGCTTTTGTGCTCCTGAGATGCTGCTTGGCCTGCTGTGTTCATCCAGCCTCACATTTTATTATCTTGGAATCTCCAGCATCTGCAGTTCCCATTATCTCTTATGTAACTGGTCAGTTCAGTTTCAAATTAGCGGTGACCCCCCAGGGCCTTCTAGACCGTTGACCATGCTCCATGAAACTAATTGATGCGTATAAGGCAATGTTACTTTTGGGGATATTAAGTCCAGACAAACTGGTACCATTGTTATGAGCTCAGGAGAGCTCATTGCAGTAACAACACTCAGATTGGTCTAGCTGTATCTTAACACAGACAATCAGAGGCAAATGCTCAGAGAAGCAAAGAAATCTCCAGAAACTTGCTGCATTGTCTCCATCCTCTTCGTCTGGAGAAATGCCGTCTCTAATTTTCAGCTGAAAAACCAGGAAAACCACATTCAGAGATGCTGAAGTGAATAATTCTAAAACACAGTAAGAAGCTACCAATCAACCAGTGAGCTGAAGACTGATCATTGCTATGCAGATAACATCATCAAGGAACTAAAAGGATAATGAGACCAACCCATCCAGTTTTGTGATTTGTTCTGATGATACAAAACTGCATTGTTCTGACTACTTTCTTCTCTAATCATATTTGACTTTTGTCTTTTTGTTCTCCGTGTCTCTTTATCTGGGAATGTAATCGGGATAAAGTTGAAGTTGTAACGTCACAAAATATTAATTCATTTTCCTATTTTTTGCCATTGGTTTAAAAAAAATCAGTTTTAGTAAACAAATAGTTACTTTCTTATTAATGACAAAAAGCGAGTGTGCAGTTTTTCTAATCTGAATCAGATACTGGATTTGAAAATTGGCCATTTTTGGTCGTTTGGTTAAATTTTCAAATGTGTGATGGTTTGCATTGCAGTGAGGCATGATTACTGGCATACTGTTCCTAGCTTGGTTTTGGAATTACTATTCCATCCATTAAGTTTTTGCTCACTCATTCAACCTATCTACATCAGCCTGCATCTGATGGAGGGGCGACAGCCTAGTAAATCCAGAAGCACAAACAATATTCTGGGGGCCCAGATTCAAATCCTGCCATGGCAGATGGAGGAATTTGAATTCAGTAAAAATCTCGAATTAAAGAGTCTGATGACTACAATAAACCATTGTCGATTGTCAGGAAAAATCCATTTGGTTCGCTAATGGCCCTTAGAGAGGGAAACTGACATCCTTACCTGGTCAGGCCTACGTGCAACTCCAAACACAAAGCAATGTGGTTAACTCCTAACGCCCCCCGCAAAATTGGGGATGGGCAATAAATACTAACTAGCCACATCCAGAGCGAATAAAAAAACTTCTTTACGTCCTCTTCATTAAATACTTTCCGATCTGACTTTATGCCATCTGGAAATTTAGCCAACATACCTCTGCTCCCTTCATCTAAGCCAGTGATATAAATTATGAAAAGCTAAAAATCTCAGAAAGAACCCTGCAGACGAACCTCATCATATCCTGCCAGTCAAATTTAAAAAACAGCCATTTGCATGTAATAACACGGTGTGAAGCTGGATGAACACAACAGGCCAAGCAGCATCAGAGGAGCAGGAAAGTTTGACGTTTTGGATCAAGACACTTCTTCAGAATACAAATTCAAATTCCTCCATCTGCCATGGCCCAGGATTTGAACCTGGGCCTCCAGAATATTGTTTCTTCAGAAATGGGTGAGGGGAAGGGGATTCCGAAATAAATAAAGAGACAGGGGAGGTGGATAGAAGATGGATAGAGGAGAAGATAGGGTGAGAGGAGACAGACAAGTTAAAGAGGCAGGATTAGAGCCAGGGAAGGTGAATGCAGGTGGGGAGTTAGGGAGGGGATGGGTCAGTCCAGGGAGGACGGACAACTCAGGGGGGCAGAATGAGGTTAGTGGGCAGGAGATGCGGGTGGGGCTTGAGGAATGGTTAGGGAGGTGGGGGCGAGCTGGGCTGGTTTTGGGATGTGGTCAGGGGAGGGGAGATTTTGAAGCTTGTGAAGTCCACATTGATACCCTTCTACTGCAGGGTTCCCAAGCGAAATATGAGATGCTGTTCCTGCATCTTTTGGGTGGCATCATTGTGGCACTGCAGGAGGCCCAGGATGGACATGTCGTCCAAGGAGTTGGGAGGGGGGGAGGGTGCAGGGGAGTTGAAATGGTTCACGACTGGTAGGTGTACTTGTTTGTTGTGAACTGAGTGTAGGTGTTCCACAAAGCAGTCCCCAAGCCTCCGCTTGGTTTCCCCGATGTAGGGGAGGTCACAACGGAACAGCGGATATAGTATACCACATTAGCAGATGTGCAGGTGAACATCTGTTTGATGTGGGAAGTCTTCTTAGGGCCTGGGATGGGGTGAAGGGGGAGGTATAGGAGCAGGTGTACACCTGATTCAGTTGCAGGGAAAAGTGCTGGGTGAGGTGGGGCTGGAGGGGAGTGCGGAGCGGACAAGGGAGCCACGGAGATAGTGGTCTCTCTGAAAAGCACATAAGGGTGGGAAGGGAAAAATGTCTTTGGTAGTGGGTCTGATTGCCGCCATCTGCAAACTTCCTGGTCACTTCATCAAAGAACTAACAAATTTGTGAGGCATGATCTCCCACAAACAAAGCCATGCTGGCAAATCCCAATCTAACCCTGACTTTCTTTTCTTCGCAGCCCTTCTTGAATAAGGGCGCAACATTCACTATCCTCCAGTCCTCCGGGACCTCACCTGTGATTAATGATTATGCAAATGAATCAGCCAGGGGCCCCATAATTTCTTCTCTAGCCTCTTGTAGGGTTCTTGGATATATCTGATCAGGACCAAGAGATTTATCCACCTTCATACATTCTAACACTTCCAACCGTCCTCTGCTGTTACGTGGACTATTCCCAAGATATCGCCACTAATTTTCCCAAATTCCCAAGTCTTCATGCCTTTCTCCATGGTAAGCATAGAGGAGAAATATTCGTTGAAGACCTTGTCCACCTCTTGCGTTTCCACCAATACATGTCCACTTTGGACCATGAGGGGTCCTATTCTCTCTCTAGTTATTCTCTTTCCTTTAATATACTGAGAGGATCTCTTCAGATTTACCCTCATCCTCTCAGCCAAAACTATCTCACGCCTTCTTTTCACCCTCCTGATTTCCTTCTTTAGTAAACTTCTGTATCCCCAATGTACCTCCAGGGATTGCCTTGATCCCAGCAGCCTGTTCTTGAGCTGTGCCTCCTCCTCTTTTTTGGTCAGAACCTCAATACTTCTTTCATCCAGGGTTCCCTACTCCTGTCAATCTTTCCCATCAACTTCACAGGAACATGTAGACCTTGAACTCTAGCTATCACACTTTTAAGGCCTCCCACTTGCCAGAGTTTCCTTTGTCTGCAAACAAACTATTCCAATCAACCCCTGCAAGCTCCAATCTAATTCCATCAAAATTCACTTTAACCCAGTTTTGAACTTGAACCTGTTGGCCAGTTATGCCCCTCTCCATAAATATTTTAAAATTGATAGAACTATGGTCACTGGCTCCAAAGTGCTCCCCCACTGTCACTTCAGTCACCTGATCTGCTTTATGTCCCAAGAGTAGGTCAACATTTGCCCCTTCCCAAGTAGGACCCTTTACATACTGCTTGTATGTTCTACATCCAAATTCCTATTTTGCACAAAAATCTTTGATGTGGAACGCTACCAAATACTTTTGGAAATTCAAGAAGAGTGCATCTGTAGAGTCCCCTTTATCCACAGTGAATGTCACTCTTTCA
The DNA here is from genome assembly GCF_030684315.1 of Stegostoma tigrinum. Classification (NCBI taxonomy): domain Eukaryota; kingdom Metazoa; phylum Chordata; class Chondrichthyes; order Orectolobiformes; family Stegostomatidae; genus Stegostoma; species Stegostoma tigrinum. The sequence continues at coordinate 165,795,873 of NC_081354.1, forward strand.
GGAAACTCCAACAAATTGGCTAAACATAATTTTCTTTTCACAAAAACCATGTTGACTCTTACAGATTATGTTCAATTTTTCTATGTGCTCTTTAATGATTGATTCTAACACTTCCCCACAACAGAAATCAAGAAAACTGGCCTGTGCTTTCTTTCTTTCTGCCTCCCTGCCTTCTTGAACAGACTTTTATATTTGCAACTTTCCAGTCTGATGGAACCTTTCTAGATTCTATCGAATTTTGGAAAATTAGCACCAACTCAACTGCAACGTCATTAACAGATCAGATCCTCAGATAAAGCCTGTAAGGACCTAAGGACCTGTTAGCCTGCATCTCCATCAGTTTGCTGAGCACTGCTTCCGTCATGGCTCTATTTGACTAAGTTACACTCATCCTTCCACATCCTGATTGAAAACTACTACTAAAATATTTTTAGTCTCGAAAGTGAAGAAAAAAAAATCTGTTCATTTATTCCATTATTTTCATACCATCTACAAGTAAACCCTCATTCTCAGTTGCAAGGGGCCTATTCATACTTTACTTACTCTTTACGTTTAAAATAGAATATCTTGCTATCTGTTTCTCTTACAAAATTGAACTGATTTTCTCTCACCTTCACCTGGTTCATCTCTGACTTCTCCATTCCCTTCATCAACATCTCATTTCCCATTTCAGGGGATATACTAGCCACCAATATCCTTTACAAATCCACCATCTCCCAATGTTACCTCACCTATACATCCTCACACCCTGCTTCCTGTAAAGACTCTATTTCATTCTCTCAGTTATTCTATCTCCTCACATCTGTTCTGATGATGCCTCTTTCCACAGTAGGACCTCAGAAATGTCCACCTTCTACCTCAACCAAGCATTTCCTGTTACTGTGATTAACAAGACCCTTTGCTGTGACCTACCCATTTCCCGCACTTTGGCCCTCACGCCTTCTTCTCCTTCCCACAACAATGATAGAGACCCTCAGGTCATCACTTAACACCCTGCCAGCATCCACATGCAAAAGAACATTAGACGCCATTTCCGCTAGTTCCAGTGAGATGCCAGCACCAGACAAGTATTCTTCTCCCATCCCTTGTCAGCCTTCCGCAAGGACCATTTCTCCTGGAACAAAAACAAAGTTGCTGGAAAAGCTCAGCAGGTCTGGCAGCATCTGTGAAGGAAAAAACAGAGTTAATGTTTCAGGTTCAGTGACCCTTCCTCAGAACTCCATTTCCTCTGTCACACCCTTGCCCACTCCCAACACCTCCTCACAGCTGCACAGCATCTTCCCACGCAATTGCAGAAGGCTTAACTCCTCCCTGTTCACTTCCTCCCTCCTCAATATCCAAGGCCCCAAACATACCTTCCAAATCAGCAGTGCTTTAACCTTCATTCTAGTCTACTGCATTTGCTGCTCACACTGAGGTCTACTGTACACTGGGAAAATGAAAATCAGACTGGAGGTGGCCACTTCAGGTGACTTAATTGAAACCCTAGAAGTATATCTAAGAGGGAAATCAGGAGGGTGATTCGGGTACTTGAGGTGGCTTCGGCAAATAGAGTTAAGGAGAATCTAAAGAGCTTCTACAAATACTTTAAAGACAAAAGGCTAACTAGGGAAAGAATAGGACCCCTTAAAAATCAGCAAGGCCACCTAAGTATGGAACTGCAGGAGTTGTAAACGAGTATTTTGCATCAGTGTTTACTATGGGGAAGGAAATGGAAAATAGAGAGCTTGGGGAAACAATAGCGATATCATAAAAATGTCCACATGAGAGAGAAGGAAGTGCTAGACATCTCAAAAAGCATAAAGGCGGATAAATCCACTGCACCAGATCAGGTGTTCCCTGGGCCTTTGTGGGAAGCTAGGGAAGTGATCACAGGGGCTCTTGTCGAGATATTTGTATCATCAATAGCCACAAGTGAGGTGCCAAAAGACTGGAGGTTGGCTAATGTGGTGCCATTATTTATGAAAAGTGGTAAGAAAAAGCTTGGGGACTATAGACCAGTGAGCCTGACATTGGTGATGGGTAGGTTGTTAGAGGGGATCCTGATGGACAGGATTTACATGTATTTGGAAATACAAGGACTGATTAGGAATAGTCAACATGGCTTTATACATGGGAAATCGTGTCTCATTAACTTGATTGACTTTTTTGAAGAAGTAACAAGAAGGATTGATGAAGGTAAAGCTGTGGACATGATCTATATGGATTTCAGTATAATGTTCAACAAGGTCCTGCATGGTAGACTGGTTAACAAGGTTAGATCACAGGGAGGGCTAAACATTTGGATACAAAATTGGCTTGAAAATAAGAGACAGAGGATGCTGGTGAAGGGTTGCTTTTTGGACTGGAGGCCTGTGGCCAATTGCATGCTGCAAGGATCAGTGCTGAGTCCACTGCTTTTTGTCATTTATATAAATGATTTGGAAGTGAATATAGGAGGAATGGGTGGTAAGTTTGCAGATGACAGCAAAACTGATGGTGTAATGAACAGCAAAGAAGGCTGCCTCAGAGTACAATGGGAGTTTGATGAGATGGGCAGATGATACAAGGAGTGGCAGATGGAATTTAATCTAGATAGATGTGAGGTGCTACATTTTGGAAAGGCAAATCAGGGCCGGACTTATACACTTAATGGTAAGATCCTGGGAAGTGTTGCTGAAAAAATAGACCTTGGAGTGCAGATTCATAGTCCCTTGAAAGTGGAGTCTTGGTAGACAGGGTAGTGAAGAAGGCATTTAGTATGCCTGCCTTTATTGGTCAGTGCCCTGACTATAGGAGTTGGGAGGCCATGTTGAAGCTGTATAAGACATTGTTTAGACCACTTTGTAATCTTGCATTCAGTTCTGGACCCCCAGCTGCAGGAAAGATGTTGCTAAACTTGAAAGGGTTCAGAAAAGATTAATGGGGATTTGAGCTAGGGGGAGAGGTTGAATACACTGGAGCTATTTTCCCTGGAGTATCGGAGGCTGAGGGGTGAGCCTATTGAGGTTTACAAAGTCATGAGGAGTGCAAATAAGTGAATGGTCAAGGTCTCTGCCCACAGTTAGGGGAGTCCAAAACCAGGTGAGAGGAGAAAGGGGCAACATTTTTATGCAGAGGGAGATGTGTGTACGGAATCGAACTGGCAGAGGAAATGATGAAGGCTGGCACAATTATAACATTTAAAAGGAATCTGGATGGGAATATGAATAAGGAGGGTTTAGAGGGATATAAGCTAAATGGTGCAAATGGAATGTGATTAATTCAAAATATCTGGTTGACAAGGACGAGTTGAAGCAAAGGCTCTGTTTCCATGCTGCATACCTCTATAACTCTATGGCTCTACGTGAGATTTTGAGGGGAGTTCACCAGATGGGCATGGAAAAATTTCATTCTCTTGTAGATGAATCTTGTTTTAAAAATACAGAAATAAAGGGAAGACAGAGATGAGGAACATATCTGAGTGTTGTGAGTCTTTGAAATTCCCTTCTTCAAAAGGCAGTAGATATGTACTTCTTCATTAGCCACTTCTTTAAGACCCGAGGATGAAATCCACTGGAGTCTGTTGTCAGCCTACAGCTCCAAAAATGTTTACTCACTGCAAATTTTCCAAAAATGTTTACTCACTGGTGGTTATGATTTTCCTGAGTTCCTCCCTCCTTTTTAGCTCCTGATTAACTATGCTTCTGCAATGATATTATATCCTCCACAATGAAGACTAATGTAAAATATCAGTGCAATTTTTTTCTTATTAATTCACGGGATGTGGGCATTATTAAGCTACTATTTCCTTATGTTCCGTTATTAATTTTCCAGTCTCACTTTCTATGGAACCAACACACACTTTGTGAAGTCTTTTCTTCTTTGAATAAGTAAAGAAATTCTTGCTATCTATTCTATACTTTTGGCTTGTTTACTCTTGTTCTCGCATTTTCTCCTACTTTTTTGGGGTCATTCTTTACCTTAACTTCAGTATTTTAGCCAGTCATCTTTACATAATTATATTCTTGTGTTTTAACCATAAATGATGGGTCTATCCCTGACCAATCAGAAGCAATCTGCCTGGTTCAAAATTCAATCAGAGTTTGGCAGTTAACTGTCAATCAGAATCAATGGTACATTCTCCATTACAATGCCTCTATCAATCAGTGTCTACTTCCCAATCAACACACTTATCTCAAAAGTGTAAATGTTAGTTTCCCCTTGAAGTTGTATTCTTGCAAAATGATGTGAGCAAGATGAATGGTTTCAATAAATGTTGATTTTTTTCAGGAATATTTGAGTTCCATATTATCAAATAACTATTTGAAGTCCTCAGTTCTTTCTACCTTTCCCATTTGACTTTTCTAGGGGCTACTTCAGTTAAAATGTCCCATAGTTATCACTATGCCTTACTGACAATCTTTGACAATGATTACATTGTCACTATTTGACTGAGTTTTTAATTCCAGGTTTCCAGTGAATTCAAACTTTGCCATCAGCTATGGTGGGATTTGAGCCCATGCCCACATAACATTAGTCCAGTCGCAATACCAATACATCGCTACTACATAATTGTGTTATTCAACTGCTAGGGACACAAACGTTTCCCACCATCGATGATTTTATCCTGGAAGATTTAGCCATCAGAAGAAGCAATCACTACACCGGGCACAGCCCTCATGAATTTCTGCAAATTGAGATCCATTTCATTTTGCTTTACTTCACTTCATTTCAGTTTAGAAGGATAAATTATGGTTAACTTGTAAGCACATTCATAGAATTCAATTACATTCTTTCTTTACCGACTGAACATCAATTTCACTTTAATATGAGTTTGAACAGACCCGCTGTACAATATTCCCCCAAAATCCGGTGGTCAGTGTGAGAAATGGGCAAAAATTTACATCTTCTCCAACTAATATTGAATGCATTGATTTCAGTGTTAGGGACAGTGAAAGCAAAAGGATAAAAGCAACTGAAGATCTCTTTCCATTCTGCACCTCAACGCAACTGATCTGACAAAGTATCATTGAACTCAAGGCATTGATTCTGTTTTTTTGTTACAGCTGCTATCAACCCATTGTGTTTCTCCTGCGCTCTTTCGGATTTCTAGTGTCCTCAGTTCTTTGTCTTTATTTATCACTTGTGAATCAGCATTTGCTCCTATCCCTGATCAGGTAGACACCTCGGACTCAGTGCATGATTTGAGCTCACTCAAAGTCTGGTTGTTCAGACAGATTTGGGCCTTTATTGTCTGGGTTCAATAAAGGAAACAACAGAATCCTTACAGTGTGAAAACAGGCCATTCAGCCAATTGAGTAATGCCAATCCTCCAAAGAGCATCCCACCTGGACCTATTCCACCTAAGCTACACATCTATGGGCTGTTGTAGGAAACGGAAGCACCCAAAGGAAACCCACACAGATTGTTGCCTAAGCAGGGAATCAAACCCAGGTCCCTGGAGCTGCGAGGCAGCATTGCTAACCACTGAGCCATCGTGCCATCCTAACAGTTGGCAAAAGTACCGAAGACCCATTAATATCCCAGGGCTAATTCTAACCAAATCTGGTATCATCAAACCTTCAAAAGAAAGAAAATTGGTGGCCGGAGGAGGAACACATCCATTTCATTTGGTCTCAGATTTATTTGACACCAAGAGCTGTGGGGTCAAAGGCTAGAAATGAACCCACAGGGCAACATTTGTTATTCATTTTTTCATGGGAGATCTGGTGCAATGAACAAGTTCAAGCATCCTTGCTATATAGTGTGTATGAAGTTTTACTTGCCACTACAAGCCATAGAGTTATGTTTATAAACATGAACTCAGCATATATCATGCCATTGATATATACCAGGAGAAATGCACTAAAGATGAAAAATAGCTACAGCTGTAGCCTGAGATACCATTTTCAATTGATCAGTGTGCATTTTTTTTCTATAAACTTGATGGACGCATGAAATGAAGTAAGCTAATACAATGCTGTTTCTGTAATAAGGCTGTGGCCAAAACTTATTACCTTATGTCTTATTTGCATTGCATTTATACGAGCAGTAAAATAGCTCCTGATGTTTCCATCCACTCTACCTCCAATAATACATAGCCACTTAAGAATTTCCAAAATTATATTACTCATTAGATGAGGGCTGAAAATTTTGAGGCTGTTTGCTTTTGCCATGAGTTCAGATTTTTAATGGGTCCAGAAGTCAATGCAGGATCCAAGGTTAAGAAACCCGAGAAAAAAATACTTATTGGAGCTTTAGCCCAAGATGCAGCCACAGTTTTAGAATAGCATTGCTGGAGCTCAGCACATTATAAATTAGGTGTTGCATTATCTTCCTTATTGAGCTGTTTCATTAGAGCTTCTTAGATAATGGATCGGAGGTGACTGACTGGATGCTAAAATATAAAAATGACTGACTGGATAAGGCTTTCAATGGGCTGGCACTTTCACGATGGACTGAACAGCCTAGTTCTGTGCTATGAGGTATGGGGGGAATCTCTTGAAAACATTTAGGATTTCGCTATGAATAACTTGCACAGGAAATCTAATATTTTTTAATGTCATTAACTTCATCCAATTCTCCTTTAAAAGATATGATGGTTTCTGCCTCAACCACCCTCTGGGACAAAACATTTCACATTCCAACAGCCTCCTCCAGAAAGAAACTGCATTTAACTGTTTTCCTCACTTGCATTCAATGTTCTCATCTTTATTGGTACAGGCACAGAGTGTGAGAGTAGGGAGGTGATGTTGAACTTGTACAAAACACTTGTTAGATCTCAGCTGGAATATTGGATGCAGTTGTGGGTACGACATTACAGAAACGATGTGAATGTATTGGAGTTTGATGTACAAACACAGCAAAGGAGATATGAGAACAAGTGTTTTTACACTGTGAGCAGTTGGGTATGGAATGTCCTGCCTGGGAATGTGGTGGAGGCAGGTTCAATTGAGGCATTCAAGAAGGAATTGGAGGATCATTTGGATAGAATTTGTGTGCAGGGAAATGGAGAAAAGGCTGGAAATTGATGACAGAACCAGTACAGGCATGATAGGCTGACAGGACTCCTTCTGCACCGCAACAATTCAATGATTTAAAGGGTTCGTTTTCCCAAGGCTATTCGAGTGGGTTTAAACTAATTCAGCAGGGGGATGGGAACCAAAATTGTGGTTCGAGTATAGAAAAGGTTGAGAGTAGGGAGGTCCGAAATAAAGTTTCAGGGACGCAAGATGGCATTGGCAAGCAAGAAGTTGGTTTGAAGTGTGTCTACTTCAACGCCAGGAGCGTCCGGAATAAGATGGGTGAACTTGCAGTGTGGGTTAGTACCTGGGACTTCGATGTTGTGGCCATTTAGGAGACATGGATAGAGTAGGGACAGGAATAGTTGTTGCAGGTTCCAGGATTTAGATGTTTCAGTAAGAACAGAGAAGATGGTAAAAGGGGGGGAGGTGTGGCATTGTTGGTCAAGGACAGTATTACAGTTGCAGAAAGAATGTTTGGGGACTCGTCAACCGAGGTAGTATGGGCTGAGGTTAGAAACAGGAAAGGAGATGTCACCCTGTTGGGAGTTTTCTATAGGCCTCCGAAAAGTCCCAGATATGTAGAGGAAAGGATAGCAAAGATGATTCTTGATAGGAGTGAGAGAGACAGGGTAGTTATCATGGGGGACTTCAACTTTCCAAATATTGACTGGGAACACTATAGTTCGAGCACTATAGATGGGTCAGTTTTTGTCCAGTGTGTGCAGGAGGGCTTCCTGACACAGTATGTGGGCAGGCCAACAAGAGGCAAAGCCACATTAGATTTGGTACTGGGTAATGAGCCCGGCTAGATGTTAGATTTGGAAGTAGGTGAGCACTTTGCTGATAGCGATCATAATTCTGTTATGTTTACTTTAGTGATGGAAAGGGATAGGTGTATACCACTGGGCAAGAGTTATAGCGGGGGGAAAGGCAATTACGATGAGATTAGGCAAGATTTAGGGAGCATAGGAAGGGGAAGGAAACTGCAGGGAATGGGCACATTAGAAATGTGGAGCCTATTCAAGGAAAAGCTCCTGTGTGTCCTAGATATGTATGTACCTGTCAGGCAGGGAGGAAGCTGCGGAGCACGGGAGCTGTGGTTTACGAAGGAAGTGGAATCTCTGGTCAAGAGGAAGAAGGCGGCTTATGTTAGGATGAGATGTGAAGGCTCAGTTAGGGCGCTTTGAGGGCTATGAGGTAGCCAGGAAAGACCAAAAGAGAGAGCTCAGAAGAGCCAGGAGGAGACATGAGAAGTTGTTGGCGGATAGGATCAGGGTAAACCCTAAGGCTTTCTACAGGTATTTAAGGAATAAAAGAATGATAAAAGTGAGATTAGGCCCAATCAAGGATAGTAGTGGTAAGTTGTGTGTGGAGTCAGAGGAGATAGGGGAAGCACTAAATGAATATTTTTCGACAGTGTGCATTCTAGAAAACGACAATGTTGTCGAGGAGAATATTGAGATACAGGCTACTAGATTAGGTGGGATTGAGGTTCACAAGGAAGAGGTATTAGAAATTCTACAGTGTGAAGATAGATAAGTCGCCTGGGCCAGATGGGATTTATCCTCAGATCCTCTGGGAAGCCAAGGAGGAGGTTGCCGAGCCTTTGGCACGGATCTTTAACTCGTCATTGTCTACTGGAATAGTGCCGGACGACTGGAGGATAGCTAACGTGGATCCCCTGTTCAAGAAGGGGAGTAGAGACAACCCTGGTAATTATAGACCAGTGAGCCTTACCTCAGTTGTTGGTAAAGTGTTGGAAAAGTTTATAAAAGATAGGATTTATAATCATCTAGAAAAGAATAAATTGATTAGGGATAGTCAGCACGGTTTTGTGAAGGGTAGGTCGTGCCTCACAAACCTTATTGAGTTCTTTGAGAAGGTGACCAAACAGATAGATGAGAGTAAACTGGTCGATGTGGTGTATATGGATTTCAGCAAGGCGTTCGATAAGGTTCCCCACAATAGGCTACTGTATAAAATGTGGAGGAATGGGATTGTGGGAGATATAGGAGTTTGGATTGGAAATTGGCTTGCTGAAAGAAGACAGAGGGTGGTAGTTGATGGGAAATGTTCATCCTGGAGACCAGTTACTAGTGGTGTACCGCAAGGGTCAGTGTTGGGTCCACTGCTGTTTGTCATTTTTATAAATGACCTGGATGAGTACGTAGAAGGATGGGTTAGTAAATTTGCAGACGACACTAAGGTCGGTAGAGTTGTGGATAGTGACTAAGGATGCTGTAGGTTGCAGAGAGACATAGATAAGCTGCAGAGCTGGGCTGAGAGGTGGAAAATGGAGTTTAATGCAGACAAGTGTGAGGTGATGCACTTTGGTAGGAGTAACCAGAAGGCAAAGTACAGGGCTAATGGTAAGATTCTTAGTAGTGTAGATGAGCAGAGAGATCTCGGTGTCCATGTACACAGATCCTTGAAAGTTGCCACCCAGGTTGGCAGGGCTGTTAAGAAGGCATACAGTGTTTTAGCTTTTATTAATAGAGGGATGGAGTTCCGGAACCAAGAGGTTATGGTGAAGCTGTACAAAACTCTGGTGCAGCCGCACTTGGGAGTATTGCGTACAGTTCTGGTCACTGCATTATAAGAAGGATGTGGAAGCTTTGGAAAGGGTGCAGAGGAGATTTACTAGGATGTTGCCTGGTACGGAGGGAAGGTCTTACAAGGAAAGGCTGAGGGACTTGAGTCTGTTTTCGTTCGAGAGAAGAAGGTTGAGAGGTAACTTAATTGAGACATATAAAATAATCAGAGGGTTAGATAGGGTGGATAGGGAGAGCCTTTTTCCTAAGATGGTGACGGCGAGCACGAGGGGGCATAGCTTTAAATTGAGGGGTGAAAGATATAGGACAGATGTCAGAGGTAGTTTATAGCGGCAGTTGTAGCAGCCTAGTGGCTAGCACTGCAGCCTCACAGCACCAAGTACCCGGGTTCGATTCCAGCCTCAGGCAACTGTCTGTGTGGAGTTTGCACATTCTCCCCGTGTCTGCGTGGGTTTCCTCCGGGTGCTCCGGTTTCCTCCCACAGTCCAAAGATGTGCTGACTAGGTGGATTGGCCATGCTAAATTGCCCATCGTGTTCAGGGGTGTGTGTGGGTTATAGGGGGATGGGTCTGGGTGGGATGCTGAAAGGGGCGATGTGGACTTGTTGGGCCAAAGGGCCTGTTTCCACACTGTAGGGAATCTAATCTAATCTAATCTAAGTAGTAAGGGAATGGAACGCTTTGCCAGCAACGGTAGTAGATTCGCCAACTTTAAGTACATATAAGTCATCATTGGACAAGCATATGGACTACATGGAATAGTGTAGGTTAGATGGGCTTCAGATCGGTATGACAGGTCGGCACAACATCGAGGGCCGAAGGGCCTGTACTGTGCTGTAATGTTCTATGTTCAATGTCTTTATAACCAGAATAACACATGCTTTGAGCATATCAATGAGGAGCAAGCACAAGCAGATCATTCAACCCCTTGAGCCTGCTCCATCATTCAGTAATATCATGGCTAATCCAGAGTCGATACAGTGTGGAGCTGGAGGAACACAGCAGGTCTTCTGATGAAAGGTCTAGGCCTGAAATGCCGACTTTCCTACTCCTCTGATGCTGCCTGACCTGCTGCTACAGCTCCACACTGTATTGATCTGACTCCAGTATCTGCAGTTCTTGCTATCTCATCATGGCTGACCAGATTGGAACCTAAAATCCACATTTTGTAGCCTGGATAACATTTCATGTCTTGTTCTAGATTGACTCACAAGCATGAGTATGCTTTCTACATCTACTCTCTCCTCTTTAACACCTTAAATACCACAATTAGATCTCCTGTCATTCTTCTAAACTTTAGAGAGTAAGGGCCTAAAATGTTCAAAGCCTTATAAGACAAATTCCTCATCTCTGGAAGCAACTTTGTAAATGTTCTCTGTCTGCCTCCAATGCAAATATATCCCTCCTCGAGCAAGGAGCCCAAAACTGTACACGACAGTCTTGGTGCAGTATCACTAACGCCTCTGGAGAAGACTGGTGCAGCGAATCTAATAATGATGCTATGGAGTACCCAAATCCAAGTAAAAGATAATCATGTTCCATCTGGTTCCTTAGCATAGAGTTGGTTACTCCAGTCACACATACAAATTGGCTGAGATTTTTTCCTGTCACCTGATTGCTCGTTTCCTATGCAGTCCAGCAGTATCATCTGAGATTGTTAGCATTTTAGAAGTTGATGGAGTGGAGCTAGATGAAAGTGACTCATGTGTGAATTGCGCAAATTATATTGTTCCATTAATGACTTTGAACTAGGCCTGTCTAGATAATGCGGAAATGATGCTGAAGATGCCAGCAAGGTAGACAATAATGTATGCCATTTAAATGAAAGATTGACATGTCAATTAATGGGTTAACATATTTTTGTCCACCAGTTGTTTATAAAAGATGCGTTTGAATTAACAGTGTGGTACAGGAAGATTGCTTAAACGAAACTATATTTTGTACTCACTAGAATGTTGCAGATCTGGAGTGTATACTCATTGAAAAGTTGTAACTGATTTTCATTCAAACAGTCAAATCAAATGAGGCATTATTTCGTGTGATACATTAGTGCATACTTCATTTTTACGAACTATTTCCGAGACAATTTCAACTTTGTTCACTTTCTTCGATAACAGTTCTCACTAGCTTTCCCCTTTACCTACCTTCATTATTGAATTTCTTTCAAAAAAAGTAGATTTCCTTCAATCTTACTAATTGCTTTTACTGGAATAAATCATCCTGCATCTGAATTACAAATTTCAGTTTAGTTAACATGCGATTAGATACTTTATTACTACCAATGTACAGCATTGAAATCTAGTTAAATTAGCTCACGTAAGGTTAAGTTGCATATTTGAGAAGTGAATCAATACAAATTTTATAAATATGAATTTCCCAGGGCAGAAATGGCTAGCACGAGGGGTCATAGTTTTAAGCTGGTTGGTGGAAAGTATAGAGGGGATGTCAGAGGCAGGTTCTTTACGCAGAGAGTTGTGAGAGCATGGAATGCGTTGCCAGCAGCAGTTGTGGAAGCAAGGTCATTGGGGTCATTTAAGAGACTGCTGGACATGCATATGGTCACAGAAATTTGAGGGTGCATCCATGAGGATCAATGGTCGGCACAACATTGTGGGCTGAAGGGCCTGTTCTGTGCTGTACTGTTCTATGTTCTATGTTCTATGTTCTATGAATTGTAACTCCCCAAGCTCACATGAAAAAGAAATAAAAAGAACAACAACGTAAAACAAAATATGTCCAACTTAGTTACTATATCGGTGTGTTCTGAATTTTCTGCACTCATTTGGGAGAGAATTGTAGTTTTGTATAAAAGATTGATAGTGTCTTTGTTTACAAAGCAACCACCATCACTCTCATACATGGAGACATTAGTCGTGTGACATTAGTTCTTGTCCTCATGATTGATTGAGAAATGGAGGAACTCGCATCACAAGATTGGCATCACCATGAACAGCAGAAGGAGCAACTGAAAACAAGCTAAAATCTTCACATGAGCTGTGTACTTCAGTTGCAAAGGGTTAGCTGTGAAGTGTACAATCACATGTGAACAGCAGATTTGGTCATTTGGAATTGAGTCCGGTAGTGAGAGAATTTGGTGCTGTCTGCAGTTAAAGTAGTTATTTTTAACAGAGCTTAATGATCCTCAACTGTAACTGTGAAAGGAAAAGAACAGAATCCCTGTCTGCTTACTGGAAGAAAGTTGCACTGTGTTTAGCTGAATTGTGTATATACAGAACTTCTCAGTCCATAGAATCCCTACAGTGTGGAAATAGGCCATTCAGCCCAACAAGTCCACACCTCCCCTCCAAAGAGCATCCCACCCAGACCCATCCCCCTACCCTTTCCCTGTAGCCTTACATTTCCTGTGGCTAGCCCACCTAACTTACACATCCCTGGACAATGCAGGTAATGTCCCATGGCCAATCCACCTAACCCACACATCTTTGGAGTGTGGCAGGAAACCGGAGCACCAGGAAGATACAGAGAGAGTGTGTCAACTCAACACAGACAGTCACCTAAAAATGGAATCAAACCCAGGTGCCTGGTGCTATGAGACAACAGTGCTGACCACTGAGCCACCGTGCCACCCGTACATTCAAATATCCAAAATATACTTGATGTCCCTCAAAATTACATCCAACCAATATTTCCTCAATGCTGCAAGGCCACACAGCAAACCAAACATTCACTCAAATGATATACGTAAACTTTTCCCCTTAAGTTGCTGCCTGCGCGTAAAGGTACAAAGAAGATTAATGCTTAAAGAAATCACTCATCTACAGCAAAAAAAACTGAAAAATAGTTGAACCCAACTGACATAATTTTAACAATTACTTTGCTAACACTAGGACTGGAGTGTTTGAGTTATGAGGAGAGGCTAAATAGGTTGAAACTTTTCTCAATGGAGTATAGGAGTCTGAGGGGTGACTTTATTGAGGTTTATGAAATCACAAGGGGTATGGATAAGGTGACTAACAAAGATATTTGCTATAGGGTTGGGAAATTCAAAACTAGAGTATATAGTTTAGGGTGGGAAGGGAATGATTTAAAAAGGACCTGAGGGATAACTTTTTCATAAGGCAGTGGTGCGGATGTCAAATTAGCTGCCAGAGGAGTTGGTAGAGCTGGGTACAGTCACAACATTTAAAAGACATTTGGACAGGTATATGGACAGAAAAGGCTTAGAAGAATATAGGGCAAACACAGGCAAATGGGGCTACTTCAATTTAAAATAGCTGGTCAGCGTGAACAAGTTAGACAGAAGAATCTGTGACAATACTGCATGATTCTATGGCTCCATGAGGGTATCATTGTCAATTTAATTGCATGGATTATCAATAAACTATATTTAAACCATACTGATGAACATTCCAGTTACATTTCATGATATCTTTGATGAATTTAAAATCTTTTCTTGCTCAAGCTATTTGATCATTAAGATAGACATAAATGAGCCCTTTTATCCTTTAAGCATGTCATTGAGTTGTTCTGGAATCCTCCTGGTAAATGTGTTATTCTTCAACAAAAAACACCAAATTACATTCTAAAATTTATGAAATCTTGGTGTGGGCAAATTACTTTTAGTATTGGACTACAAAAACATAGTCAATTTTGTTTCTTGTTTTAATCAATGGTTTACAAAGCACTTTTGAATTTGGGATGTGTAAATTGCTATAAAAATTCCCATCTTTCTTTCCTCCTTATTTCTTTATCATTCCAATCTCTTTATTTCTTTCTTTCTTTATCTTTGTTTTATTCTTTCTTTCTTCTTCTCTCTCCTTTCTTTCTGATTCAATCAGCCTTGCAAAAGCTATCATGGCCAGGAGTACTGCAGCTCAGTGAAGTTGAAGGAGTGTAACTAGCATGAAGAAATGAAGCATTTGTGTCTATGATAGATTATTTATTGGATTTCTTCTTGCTTGGTTACTTCTAGCAGTTTCTGCAAAGTGCAAAGAATATACATTATGTTCTAATATGCCATAGTTCCTGATATCTGTGGGCTATTTGCTGCCATTTTCCTTGCACACAGGGCCCATCTCACCGATCATTCAAAAGCTATGGAAAAGATCAATGAGGTTTCTCAGAAAAGGGATCGAGTCACTCAATTCAATTATAAATATCATATTGAGGACCTGCAGGGGACAAGTGCTTCACAGCTGTAGCTGTGTAAGAAAACGTAATTTTAAATCCTGTGAATATCTGACCCTTAAACGTTATTCTAAGTTACACAATGTTTTGTTTCACGTATCTAGAATAGAACAGTATAGAATAGAAAAGAAGGTAAACAAACAGGAGGCTGGAAGAACACAGTAAGCCAGGCAGCATCTAGAGGAAAGTAGCAGTCAACATCTTCGGTATTAACCTTCTTCAGGACTACTGCATGCCTGAAACCTTTCACCTGTTTGAGTATTTTTTTTATTCATTGATAGGATGAGGGCATTTCTGGCTAGGCCAACATTTATTGGCCATCCCTAATTGCCCAGAGGGCAGTTACAAGTCAAACACATTGCTGTGGGCGTGGAGTCACATGCAGGCTAGGCTAGGTAAGGATGGCAGATTTCCTTCCACAGAGGACATTAACGAACCAGCATATTTCATTGTTACTTAATCAACTTTCCCCGAGCCCAGGGACCACTAACTGAACTGAAATGAACTTTGTCTTAATTTTACTTTAATTTAATTACTATGCATGACTTCAGTCATTAATATAGCTGTGAGATGACTTACAAAGCTTTTCACCATTTTTCATGTAAAAGTACACGTGATAATAAATTTCTATTCTATTCTAAAGACAAAAAAAGCTGCGGATGCCAGAATCCAATGTAGACGGACAGGAGGCTGGAAGAGCACAGCAAGGCAGATAGCATCTGAAGGAAAAGAGAAGTCAACGTTTCATGTATTACCTTCTTTAGGCCTGTTCCAGTCTATTCCAGCCTCACCCACCCACTACTTGAAGTGTACTATCCAATATCCTGCCTGTATTTGAAAGAAACAATTAACAGGGTGCTTTGTCCATGGAACTGGATCCCAAGAACAAGCTAAAGAATTTGACCAAGGAAGTTAAGAAAAAGCAACATTGGTTGAAAAATTAGAAAAGACAAAAGAACTCCTAAAGAAAAGATTACTTTGTCATAGTTTTAACAGGCTGCTTGAACATTGGACTGACTCAACAAATACTGAACATGTATTCATCTTAAGTTTTATTCAATTAGAAATTTGATTCAATTCACAATGGACAAAACACCGCAGAAGTTATGATTTATTGTGACAAATAGAAAATGTTTCTAAATATGATTTATATTTATGTGGGGTGTTGTATTTTCCAGAAATAAAGTCAGCAAATCTATTTTATATACATAAAGTTACTCACATGAACAGGTCATAAAATCATTTAAAGCATGTAAGGTTGTCTCTGCCAGTTTTTTACGGCAGAGCTATTCACTCAGCCCTACTCCCCCACTTTATTCTTGTAGTCCTGCATGAATATTTCCTCTGAGTGGACATGCAATTTCTTTTTGAAATCACTACCATCCTCATGGGCAGTGAATTCCAGATCATTCCAGGGCATTTTTCCCTAAGGGAAACTTCCTCTTGTTTTCCTTGCATCTTTTGCCCAAATCCTAAATCTGTGCTCCCTTCACTAACCACCAAAAAGAAACATTTGCCTGGTCCACTTTTTCTAAGCCTGCCTTAATCTATAACATAATTTATTGATTTATAAAGTGCCCTGCAAGCCATTCAGTAATATCAAAGCATTGTTATGTTCAAGATCCACCAGTATCCCAGGATAAGAAAGGATGGACATTAAATGTTGATATATCTCCTTTCTCAAATTTTTCCTTGATCTCCTTTGTTCCAAGGAGAATAAATTGACCTTCTCCAACCTGACCTTGTAATCAAAACCTCTCCTCATCCCATCCATGGAAGCAATCCAGTAAATGACCTTGGAAACCTCTGCAGGACCTTCACATTTGTCCTGAAGTATGGAAGGAATGAAGCAAATATTTAAAACGTAGTTTTGAAAGTTTTCCCGAGCTTCCTTCACTTGATGTTCACATTCTGGAGCCTTCCAAAGATGTGTTGCTTTGGAGAACAAAATAATATTAGGTTTGCACCTCTACCATCAATCCCACTATCTGTGTTTCCGTTGATCAACTGAAAGGAAAGGCAATTTTTTCCAGGCAGGACTATTTTTGTTGCTTGTCAGTTGCTTGATTTACCTGAAACAGAGCTCTGTACTGCATTACAGTTGTGTAATGACCTCGCCAAGTAGCAGAGAAATGTGCTTAATGAGTTGAAATATCGAAGTGGAAACTTGACATGCCGACTTTAACTGCTAGACCGTGAGTCCCACGCTTTACCATTGAAACTATCAATTCTCCAGCCAGTTATTTGTTTCAGCAGAATGATCATGCAAGATATTGTTCTTCAATGTGATCGTTCTTTGAATCTTTCAATTTTTCTGGTCTTAATTTCACAACTGTTTTCGTCAATTTCATCATTTTTAATGGTTTAGGACAAGACTGCTAAAAGTGACCTTAAACATTTTTGTGAAAATATTTAAGAGCTGACAAAATGGCAATGTGCAAATCTGAGGATTACCTTCCACTTTCATTCGTCCTAAGACTTACTGCCCATATCCTATTTGTCATTCATTCGTGGGATGTGGGCATCACTGGTAAGGTCAGTATTTATTGCCCACCCACAACTCTCAATAGCGAGCTGACTTCTTCAACTGCTTACAAGCCTTGTTGTATAAATGTATGCATTATTAGCCATGGTGTTCCAGGAATTTGATCCAGTAGCAGTGAAAGATCACCAAAGTGACTCCAAGTCAGGATTATGGGTGACTTAGAAAGGCACTTACAGGGTAAAGTGTTCCTACCTGCCGGTTTCGTTTTGGTGTAGGTTTAGAATGCACTGTGAAAGAAGTATGGTGAGTTGCTATAGTCCATGTTTTTACATTGTTACCAATGCATTGACTGGGAATAGGATGAAAGTTGAGCGTGCCAAACCAGTAAGCTGCTTTTGTTCAATGCTTTTCCTGTGCACTCCTGTGTTGTGGCTTGGTGGACTCGTTTCGGGAAGTCAAGAGATAAACTACTTCCAGCTGAATCCCACTCTCTGAGCTGCTTTTGTAGTCACAGTGTTTATTTGTTTGTTCCATTTATTAGTTCACTGGTAACCACTAACATGTTATTGGTGGGGAATTCAGTGATGATAATGCCACTGAATGCCCAAAGGGAAAGATTCAGATTTTCTCTTGATAGTGATTTTAAAAATAAATAATTTAAATAGCATGTTCTTTTAAACCATGGGCCCTGTTGCAATGTAAAAACCAATTTAAGTATGGTACAGTATTTTAGGGAAATGTGGTAGGCCATTTATAACCAAGACGAGGAGAAATTTCTTAACTCAGAGAATGGTGAGCCTGTGGAATTCTCTGCCACAGAAAGTGGTTAAGGCCAAAATATTGAATATTTTCAAGAGGGAGTTTGATATATTTTGCAGGGTAAAGGTATCAAAGGATATGGGAAGATAATTGCAACCAAGTAATGAGCAGGATGATGGTTCAAAGGATCCAATAACTTACTCCTGTTTCTATTTTCTATGTTTTAAAATTAATACAACAGCAATGTGACATTGAGCAGGTAATCTGTTTCTTGCAATGTTGACTAAGGGATAAATAATGGCCTGGACTACAAGGAGCACTCACATTGTTGATCTTCTTTGAAACAGTGCCATGGCAATTTTCCAGAAGGAAAACCACTTGGTTTGACACTTTAGATTAAAGCCATTGCTTCAGCAGTACAGTGGAATGCCATCCTTCCATACCAGGTCCTGGAGTGGGACTTGATCCCAGAACCTCCTCACTTAAAAATGAGAGGATGATTAGCTGAATGTAACTCCCCTAACACTCTCTAAAACCCCTCGGCAGGGAAGAGCCAAATACCTTTTGCTACAATGGCTGTCCTTCCCTTTAAAGATCAATGGTCATTGTCTGATGCTTTGTAAAGTGTGAACGTCCCTGGCATTTATCAGCACAAGCCTGACTACATTTCGCTGCAGGCAGGCATGAACTGCCATCTGAGGGTCACACCAAGTTCCTGTTCCTACTCATTTACAGTGCTCCAGGCCAGTATGCCTCCAATTTAAAATTCTCAACCTTGTGTGTCCATCCTCCTTGTCCCTTTTCCCCAACACCCATCTCCAATGTGCTCATTTTTGGAACCCTTCCAGCCTTAAAAGCCTCTGCAAACTCTGTGTCCCTTCAATTCCCACCTCTTGTGCAGCTTTGGTTTCCTTCTCTGCAAAGTTGGTTGGGCTGCCTTCAGTTGGTTAATTTTCTCCTCAAACCCCTTCCCATTTCAACCTCTCCCTTTTCCTTCAAGACGCTCCTTCCTGCATTACCATCCATGGCGAGGTTTTTGGTCATCTCATTTCGTGGCTAAGTGTCAAGTTAAGCCTGACAATGCTGCTGTGGAGTGTGATTTTACCACATTGAAGGGGCTATGTAAATGGAAGTTGTTGTTGCAGCAGTAAAACGCTCTTCAGTCAGTTAATACAGTTGCATTACGCTTACATTCTGTGGTATTTCGAGAAGCCCACACGACCGGTTTGAAAAGGGACAAGTAGAAAGTGAAAAAAAAAACTTTGGTTGAGTGGGGATGTGAAGAACAAAGCAGGTAATGTCAATTTTTTTAAAATTTCTAAACCTTTTGTAGGGCTCCAGGCCTTTATAGTCAGATTTCGCATGGTGAGCGAGGTTCACTACTTTCTCCAGATCTGTAACACAATAGGGTCCATTTGTCTGTGTTCCTAATTTGTTGCTATTCCAGATGGACTCACTCAGCTCCCTCATTCTCACTAAGTACAAAATAATTGAGCGCAGAATGATTACAGGACAGTCAGCTAATACTAGATTTCACATTATGCCTTAAACCGTCAGGAAAAGCTGGGAATCTGGCATTTTGTGGCGGAGTTAAAATTACACTTGTTTATGTAACCATGTAAATACGCCACTCCACTTTCTCGGGGTTATTCGGTCAGTTTAGGCTCTGAGTGTGTGTGTGTGTGTGTGTGAGAGAGAGAGAGAGAGAGTGTGTGTGTTTGCCAAAGAATGATAGTGGCTGTGACGGGATCACCATCAATACTGTAAGTCATTAAGGAATAACTGCGCCGCTGTAGCAGAAGGCTGGGTCTGAATATATGAACAGAAACCAAACCGTTACTCACCGAACCTGCGTTTTTTTAATCCCTTTCAGAAGCCCTTGAAGCTTTAAAACAATCGGGGGATGCGGGGTGAGGTGTGAGGGGGTGGAAGGGGATGGGCCAGCATTGAGGTTGGTGACCTTTTGAATATATAGATAGACGCCAATAAACCTTGCCAAACTATGAACTCAATCGGTATAATTGCTGATTAATATTGAGCTCGGGTCTATTTACATTCACTGGCTCGATGATTTAATAAATACAGCTTTTTTGGCTGTTGGGGGGCGGGGGCGTGGAGACGCTACCAAATGCATTGTAGAAATGTAGAAACCGCAAGAGTGACAAATCCGCCCCATCAAACCAGCTGTTAGCAGCAATATCGGATAGCTTTAATTGAATTCCACTTTACTGTTTGAAATAAACAATCAACCTGCTCCAGCCTCGGACGTTGCAAAGAACAGCCGTCCAGCGGGTGATTGAGAAAGGCTCTATCGATCAAGGCAGGAGTCGGTCTGGCAAATTACCCTCCTAAGTGTACATTGCCTGCGCAAACCAGTTTTCTGTTTTATGCATATATTTCTACGTGGCCTGTCCACCCAAAACACAGCGTCTTATAATAAACTTCTAACAGGAGATCGAAAAGGAAATGCATATGATCCCCAGCAATTGACTGTGAGAATCCCTCTTCCTGCTGCCTCTCTGAAAAAGCCAGTTGTATATTTGTTCCTTCACGGCCACTCGTCCTTAGATTAGATTTCTCCTTTCTCATTACCAGTCTTAATAGACCCTTCAGACCTCATTCTATCCCCAGATATTATCTGACCCGTATAATTAATTAATTAAACCTAAAATATTATAGATTATTAAAAATAGCATAACTAATAGCGTAATATCTCAAGCTGTCGACTTTAATAGTCAACATTGTCTTGCCTGGTCTTATCAGACTTGGACACCCGGTGAGAATATTGATTCCTGGTAATTTTAACCATCATCTCCTATCATGATAGGCAATTTTCAGATTTTGCCAGCGTCATTTAAAATCGTTAACGGACAGAGCTGCTTCGAGTCAATTTCAATATTTCCTCTCAAACAACTTTAAACCTTTCTGGAGATGTGGTGGGGGTAGAGTGGTATTGGAGAGGGGGCAAAAGAGAGAAATACGACAGGTTTGAGGGAAGGTACGTGATGTTGTGTTAATTCAACACCCCTCCCCTCCCGATTCCACTCTCAGTAGCCTGTCCGGATCGTCGGGTTTTAATAGATCTTCAGAGGTTTCCGAGAGCGTTGCTTAAACTTCTAATTATGATCCATGTTAGAGATAATATTAATTTAATAATCAGGGGCCGTGCAGAGAGCATTAACCTCAATTAAGCTCATTACTGTCTTAACCTGCAATCCCCTGTGCATTTAAATCTTCCTCATAAGTGCTTGACACTATTGATAGAACCTGATCTGTTATATGGGTTGGACGCAACGGAGGGGGGCGGGAATAAAATTTTAACCACTCCACCTCAACCCTCCACTTCTTACCAATGGGTCATGAGGTAGCAGCCGCCGGCTGTCCCTGTATGAAGTGAATCCTGTGCCCACATTATTTCCCCTCAGTATTGATTTTTCTTTGTATTTCAGTTACTTTAACTGTTTCGAGCACTTAACACACAAAACGTAATTACTGACGCGGCTGTCCATTATTTAAGATACTTTCTCCTCCTCAGTTTTCTTTTGTCATGCTTAGAAATGCATTGATCGTTCCATCCTAATGTTCAGTTGTTATTTCTTTGTATAGTTGTTCGGCCTCCAGGTTGAAGAGATGAAATATCATTTATATGTCGAAATGTTCTGGAGTTGGCCAGTTTCTTGCTTGGGTATTAACCCGTTGGGGCTGAATCCACTTTATCGCTGAAGCGCGGACTTCAATTTCACCTACATCGAGAACACTCAGGAATCCCACAACTAGATTTTGGGACCTTCAATTTCCTTTAATGACATTGACAGAATTAAAACACATGCAATTTCTTTCTAAGTGATCGGGCCCCCTTCCACCTGTAGAGACTTACATATTAAGCTAGAATTTTCTGTTATCACTGAATCTGTACAATGTATAAAAATTATAATCGATAGTTCGGGAAAACAAAAATTTCCAATGGGCTTAGGAAAAAGTGAAAATGTCCTTTTTTGTCCATTCTATGCAACAGCAACACTGCGCCTCGGATGATTCTATTGTAACGGCGGCCGCAACGTGGAGGTGTATCGGGGAGCCAGGATAAGGCGTTCTAACAAAAACAAAATACACTGTCCGTTCAGGCCAAGTGTGGTTCGAGAAGTTGTTGGGATACAGAAGATAATGCTTTTAACCACGCCGAGCGCCGGAAGCTCCAAGAGTTAGTTGGAGGACAGCATGTGGCCGTCAAATAAACCTGTTAGACCTTCAATAAAGTAAATAATCAGCAGGGGTCAAGGCGAGAAAATAATAAACGCAATGCAGATTGTCACAGATGCACTGATGTAATCATCTTTGCCTTTCCAGGCTGCATCGCAGACCCTTGGATGTTCAGAAATGATGCAACATTTTCAGCAGTGACTCTCCACCTGGGACAAAGGCGGGAATATCAGGATTTTCCTTATCTGATTTGATTTGTTGTTGTCACGTGTACTTGAGTACAGTGAAAAGTTTTGTTTCGCGAGTATTACCAGTGGAGTGGGTTGGGGGGGTGGGGGGGGTGGAATCGTGCCCGCCACAGAATTATAGACCATTTATTAACCGCGTTGTCAAGTTGACATCTCCAGCTGCCTTTAGAAGTTACCAGGAGTCGTAGGTGCCTGGACAAGGGCGTGTTTTGGGGGAAGTCAGAAAATGTGCGCCCACTGCGTTCTCTACCCGAACTTCAACACTTAACGCACCATCCTGAGATCGACTCAGCGAACCGCTGCAATGTGGAATATTGTTACAAATGGAGATTTAATAACCTCCGTCCCCTACTCACTTCACATTCGGAGGAAACTAACATTTCTGTATTTCCTTTGATTTTATGTTTCATTGAAATGCCGAATAGGTCCGCTCTCCCCACGTTATCACTAGTTGGTGGAGCTTTTATTTTCTATCTAGCTTGGTTCCTTGGAAACTTGTCGTTTGCGACTCGCAGTATTCAATGCACACACGATGAGGTTTAGACCTGACCCAAATCAAAAGTCTGATCAAATATGGCCAGAAACTTCAACCAACTCACCTAAGAAATAAACCGGCCTGATTTTGTTTTTGCTAAGACTGAAAGCTCTTGCGATATTGAAAATTCCTCTTTACCTCTCGGACTGGATTGTTATAATTTGCCGCAATCTGTTCAGCAAAGCGACAACAATGAATATTGGTCGCCCATCATCCTCACTCAAAAAGAACTGTAATAAAGAGGTCGTCCGTAATCAGTGCGAAATCCGATTCGCTTTATAAATGTTCATATCCATGAATAGATGGGCATACACCATTTGAGTTCCTTCATTTTTTTGTTGTGTTTTTAGTGAAGTGCCGGCCTTATCCAGAAGCTGTGGTTGAGTTGTAGAACAGCTCACTGCTGCTGACCGAGGAGTAATTTGCAGGAAATTAGAGGGTGGTCCCCGTGCTAAAGTTTGGCATTGACAACAGTCCACTGCTGTCCGTTACACCGTTTCATTTACATGCAAATGAACGCCAGTAGCTTCTCCAAATAACAGCGATAGAGTATCGGATACTGCAGCAGAGACAGAGAGAAATAGTTGTTTTTATTTCCCTATTTGTCTCTCTGTTAAAAACTCTCAGATCAGGGGTAATTACACAACAGCCGACGACAGGGAGCATTCAAACTTTAAAGATTAACTTCAACTCTTTGCAATCTATGGAGAGAAGGGCTGGTCATTTGTACTGGCTGAATGAGATATTACTTGTCAGCTCTCATCTAGCAGCCGCGACATCTATATGATCCCCTGCAATCTCTTGTTTTTTTTTACAGTAACACAATTTGCCAGATATATTAGGGACTGTCCGTACCAGACGTTACATTTATTCAGCTTTGTTACTGCTGATTGGTATGTGAATAACTCTTAAGTACTTTAATATTCTACTCCTTTATGTAATTTATTTGTATGTAACTTGTGTGGATGTGTGTAAGGCAATGTGCATATCTGGATACTGCATGCCATCTTCCTCATTTATTTTCAGTTTTATGAGAAATGAAACTCTATTTTGGAGAAATGGTAAATATATACCTGTGTCTCAATTTGATACACTTTGAAACTCGAACTCGTTTAAGTTCAGAAGCCCGTATTAGGTAAGAGGCATAAAACTACATTAAAATATTATATTGTTCAGAATGCTCACCTTTAAAAGGCCATTTATAAAAAAATTAAATATTATTTTAAAGAGACTCGAGCACGCCCAAACGCTCATGTATCGTGTAGCTTGAATAAAAAAACTTTTTGAGCTGGGTGCAATATTTGCATATTTCATTGTATCTTCTTGTCTTGTCTGACAGAACAAATACACTTGTCTATCAATCATCCAACTGCCCATATACATCACCTCATAATATGATCCTCTACAGCACTGAGAAAAAAAAGTTTCTAAAATTACACACAGGAGCAATCTTTATTTTAGCGGAAATATTAATTCAAACATAAATCAGAATAAAGTCATTACACAAGTCGAAAATGTTATGGACGCTGATTGAAATCTAATAGCCTCTTTCAATTTGTCATATTATAGGAGTGCTTGGTGTCGCTGAGTGAAGTCGAAGGGCTACAGTAACCCCCCGGGTACCAGTCTTTGATTGTCTAATAATGTTCACACATCCCACACCCCTACCGAAAATTACAACTGATTGTTTTGCCGATTATTTCACCGAACTTTTAATTTCTGCTTTCTAAAGGATCATTGCCCGCGGTAATTGCAAAGGACCTGTCCTTGTATGTGTCAGGAATCTGAAAGAGATAGAGAGAGAGAGAAGAGGGGGAGAATCTAATCTTTATGTTTGCCACCAAATTTGCTTTTGTGGTGACTGATTCAATGTGAGCAACGCTCCAAAACACAGGGACACTGAATCTCGAAAGTTGGACTTTGTGTTTAAAGGGGACGTTATGAAGTGTTAAAGACGGTACTGAGGAACGGCCACTGAACCGAAGCCTTGACTCTGATTTCTTTCCGCAGGTGCTACCTGACTTGCTGAGATTTTCCAGCAATTTCTGTTTTTGCTTCTAAAGTGTCTATTTTCTCACTATAATTACCATTACTTTTACAATTAAAACAAACTATTCCGTAGGGGAAAAAACCTTTAAAAGGCTATTTGTTATTCAATAAATTAAAGCAACCTCTCCCTTTGGCGGACTGATACTTAATTTTGTAATGATGAAATATAAAAAGTGGTTAATTTTAATTTCTAGTCAAGCGATTCTTTTTAAAAATAAAACCCATGTCTTAGATTCGCGGTCTGACGAGTAAAACAGAAGATTAGATGTTTAGGTACAAAATAGTTCTTTGTTTGCCACCCCCTTCCCACCCCACCACAATTATTAAAAGAAAGCACCACCCTCTTCCAAATAAGGCTATTTAGATGCTTTACAGATGAGTGGGACTGGGCTGAAAAAATCCTGACAGCCAAGTATATCACAGGCAGCATCATCTGTCTCTCTGTCTCTCTCTCTCTCTCTCTGTGATGTAGATTAGAAGCTATTAGGGGCAATGGATTAATTTGTAGCCAATTACAAAACGTTGCTGAATATGAATGCATAAATAACACGCAGTCTGGCGAGTACAGGGGTAGAAATGTCTAGGGGGAGTCCTAGGGGAAACAGCGAAAACCTTCTGAGGATCAGGAGCACTTTGTGACTTAACGTTCGTACCTTTGATCGACGCCAGGGGTGCACAGGAATCAAAGATTTGGCTGCAAATAATACGGCTTTTTTTAAAAAAAGACTATTAAACAGTTGTTTTGTGTGAGGGGAGGAGGGAGGGAGGAGAGGAGGGTTTGGTGGTGAGAAGTCATGAATGTGAATAGAGAAAAGGTTCAGCCCGCTGATATCTCTTTACCATCAGCGGCAGTGGCAGATCCGATATCTTGTACCATCCACACTGAAGCCATGGATGTGAATGGGGACCAGAGGCTCCCAGGCAATGATCTACCTCCCTACTCCTGCCCGGCAAGCCGGGAAAGGACAGGGGACACGCAGGGCATCTCTGGTCAAGAAGCAGTGGTCGTGGTCCCTGCCCCAACCAGTAACAACAGGACCACCTCGTTCTCGGTCTTGGACATTTTGGATCCCAACAAATTTAACAGCAGTAAACGCCGGCAGTGCAGCATTCTGTACAGAGCGGCCAGCGAGTACACAGGAGCCGCGGCGGGGGAGAGGGCTGCGGACGCTTTTTGTGAAATTGCAGATCAGAAAACGCTAAGTGAAAGCGGTTTGGACACATGCAAGAAGGTCACTGACATAATCAGTAAGTACATCCAGGTCCTGGGCGCTATCTTAACGCATCCCGGCGCGCACAAGTGGTGCTCGAAGTTTTTGCGCTGATGTGCAAGAAGTCAGAAGCACCGCTGAAAACACGAGAAAACAGCGATCGGGTTTTAATATATATATATATATATATGTATATATAAAACCATAGCCTCTTCCCCCATGCCTGCCCGTCGTGTGTTTACAACCTAAAGCCGCCGGCAGTAATGACCTGTGGTTGCAGGCGCTTTAATAAGTGTTAAGGCTAGCTTTTAATCGCCAGTTCTGCCTATGGTGAACCGGGAGGTACGATGAGCGAGTGTAGGAGCAGCCTGTTTATGTTATAAGTAATGGAGGGAGAACGTTTCCTTTCACCATGATCTTAATAGATCTATCTTAGTTGGGTGATTCCATGTTGATTTGGAGTAGTTTGTGATTTTTAAATTACTTTGTGGTTATGATAGATTTTGCAAGTCAATATGGTTTAGCGTCTTGAATTAGTCCGTCCTCAGAAACCGCCGGGTGATTAGGTGTAATTACCTTTGTATCATTTGAAGCTTCTTAAATTGCAGTTGGCTAGTCTCTTTTTAAAGAGGTCGCTTGCCAGGAATAAATAGGAATCGCTGCCGTTTAAAGGCGTTTTATCCAATCTTTCAAAGACATCTCTGGAGTTTATCCTTCATGCTTTGGGCGACAGATTCAATTTTCTCTCTCCCCTTCGGTTTTTAGGACGAATCAGACTAATTGTGACAAAACGCTGGTTATCTCTAGAAAAACAATTAAATTTCTTCGATTACATTTAAGGTAAAATGTGCTTAGCAGCGTTAAAGAGCTCTTGTAATGGCGGAAATCGCCCCAGAGTGGCATGTTGGGCTGGGGTGATCGATATCCTATTATCGAATTCTGCATATCTCTTTCAAACAGCTTGCAAACACTCCTAAAACGTCTAAATTATAGGGTCAAAATTCGGATAATTACTCGATTAAAACGTATTACAGTTATTAGTGGCTGTTATTGATCGTGTATTGCTTTCGACCCAGGCTCCAGATTGCAACCTGCGCACGTCTTTCAAAAAAAATATACCAACTTTCTTGCCACAAGTCTGGGGACACAAGGACGGAAAGGCACAACAGCAGTATTTTCCGTCGACTTGGAACTAGCAGTCTGGATGGCCACATTATTATAATGCGTGTTATCTGGCAGTCAGTCATTTTACTCGATATGATCCAGGTGTATTATTCTGTTAAAGTTTGAATATGTACAGTTATTGTTTGGACCAAGTCAAGCATGCTATACACAAAATAAGCAGATCTGCCACAAATTAAAATAAGAATGCGTTAGAAGGTCAGCTAGTTAATTGCGGCCGTTCCCAGGGGACAGTTTCTGTAATAACAGGCTGCACGTTGCTCGTGTTTGGAAGCTGATTAAATGATCGGAGGGCAAACATGAACACTATTGCCAAGCAGGAGATTCTGGCAAAGAACGGAAGCTTTCCTGCGACAATATGTAATTTCTATTAAAGGTAGTAAATGTTTTTTAACTGCTTCATTATTTTCCCCAACGCCGCCCCCCCCCCCCCGCCGGCTGTCTAATGAGGCCTTAATATGATCACAATTAATGTAAGTGTCCAGCAATTAGTTTCTGTAATAGACAGAATCACCTTACAGACACCAATCGAGTTTAATTAACATAGCCTTATATCTTTTAGAGATTTTTTTAAATTAACAGGGCCACTTCTATATGATGCAAGAGTTGTTTGTAAACGATACAAACGCGTGAAGGCGAGTACTTTTCAACATAGTACGTGGTATTCTTATTAAATAATTGTAAATATTAGTTATTAGCAGTTGGTCCCTACAGATTATTCAGATAGACTCAATGGCATATGCGCTTTAGTCTTAGCAGCAAGAACAACATACACGATTGGGGCGCTCAGGAATGTGGTCATTCGGTTTTTCTTCACAAATGACACCGAGAGATGGCCGAAAGTGTCATTCCATGCACCCGGATCAATCGGTAATTTCTTATCTCCCCACTTTCCGGAGTATAATCGAGGCAGAAAAGACAAGCAACACGAAAAATTAAGCAATCTCCGTTTCCTTCACAATTTTAACAGCATTCTCCTTCCTTGTGTTAACAGCTGATTCACAGAAAGATAACTTTTAATTTTTAAAAAAATATGTAAAAGGAAAGTGGTGAAGTAATTTCAATTATCCGGGACTGACGGAATCCGTTTATACTCAACAGAGAACTTGCTAATATTAGTATCGATATTGACACATTGCGCGGTTTTAATATTTTAGTCCAACTACACTGCCAATTGTAACAATAAATTGGATTCTAATTCTGTGTGTTCGCGTTTTGGTCACACGTTAACGTTTAAACATGAGTTGGGAAATCATAGTTTGGTGTAAAGTGCTTTCTTTAAAAAAAATGTTTTAACGCGGCTGAGCTTAGTTTCTGAAGTTTCATTTGAAAATGAGCGCTGATGGCTTCAGAATCATTGATGAAACATTCAAAGGTGTCCCAAAGCGTGACTTTGCTCTTGTCCTTTCGTCTTCCAAGCGATGTACCAATGTTGAGCTTTATCTAATCTCCCGCCTTCTCTTTTTATTTTCTTCACTCTCTCCCTCCCTTTTCCCTTCAACTCCGCCTCAGAAGATGGAGATTTCCTAGACAGTTACAAATCTGAAGAGTGTGAGAAGGACTTTTGCCGGAGTTTGGACACCCCCGAGCAGATCTGTACCAGCACCAGTGGCAGTAGCCAGAGCCCGCGTCGGGGAGAAGCCGAGGAGTACAGTGAAGACAGTGGTTGTGGTGGGAGAGGAGGAGGAGGCAGTGGTGGTACTGTCGTGACGGCTGCGGGAGAGAGGATGTCCGGGCTGGAAGGAGATGCTGAGGATGAAGAAGAGGAGGAAGAGGAAGAGGAAGGAGGCGGAGGTGCTGGTGGAGAAAGTTTGAGCCCTCAAAGCCAGCAGAGCCAGCACCAGCAGCAGCAATGTCAGCAGCAGGGTCACAGCCAGCAACAGCACAGGAGCAAGAGGAAGCGCAGCGGCTCGGACGCTAAGTCTGGCAAACCGCGGCGGGCCCGCACTGCCTTCACCTACGAGCAGCTGGTGGCCCTGGAGAACAAGTTCAAGTCGACCCGCTACCTGTCGGTGTGCGAGCGCCTCAACCTGGCCCTGTCCCTGAGCCTGACCGAGACCCAGGTCAAGATCTGGTTCCAGAACCGGCGGACTAAGTGGAAGAAGCAGAACCCCGGCGCAGACACCAGCGCTCCTACCGGCGGAGGAGGGGCGGGAGCTGGGGCCGGAGCTGGGGCAGGAGGGCCAGGGGGAGGAGGAGCAGGAGGGGGAGGAGGATCGAGCTTGGGTGGCCCCGCCGGGACTCATCTTGGGGGCCTCAGCCCCATGAGCTCGTCGTCTCCTGTCGGCGGGCCACTGTCTGTGCACTCGGCCTACCCTGGCCCCGGGGGTTTGGTGTGTGCCACCCAGTTGCCCTTCCTGCCCTCCCCCGCCGCTGTGCTCTCCCCCTTCATGCTGAGCTCGCAGACTTACGGGGCCCCGGCTTTCTACGCGCCCCATTTACAATAAGGTATCAGAAACGACACGCCAGCGCCCGCCCTGAACCATACGCGAACCCAAAATAACAACCCCATACCACAAAGGTTATAGCAGCACTACATCAGGTTCTTCAAACAGTAAACATTGACGGGGGCTAACATCTTCGGTAACCCTGGCTGTTTACTCGCTGTGTCAACTGAAGATCTGTAACACTTTCAGACACTCTTCCAGGTGTCTAATATTGACACTTTGTATTTACCTTTGCTTTGTGTTTATCTTTATGAACTGCTACAAAAGTTAGAATTGTTAAACAATTTCTCCACACTATTTAATTGTTTTCTTTTATACTGAGCACCTTTGCACCTAAGCAAAGTTTTAGTTTCATATTTAATTCAAAAGTCGGGATTCCTTAATCTTCATTTTCATTAGTTCCTTGAAAAGAACTGAGATAGTTATGCTGGAACGAAGACACTAGGTCACCGAGAGAACCAGCGCTTCTGTGTCCACCCCGCTATCCCCACCGTGCCAGCAATCTGCTGCATTCATGCGGGGTGTTGCTCATGTCACTTCACACATATATAACATTTATAATGCCTGATCGGCCACTCTGATGGCTGAAACTGCAACATAGGACACATCATGCCTCCAAAAGAAATTGCATGTTCTTTTTCCATCTTATGAAACTTCATTCACCGGGGGAGGGACAGATGTCAATTCGCAAATAATCTTCCCTAAGACAAAACAAACATGTCTTGTTCTCGATTTTCAAAGTAAGTGTGGTGCCAAGGAGAGGGGGTAACAACCCATGAAGCTGGATGTTGCCTTGTGTTTGTAGGGAATCGGTGTCCCCGTGACACCATAAATTAAAATGGAATATGTCAGTAGAGCAATTCTGAAGCGTTCGGCAATGCATCCGGTATTACTGTTCCAGGTATTTGGGAGGGGTGACGGACCCAGAGTGTCTGTTTGGGACGCGGTTGTATAGAATGACAGTCGCCTTTACCCCCTACAGTTCCCAGTACTTTTTTTTAGTCTGTTGCTGAAATAAATATGCAGGTTCATTTTAGTCATGTTAACACTTCCCTGTAAACACACTGAAATAAGAATACTGTACGTGTAACTGCGGCGAAGGCCTTACGTATAGTGTGCAGGGAGTGAAAGGCCATTATTTCAAAGGTGGAAGTAGAAAATTAATTATGGACCAAAAGATACTGAGGAGTGATTCCCCAACCTTCCCTGTTTCTGTTGGTTTTTGGTGACTTTACCAGATCAACTTTTATTACATTAAATTTATTTTTTTGTTTTGCAAATTATATTAAGCAAAGCTATTGCAAATTTTGCTGGTGCTAAAATAATATCTGAACGTTGTCGCATTTGATTTTAAGATCAGATTGCGTTATGGTGTCAATCCTGGTAAATTGGAGATTTTCGAAGACATGGAAGGCAGTTCCGAACAGATACCTTAGTTTTGCATAGAAGCTCGTGTTACTTACTGGGGAGATATTTTCAGGCAATCATTCCCCTTCCACTTAACGTGAGGGTCATAGCATTGTCCTTCTGCCCAAAAGTTAACAACTTAATAAACCATGTTTATCGAATTTCAAATCAGATACACTCCAAAGTTGTTCTGAGGTTGTGGAACTATTACAACAGGTTCGTAAAAGGGAGAATAAAATAAAACCTTTTTATATATTTTAATCTCATGGCACGTCTTGTGATTACATAATAAGGTTGTACCACCCACGAATATTAAACTGGAAACTTTCCCCTCATGTTCTCTCAAAATAGGAAAAGATTCTTGCATCAAAATGTCACCTGAACGTGAATTAACTGGAAGAAACTTGTTGATGTCACTAATGGTTATGTATTTTTTGGCAATCTGCCTGAAATGGTTTCTAATTCTTAATGAAATGACACTGAAGAAACCCACTGGATATCTAAAAACAATTTATATTGATAACTGTGTTAATATCTTACTAATATTATTGTAATATTATTGTTCGTTTTCTGTTACATGTGTTATGAAACACCCAACTCAAGGTCTCAGGGTACATAATTTACAAAAGTAGAAATTCTGTATGTCGTTGACAGAGAGTGCTTTCTCTCGTGGAGCCATTATTATCCATTGTTTGAATTATTAATTTTTGGATGAAGGAAGTCCACGGAAAGAGGAACTGGAAAAGGCAAAAAAAAATCAATAAACACACTTAACAATATCTTTTTTTTAATAAAATGCCGTGACACGGAGAATGGTAAAAAAAAAACACAGCAATGCCAGAAAGGGATTTGAGATTTTGTTGCTTTTATTTACACTGTATATTTATGATGTTCTATAGTTGAATTTGTAATTGATGTAACTTATGAGAGAGTGGTACTCCGAAATTATATGGCTAATGAACGAACGAGCACTTTGGTAGCTAAAATACTTTAAATGAACAATCAATAAATGAGTCTATGCTAATCACCGTTTTCCCCTGTTGTATTTTAGTGATAGTTGACTCACCGGCAATAAATATATTTGACACATTGTACATGCATTTCCGCATTTTGAACAATTTGCACTCTTATTAAAATGCAACCATACTTTTTGGAAAGTAAAGCTATAAACGAAATTTGGACGGTGCTAGCCTGAATATTCTGGTCGAGTCGTTTTAAACCATTTCTGGCCACCTTGTTTCGCTCGTCCCTCCCGCCTTTTGTCCTCCTGCACTGCATGGCAAAACTTTTGCCTCGCCTGATTTCTTAGATACCCTCTTCTGAATTCAATTTGCGTCTCTGAATCATTGTATCATTTTCTCCTTTTGAATCCTTCCCGTCTTTCTTTCCTCGTAAACCCTATCGACCGGCATCTAGTAAAGTTGCAAAACATTTTGTTTAGAGGTGCGAGGAAATAGAAATGTGAGTGTGAATTGGGAGTTAGAAAAGGCAACCACAACATCCCCCATAACATCTTACGATTAAAATTATGTTTAATTTTGTTTTGTTGACTGCACTCTCGTTTCCAATCTTTTCAGGCATATCCGTTGTAATTTCATTCATCGACATTTGCTTCTTCGTCCTTTTTGCTTTTTAAGATTTTTTTCGGCTTCATCTTTATTTAAAATAACAAAGTCTTTTATCCAGCCATCCTCTGCATTTTCCTTATCAACTATCGTTTAAGTCTGTCACACTGTAATTTCTTTCCTATGTTTCAGCGCGCGCACATTTCTCCATTAACATGTCAGATGTATCATCGGCCCTAACTTACAGAAGAAGAAAAATCATCGGAAAACGAGGGTTAAGTTTCGTTAATAGAGAGTGATTGTGCCCAGTAATATGCCTTATTCGTCTGATCGGATTTGTTCTAAAGACCTTTCTGATTAATATCTGATTGCTGTTATCACAGATGATTTTTGAGCTCTTGAAATTTCCATTACATGGAATTGGAAGCGATGCTGGCGCACCTCTTTTTCCGCAATTTAACGAGACTTCCAAAGACATGCAAACCCGAGGGCCGTGTTCCCAATGCAATGAGGTGGTTCCCAACGGCTGGCACAGTAGCTTGTTGCGTGACGGTACAAAACGATACCCTTCTAATCCTATTAACTGTCCTTGTTTGCTTTCCTCAGTGAGGCTCTTTTTTTATTGCCTTTGCTATGACTGCTAGCACATGAAGCGTGAGGACTCATAACGCCTGACGCACACGCAAAAACATGCATCTGTCCACCGAAATTGATCATGTCGAAATACAAATTGGTTAATATAAACTCAGGTTTGTCCCTGTTGTGAGTACTTGAAGAACGCCCTCTGCAGTTGCTGTGGTACCCAACTCGGCGCTCAGTCCAGTTTAGGTAGTAGATTCACCAACTTTAGGTACATTTAAGTCGTCATTGGACAAGCATATGGACGTACATAGAATAGTGTAGGTTAGATGGCCTTCAGATCGGTATGACAGGTCGACACAACATTGAGGGCCGAAGGGCCTGTACAAGTGCTGTAATGTTCTATGATCTAGCTTGGCAGCACCTCAACACACACCGAAACAAAATGATGGGTCTGGAACTTTGTAATTAAGTAAAAAAAAGAGAAATCTGGAGAAACTCAGCAGGTCAGGCAGCATCCATGGAGAGAGAGAAAACCAATATTCCCACTCAAACACGATTCCAATCTCTCCATCTCAGTGTCTTGTTTCTGATTTTGACGTAATGTTCCCTTAACCAAGAGTCTGCCACCACTTTCAATTCCTTTCAAAATCATAAAACCTCAACCAAATCATCCTTATTTTTCTACATTGCAGGGAATACAAGCCTAGTAAATGAAATCTGTCTCTATAATCTAACCCTCATTACTCTGTTAACCCTTTGGGAAATTTGTACTACGTGCTTCCCCAAGTTCAGTTCAGCATTCCTCAAATGTGCTGCCACCCGTGCTTTGCCCTGTAAGTCGTATTTTCTACAGGTAAAGCAAAACTGCCTGCCTGTAATATTCTGTACACCCCAACCAGGGCAGTACAGTGGTTCAGTGGTTAGCACTGCAGCCTCACGGCACCAAGGACTGTGGTTTGATTCCAGCCTTGGGTGACTGCCTGTGTGGAGTTTGCACATTCTCCCCATGTCTGTGTGGGTTTGTTTCAGTTTCACCCCACAGTCCAAAGATGTCCAGGTTAGATGGATTGCCCCTAGTATCTAGGGATATGCAGGCTAGGTATATGAGCTATGGGATGTGTCCGGTTACAAAGATGGGGTGGGTCTGGGTGGGATGCTCTTCAGAGAATCAGTATGCAGTCAATTAGCTGAATGGTCTGCTTTCACGTTGTAGGGATTATAATCCCCTCACAAGCGGGCATTAATTTAATATTCTGCTAGCTCCTCATATTTCACTAATCTTTGTGCATGGGCCCAAAAATCATTTGGACTGCCACTGTCCTATCATTTCACTATTTAAATAATATTCAGATCTATCTTTATTTGGACCAAAATGGATGACCTCACTTAATGGCATTGAAATCCATCTACCAGTTTCATTCGCTGACTAATCTATCAACGTCTCATTGTAATTTTATGCTCCTGTCTATACTATTTACTATATCACCAATCTTTATGCCATGGCAAACTTGAATATATAGCTCTTTTTTGTCTTATCAATGATTTCATATATATAGTGAAGCATTGAAGCCTCAATACAGATCCTTGTGGGTTACCACTAACCACTTCCATACAATTTGAGCACATATCCATTATTCCTACTCTCTTTCTTCTATCCAATCACTGAAAATGTTCAATAATTTGTATTGGAATCTATAAGCATTTATTATCGCTAACAGTCTCTTATGTGGAATCTTACCAAATGCCTTCAGGAAGTGGTATAAACAACATCAATTGGCATCTCTGCCCACTATTTTTATTACACTCACTAAAATGTTTGATTAGGTTAATTTGAGCTGATTGACCTTTTCACAAATCCTGTTCACTGTCTCTAATCTGCTCAAATTTCTGAGCATTCATTCAGTTACTTAGTTAATAACCTCCCCACAACAATGCGGACAGGACTGCCGTACTTAGAACCAGGTGGATCTTGTTGACAAAAAAAATCCTTGATTGGGGTTGTTAACTTGAGCCAATCAGGAAGCCCTGTTTGAACAAAATAAATGGGATTTAGAATCTGAGAAAACAAGGTGTAGACCTGGATGAACATAGCAGGCCGAGCAGCATCAGAGCAGCAGGAAAATGTCTAAAGAAGAGTCTAGACCCAAAACACCAGCCTTCCTGCTCAGCCTGCTGTGTTCATTCAGCTCTCACCGTATTATGTGGTATTTAGAATCTTCTCAGCTCACGGGGCTAATTCTGAGTTGGCTGGTTACAGCCCGCCTGTGCACTGATTTATAAAGGGTGACTTGGTGATGGGATATCAGCCCATCTGCAGTTATTTCAATGACAAACCTAATGTATTGCCAATGAAAGAGAAACACTGTTGAAGCTTATGATCAGAGATAATGGGAACTGCAGATGCTGGAGAATCCAGCATAACAAAGTGTGAAGCTGGATGAACACAGCAGGCCAAGCAGCATCTCAGGAGCACAAAAGCTGACATTTCAGGCCTAGACCCTTTATCAGAGAAGGGGATGGGGAGAGGGTTCTGAAATACATAGGGAGAGAGGGGGAGGTGGACCGAAGATGGATAGAGGAGAAGATAGGTGGGGAGGAGAGTAGAGGTGGGGAGGGCATAGTTCAGTCCGGGGAGGACGGACAGGTCAAGGAGGCAGGATGAGGTTAGTAGGTGGGAAATGGAGGTCCGGCTTGAGGTGGGAGGTTGGAGGAGGGGATAGGTGAGAGGAAGAACAGGTTAGGGAGGCAGGGACAAGCTGGGCTGGTTTTGGGATGCAGTGGGGGAGAGGGGACGAGCTGGGCTGGTTTTGGGATGCAGTGGGGGAAGGGGAGATTTTGAAGCTTGTGAAGTCCACATGGATACCATTGGGCTGCAGGGTTCCCAAGCAGAATATGAGTTGCTGTTCCGGCAGCCTTCGGGTGGCATCATTGTGGCACTGCAGGAGGCCCAGGATGGACATGTCGTCTAAGGAATGGGAGGGGGAGTTAAAATGGTTCACGACTGGGAGGTGCAGTTGTTTATTGCGAATCAAGTGCAAGCGTTCTGCAAAGCGGTCCCCAAGCCTCTGCTTGGTTTCCCCAATGTAGAGGAAGCCACACTGAGTACAGTGGATACAGTATACCACATTGGCAGATGTGCAGGTGAACATTTGCTTAATATGGAAAGTCATCTTGGGTCCTGGGATGGGGGTGAGGGAGGAGGTGGGGGGAAAATGTAGCACTTCCTGCGGTTGCAGGGGAAGGTGCCGGGTGTGGTGGGGTTGGAGGGGAGTGTGGAGCTGACAAGGGATTCATGGAGAGAGCGATGTCTCCAGAAGGCAGAAAAGGGTGGGGATGGAAAAGTGTTTTGGGTGGTGGGGTCAGATTGTAGATGGCGGAAGTGTCAGAGGATGATGTGTTGTATCCAGAGGTTGGTGGGGTGGTATGTGAGGATGATGGGGATCATCTTAGGGAGGGGTGTGAGGGATGTGTTGCGGGAAATGCAGGAGATGCGGTCAAGGGCGTTCTCGACCACTGCTGGGGGGACGTTGTGGTCCTTGAAAAATGTGGACATCTGGGACGTGCCGGAGTGGAATGCCTCATCTTGGGAGGAGATGCGGCAGAGGCGAAGGAATTGGGAATAGGGAATGGAATTTTTGCAGGAGAGTGGGTGGGAGGAGGTGTATTCTAGGTCGCTGTGGGAGTCGGTGGGCTTGAAATTGACATATCCCAAAACCAGCCCAGCTCGTCCCCGCCTCCCTAACCTGTTCTTCCTCTCACCTATCCCCTCCTCCCACCTCAAGCCGCACCTCTATTTCCTACCTACTAACCTCATCCCGCCTCCCTGACCTGTCCGTCCTCACGAGACTGACCTATCCCTTCCCCACCTATACTCTCCTCTCCACCTATCTTCTCCTCTATCCATCTTCGGTCTGCCTCCCCCTCTCTCCCTATTTATTTCAGAACCCTCTCCCCATCCCCCTCTCTGATGAAGGGTCTAGGCCCGAATCGTCAGCTTTTGTGCTCCTGAGATGCTGCTTGGCCTGCTGTGTTCATCCAGCTTCACACTTTGTTATCACTGTTGAAACTTTTTATCTTGCACTCAGCAGGACACAAGAATGCTACATTTCAAAGGCAACCACAATTTATGTAGCACAGAAAAGGATGTTGATTCATTAGAAAATTAGCTCAGACAAGTCAAAGCATTGCCATGGTCTATGCATCATTATCCCCCACAATTTTCTTTAATTCAAGAAAGGCACAATGTCTGACGTGTATTCTTTATCTAAACAGGGACAGGACAGGACCCTGCAAATTCTTAGATATAGCTTCTGACCAAATTAAGTCAGCCATGTTCTGAGCACAATTGATAATCTTGATTGGTTGTTAGTGTATTTTTTAGCACATCTGGGATTATTCAGAAGTGCTGTCCAATACTAGGATCTCCAACTTCGTCTCTACAACCTCAACTAATTAGCAGAGTTATGTTTACAATTTTTCAATCAGAAGAAACGATTCCTGCACAGCAAAGCTTTGAGAGATTATATCTAAAGCTCCTGTAATCTCCCTGGAAAACCTTCTTCAAAATTAGGGATGTAAATCATGTGGTCTAAGGAGTATGTGAGCCTTTAGTATGGGTCTTTTCTCCCAGTTGTTTATTTGCGTACATTGGCTTCAATGAATTCCAGTCTTCACTGCAGTTTGCTGGACAACTTACACATTAATTAGGCGGGAAATTCTAATGTTTGCTGGCTGCTGTGATGACCTGAAAAAAAGGGATGAACAATTTGGGATATCCTAAGGTGCTGTTTCAATATAAGCATTTTTCAGCTGCTCAAACAGAGGAAGAAAAGAAAGAGTGTGACCTATAGGACTACTAGGATACTTAGCAATGTCTGCACTTTCCTCAAGCTGGAATCTCATCAAGGCAATGGTAAGAACAGCAGTCACCAACGAGCGTGTTTCAAACTTCTTTGATGCAGACCAGAATGTAGAGTCATAATGCTAGTTATGTACCCTCTGGGTGCCTATGGCAGAAGTCTTTCGTGCCAATGATAGAGAGAGAAAATGTAATGAATGTGGGCAGTAGTTAATCCTGTCCCTGAGACATGAAGGAGTAGGGGGAGGCAGTAGAGTTTACAATGAAGAGAAAAGGGAGGGGCAGAGTGCTTATCACCTTTCCAAACCCCTGTGATTCAGTGAAGTGTAGAGCATGTCTTCCTACCCTGAGGTTAATTAAGGACCAATTAATGGCCAAACAAGATATATAAAAAGTTATTAATATCTGCCATGAACATACTCAATGACTGAGCTTCTGCAACCCTCTAAGGTAGATAATGGTGCTCTGATAGTGACAGGAAGCTGCTCCATGCCAAATGGAAAGACCACCAGGAATACACTGGTCTGATTCCTAGGTTGCAGGATTGATGTATGAGGACAGATTGAATTGGTGAGGATTATATTTGCTGGAGTTCCAAAGAATGAGAGAGGGCAATGTGGATCTCATGGAAACCTGCACAATTCTAACAGGACTAGACAGGGTAGGTGGAGGAAGGATGCTCCCAATAGCTAAAAACCATGGGTCACAGTCTAAAGATACAGGGTAGGGCATTTAAGACTGGAATGAGGTGTGATTTCTTCACCCAGAGAGTGGTGAGCCTGTGGAATCTGCTACCACAGACAGCAGTCAAGGTCAAAACATATATGAT
Organism: Stegostoma tigrinum; assembly: GCF_030684315.1. NCBI lineage: Eukaryota > Metazoa > Chordata > Chondrichthyes > Orectolobiformes > Stegostomatidae > Stegostoma > Stegostoma tigrinum. The sequence continues at coordinate 165,834,915 of NC_081354.1, forward strand.
TTCAAGGAGTTGACTGCACCAATTGGGACTAAAGGGATCAAAGGATATCAGGGTAAAGCAAGAATGGGCTATTGAGTTGTGTAATCAGCTATGATCACAGTGAATGGTACAGCAAGTTCAAAGGTCTGAATGACCTACCTCTGCTCCAGTTTTTCTATGCTTCTGAGCCTGATCGTAAACCTGGAAGGGAGGGGTGGGCGTGGAAGTTGGTGTGAGCTTTCCTGAGCAGGAGCTATGTAGACCATACAGATCATGCCCAACAGCTGAAACCCTCCTGCTGCAAACACTACAATCAGCAGTTGCTACACTCACCTCTATCCCACCACAAACTCCTTGTCAGGGCAGGTTGGCTCATCCCGGTGTGCCAGATCAAATTAACTCATTTCTTGATTGCTGGTCCTGGATGATTGTAGCCCCAGGTCACTACCCGCAGTGGTGCTGCTGAGTCTGAAGCAATGCTGGTTTTCTGATAGGCTGTCAGCTTTTGTAGGCATCATCTTGACTGTTAAAGAGCCGGAAACCCTGACAACCTTCCATCTTGGGTGTAGAATTGTGTTGGCCCTCCCAGAAATATCTGTGGTGGGATTTTTCCCAGCTTTCCAGCACACCATCAACTCAGCTGTAACATTCAACACTGCAAGAGCCACTGAGAGAGTTATTGAGTCACAACTTTTTAGCACATTACATTTCTGTAACATCCACAACCTCTTGCCACCAGGGATACATACATTAAATCTCAAGAAGAGCACAGCACTTTCATACAGCCCTAATTCTTCTTGCACAATGCCTCGCAGGCACAGGCTGCCATGGGGAGAGATCTTTGAAGTGGGGCAGCTGACTATTTACTTGAATTCAATCGTGAATGTCCTAGGAAAATTCCATTGCAAGTTAAAAAGGCTGGCAGCCTGGACTGCCTAAAGGTAGCAGCTTCAAGGTAGAGTTACCAGAAAAGCAGATATTGCTGTGCAAGATTTCCTCTTGCTTATTACACATCAGCCACACAATGATTGTACGGGATTCCTTCCTGTTAAAGGAAATACAAAGGTTTAGATATGGAACCAAATATAGAGGTTATGTAATGATGTGGGTTGCATTTATGGCTCCACAGTGAATTTGGGAATTCAACTACATCAAAGCTTGGTTCATTGTCAGGCTTGCATTATATATTTCTTGCTTTTTGAAGCAGAGCACTGTGACTTTAGCTGACCTTAGGCATAATTTTGGTAACATTGCTCAAGTAACAACCTAGAAGGAGTCAGCTGCATTAAAAATTTGAATATGTCTGATTACTATTGTCAGGTCAAATGATTTGCAACCCAAAAGTTGCACAGACGAAACATAACTCCTAATCATGCTTTTCTTTCAAATCATAGTCATAGAATTACATTTGGAAAATTCAAACATCCAACAGGTCAGTCCAATCAACTCACTGATGCATATAAAATTTTTTGTTCTCAGGAAGGTAGATTAGGCAGATGCCTGGATGAGAGATGTAGAACTGGGGACACAGCGTCAGAATAACAGAGTTCATCTAGGACTCAGGTGCTGAGAAATTTCTTCATTCAAAATTTGACGAATCATGTAAATTCTCTCCAGAGGGTTGCAGAAGCTTGGTGATTGAGTGTGTTCATGACAGAGATCAACAGCTTTCTAGAAATTAAAAATATTAAGGGATATGGGTACAGTGCAGGAAAATGGTGTTAAGGTAGAAGATCAGTCACAATCAGCCAAAGAGCCTAATACTGCTCCAATCTGCTAAGCGTCAGAGTGAATCAACATTGAAGGTTTGTTCATTGTTTTCATTCATTGTTCACCCACTTTTTGAGAGTTTCTTCACCCAAGAGTTAATTAGAACATGGAATCTGTCATTACAAGGGCTAGTTTGAGAGAATAGCATAAACATATTTCAGAAAAAACTAAATTAGTGAAAGGTTTGGATAAAAAGTGGGAGAACAATCACATGGAACATAAACATTAACATAGTACACTTTACAGAGTACACTGTTTGCTAACAGGATAAATTTCAGTCAGTGAATAGTTGTAATGTAAAATCACGTGTATTCATTTCTATTGCTCCCTTTGAGCCCTCTGTACTGTCTCTGTAAGGGCAATCACATCATCTCTTTGTAAGGAATATGGTGTATAACTTATATGTTTAGTTCACAGTTTTTTAACAATCCTATCGTGTTTTCATAAATCTTCATTTTTTTAAGGTTTGGAAAATATTATGAACGACAAAAATACAATTATATTGAACTTATAGAACCAAAGTAGAACAATCGATTGAAGTGGACTATGTTAATGTTTATGTTCCATGTGATTGTTCTCCTGCCCTTATTCACCCTACCCTTTTCACTAATTTAGCTTTTTACTAAAATACGTCTGTGCTGTTCAGTTAAACTAACCCTTGCAATGACAGATTTCATATTCTAATTAACTCCTGGGCAAATAATTTGTTGTAAACCAATATTAAAGAATAACTGACTAATTTGGGTATCTAAGCTGATATAAAAAAGGACAATCAAGCAATCATTCTCCTCTCCCCAGGCTTCACTGTTAATGTATTAGCGATACATGGATGAGACTGTTCTGACACAGGGGGAGCTTTTAGCTTCAATTAAAATACACTTCTAAGTGAAATATATTTTTAAAACTAAGATGTTCTCAACTAGGTTGAGAGTTTTTTTTTGCATTGTACTGCAGATGTTGCTGGGTCTCTTTGAAACTCTGAAGTACTTTGTTCCAGCAATTTCTGTTCTTGTTTCAAAAAGTGAATGAAACCAGACAAACCGAAAGGAATTGACTTCAGCATTGTCAATGGCACATTCAGCCCTGTCAATCCTGAAAGCTGATCCTACCTACAGCTGGGACTTCAGTACCAAAATTAGGAAAGTTGTCCCAAACTAGTGAAGCCCTCTTAACATGGTCTTATTCATCAAATCATTCCTGAAGGACCATGTCCCCAGGCACCACCATCACCATTCCCAGGACAATCCAACAATGGAACAAATTGCCAAAGAAAATCATTGCAGCAGCATCATGAAATATTCAAGATCAATCTCCAGATTATTTCCATTTCATTTCATGATCAGGATTAGCATTTCAATATGTTATACTTTATTTAGCCCAAACTGCACTTATACATGTTCTGTATATATATGTATGTATGTATGTGGAATATGGATATTAGTCTATGATGCCAACACAACCAAACCAGAAGGAAAAGTCATTGGAGGTCAATCACCTTCATTCCAGGATATCTCTACAGGATTCCTCAGGGTAGTGTCTTAGACCCAACCATCTTCAGCTACTTCATGAAGCCCTCCATTATTAAATGAGAACCTTGACTGATGATTGCACAATGTTCAGCACTATTTGTAATTTCTCGGATATGCAGCAGTTCTTCTCCATATGCAGCAAGATCAGCACAACATTCAGACTTGGGCCATGAGTAACAAGCAAGTCAACCAGATGAGGCAACAACCATTTCCAACAAGAGAGAATATATAATTGTTCTAATCCTATGTTCTATATAACTGTCTACTCACAAGGCCATAAGATCATAAGACATACAAGCAGAAATTAGGCCATTCAGCCCATCCAATCTGCTCCACGATTCAATCATGGCTGATATGTTTCTCAGCCCCGATCTCCCATTTGATCCCCTTGACAATTAAGAACCTATCTGTCTCTTTCTTAAATATACTCAATGATCCAGCCTCTAAAGCCTCCTGAAGCAGTGAATTCCATAGATTCACGTCTCTCTGGCTGAAGATTTTTCTCCTTATCTCTATTCTAAAGGGTCTCATCTTTACTATAAGGCTGTGCCCTCAGGTCTCAGGCTCTCCTACCAATAGAAGCATCTTCCCAAAACCCTGGAATGTTCCAGGCCATTCAGTATTCCATAAGTTTCAGTTAGATGTCCCCCATTCTTCTAAGTTCCATCGAGTATAGATGCAGAATCTCATATTTTCCTCATATGTTTAACCCTTTATCCTTGGTATCATTCTTATGAGCATCCCCTGGAACCACTCCAGGGCCAGTACGTCTTTCTTGAGGTATGGAGCGCAAAATTGCTCTCATACTCTAAATATGGTCTGACGAGAGATTTATAAAGCCTCAGGAGTACATCCCTGCTTTTATATTCTAGTCTTCTCGAGATAACTGCCAACATTGTATTCATCTCCCTAACTAATGACTTAACGTGCAAGTTTACCTTAAGAGAACGCCCAAGCCTCTTTGCACTTCAGATTTCTGAATTTTCTCCCTATTTAGAAAATATTCCATGCCTTTATTCTTCAGACCAATGTGCATAACCTCACACTTTCCCACATTGTATTCCATTTGCCACTTCTTTGCCCACTCTCCTAACCTGTCCAAATCCTTCTGCAGCCTCCCCACCTCCTCAGTACTACCTGTCCCCCCATCTATCTTTGTATCATCTGCAAACTTAGCCAAAATGCCCTCAGTTTCTTCATCTAGATCATTAATGTACAAAGTGAAAAGTTGTGGTCCCAACATTGAACCTTGTAGAACATTACTTGTCACAGGCTGCCATCCTGAGAAAGACTCCTTTATCCCGACACTCTGCTTTCTGCCAGACAACCAATCTTCTATTCTTGTTTGCCCTTGCCTGTAACACCATGCAACCTTATCTTACTCAGCAGCCTCCTGTGCAGCACCTTGTCAAAGGCCTTCTTCAAGTTCAAGTAGATAACATCCATTGGCTCTCCTTGATCTAACCTGTAGGCTCCCTCCTCAAAGAATTCTAACAGACTTGTCAGGCATGACCCCCCCTCAATGAAACCATGCTGACTTCATGCTATTTTGCCATGCCAGCATTCAGAAACCTCATCCTTCACAATGGTCTCCAAAAACTTACCAACCAACAAGGTCAGGCTAACGGCCTGTATTTACCCTTCTTTTGCCTTACTCCCTTCCTAAATGGGAGGCTGCATTTGAGATTTTCCAGTCATCTGACACTTTTCCTGACTTCGGTGATTCCTGAAAGATCACCACTCATGCCTCCAACCTTCAACTATCTTCTTCAGAACGTTAGGATATAGTCAATAGACAATAGACAATAGGTGCTGGAGTAGGCCATTTGGCCCTTCGAGCCAGCACCACCATTCATTATGAGCATGGCTGATCATCCACAATCAGTATCCTGTTCCTGCCTTATCCCCATAACCCTTGATTCCACTATCTTTAAGAGTTCTATCTATCTCTTTCTTGAAAGCATCCAGAGAGTTGGCCTCCACTGTCTTCTGGGGCAGAGCATTCCATATATCCACGGGGTAAAGAAGTTTTTCCTCAACTCTGTTCTAAATGGCCTACCCCTTATTTTTAAACTGTGTCCTCTGATCCTGGACTCACCCATCAGCGGAAACATGGTTCCTGCCTCCACAGTGTCCAATCCCTTATTAATCTTATATGTCTCAATCAGATCCCCTCTCATCCTTCTAAACTCAAGAGTATACAAGCCCAGTCGCTCCAATCTTTCAACATATGATAGTCCCGCCATTCTGGGAATTGACCTTGTGAACCTACGCTGCACTCCCTCAATAGCAAGAATGTCCTTCCTCAAATTTGGAGACCAAAACTGCACACAATACTCCAGGTGCGGTCTCACCAGGGCCCTGCACAGCTGCAGAAGGACTTCTTTGCTCCTATACTCAATTCCTCTTGTGATGAAGGCCAGCATGCTGTTAGCTTTCTTCACTACCTGCTGTACCTGCATGCTTGCTTTCATTGACTGATGTACAAGAACACCTAGATCTCGTTGTGCTTCCCCTTTACCTAACTTGATTCCATTGAGATAGTAATCTGCCTTCCTGTTCTTGCCACCAAAGTGTATAACGACACATTTATCCACACTAAACTGCACCTGCCATGCATCTGTCCACTTACCTAGCCTGTCCAAGTCACCCTGTATTCTCATAACATCCTCCTCACATTTCACACTGCCACCCAACTTTGTGTCATCAGCAAATTTGCTAATATTACTTCTAATGCCTTCGTCTATATCATTAATATATATCGTAAACAGCTGTGGTCACAGCACCGAACCTTGTGGTACCCCACTGGTCACTGCCTGCCATTCCGAAAGGGACCCGTTTATCACTACTCTTTGCTTCCTGTCAGCCAGCCAATTTTCAATCCAACTCAGTATTTTGCCCCCAATACCATGTGCCCTAATTTTGTTCACCAATCTCCTACGCGGGACTCTATCAAAGGCTTTCTGAAAGTCCAGGTACACTATATCCACTGGCTCTCCCTTATCCATCTTCATAGATACATCCTCAAAAAATTCCAGAAGATTAGTCAAGCACGATTTCCCCTTCGTAAATCTATGCTGACTCTGACCTATTCTGTTATTGCTATCCAAATGAGTCGTAATTTCATCTTTTATAATTGACTCCAGCATCTTTCCCACCACTGACATCAGGCTAACTGGTGTGTAATTTCCTGTTTTCTCTCTCGCTCCTTTCTTGAAAAGCAGGACAACACTTGCCACCCTCCAATCCGCAGGAACTGATCCTGAATCTATAGACCTTGGAAAATAATTACCAATGCGTCCACAATTTCTAGCGCCACCTCCTTAAGTACCCTGGGATGCAGACCATTAGGTCCTGGGGACTTACCAGCCTTCAGACCTAACAGTCTATCCAACACCATTTCCTGCCTAATATAAATACCCTTCAGTTCGTCCATTACCCTAGGTCTTTCAGCCACTGCTGCATCTGGGAGATTGCTTGTGTCTTCCGAGTGAAGACAGATCCAAAGTACCTATTCAACTCTTCTGCCATTTCTTTGTTCCCCATAATAAATTCACCCATTTCTGACTTCAAGGGCCCAATTTTAGTCTTAACCATTTGTTTTTCTTTTCACATTCCGACAAAAGCTTTTACTATCCTCCTTTATATTTTTGGCCAGTTTTCCTTCATAGCTCATTTTTTCTCTGTGTATTGCCTTTTTAGTTATCCACTGTTGCTCTTTAAAAGCTTCCCAGTCCTCTGGCTTCCCACTCATTTTTGCTATGTTATACTTCTCTTTTATTTTTATACAGCCCTTAACTTCCCTCGTCAGCCACGGCCGCCCCTGCCTCCCCTTAGGATCTTCCTTTCTCTTTGGATGAACTGATCTTGCGCCTTCTGCATTATATCCAGAAATACCTGCCACTGTTGTTCCACTGCCATCCCTGCCAGGGTATTGTACCACTGAACTTCGGCCAGCTCCTCCCTCATAGCTCCACAGTTCCCTTTATTCAACTGCAATACTGACACTTCCGATTCTCCCTTCTCCCTCTCAAACTGCAGATTAAAACTTGTCATATTATGGTGACTACCTCCTAATGGCTCCTTTACTTTGAGATCCCTGATCAAATCAGGTTCATTGCACAACACCAGATCCAGAATTGCCTCCTCCCTGGTAGGTTCCAGTACAAGCTGCTCTAAGAATCCATCTCAGAGGCACTCTACAAACTCCCTTTCTTGGGGTCAGTACCATCCTGATTCTCCCAGTTTACCCGCATGTTGAAATCTCCCATAACAACTGTAGTGATACCCTTGTGACAGGCCAATTTCAACTCTTGATTCAACTTGCACCCGACATCCTGACTACTGTTTGGGGGCCTGTAGATAACTCCCATTAGGGTCTTTCTACCCTTCGAATTTCTCAGCTCTATCCATACTGATTCTACATCTCCTGATTCTATGTCCCCCCTCGCAAGGGACCGAATATCATTCCTCACCAACAGGGCCACCCCACCCCCTCTGCCCACCAGTCTGTCCTTTCGATAGCATGTATAGCCTTGAATATTCATTTCCCAGGCCCTGTCCACTTGAAGCCACGTCTCAGTTATCCCCACAACATCATACTTACCAACTTCCAACTGAGCCTCAAGTTCATCCACCTTATTTCTTATGCTTCATGCATTCACATATAATATTTTTGATTTGTTTCTCCCCTCACCCTTCCTATCAATCTCTATTTCACTTGGCCATACTGTACAATCCCTTCTTGAGTTTTCTGCTCCATCGATTCTGTTGTCCTTCTTAACTTATCTTATTCTCACTTTCTCTTTAATTTCATTCTTAAATTTCCAGTTTGGCCCCTCCCCCCAATACTTAGTTGAAACACACTTGTGTTGCAGTGGCAAACCTGCCTGCCAGAATGCTGGTCCCCTGATTATTAAGATACAAACCATCCCTCTTTACAATTTATTCTTACCCCAAAACATACCCCAGTGATCCAAGAATTTAAATCCTTGCTTCAGGCACCAGTCCCTCAGCTACACGTTCAGGTCCATTATCTCTCTGTTCCTGCTCTCTCCAGCGCAAGGAACTGGAAGCAAACCAGAGATAACCACCCTGGAAGTCCTGCTTTTCAGCCTTCTTCCGAGTTCTCTGAAGCCCCGCTGTAGAATGCTCCTCCTTTTCATCCCGACATCGTTAGTCCATCTGGTCCTGGTGACTTATCCACCTACAGAACTTTCAGTTTTCCTTGCACCTTCTCTTTAGTGATGGTCACCATACTGACCTCTGGCCCCAGACTCTTTAGAATATTTAAGATATGTATTGTGTCTTCCACTGTGAAGACTGATGCAAAGTATTTACTCAGTTCCTCAGCCATTTCTTTGTTCCCCATTACTACTTCTCCAGTGTCATTTTCCAGCAGTGCAATGTCCACTTTTGCCCTTTATATATATAATGAAACTCTTGCAATCTTCTTTTACATTTCTAGTTAGCTTACCTTCATATTTAATCTTCTCCCTCCTGATTTCTTTATTAGTTGTCATCCGTTGGTCTTTATGAGCTTCCCGATTCTCTAGCTTCCCACTGGTCTTTTCAACATTATATGCTTTCTCTTTCACTTTTATGCTGAGCCTCACTTCCCTTGTCAGTCATGGTTACCTTAGCCTCCGTTTAATATGTTTCTATTTCCTAGGGATGAATTTTTGCTTTGTTTCCCAAATACTCCCAGAAACTCCTGCCATTGATGTTTCACTGTCTCCTCTCTAGTCTCCTCTCTCATTCAATTCTGGTCAGTTCCTGCCTCGTGCCTCTGTTGTTGCCCTTGTTTAACTACAATACCATTACATCTGATTCCACCTTTTCCCTCTCAAATTGCAGAGTAAATTCAATCATATTATGGTCACTGCCTCCTAAAGTTTCCTTCACCTTAAGCTTCCTTATCAAGTTTGCCTCATTGAACATTACGAAATCCAGTATTGCCTTTTCCCTAGTGGACTCCACCACAAGCTGCTCCAAAAAGCCATCTTGTAGACATTCCACAAATGCTGTTACTTGCAATCTACTACCAACCTGGTTTTCCCAGTCCACCTGCATATTGAAATCCCCCATGATCACTGTAACCTTGCCTTTCTACACACCTTCACTGTCTCCTGGTCTATCTTGTGTCCCACATCCTGATGACTGTTTGGGGGCCTGCACATAACTCCCATCATGGTTTTTTTTTTAACCTTTGCAGTTTCCCAATTCTATCCACACAAATTCTACATCATCTGACCCTATATTGTTCCTTGCTATTGATTTAATTTCATTTCTTCCTAATAAGGCAACCCCATCCCCTCTGCCCAACTGCCTGTCTTTTCAATAGGTTGTATATCCTTGGATATTTAACTCCCAGTCCTGATCCCTTTGCAGCTACATCTCTGTGATGCCCACCACATCATACCTGCCAATTTTGATCTGCAACACAAGCTCATTTACCTTATTTGGCACACTGTGTGCATTCAAATACGACACCTTCGGTCCTGTATTTACTGTTCCTCTTCTCATTGCCATTCATTTATCCAAATTTAGGACAGATTTCCTACCAACCAATCAGGTCACAGCCCTCCTGTGATGTCACATTTTTCAGTTTGGTTTCAGTTACCCAGTGTGCTCCTCCCTCCGACTCCACTCCCTGAAAACAAGGCCGCGAGCCCCTGAGCTAAGTTAGATTTATACTCACCGAGCCCAGTGTGCTCCTCCCTCCGACTCCACTCCCGGGAAACAAGGCCGCGAATCCCTGAGCTAAGTTAGATTTATACTCACCGTGCCCTGTGTGCTCCTCCCTCCGACTCCACTCCCGGGAAACAAGGCCGCGAGCCCCTGAGCTAAGTTAGATTTATACTCACCGTGCCCAGCGTGCTCCTCCCTCCGACTCCACTCCCGGGAAACAAGGCCGCGAGCCCCTGAGCTAAGTTAGATTTATACTCACCGAGCCCAGTGTGCTCCTCCCTCCGACTCCACTCCCGGGAAACAAGGCCGCGAATCCCTGAGCTAAGTTAGATTTATACTCACCGTGCCCAGTGTGCTCCTCCCTCCGACTCCACTCCCGGGAAACAAGGCCGCGAGCCCCTGAGCTAAGTTAGATTTATACTCACCGTGCCCTGTGTGCTCCTCCCTCCGACTCCACTCCCGGGAAACAAGGCCGCGAGCCCCTGAGCTAAGTTAGATTTATACTCACCGAGCCCAGTGTGCTCCTCCCTCCGACTCCACTCCCGGGAAACAAGGCCGCGAGCCCCTGAGCTAAGTTAGATTTATACTCACTGTGCCCTGTGTGCTCCTCCCTCCGACTCCACTCCCTGGAAACAAGGCCGCGAGCCCCTGAGCTAAGTTAGATTTATACTCACCACGCCCAGTGTGCTCCTCCCTCCGACTCCACTCCCTGGAAACAAGGCCGCGAGCCCCTGAGCTAAGTTAGATTTATACTCACCGTGCCCAGTGTGCTCCTCCCTCCGACTCCACTCCCTGGAAACAAGGCCACGAGCCCCTGAGCTAAGTTAGATTTATACTCACCGTGCCCAGTGTGCTCCTCCCTCCGACTCCACTCCCTGGAAACAAGGCCACGAGACCCTGAGCTAAGTTAGATTTATACTCACCGTGCCCAGCGTGCTCCTCCCTCCGACTCCACTCCCTGGAAACAAGGCCGCGAGCCCCTGAGCTAAGTTAGATTTATACTCACCGTGCCCTGTGTGCTCCTCCCTCCGACTCCACTCCCTGGAAACAAGGCCGCGAGCCCCTGAGCTAAGTTAGATTTATACTCACCGTGCCCAGTGTGCTCCTCCCTCCGACTTCACTTCCGGGAAACAAGGCCGCGAGCCCCTGATCTAAGTTAGATTTATACTCACCGTGCCCTGCGTGCTCCTCTCTCTGACTCTGCTCCCTGGAAACAAGGCTGTGAATCCCCAGGGTAAGTTAGCCTTCACATTCATTGGCATTTCAATTGCTGAACCTCCTTGGGCATCATCAGAAATGGAACTGGATCACCTTATCTATACTTCTCGTAATTTTATAAACACTTATAACTTCACTCTTATCCCCCAATGAAAAAAGATTCAGCATACTTAACTTCTTTATAAAACTCAAATCCTCAAGGCCCAAATCTGCTAACAATGTTCCAAATGCAGTCTGACTGTACCTCTCTGTTCTTGTATCCCAGCCCTCTTTAAATGAATGCTGACATTGTATTTGCCTTCCTAATTGCTAACTGAATCTTTAGAGAACTCTGAACTAGGTCTCCCACATCCTTTCATCCTTGATATTTCCGAAGCCTTTCCCCATTTAGAAAATAGTCTGTGTCTCTATTCATTTGACCAAAGTGCATAACTTCACACTTTGCGACATTGTATTCCATCTGCCACTTCTTTGCCCACACTCCTAGCCTGTCCGACTCCTTCTGAAATTGCCCACCACCTCTTCAATTCTGCCTGCTCCTCCAGCTATTGTTGTGTCATCTGCAAACTTAGCAACAATGTCCTTAGTTCCTTCATCCAGATCATAAATGTATAATGTGAATAGTTGGGATCCCAACATTGACGACTGTGGAACTCCACTGCAATTCTGAAAAATTCTCACTCTCTGCCTTCTGCCTGTCAGCCAATCCTTCATCTATACCAGAACCTTTCCCCTAATACCATGGGCTCTGATCTTTAGCAGGGTCCTGTGCAGCACCTAGTAAATGGCCTTCTAGAAATCCAAATAGATCACATCTACTGGCTTTCCTTTGTCTAACTTGCTCATTCTCTCCCCAAATATTTCTTACAGATTTGTCAGACATGATGTCCCCTGACAAAGTCATACTGACACTGCTCTATTTTAGCATGCATCTCTCCTGTACTCCATTATCTCAGCTATTATAATGGAATTTAAAATCTTACCAATGATCGAGGTCAGGGTAATCAGCATATAATTTCCTATCTTCTGCCTCCCTCCCTTCCTAAACAAGGGGTGTTACATCGACCATTTTGCAGAATCTGGGACCCTCTCTGACTCTAATAATTCCTGAAAGACCATCATCAACATCTCCAGAATCTCCTCAGCTGTCTCCTTTAGAACTCTGATGTGTAATCCATCTGGTTTAAGTGGTCTATCCACCTTCAGACCTTTCAGCTTTCCTGGCAACTTCTCCTCAGTGATGGCCACAACACTGTCCTCTGCCCCCTGACTGTCTTGAAGTTCAGGGCTGTTACTGGTGTCATCCACCATGAAGACTGACACAAGTATCTATTCTTTTCCCAATACCATTTCTCTAGCCTCAGTTTCTGACAGTTTAATGCCCACTCTTGCCTTTCTCTCACCTTTCATATATTAAAATAACTCTTGCTGTCTTCTTTTGTGTTACAATCTAGGCTATCCTCATATTTTTTTTCTTCTCTCTGTTGCTGCTTATATTCCCCCAATGGAACCATTCTGCTTTTTACTTACATCATAATACACATAATACCTATGTCGACCACAACAGTTGGATCTTTTGCTTCCCACTCCAATTTCCTCTGCAGCGCAGATGACATATCTTGAACATGAGCACCATGCAGGAGACACAGCCTTTGGGATTCTTGAAACTGGCCACAGAGAACAATGTCTATTCCCTTGACTAGTCTCAATTACAACTCGATTTCTCTTTTGTCCCTCATTCCCTCTTGAACGGCTCCCTCTACCATGGTGCTCATTTTCACTACAGTCCCCACTGTCAAATCTGTTGGACAAGTTTAAGGGCTGAGGCTCCTTCTGTACTACTTCCTGAAATCCTCCAACTGCCTTGCTTGTAGTCACACCCTCCTGTCCCTGACCACATTTGGGGGTAGTCCTGATCCCGCTCATCACCTTCCTTAAGTAACCAACACTTGTTACAGATATGGTCACTTGAAACCATGATGGTATCCACCAGCTCCCACATCATGCAGGTACAATATATTGCCTGACCTGGCATCTCTATTTCAAATGTATAGTTCTTAACTTGATTTTCAAACATTTCCTACTAGTCTTTTAGTTTCTAACCTAAAAATATTTCTTGTACTTACCTTGAATCTGAACAGTAACCAATAATGCATAGTCAAATTAGTAGCTGTTTACCAGCCAATGAGCTAATGGTTCATCTGTGATGTCACTGGTTGCGCTGGGCCTTTGATCCCAGTCCTCAAATTTTCCTGCTAAAAAAAACTTTCCAAACTATCAACTAAAAAAAATTTCAGAATGCTCCCCTTACCCTCTGCACTGAGTTCCCACACTGCCTCAAAATTCACTGAACTATAGATTCACGAAGGCTGTGTCTCACTCTGAATGTGATCTCTCCTTCTGACCATGTGCAGGCTACTGATTCTTGGTTAGAATCTCTTTTGTTGGAGTTGGTCATTTTTTAGCACTTGTAAGGGACAAATACTATTTGCTACATGTCAGCGCAAGCCTTGATATTGTCCAGATCTTGCTGCAGTTGAGCAGGGATATCTCTACTTCTAACCTTATGATGGAGGGAAGGATGTTGATGAAGCAGCTGAAGGTGTTTGGGCCTAGGACATTAGCATGAAGAGCTCCTGCACAGCTCTCCCGGAGCTGAAATGACTGACCTGCAGTAATTACAGTCATCTTTGTGTGTGGTGGGAGTGATTAGATAGAATAACTTATCCTGTTACAATCCAGCTGATGGTAATCATGGAAAGGTCAGATCCCACAGTGAAACCTAGCTTGATGCAACATAAGTTTTGGCCCTCTGTTCTAAAAAAAACTTTCTGACTTTCAAAAAAGCACAACTGGAAACCAAAAGCTATTTATCTCTACTTTATAATTCAAGTTCCCAAGGAACTTCCCGGAGGTAATAAAATGTGAGGCTGGATGAACACAGCAGGCCAAGCAGCATCTCAGGAGCACAAAAGCTGACGTTTCGGGCCTAGACCCTTCATCAGAGAGGGGGATGGGGAGAGGGAACTGGAATAAATAGGGAGAGAGGGGGAGGCGGACCGAAGATGGAGAGTAAAGAAGATAGGTGGAGAGAGTATAGGTGGGGAGGTAGGGAGGGGATAGGTCAGTCCAGGGAAGACGGACAGGTCAAGGAGGTGGGATGAGGTCAGTAGGTAGATGGGGGTGCGGCTTGGGGTGGGAGGAAGGGATGGGTGGGAGGAAGAACCGGTTAGGGAGGCAGAGGCAGGTTGGACTGGTTTGGGGATGCAGTGAGTAGGGGGGAAGAGCTGGGCTGGTTGTGTGGTGCAGTGGGGGGAGGGGACGAACTGGGCTGGTTTAGGGATGCAGTAGGGGAAGGGGAGATTTTGAAACTGGTGAAGTCCACATTGATACCATTAGGCTGCAGGGTTCCCAGGCGGAATATGAGTTGCTGTTCCTGCAACCTTCGGGTGGCATCATTGTGGCAGTGCCGGAGGCCCATGATGGACATGTCATCAAGAGAATGGGAGGGGGATTGGAAATGGTTTGCGACTGGGAGGTGCAGTTGTTTGTTGCGAACTGAGCGGCGGTGTTCTGCAAAGCGGCCTCCAAGCCTCCGCTTGGTTTCCCCAATGTAGAGGAAGCCACACCGGGTACAGTGGATGCAGTATACCACATTGGCAGATGTGCAGGTGAACCTCTGCTTAATGTGGAATGTCATCTTGGGGCCTGGGATAGGGGTGAGGGAGGAGGTGTGGGGGCAAGTGTAGCATTTCCTGCGGTTGCAGGGGAAGGTGCCGGGTGTGGTGGGGTTGGAGGGCAGTGTGGAGCGAACAAGGGAGTCACGGAGAGAGTGGTCTCTCCGGAAAGCAGACAGGGGTGGGGATGGAAAAATGTCTTGGGTGGTGGGGTCGGAAGGTAAATGGCGCAAGTGTCGGAGGATGATGTGTTGTATCCGGAGGTTGGTAGGGTGGTGTGTGAGAACGAGGGGGATCCTCTTAGGGCAGTTGTGGCGGGGGCGTGGTGTGAGGGATGTGTTGCGGGAAATACGGGAGACGCGGTCAAGGGCGTTCTCGATCACTGTGGGGGGAAAGTTGCGGTCCTTGAAGAACTTGGACATCTGGGATGTGCGGGAGTGGAATGTCTTACGTGGGAGCAGATGCGGCGGAGGCGGAGGAATTGGGAATAGGGGATGGAATTTTTGCAGGAGGGTGGGTGGGAGGAGGTGTATTCTAGGTAGCTGTGGGAGTCGGTGGGCTTGAAATGGACATCAGTTACAAGCTGGTTGCCTGAGATGGAGACTGAGAGGGCCAGGAAGGTGAGGGATGTGCTGGAGATGGCCCAGGTGAACTGAAGGTTGGGGTGGAAGGTGTTGGTGAAGTGGATGAACTGTTCGAGCTCCTCTGGGGAGCAAGAGGCGGCGCCGATACAGTCATCAATGTACCGGAGGAAGTGGTGGGGTTTGGGGCCTGTGTAGGTGCGGAAGAGGGACTGTTCCACGTAACCTACAAAGAGGCAGGTATAGCTGGGGCCCATGCGGGTACCCATGGCCACCCCCTTTGTCTGTAGGAAGTGGGAGGAGTCAAAAGAGAAGTTGTTGAGGGTGAGGACGAGTTCAGCTAGGCGGATGAGAGTGTCGGTGGAGGGGGACTGGTCGGGCCTGCGGGATAGGAAGAAGCGGAGGGCCTTGTGGCCATCTGCATGCGGAATGCAGGTGTATAGGGACTGGACGTCCCCGGAGGAATGCGATTGTGGGAGATATAGCAGTTTGGATCGGAAATTGGCTTGCTGACAGAAGACAGAGGGTGGTAGTTGATGAGAAATGTTCATCCTGGAGAGCAGTTACTAGTGGTGTACCACAAGGGTCGGTGTTGGGTCCACTGCTGTTTGTCATTTTTATAAATGACCTGGATGAGGGCGTAGAAGGATGGGTTAGTAAATTTGCAGACGACACTAAGGTTGGTGGAGTTGTGGCTAGTGACGAAGGATGCTGTAGGTTGCAGAGAGACATAGATAAGCTGCAGAGCTGGGCTGAGAGGTGGCAAATGGAGTTTAATGTAGACAAGTGTGAGGTGATGCACTTTGGTAGGAGTAACCAGAAGGCAAAGTACAGGGCTAATGGTAAGATTCTTAGTAGTGTAGATGAGCAGAGAGATCTCGGTGTCCATGTACACAGATCCTTGAAAGTTGCCACCCAGGTTGACAGGGCTGTTAAGAAGGCATACAGTGTTTTAGCTTTTATTAATAGAGGGATTGAGTTCTGGAACCAAGAGGTTCTGGTGAAGCTGTACAAAAGTCTGGTGCGGCCGAACTTGGAGTATTGTGTACAGTTCTGGTCACCGCATTATAAGAAGGATGTGGAAGCTTAGGAAAGGGTGCAGAGGAGATTTACTAGGATGTTGCCTGGTATGGAGGGAATGTCTTACGAGGAAAGGCTGAGGGAC
Organism: Stegostoma tigrinum; assembly: GCF_030684315.1. Classification (NCBI taxonomy): domain Eukaryota; kingdom Metazoa; phylum Chordata; class Chondrichthyes; order Orectolobiformes; family Stegostomatidae; genus Stegostoma; species Stegostoma tigrinum. Next base: position 165,851,524 of record NC_081354.1, read on the forward strand.
TTGAGGCTGTTTTCATTAAAGAGAAGGTTGAGAGGTGAATTAATTGAAATGTATAAAATAATCAGAGGGTTAGATAGGGTGGATAGGGAGAGCCTTTTTCCTAGGATGGTGACGGCGAGCATGAGGGGGCATGGCTTTAAATTGAGGGGTGAAAGATATAGGACAGATGTCAGAGGTAGTTTCTTTACTCAGAGAGTGGTAAGGGAATGGAACACTTTGCCTGCAACGTTAGTAGATTCACCAACTTTAGGTACATTTAAGTTGTCATTGGACAAGCATATGGACGTACATGGAATCGTGTAGTAGATGGGCTTGAGATCGGTATGACAGGTCGGCACAACATCGAGGGCCGAAGGGCCTGTACTGTGCTGTAATGTTCTATGTTCTATGTAATCATATTATAAAGTCTTGTCCCCTAATGTCTGACCACCATCTATGCGGGACAGTCAGGAGGGTAATGAAATAATTCCCATTTGCCTGGATATACACAAGACTCTTGACACCATCCTGGACAAAGTAGCCCACTTGATTTTCACAACATCCACCACCTTACATTTTCATTCCCTCTACCATAAAGCAATGGTGTGTACCCAGTACAAGATGTACTATGCCAGCTCATTAAAGCTCCTCCCACAAGCACCTTCCAAATCTGTGACATCTACCATCTGAAAGGTCAATGTCAAATGTTGATTGGGAAAAACCCCATCTGCAATCTCCTGACTTGGAAATATATCACTATTCCTTCAGTGTCACAAGGGCAAAATCCTGGAAGACGCCTCCAAACTGCATTGTGTGTGTACATACACCTTAGACTGCAGCAGTTCAAGAATGCAGCTCACCACCAACTTCCCCAGAACAATTAGTAATAGACACTGAAACCTGGTCTAGCCAGTGATACGCATATCCCGTTAAATTATGCACAATTCAACACACATGTGACACTTAAACAAAAGCCGCCAGGGTAATCCCTAATAATTTTCAGCCTTGCTAACAATGTCCACAATCACAAAAACAACATAAATTCAGGCATACACAATCCATAGCCCTGTGCCTGATTAAATCTGTAAGAACCCCCACATCATCCCTGCAATTTTGATTGTCATAGATTAACAGATAATCTGATACATCTTTCTGCACGTGTTAAATACACTTTATTTATGAACAGGTTTATCAGGAATATCGCATCAGGTTTATAAGCCAATCGAGACTGTCCAATTAAATCATGGCTGATCACATATCTCATGATCACTTTCCCACATTTTTCCTGTATCCCTTGATGCAAAATCTGCAAAATCTGATGATTTCTGTCTCACCCTGTTCAATGACTCAACTTCCATTGCCCTCTAATGTACAGAATTCCAAAGTTTCAACACCCTCCGAGCAAAGATATTCTTCCTTGTCTCAGTCTTAAATAGCTAACCTTTGTTCTGATATTATGTCCCCTGGGTTTAGAATGAGCAACTAGGGAAATCACTTTTTTACATTCACCCTGTCTCACACACACCTTATTAATTTATAAGTTTCAATGAAATCACCTTCATTCTTCAAAATTCTAGAGAATACAGACCGAGTTTGCTTAATCACACGTTATTAGGCAACCCCACTATTCCAAGATTTAAACTGGTGAACTTTTGTTGAACTTCCCCTGTGACAAATACATCCATCTTTGGATAAGGCAATCAAAACTGTAGGTGCTATACAACTGCAACAAGGGATCTTTTGTTCTCAAACCGCTATGAAATGAAAGCTATAAGACCATAACACTATAAGACCATAAGACATAGGAGCAGAAATTAGGCCATTCAACCCATTGAGTCTGCTCTGCCATTCAATTATGGCTGATAAGTTCCTTAACCCCATTCTCCCACTTTCTCTCCGTAACCCTTGATAATCAAGAACGTATCTATCCCAGTCTTAATTACTCAATGACCTCGCCTCCACAGCCTTCTGTGGCAGTGAATTCCATAGATTCACCACTCTCTGGCTGAAGAAGTGTCTCCTCATCTCCGTTCGAAAAGGTTTTCCCTTTACTCTAAGGCTGTGCCCTCGGGATCTAGTCTCTCCTACTAATGGAAGCATCTTCCCAACATCCACTCCATCCTGGCCATTCGGTATTCTGTAAATTTCAATTAGATCCACCCTCATCCTTCTAACCTCCAACGGGTATAGTCCCAGAGTCCTCAAACGTTCCTCATATGTTAAGCTCGATTCTATTTGCCATTCTTATTGTTTACTGGACCTGCATGCCAGGTTTCAGTGACTCATTGGCACAGACATCCAGTTGCACTTCCCAGCTACTCAGCATTTAAGAAATATTCTGCCTTTCTGTTTCTTCTTACCAAACTTAATAACTTACCATTTATTTACATGATACTCTATGTTCCAGCTTTCTCCTCACAACTTGTGTTCCCACATAGTTTGATGTCATCAGTCTGGGAGTTTATGGATGCAATCTCCATTTGCCAGCCAAGCAGCCCTCTCCTCTCATGCAGTAATAATATTTTTTTCCATTGAATTGGTATTCTTGACAATTGTCATGATAAATGCAACACAAACAGTTTTGACCAAATGAATCCTTTTGTCAGAAATATTCAAATTTGGATATATGCTACTTGTCCCATTTTCAAACTATTTATATAGGTGGTGAACAATTGTGGGCCATGCACTGATCCTTGTCAGACCCCACGTGTAACAGCCTGCCATCCTGAAAATTATCCATTAATCCAACACTCAGTTTTCTGTCAGTTTACAGGGAGCTGTTGCATTGTAAGATAAGTCATCCAGACCCCAAGCTAATGTTCTAGGGACATTGCTTCAAATCTCATCATTGCAGATTGTGGACTTTGAATTCGATAAAAAGGAGAAAAAAATCTAGAGTAAAAAGCTTAGCCTAATGGTAACTATGTGATCACTTTTGACTGATTGACCTGGTTCACTAATGTACTTTGGGGAAAATAGTCTGCTTTCCTTACTTGGTCTGATCTACATGCGACTCCAGGTATACAGCAATGTGGTTGACTCTAAAGTACTCACTGAGTAATTGGCAACGGGTAATAAATGCTGGCTAGCCAGTAATGCCCACATTCCACAGTAGTATATTCCACTCAATCACATGCACTCTAATTGTATTTATTAACTTTCTGCTTGGCCTCTTATTAAGGCTTCTGAAAATCAATGCACCACATCCACAGGTTCTCCTTTGTCTATGCTACAAATAACATCCTCAAAAAACTCGTGATTTCACTTTCTAAATCCACATTGACTGTGTCCAGTGTTGCCATTCTTCTCGAAATGTTCAGCAACACAGCCTTTATACCATTTTCCATACCATGGATGTCAAGCTAATTGGTCTGTAGTTACTATTTTCTCCCTTCTTAAATAGTGGGGTTACATTTGTATTTTGCCCAGTTAGCAGGCATCTTTCCAGAGCCTGTAGACTTACAAAAGCTAACCACCAATGCATCCATTATCTCCAGAGCTACTTCCTCTAAAACTCTGGGGTGAAGTTTATCCAGTCCAGGAAATTTATCAGCCCTCTATCCAGTTTCGAGTTAGCCAAAACATTCAAAGGAAAACTGGAAGATTCAGCAATTACATCTTGGAAAATTCACAAGGCAAAGTGAAAGGTTTTGCTCTAAGTCTTTATCAACTCATTTTTCAGGAATGCCATGTTTTCCCATGGATTTCAATTGCAATGAATGTACAATTCATCACAATTTAAATCGCTGCTCTTACCAAAAAAGGACTTCATCTAGCATTCAAAGTTCACAGTGCATAGCAATGTTTCAGTTAGCATAAAGGATAGACTCAAAAAGAGAAATTGTTGGAGAACGTCAGCAGGTCTGACAGCATCTGTAGGGAGAAGTGACTCAAGGTGTGGCTCCACCAAGGCCCTTTATGACTGCGGCAAGACATCCTTACTCCTTTAAACAAATCCTCTCATGATCAAGGCCAGGTGCACCCACATGCCACCTTTCAGCACCATCCTGCTGTGTTCCCAATGCTGGGGAAGTCCAGGACTAGGGGTTATGGCCCAAGAATAAGGAATAAGACATTTAGGCCTGAGTTGAGGAAGAATTTCTTCATTCAGAGAGTTGTGAATCTGTGGAATTCTCTCCCACAGGAAGCTGCTGGGGCAAATTCATTAGATATATTCAAGAGGGAGCTGGATGTGCCCTTGCAGCTAAAGGGATCAAGGGGTATGGGGAGAAAGCGGGAGTGGGAACCTGAAATTGCATGATCAGCCATATCATGTTGAAACGTTGTGCTGGCTCGAGGGGCTGAATGGCCAACCCCTGAACCTATTTTCAATTTTCCATGTTTCTACAAAACGTTAGCTTGCTTTCATTCCATGGATGCTGCCTGACCCCTGCCATCATCAGCATTTTTCATTTTTGATGCAGATCCAGTGACCTGTCATCAGAATAGAATATAACACGAGATTTAGCACGAAAGCAGGTGAGAAGCCACTAGCTGTGGAATTAGAGTTAATGTTAGGCAGAGAACTGTACAATCTCTGTGAGGATTTACATTTCCCGTTTGTCAGAAGAATCAAGCGTTTAATCCACTTTACCTCATGTTATCCACTTTGATCTTACTACATGCATAAGAATGAGCTATTGATGTTAATCCTTCAGAACAAGTGTGTTAAGTACTTTGATTAAAATCAGGTCTGGTCTAAAAGGTAAGCATCTTATTCAGTCAATAGTCAACAGAAGCTTTTACTATTCATTCTTGCTCTATTGTCTTAAGCTACACTTAGAGTCAAGTTTTAACAAGAAGATTTAATTTTTCACATAATTTAAACAAATGGATTAATCTCTAATAGTGAGATTTTTCCCCTTTTAAATAGAAAAAGGATTTTATTGACAATAATCTCAGTTGTCCCATTAAAAATTAAATGATGTTATATACAAATCAATAACAGGGATCTTTAAATGTGTAAATATGAACAACAAACAAATGGTTAATCAAAAACAAATTGCTGTTACCGTGTTTCGAAACCAAATACTTAAAGTTCTTTTCACATACTGTTATTTATATTATCATGACTCCAGATGGTACAGAAATTAAATTTCTAGAGTGATTGGCCCATTTTTAAAAGGAGCTATGCTGTTTCACATCCACACTGGGCTCAAATAATTTAAAACTGTAACTGCTATTTCAAATAAAGTGAGTAGCTCATTAACTGCAGCTCACTAAATAAGCCAAAATTACTTCTGCAGATCTCCAATTCAAATATGATTGTGTCAAAACAGAATACACATATCTGGGATAAGGCTGGTATCTGATGCTAACAAAACTAGAATGAGACGAAAATACAGCAGGGATAGAGGTTGATAAACTTGACAAACTTTCACCCTTTCGTTTTTCCCCATGAGTCACCCAGTCATAATCTTCAAACCATTTTGAAAGCGACCGTCTCATTTTCTTTGAGAATAATTTCTTAATATTTTTCCATAAGGTTTGTGACAAAGAAAACCAGATTTTAACCACCTCCTCTCTGAATAGATATTTACTTCCATTTGGTCCTTTCTTGTGATCACTGTACTTTAAATCTGTAGTGACTGTAACGAGATAACAAAGTGTGAAGCTGGATGAACACAACAGGCCAAGCAGCATCTCAGGAGCACAAAAGCTGACGTTTCGGGCCTAGACCCTTCATCTGATGAAGGGACTAGGCTCGAAACGTCAGCTTTTGTGCTCCTGAGATGCTGCTTGGCCTGCTGTATTCATCCAGCCCCACACTTTATCATCTTGGATTCTCCAGCCTCTGCAGTTCCCATTATCTCTGCGACTGTAATGAGGTCAGCTAGGTGGACATCATAGATAATGAATTCTCTGATTGGAGCTGTTAATCTGGTCCAATCAGGTTGCCGTGGTTGACAAACAGGAACAGCAGTGTTAGACATCCTGCTCACTCTGAGAAAGCTCGATCAGTGTCAAGGACTCTCCACACGTATATAAAGGGTGACTTGGTCACGGGACAGTGGTCTCTATGGAGGTAGTTCAGTGGTGTTAAGAGACAAGCATGCTCCTGAAGAAATTTGCTTACAACAGTTCATCTTTGAGTTGGGTTAAGCATTTCCGTTATCTTGCTACTGTTTGGGAACCTTGATGTGATCGACCCTGTCATTGAAGCCTGGGCCTAGTATGTGGAAAGAATGTGTTATATTTTCTGTAGGTGTACAGATACAGATCCCTATCCCTCTATTCCCTTCCTATTCATGTATTTGTCCAGGAATTCCTTGAATGCTGCTATTGTGTCTGCTTCCACCGCCCTCCTCTGGCAGCATGTTCCAGGTGGTCACCACCCTTTAGTGAGAAACTTGTCTGGTACATCTCTTTTAAACTTCCCCCACCACACCTTGAACTTGTGTCCCCAGTAATTGACCCCTCCACCCTGGGGAAAAATCAACGCCATTCACAATCCTTTAAACATCGATTGGGCCACCGCTCCGCCTCCTGCGTTCCCGTGAAAATAAATCCAGTCTATTCAACCTTTCTTTGTTCCTAAAATCCTCCAGTTCCAGGCAACATCCTGAGAAACCTTTTCTGTATCCTCTCCAAAGCATCAACGTCTTTCTGGTAGTGTGGTAACCAATACAGTACAAAATATTCCAAGTGTGGCCTAAGTACAGTTCTATAGAGATGCAGCATAACTGGCCTATCCTTATACTCAGTGCCCCATCCAATGCAGGCAAGCAGATCACAGAAACATTTTATTATCTTATCTACCTGCACGGCCACCTTCAGCTATCTGTGGACCTGCACACCCAGAACCCTCTGCATATCAAAACTCCTTAGGGTTCTCCCATTCACTGTATAATTTCTACCTGTACTTGACCTTCCAAGATGTTTGTTTGGATTAAACCAGCTGCCATTTTTCTGCCCATGTCTTCATCTGAACTAAATCCTGTTGTATCCTCTGTCAATCCTCCTCACTATCTGCAACTCACCAATGTTTGTATCATTTTGTATCTTGCTAATTAGACCAGCCATGTTTTCATCCAAATCATTTATGTAAACCACAAACAGCAGAGGTCCCATCATTGATCCCTATGGAACACTATTAGTCGCAACCCTCCATTCTGTATCCATCTTGCCAGCTCACCCTGATACCATGTGTCTTCACCTTTTGTACAAGTCTACCATGAAGGACTTTGTCAAAGGCTTTACTGAAGTCTACATAGACAACATGAGGCACTTTTCCCTCCTCAATCATCTTCGTCACCTCCTCAAAACCCAAGCAAGTTAGTGAGGCATGACCTGCTCTGAACAAAACGTGTTGTCTATTGCCAATAAGTCCACTTGCTTCCAAATGTGTATAGATCTTGTCCCTGAGAATCTTTTCCAATAATTTCCTTACCACCAATTTGAGGCTCACAGGCCTATAATTTCCTGGGTTATCCCTGCTACCCTTAAATGATTGGGCAACATTGGCTATTCTCCAGTCCTCTGGACCTCAGCTGTGACCAAGGAGGACACAAAGATGTTTGTCAATGCTCCAGCATTTTGTTCTCTCATCTCCCTCAACATTCTGGGATAGACCCAATCAGCAGGTTTTGTTAAGGTTATGTAAACAGCCTGACTAGGGAAGAGGTTATACTAGACCTGCTTCGGGGAAATGATCCCATCCTGGTGAGTGAAGTTTCATGACCATGAAGGAAATGGTAAACTTTTTAACACCGAAACTGATGACCATCCTCCTCTTTTGACTTAGACATACTTCTTGTCTTTGTTGACCTCAATGCAAATGTGATGGGCCTTTCCTCCAACCAGCAAGATGTGTGACAATACAGCGCCAACCCCTTAAAGTGAGGCATCATGTACTAACCATTGTGGTAGTTCCAGGTCAAAATGAATTAACACCTACAACCGTTTTAAAGGCTCGCTTCACTTTCCAATGAACCTTCTCAAATCCTGTGGTCCATTTCCAAACTACCCTTTGTCCCCAGGAATCAATGCAAAGGTTTTATCACTGTTGCCAGATTAGAGGCTAACTTGCAGTAGTAATTGTCAAGTCCCAAATCGCTGTGGAGACACATTATCAGGTTTAGCGGCATACATGATGGCCTCCGTGTTTTTGTGCATCTTGTGTCGTCCCTCACCATAGATTACATAGTTCAGGTACTCTAGGGGATCCCTTAAAAAAATTTCATTCCTCCCTTTTTTTAAACTTGCAGATCCATTTTTGAGGATTTCTCTTCCCCTACCACCCCCACCCCCACCACTCCAGTGGACAGGTCTTCTATCAGTGAAAGTGGATATCGATCCACACACACGGTTGGATTTCCTGTGACCACAGTCACCACAAATCCTCACAGTGCCATCAGCTTTTAAGACAGAATGGTGGGAATGGTTCTAACATTTCCAGATTCACCAGCCGCTCCGGTTCCATTTCCACTTTAGATCAAATGGTGCACAGTGCCTGGCATGCCTTCAGACTCTGGATGAGTCTCCACCTTCAGCTGTATTTTAGTTTCAACCTATGCGATTCCCCCAGGGTTCCCTTGAAGACATAATTTAGGAGTGAGAGGTGACTACTCTGCATTATTCGGACACTTCTGGGTACAAAACTTAAGGTTTGAATTGGGATATTACTAATAGGCTGGTGGACTCAAATGTAAGTTTGCAAGAAATCTTAGACATGTATAAAGTGGTAATTATGCAAACTAGTCTCTTAAATATACCATTACCAGGACAGCATCCATTGATAGCAACACTTGTTTCATGCATGCCTGCGTTATAATCTTGGCAGTCTCCAAATAGTAGTGCCCATTCTCCCTATAGATTGATTCGGGAATCAGAGGCACCATGGTGCCTGTACCCACTTCCATCTTTAATTTGGGAAGAACGAAGAAATGATCAGCTTCACTCCATATCAGCTGGACGTTTAACTGAAGCTCTGCTTACTCTGGCTCTTCTATTTTTTCAAAAGTCCCTGTATACTTTCTGGTTGGCAACATGAGCCTTATGCCTTGTTCTCAGGATTGTTTATTTTTGATTTCCCCTTCTCTTGTTTGACAATTTTAAGCATTGTGGCCCACCTTCTTACATTTTCAGCTCTGGGTTTCTCGAGTCCAAGGTGTTGATTCTTTTTGAAGATTAGATTAGATTTCCTACAGTGTGGAAACAGGCCCTTCGGCCCAACAAGTCCACACCATCCCTTGAAGGATCGCACCCAGACCCATCCCCCTATAACCCACACACCCCTGAACACTATGGGCAAATTAGCATGGCTAATCCACCTAAGCTGCACATCTTTGGACTGTGGGAGGAAAGCGGAGCACCCGGAGGAAACCCACGCAGACACGGGGAGAATGTGCAAACTCCACACAGACAGTCGCCTGAGGCAGGAATCGAACCCGGATCCCTGGCACTGTGAGGCTGCAGGGATAACCACTGAGCCACCGTGCCACCCTTTTGGCCAAATCTACCACAATGGTAGCATTCTGCTGTTGGTACTGTACTATGAGCTTCCACTAACTTATGCATCTGGGCACTGATACTCAACTGTGTTGCTTCACTGGCTGACAACTGCATCAAGGCAGTTATTTCGAAATAAAGATAACAAAGTGTGAAGCTGGGTGAACACAGCAGGCCAAGCAGCATCTCAGGAGCACAAAAGCTTCCAGGTCTTAGTAGTTTCTGTTGAATAGCTGTGTGTTGGACCAGCAGTCCTACAAGTTATTCTGAAGGAACTCTCCGAATTCACAATGTTCCACTGACCTCTTTTAGGAAGCTATTAATTGGGAAATGGACTCTCCATGTTGTATGTTCAAAAATAAAACAAATGTTCCACAATGATCAGTGGCTTTGGTGCAAAATGACTTTCCATCACTTCACATAGTTCTTTCTGCTGGCTTCACAGTTTGCACTGAACTCCTTAGAATTTCAAAGGTCTTGCTCCCAGTGGTGCTCAAAAATACAGTACCATTAACTTTGTGTTCAGAATTCCATTTTCTCTCTTCGGTAAATGGTCCCACTGCTTCAAATTGGCCCACTATTTATTTCCCACCACTCAAATTAAGATAGCTGGTAGTTGCTCATAGCCCAAGACCCCCAATGAATATTCTTGACAATTATTTGGGTAAGCACCTCCTTTCTCAGCCACTGGTTGCAGCCCAAATCCCCTCATGACTGCCACTCTCAGCCTATTCCCAGGCGCTGACTGCAACCTGAGTTCCCTCATGGCCACTTCCGTCTGTTTTGTTCTGTCACGCTACTTCCTCAATCCTGAGTCATTTTCAAAGTCTGGATGATGATCATTCTCTTCCTTTCAAAACTGGCAGTAGCAGAAAGTTAGTGGATGGTGACTCAGCCTCATTGCCAGTTATGTTTGGGTCTAATTCATACACTATACATGAAAAAAAATCACAAGATAGCCATGCAGAAATTTGAACCAGGAGCAGTTTATTTTATGTTTTTGTAGCTGCATGGTTTACCCCAAAAAACTCTCTGGGTCACAACCCACTCTCTTAAGGAGGCAGCAGGCACCCTAACTACATACATAAAGCTTGGTAGGTAGAGGCTGTTATCAATCATCGAATCAAGTGTCTTTGTGACTCAATGTTGTATTTTATTTTATACTGCTCCTGTGGAGACATGCTTCATTATTTTTACAAAGTGCCTTTAATGTAAGTTATTTGAGTTACGTGGATGACTTAGCAACTAGTCCCTTACCCAAATATCTCTTAACCTAGGTATTTAGCATCCTGTTGCAATTCACACCACTCCTTCCCCTACTCCCTTTGTAACATCTGTCCCACTTTTATTACACCACCACACCCCCACCCCAACATTTGCTCTCTTGATAAAATATCCTTTAGGCCACTTGTAATATTTTAACAGTCTCCCACTTGAGAAGTGGACCCATCTGGTTAGATTAGCAACAGCTAAATCCGCAAAGACCATTTTTGTCCTGAATTAAACATGCAACACAATAAGCAATGAATTAATTAGAATCCTTTATTTAAGGAGGAAAGGTTTAAAAGCCATCATATATATATTCAAACTTAAAGAAAATCTATAGAGGTTATAGAAAAGTTTAAATTGATTTAAACTGCTGGCAATAAGTAGTGTATCAGTGCATTTCATTCATTGATTCATTCAAATTCCACCAACATACGAGGAGTAAACTTCAAGTTTACACACTTTTTATGGTACATTATCAATTACAATTATCACCTATTACAATAATTGCTTACATGAAATAATACATTCTTTACAAATGTGGCACAATGATGTAAAAAAATGGACATTTTAAATTTTGTCAATAAATTACATCTTGGAAAATTTTAAAAATCTGAAAAAAATTTAGCTGCTTTAAATACACATAGCATGAGATCTGAAAGTTATAGAAAACTGTATCACAGGAAGTGGTTTTCTTCTTTTTGCAGCTTTTGTTGGTCTTAATGCATTGCGTAGTTGAACTGGTTTGCAAATTTTTCATGTTTTCTTTTGTCTATGCAAGCCATTGCTTCAGAGACTCGTTTCATTGAAGCCCTGCAAAGAAAATAAGCCGGCATAATGTTTCAACACAGCAGAGATAATTATAGCTTTAACTCTCACTCGGTTGTAAAGAATATACCATTAGGATTAACAGTTTGAACAGAAGCTAATACTATGTTGGCTAAATTTCATTTTTGAAAAAAAATACTATGTTTAAGATTACAACCAAATCAGCTTTTTTTCTTAAAATGGCAGTTCTGCCTGACAGTCCAAATAGCCTAATTCTGTCCCTTATACGGACACATAGGCCCAAATCTTCCTGACTACAAATAGTTGCAAACCAGATGTGCATTTGATAGATGCACTAAGGACCCCGCAGAAGTCCTACTGCTCTCACTAAACAACAATTACCCAAGAAATCCAAACTTTTGATCAATTACCTTGTGACCAGTAACGCCAAATAAGTCTCCAACTCCAATTACACATTGAATCTTTGGAAGGTCCAAGCTTAAATTTGAATAGATTATAACTCATTGCCAACTATAAAACTGATCCCCCAAGTATTAACACTGGATCAACTTCCCACAGACACCCTGACTCTCCACCACATCTCAATTGACATAACCCACCCACTGATCTAAGCCATCTTTGTAACTTGAATCCCTCAGCACCTGACCCACCCTACCCTCTCATTAGCACACTTGCCATCAACTCCTCCAGGCCTTATCGCCACACCCACCCAATCCACCCACCTCCTACTGCCCGCCTCCTGCCCCAACCTGCTAGCTCACCCCATACCTCATCTCCGTGGCTTAAGCCTTTGGGATCTTAAGCTCCAGAACATGACAGCTCGTGTTTACAGCAATAGCTATGACCCAATCCTGGACTGGAAGGCTTCCTGAAAAGGAACGGTTTGAGTTTCTCAAAAATTGAAAGTCTCAGTCAGAAACATGGAGTTTCAGGAAACAGTAAAAATCCCACTGAGACTTGCATGCCACCAAATGACGCCATTTGGTCCAGGATTTCTGTTCTCTAATTTAGTCAGCCCATACTTCCCATTTCATCTGGGGCAGCACGGTGGCTCAGTGGTTAGCACTGCAGCCTCACAGCACCAGGGACCCGGGTTTGATTCCAGCCTCAGGCGACTGTCTGCGTGGAGTTTGCACATTCTCCCTGTGTCTGTGTGGGTTTCCTCCGGGTGCTCCGGTTTCCTCCCACAGTCCAAAGACGTGCAGGTTAGGTGGATTGGCCATGCTAAATTGCCCGTAGTGTCCAGGGGTGTGTGGGTTATGGGGGATGTGATGGGTGGGACGCTCCAAGGGGCAGTGCGGACTTGTTGGGCCGAAGGGCCTGTTTCCACACTGTAGGGAATATAATCTAATCTCAACATCCTTTTTAAACTATAGTTTATCAAAGCTTCAATTGCCCCCAAGACAGAGTTCAAAGCTGTATCACTAAAACCTGAAACCTGTATTCCTCTAGATCAACCAGTTGAGAGCAATTTATTTTTGTCTACTACATGTAAACAAAGACAAAGAACATTACAGCACAGGAACAGGCTCTTCACCCCTCCAAGCCTGCACCGATCCAGATCCTCTATCTGAACCTGTCACCTATTTTCCAAGGATCCATATCACTCTGCTCCCTGCCCATTCATGTATCTGTCTAGATATATCTTAACTGACACTACTGTACCTGACTCCACCACCTCTGCTGGCAACGCGTTCCAGGCACCCACCACCCCCTGCGTAAAGAACTCTTCACACGTATCTCGCTTAAACTTTTCCTCTCTCACCTTGAAATTGTGACCCCTAGTAATCGATTCCCCCACTCTTGGGGGAAAAAGCTTCTTGCTATCCAACCTATGCCTCATGATTTTGCAGACCTCAATCAGGTGCTCCCCTCAACCTCCGTCTTTCTAATGTAAATAATCCTAATCTACTCAACCCCTCTTCATAGCTAGCGCTCTCCATACCAGGCAACATCCTGATGAACCGCCTCTGCACCCTCTCCAAAGCATCCACATCCTTTTGGTAATGTGGCAACATTCCAAATGTGGTCGAACCAAAGTCCTATAAAACTGTAATATGACCTGCCAACTCTTGTACTCAATACCCTGTCCGATGAATGAAAGCATGCCATATGCCTTCTTGACCACTCTATCCAACTGCATTGCCACCTTCAGGGTACAATGGACCTGAACACCCAGATCTCTCTGTGCATCAATTTTCCCCAGGGCTTTTCCATTTACTGTGTATACTTCGCTCCTGAATTTGATCTTCGAAAATGCATCACCTCGCATTTGCCAGTATTGACTTCCATCTGCCATTTTTCCGCCCAACTCTCCAATCTATCTATATTCTGCTGCATTCTCCAACAGTCCCCTTCACAATCTGTTACTCTATCAATCTTAGAGTCATCTGCAAACTTGCTAATCAGACCATCTATATCTTACTCCAGATCATTTCTGTACATCACAAATAACAATAGTCCCAACACTGATCCCTGTGGAACACCACTGGTCACAGTTCTCCATTTTGAGAAACTCCCTTCCACTAGAACTCTGTCTCCTGTTGCCCAGCTAGTACATCCTAGACCCCATGCAACTTCACTTTCTCTATCAGCCTACTGTGGACAAACATCAAACGCCTTACTGAAGTCCATGTATATGACATCTTCATTTGTCTATCAACTTTGTCACTTCCTCAAAGAATTCTATCAAGTTGGTAAGACATGATCTTCTCTGCACAAAACCATGCTTCCTATCAATAATAACCTCATTTTCTTCCAAATGCAAATAGATCCTATCCCTCAGTATCTTCTCCAGCAGCTTCCCCACAATTGACGGCAGGCTCACCTGTCTATAATTTCCTGGCTTATCCTTGCTACCCTTCTTAAACAAAGGGGACAATATTAGCAATTCTCCAGTCCTCCGGGACCTCAGCTCTGCAAAGATATGTTAACGCCCCAGCTATTTCCTCTCTCGCTTCCCTCAGCAACCTGGGATAGGTACCATCCGGACCTGGGGACTTGTCCACCCTAATGCCTTTTAGAATACCCAAAACTTCCCCCCCCCCATGCTGACTTGGCCAAGAGTAATCAAACATCTATTATTAACCTCAACACACTTGTCACGTCCCTCTCCTCAGTGAATACCGACACAAAGTACTCATTAAGAATCTCACTCATTTTCTCTGGCTCCTTGCATAACTTCCCTTCTTTGTCCTTGAGACGGCCAACCCTTTCTCTAGTTACCCTCTTGCTCCTAAACTATGAATAAAAGGCTTTGGGATTTTGCTTAACCCTGTTTGTTAAAGATATTTCATGACCCCTTTTGGCCCTCTTAATTCCTTGTTTCAGATTGGTACTGCTTTACCGATATTCTTCCAAAGCTTCGTCTGTTTTCAGTCACCTAGACCTTATGTATGTTTCCTTTTTCCTCTTTGCCAGTCTCACAACTTCACCTGTCATCCACGGTTTCCTAATATTGCCCTTTCTATCCTTCATTTTCACAGGGAAATGTCTGTCCTGCATCCTAATCAACCCCCCCTTTAAAATCCTCCCACATATTAAATGTGGATTTACCCTCAAACAGCTGTTCTCAATCCACATTCCCCAGTTCCTGCTGAATTTTGCTATAGTTGGCCTTGCCCCAGTTCAGCACTCTTCCTTTAGGACCACTCGCACCTTTGTCCATTAGTATTCTAAAACGTATGGAATTGCGATCACTATTCCCAAAGTGGTCCCCTACTGAAACTTCAACCGCCTAGCCAGGCTCATTCTCCAACATCAGATCCAGAAATGGCCCCTTTCCTAGTTGGACTATTTACATGCTGCTCTAGAACACCCTCCTGGATGCTCCTTACAAATTCTGCTCCATCTAAACCCCTAACACTAAGTGAATCCTAGTCAATGTTGGGAAAATTAAAACCTGCCATCACCACTGCCCTGTTGCTCCTACATCTTTCTATAATCTGTCTACATATTTGTGCCTCTATCTCATGCTCACTATTGGGTGGCCTGTAGTACAGCCCCAACATTGTTACAGCACCCTTCCTATTTCTGAGCTCTGCCCAAGTTCTCCATTGTGCCCTCCTTCAGCACAGCTATCATATCCTCTCTGACTGGTAATGCAACTCCTCCACCCCTCTTACTGCCCTCTCTATCCTGCCTGAATCATCTATATCCTGGGATATAGACTTGCCAATCTTGCCCTTCCCTCAACCAAGTCTCAATAATTGCAACAACATCACACTCCCAGGTACTAATCCAAGCCTCAAGTTCATCTGCCTTACCTACCACACTTCTCGCATTAAAACAAATGCACCTCAGACCACCTGCGTTCATCAAACCTGTTGCAATCTCTATCAAAGCTGTCCCTGAATGTCTTTTGGTCCAATGGGGGATAAAAAACCTAGATTCTCTAGCATAACCTTGTAGCTAAAATCCCTCAGGACCGGAACCACTCCAGCTGATCTCCTGTGCACCCTCTTAAATGACTTTCAGATTCTTCCTGAAGTGTGAATATAACTGGATGCTTTTACATTTAATTTCTCTACTGTTCTGAGTTCTAGGTCCTCTTCTATTTATGATTTTTGTAAATGATTTGGATGAAGGATTGGAAGGGTGGATTAGTAAGTTCGCAAACGATATGAAGGTGGGTTGATAGGATGCAGAACTGGGCTGAGAAGTGGCAAGTGGAGTTTAACCCTGAAGAGCATGAGGTGATTCATTTGGAAGGACAAACCTAAAAGCCGAATACAAGTCGAATGGAAAGATTCTTGGCAGTGTGGAGGAGCAGAGGGATCTCTCAGTTCATGTCCACAGTTCTTTGAAAGCTGCCACCCAGGTGGATAGAGTTGTTCAGAAGGCATATGGTGTGTTCGCTTTCATTAATAAAGGGATTGAGTTCCAGAGCCATGAAGTTATGCTCCAGCTATACAAAAGCTTGATTCGGCCACATCTGGATTATTGTGGGAGTATAGTGAGTGCTGAGGAAGGATCCCCGGACCCGAAACGTTAACTGTGTTTTCTCCTCCACAGATGCTGCCAGACCTGCTGAGCTTTTCCAGAAAGTGTGTTTTCATTCTGAAGTGTTGCGTCTAGTTCTGGTTGTTTCATTACAGTAAAGATATGGAAGTGTTGGAAGAGGTGCAGAGGACATTTACTAAGATGTTGCTTGGAATGAAGGGAAGGTCTTACAAGGAAAGGTTGAGGGGCTAGGGCTTTTCTCTTTAGAATGAAAAAAAAAGAGAGGTGACTTGACAAAGGCATACAAAATGATCAAAGGTATAGACAGAGTAGACAGCCAGAGACTTTTCCCTAGGGTGGAGGTAGCTATTATGAGGGGGCATAGTTTTAAATTGAGTGGAGGTAGATACAGTGGAAGTCATTAGCGGCAGGTTCTTAACTCAGTGTGATCAGGGCATGGAATGCATTGCCGGAGAGGGTAATGGAGTCGGCCTCATTAGGAGCATTTAAGCAGCAATTAGATAGGCATATGGATGATAGTACAAGGTAGGGGTGGAGGTTAGATAGACATTAGGTTTCAGGTAAATGTTTGGCACAACATCGTGGGCCGAAGTGCCTATGGTATGCTGTGCTGTTCTTATGTTCTATGTTCGACTTGTCAAGTCCAAGATCCCTAATGTTTTGATAACTAATCTGTCTAAATGTCCGGCAGTACAGTATGGAAACAGACCCTTTGGCCCAACTTGTCCACACGACAAGGTGTCTTAAATTAATGTAGGCCTATGTGCCAGTATTTCACCCATATTCCTCCAAACCCTTCCTACTCATATACCCATCCAGATGCCTTTTTAAATGCTGTCATCGTTCCAGCCTCCACCAACTCGTCTCACAGCTCATTCCATACACACATGAATCTGTGAGAAAACACTATCCCTGAGGTCTCTTTTTAAATCTTTCCCCTCTCTCCCTAACCCTATGCCCTCCTATCCTGGGGAAAAGACCATGGCTATTCACCCTATCCATGCCCCTCATGCTTTTATAACATCTATAAGTTTGCTCCCCCAGGCTATTCAAAGATCTATGCAGACAAATCCTCAGGACCTGATATCTCTGTCTATTTTTCAGTTTGATTTAATTTCATAAATAACCCTTAGACAAGTTCCAAAATATGTCAGGAGTCAATTACAAGGAAAACTCAAATCTTAAATAAAGCAAATAACAGAAATGCTCAGCAGGTCTGGCAGGCTCAAAGGAGAGAAAATCAAAAGGTGACAGTCTTGTTCAGTCCTTAAGGGGTAAATAATTATAGTGCCTATATATTTGAGGAATCAGGATAAAGGAGATGGCGTCCTGGGTCCCAATTTTAATAGCTCAACTATTCATGAATTTCCAAAAGAAATCTGATAAAACACTGCTGAGTAGGTGAACGTGCAAGGTAAGTGATAATGGAATTGCGTATACCAAATTAGCACTTCACATATGTTAATACACAGGACCCTGTTCTTTGCAGACAGAACACGTGCACCTATTGCACTTGTTTCAACTCAACAAAATAGGAAACAGACATTCCCTGATTTAATTTCAGAGCAATACTTCGACCAGGGCTAATGGCAGGATTCTTGGCAGGGTGGAGGAACAGCGGGATCTTGGGGTTCACGTCCATAGATTCCCTCAAAGTTGCTATCCAAGTTGATAGGGTTGTTATGAAGGCGAATGGTGTATTGGCTTTCATTGGCAGGGGAATCAAGTTTAAGAACCATGAGGTTATGCTGCAGCTCTATAAAACCCTAGGTAGACCACACTTGGAATATTGTGTTCAGTTCTGGTTGCCTCATTATAGGAACAATGTGGAAGCTTTGGAAAGTGTGCACAGGAGATTTACTAGGATGCTGCCTGGACTGGAAAGCAAGTCTTATGAGGAAAGGTTGAGGGAGCTAGAGCTCTTTCATTGGAGCGAAGGAGGATGAGAGGTGACTTGATAGAGGCGTACAAGATGATGACAGGCACCGATAGAGGATGACCAGAGACTTTTTCCCAGGGTGGAAATGACTATTACGAGGGGGCATAATTTTAAGGTGATTGGAGGAAGGTATAGGGGAGATGTCAGAGATAGGTTCATTACACAGAGTGGTGGGTGCATGGAATGCACTGCTGGCAGTCGTAGTGCAGTCAGATGCATGAGAGACATTTAAGCGACTCTTCGATAGGCACATAAATGACAGTAACATTAGGGTATGCTGTGTAGTTTGATCTTAAAGTAGGATAATAGGTCAGCACAACATTGTGGGCCAAAGGGCCTGTACTGTTCTATGTTCAATCACAGGCAACCCATTTTGTTTAAAATTTAACCAGAGCTTGACAATTAACTGTCATCTACCTGATGCTTTTCCCCTGGCAATTGGTCTATTACAGTTCACTGGCAAACCAACAACTCACACTTCTCTCATATAGCATAAATGTTGTTTTTCTTTTACTTGGTAATTCTTGTGAGTCGTCCTAATCAGTTTAAGGCAAGCTTCGACAAACTCTTTACCAATTCATGGGATGAGGGAGTCACTGGCTAAGTAGCATTTCATGCCTATCTCGGAGGGCAACTAAGTCAACCACATTACAACGGGTCTGGAGTCAAATCCAGGCCATATCAGGTAAGGATGGCAGTTTCCTTCCCTAAAGGACATTAGTGAACCAGATGGGCTTTTCTGACAATCAATGGATTCGTGATCAGCATTAAATCCTTAATTTAGTTTTTTTTTGTTGAATTCAAATTCCACCATCTGCGTTGGTGGGATTCAAACTCAGGTCCACAGAACAGTCCAGCAATAATACCACTAGGCCATCGTCTTCGCACAAAGGATGGTCCTCTGTTTTCAGCAATACTCAAATTCTTTACTACCAAAGGGATTAGAGTTGTGCTACAAACAAATTTTTTTGTGACTATATCTGGAATACTGTCTGCAGTTTTAGCCTGCATATCCAAGGGTATACTTTCATTTGATGTGGTATAGCAAGGGTTCAATAGACCTTCCTCTGATGGAAAGTTGGGTAAATTTGTCCTACACTTAGAAGAATTAAAGGTGATGTCAATGAAGCGTAAAAGATTCTAAAGAGACTTCAGAGCATACATAGACGTTGCTTGGCTTGGGTCAGGAATCTAAAATATAGAGACAGTCTCAGGAAACAATACTAATCATGAAGCATTAAGAGGAGGAGAAATGACTTCAATCAAAACATGGTGAAACTTTGAAATTCTTAACACTGGAGGATTGTGGATATATTTAAAATTGAGAGTTTTTTTTCATGCCCCAGGGAATCAAGGGATATGAGAAGCAGCAGAAAAAGTAAGTTGAGGTAGAAACTCAGGCACCATCATATTAAATCACTGAGCAGTCTCAAGGGTTCACGGGGCATCCTGCTCCTATTGTCTCTTGAAGGGCAGTTAGGCAATAACATTGGCTTAGAAATAGGCTATGCATATATATGGAAAGTTTATTTTTGTTTGAAGGATGTAGGCCTCAGAGGCCAACATTTGCTGCCCATTCCAAGTTGCCCAGAGGGTGGTTACAAGTTGATCTATACAAATTGGGACAACAAAATGTGAGGCTGGATGAACACAGCAGGCCAAGCAGCATCTCGGGAGCACAAAAGCTGACGTTTCGGGCTTAGACCCTTCATCAGAGAGGGTGCTCCCGAGATGCTGCTTGGCCTGCTGTGTTCATCCAGCCTCACATTTTGTTGTCTTGGATTCTCCAGCATCTGTAGTTCCCATTATCTCTTATACAAATTGGGACATCATGTTATAGCTGAACAGGACATTAACAAAACCACTTTTGAAGTACTGCGCATGGTTCTGATCAGCCTGCTATAGGAAGGATAAAATTAAATTGGCAAGTGTGCAGAAAAGATTTACAAGGATGTTAATAGGACTGCGGGCTTTGAATTGAAGGAGAGGCTGGATAAGCTGGGACTTTTTCCACTAGAGAGTAGGAGGTTGATGGGCAACCTTATAGAGGTTTATAAAATCATGAGGATCATAAGGTGATGAGCAAAGGTATTTTTTAATAGGATAGGGGAATTCAAAACTAGAGGGCATAGATTCAAGTTGAGGAGAAAGATTTAAAAGGAACCTTAGGGGCAACTTTCTCTCAGAGGATGCTCTGTATGTGGAATGAACAGCCAGAGGAAGTAGTAGATACAGGTACAGTTATAACATTATAGTAGATACTTGGATGGTGCATAAATAGGAAAGGTTTAGAAGGATATGAGCCAAATGCAGGCAAGTGGGATTAGTTTAGTTTGGGAAACTTAATTGGCATGGACGAGTTGGGCCAAAGGATCTGTTTCCGCGCATTGCCAGGGATCTGGAGTCACATGAGGGTCAGGCCAGGTAATGGTGGCACATTCAGTTCTGAGGAAGAGTCACTGGACCGGAAACGTTAATTCTGCTCTCTCCTCACAGATACTGCCAGACTTGCTGACCTTTTTCAGCAGTTTGTTTTTCTTTGATTCCCAGCATCTGGAGTTCTTTCAGTTTTTAATGGTGGCACAATTTTCTTCCCTGAGGGATGCTGGGGAACCAGGTGGATTCTGATAACAATAGAAAGAGAACCGCTGGCTAGCTGTTTATTCTAAATTTTCATTGAATTTAAGTTTCACCATCTGCCATGGTGGGATTTGAACCCATGTCCCCAAAACATTAACCTGAGGTTCCTAGATTACTCATTTAGGGACATTACCATTGCCTTCCCAAAGAGATCACAGGATCAAATAGCACGGAAACAGCCCCTTCAGTCCACATCTATGCCGACTAAGAAATGACAAATTACACTGATTCCATTTATCTGCATTTCGTCCATTGCCTATTATGCCCTGGCATTTTCTTTGTGCTCATCCAGATGCTCTTACAACATTTAAATAGTATCTGCCACCACCACCCGCTGGATGTAAGTTTTTTTGTCACCACCAACCCCACCCCCCCCCGTCTCCTTTAAACTACCGACATGCCATCTTAAACTTATTTCCTCTGTTCTTTGAATAATCTGTCATGATGAAGAGATTCTCATGATTTACTCTTTCAAGCTTCATAATTTTGCACACCTCAATCAGATTCTCCACCCATCCAAGGGCAACAAACCCAGCCTACACAGTCTCTCCTCACAACTAAGACTTTTCATTCTATACAACATCCTGGTGAATCTCCCATGCACCCTCTCTAGTGCAATCACATCTTTCTGATAATGCGGTTACCAGAACTGCACACAGTATTCCATCTGTGGCCCAACCAATGTATTAAAAAGTTGCAACAAAACTTGCTTGCTTTCATATTCTACATCCCAGCTAATGACGACAAGCATCTTTTTTGCTTTCTTCACCATCCTGTCTATGCATGCTGACACTTTCAGAGATCTATGGACTTGGAGTACAAGGTCCCATTGTTCCTCAGTATTCCACAAGACCTACCAATCTATTGAACAAAGGAGACACAAAATGATTTAAAAGTATATTTCAGATGTCCTGTTAATAAATTAAGGAACTGGAGAATGTGCAGGTTAATGGTAAAGGTAAAAAGAAAATTTGAACACAATACAGGCAGGCTGCCCACTATTCTTACACATGTAAGATCGAATTTGCTGAAGTAAATTTCAGTGGATGGATCCAGTTTGCCATGTGTGGGGCCTTACCAAAGTTGAATTTACCCTAAAAAGACTGATGCCTGACTTCTAAAGACAGAAGAATGGAACGACTGAAGCAAGGCAAAAGCATGGATATTTTAGAACCATCATATATGTTCCAAACTGCTCATTCCTTACACAGGTTGGTAAGTGATAGTGAGA
The DNA here is from genome assembly GCF_030684315.1 of Stegostoma tigrinum. Taxonomy (NCBI): domain Eukaryota; kingdom Metazoa; phylum Chordata; class Chondrichthyes; order Orectolobiformes; family Stegostomatidae; genus Stegostoma; species Stegostoma tigrinum. The sequence continues at coordinate 165,873,780 of NC_081354.1, forward strand.
CCAAAGGATTCCATTGAGAACCTTTATTTTGTTCATTGGTTATGTGAATGTATCACATGTTCGACCAAAATATGTTCATCTAAGACACTAGTTTGAGACATAGACATTTAGCCAACAAGTAGATTTATTTCCACAAGGTCAATAAATGACACGAGCAAATAAAGCAGTTTTCTGCTTTCCTTTAAATCTTTGGGACAAGATTTTGAAATCCACGGATTACCTTCCAGTGTAGCTAACAAAATAATTTATATTAATGTACAAGATTCCAATCACATTATGACAAGATAAAGATAGACAGCAATAATAATCAGTCTATTGTTGACAAACAACTCAGTTAAAAACAAATTTAATAACAGTCTATTTGCATAAGGCATTCTTGTTCCTTCACTTAAGCAAATAATGATAGGTTTAAAAAAAAAGACTGATGTTGGGACATCTGAAACATGAACAAAAAATGCTGAAAACATTCGGTGGGTCAAGCAGCATCTACAACAAAAGTGTAAACACCAAGGAGCTCAATTAGGCCTCTGAAGACATTGAGTCAGGACAGTGCACAAACTAAGGCACCGAGTTCAGACTACAGGTCAATCACAACATTAATTATTTTGCAAGAAGTAGATAGAATTCTAAAGGAGGTGCAGGAACACAGATAAATTTGCACAAATTAGTGGAGGCAGCAAAGCACGTTGAGAAATAGGTAAAAAGGCAAACAGGATTCTGCATTTTAAAAATGGAGGCAGCAGAGAGTACAAGAAGAAAGTAAGTTATTTATAGCCTTCATAGCATACTGGATTGTGTTGAATCTAAACCTGGACACTGCAGGTTAGAAAGGACAGGAACATTTATGATAAAACTGCAGAATGATTTCAGGAATGTTGTACTTCAAATAGATTGGAGAATGTCCCTAGACGGAGAGATTGACTGACAGGACATTCGACTGAGACGTTCAAAATCATCAGCTGTCCTGGCAGAGTAAACAAGAAACTGTTTCCATTGACAAAAGTGAGAAAAAGAAGAGAAAGGTTGTTTAAAGTGACTGGCAAAAGAACCATTAGAAATGTGAGCAAAAACTATTTTTAAACTCAACAAGTATCATGAACTATAGAATGCACTGCCTGAAAGATGCTGCATGTCTATTCAACAGTGGCTTTAAAAAGGGAACTAAGCAAGTACCTGAAGGGAAACGAACGGAGGAGTGTAACTAGATAATTTGCTCTTTTGACAGCAGGCTTGATGGCTTGAAGGGACTTCTGTGCCATAGCACCTCTGTGATTTCACTTCTATAATACATCATGGCTGTTTGAGCCTCAACTCCGCCTATGTGCCTTGGCTTCATGGCCTTTAAATGCACCTGCCTGAACAAAATCTATTAATCTTAGATGAAGTTTTGATTTGACTAAGCTACATCAGAAATTTGGACAACTGAGTGATTTGCAAAAGTCTGGTCCATTCTATTTAGAGAACATTGCACCCAAGGGAGGATGTTGGTCATGAGCGAATGCAGTGTAGATTCACTATGGGCTCATCAGAATTATAATTAAGGTAAAATTGTTAATTTCCCTCGCATTTTTAAAAAAAAGAAGCTGATAATGAATGAAAATGAATTTCATAACCTGCTCCTTCCACAAGATCTATGCACATCTAGTCAATTACCTGATAAAACAATCTTTGCACAATTGTTTGTTGATTCCAAAAAATAACTAATAAAATGACTATTTTCCATTTTTACCAATTAGGTCTGGTCCCCCTCACTCTCTCCCTATACAACAAACTAGTTACCAAAATTCGTACACTGTGCCTACAATGTTTATGAAGAGCATCATGCTTCAAATATTTTCTGGAGAAGGTGTTCTCTTGGTCACTTATGGCTAAGCTCATCCTTTAAATGTTCAGTATTCCTTTTGAGAAGTCCTTGGAATGCACATTCTTGTCTTGCTTCTACAATTTTTTTACAGTTTCCGTGCAAATGTGAAGTAAGCCGTATGTGCTTAATAAGTATCAGGAATCGTCCGTACCTGTCTTTAAAATTTAAAAGGAACAACTAGTACCTAAAAGATTTAAGGATTTCATGTAAATGGCATCAATGAATTTGGTTTTAATCAAATGCCATTCTTTAATGGAATTTAAAAAAAACACACCCAATCTGTTGAACTGATCTATAGCAACAGAAAACATGATTATTGTAGCTCTGATTCATTTAGAATGATTGGTTTGAACAGAATGGTACAATAAATACCCAAACGGAAAAGCTTGAATTTAATAAAAATTGCAATAACTCAAACACGAGTGTCTGAACAGATTTCCCCTGCAGCAGTTACAGAAGAGATCAATACTTTAAGCTATGTAATACCTTGAAAATACATTGTGTTAATAAAAGCACACCAGGCCACTGTGTACATTTAACAGTATCATTTCTATCTCCAAGACCTGTGAAATTAGGAAACTGCAGAGCTGCAGCCCAAATATCTAATTCTTAAGAGGAGTCTTTAGCACTAATTCAGTGGCCTTGACATGTCCTGGTGTGTAATGTTAAGTCTGGCATCAGCATCACTGCACTGTGTGGTGCTGTAAATGAAATGATATCCATCTCAGTCCTGTGCAACCACTCACTAAATTCTATTGACAGGAACAGCAGGATTTTATTACTTGAAAAATTCAAGCTTTTTCTTCGTGGTTTAAAAAAAGCTAGAAGATCAGTTAACTCTTTAGGCACTGCAGAACTTAACTTTTGATCAGAACATGAAAATGTCGTATTTTGTTTCATTCACCTATGTTTTGTGTGCTAAATACCCAAGCTATTCAAACATAATAGGAAGTAGCCACGCAACTGGTACAACTGACTGTTTATCGTCATACACAGATCAACCAATCAGAGAATCCCACTGCCCCTTTACAAATGGTGCCATTTTCAGATTTGTCCGAGCAAGCATCTGGGACTCTGGTTTAACCCATACAGAAATTCAAACTATGCAGCATTCCCTCAGTTACACAAACTATATTTCAAAGTTTATAGTACAAAAGTCATAAAATAAACAGTAAGGAGCATCATTATGTCCATGCCCACCTGAAGACGATTCAGTAGTTAAACGGCAAGAGGGTAGATGAAAATTAACATAAGTGGTCTGGTAGGAAAAATGAAAAATATTAACTAAATGATACATTTCTAAAGTGAGTGCCAAACAGACACATGTGCATGCACAGGTGAGCAAATTTTTTGTTGTTGCCAGAATAGAAGAGGAGAAAGCCATTAAAAAGATATACATATTCCAAGAAAAAAAAGAGGAATTTCAGGAGAAACTCAGCTGGTCTGGCATCATCTGTGGAGACAAAGCAGAATCAATGTTCAAGTCCACAGGCCCTCCTCTTTCCCAGATTTCCAGCAATTGCAGTTTTTTGATTTGTTTATTTACATATCCTGTACTTCAGACTTCTGTGCTTCTATTCATGAAGTCATTGTGCTAAACCTTTGTAAACACCATCTGGAATATTACATTAAATTCAAGGAACACTTTGGAAAATTGTCAAAATTGAGAAGGGGGGATGCAGGAGATTTACTGTACTTTTACTACAATGATACCAGGGATGAAAGACATCAGTTAAGTGGAGAGATTAGTGAAAATGGATTTGTCTGTAAATTTGAGAAGGTTTGGGGAAGTGATCACAGTAATAATTTCACTGGACTAGTAATCCAGAGTCTCAGATTAATTCCCAGGAGACACAGTGTCAACTCCAATGATAGTGAATTTTGAATTCAATTAGTAAACTTCGAATATACAACTACTCTCAGTAGTAGCGTAATAATCTCAGCGATGGTCATGATAACTATTATCAATTGTCATAAAAACCTGTGTGGTTCACCAATGATTTTTAGGGAAGGAAATCTGATAGCCCTGCCTGATGTGGCCTACATGAGATTCCAAATCCACAACATGATTTTTAATTGGCCTCTGAAGTAGCTTAGCAAGTTACTCAGTTCAGCAGCAATTAGGTATGGGCAACAATTAGGTATGTGGCCCTGCTAGCCACATTCACATCCCATGAAAGAATAAAGAAGAAAAATGACAAAGGTGTTCAATACGATGAAGTGTGTTAAAGTAAATAAGGATAAACTATTTCAACTGATAGGTGGATTAATAATCAGACATGTATGACAACTAGCAAAACTAAAATGATGATATGAGCACAAGTTATTTTTTTAAAAGTATAATGTAATGCTATGACCTGGAAAGCACTGCCTCAAAGGTACTGGATGTGGATTCAACAGCAACTTTCAAAAGAAACCGGTTAAACATATTAAGGGTAAATATCTGCAGGGTTATCAGGAAATAGCAAGGAAGTAGGACTAATTATACGGCTCTTTCAAAGCCCTGACACAAACATGAAAGGCCAACTTGCTTCGTTCAATGATATAATAATTCCAGTTGCTTGAACACCTTGACTTGGTAGCAAACGAGAATCCCATTGTTGGATAATGACTAAAAATCAGTTGATAAACTTGTTACAGAGATTTAAACATGTAACAATAACCTTGCATGCTGAATTTCAAGAGTTTTCTCAATGTACAATGGTAAGCACATTTTCTCCAAGTAAAAGCAATTCTTTGTAAAGTAATAGAAATAGAAGTCCTTTGAAAGAAATACTGAATAAAATCCTTACTTGTTAAATACTCGTTTCTCCAACCTTGATCGAGATGTATTGCTCTGTTGTCTCAAATCCGTGAGATTTGGATACTTTCTCTTCTTTCCTTTTCCCTTTTTATCTTTTCTGTCATATTTTGAAGAACCAAGATCTACACCTGTAGCAGCTTCAATTTCACGCATCAACTCTGGATCCTGCCAGTCTGTCAGAAAAAAAAAATCCAAGAAACTTCTACAGTATTGGGAGTACAGGTTTTACTTTCAAGGCTTTTACAAAGTTTGGTCAATTATGGGATAAGGGAGTTACTGCTTAGGCCAGTATTTGTTCGCTATCCCAACCACCCTTAAGTTGGAGAAGGTTAGGGTCTGTCTTCTGTGATATAAGTAGCCCAATTGCATCCACTATGATTATGAACTTTCCTTCTGCTTGTTAGGATCTCTTAACCTCTCTGATCTTCCTGGAGATATAATTATTTATCACAAAAATATCTTTGATCATGGCCTAACAGGCAGTTTCAAAGTTGAACTTTCCTCGGGGCAAATCAATCCTGTCGTGAGGTTCTTAAAAGGGCCACTTACTTCCTTAGGCTAAGGGTTTAATGCTTATTTTCAGGCATGCTGTATTACATGAAGAAATTTTTAGTCCTTTGTCAATACAATGGGCAGCACTATTCCAGCCAGAAATGCACCTCCTTCCTTCCATATCCAATAAACTGATAGAACTAAGGATTCACCATAGAAGATTTTCAGTCAAATAATTTAAAAACACAGTGGTTCCACTGGTGCCTCTGCTAGAATCAGAACAAAAGAAACATGGAAACAACTACGTTGAATCACAGAACTATCAAAGTGCTAGAAGAAGCTATTCTGCCCATGATGCCTTCACCAGTTCCACTACTGAGTGCCAATTTCCTGCCTTTTCCCCCGCATTTCTGCATATAATGCAAATAATCATTAATTGACATCTTGAATGCTTCAATTGTACTTCCCTCCACCACTTTTCCAGACAATGCATTCCATACCCTAAAAGTATTTTTTCACATTACTGCTGCTTCACTTGCATGTTGCTTTAATTGCACTAAGGGTTATGCCCATCTTATACCAGTGTGGCAGCCCAGTGAAAAACAGGCAACTCTAATTCAATGAACCAAACAATCCAACAAAATAGATTTTAGCAAGAAAGGAATTACTTGATTTGTTTCTTTTTAAAATCAGTCCTCACAAATAAACTGTGATTCACACAGGGTTAATTCAGTGTGAAGTGTCATTCATAAATGGAGCTGAGACAAGCTACGAGAGAAAGGCTCATGAAGAAAGTTGATCCAAAAGATTTATTTAATCTTGAAAGAGATTAAATATAAAAGTAACACAAGTCAAAAAATGAAACCATTAATCTATGATTAAGGTCAAAATAAAGCACAGTTAGACACAAGGCCTTCCAATAACAACAAGGCGGTACCAGCTTAGAGCTCCATGAATGGGACACTTGTATAAATACGGCAAAAAATACTGGGACCCAGTCAGTATGAAATGAGCATTTCAACAAAATGAAGGACCAATTTAAAAGCCTTTGAAAAGAAATCAATAGAGTGCCAAGGAAGAACAGTCTTTAGAGCCTTGATGGACCCTAAAGCTCTTCATATAGTGTTGCTGACTTTACTGATGGTGAAAAAAATTACACAGTTTGGGAAAAAAAAATCAATACTGTAGTTAGTAAAGAGATGCTATTTCACATCTGACTGGCCAGCGGCCTGCCTTTCCGTGGTTGTCCTGATACCTGTTTGTTAACAAGTCACTAAAGGCTGAAAGACCAGATATTCTGAAGTACTGACACAAAAAAGGTACTTAATTTGCTTCTGTGTGTGAACTATAGGAAACGATGAAAGCTACAGATTAGTAGGTCAATGTGCTTTATCACCGATTCATAGTATCAAAATCTAGTCATCGTTATGTGGGGCTTCTGCATTATACTTAGGGTTTTATGTAAACACTACAAACTATGAAAGAATCAAATGATTTAGAAAGGATCAAACTGCAGGAAGCACCATTGTTCTATGCATATTTTCTGCTGTCATTCCCAAATAGATTGTAATACTGTTATGTGTATGTTCATTCACTGTGTCAAACAGTATTTGGGATTCAATCTATTTTAAAATGGAACACTGAACACTTCAAACTGCTGATTTCCAACTGAATTTTAGATTCAAAACCACCTGAAGGCATCACTATCAATGCCGCTAATGTTACAAAGCCATCAGTTTGGTTTTAAATGCACACTTGCTTCAAAATCTAGGATACACAGAGCACAAAACTGTAATGATTTGATTGGTACAGTATGATTGCCATTAATATCAAATGCACATAGAAGCTGAAATTATCAATGAGAATAACAACAGAAAATGGGTCTTCTAGCAATCTAATCTATTCAATCTAATAACGGAAACTCGAAGTATCATGTGTTTAGGTGTTTTTCTTGATGTCCATTTACACAAGAGATAGACATGAAGGGTCAAAGTTATCCAGTTAAAATATCCTGCAAACTACTTCAACATGTGTGTAATGTGGAATGGCGAGATAACAGCACAATGGCATTACTGCATCAATAATCTGTTTTAGTTCTATAATGCAGATTATAAGAAAAATGGCAAATACTTTAAATCTGAAAAACCGATCATATAGAACATAGAACAATACAGCACAGAACAGGCCCCTCGGCCCTTGATGTTGCGCCGACCTGCGAACTAATCTAAGCCCCTCCCCCTCATCATTATCCATATGCTTATCAAAGGACCGTTTAAATGCCCCTCATGTGGCTGAGTTAACTACATTGGCAGACAGCGCGTTCCACACCCTTACCACTCTCTGAGTAAAGAACCTGCCTCTGACTTCAGTCTTAAATCTATCACCCCTCAATTTGTAGCTATGCCCCCTTGTACAAGCTGAAGTCATCATCCTCGGAAAAAGACTCTCACTGTCCACCCTATCTAATCCTCTGATCATCTTGTATGTCTCTATTAAAACCCCTCTGAGCCTCCTCCTCTCCAATGAGAACAGACCCAAGTCACTCAGCCTTTCTTCACAGGGCCTGCGCTCCAGACCAGGCAACATCCTGGTAAATCTCCTCTGCGCCTTTTCCAATGGTTCCACATCCTTCCTGTAATGGGGCGATCAGAACTGCATGCAATATTGCAAATGAGGCCCCACTAGCGTTTTGTACAGTTGCAACATGACATCACGGCTCCGGAACTCAATCCCTCTACCAATAAAACCTAAAACACCATTAGCCTTCTTGACAGCACTATCAACCTGGGTGGCAACTTTCAGGGATCTATGTACATGGACACCAAGATCCCTCTGTACATCTACACTAGCAAGAATCTTTCCACTGACCCGGTATTCTGCCTTCCTATTATTCCTCCCAAAGTGAATCACCTCACAGTTATCCGTATTAAACTCCATTTGCCACTTTTCGGCCCAATTCTGCAGCAATATGCTGCATATTTTTAGCTTTGTGTGTCTCTGTTGCATTATTTATGACTCTAGTTGGAATGAAAGTTAAGATTGAATGATCAAAAACATTTAAGTTATTTGTAAATCCCCAATTAACGGGGACCAACTGCTTCTTTCCAATACAGTGCCAAAGCAACACCTTTCTGACCTGGTTGTTTCAGAAACTCCGCCACCATAGTTTCTAGGCAGGTTATGTCTCATCAAAGAGCCATATTTAAGATATGACCCAATTTCCACATTAATAAACTGATACAGTATAGGTCAGTCAGCTATACTCCTATGGAAACTTGAGCACTCTCTTGAATTAACATGGAAATTTAGTAAATTCTGAATTGGAGAACTAAAGACTCAGTTACTTTACAGTTAAGATTTAGAATTTTATTTCAAACGTCAAAAATCTATAAATTGGAATGCAATCTATAGAAACTTAATTGTAGTCAATCAGATAATTAGGCTTAGGCTTTCTGACTAGGGGAAGATTGAAAGGTGTGAGGAAAGACAGCTGCAGCGGGGCAAGGTTCTTCCCAATCATGAGACCCTCCCACAACTCCAGCTGCAATCCTGGTCCTACAAGGAAATGGATTCCTGATTTAAGTTAGCAAGTTTAAGCTGAGTGAAAATTTGATACTTAGGACAGGAAACGTACTATATAAATGCATTTTTTCTCCTTTATTCTCACCATTCCAATAGTCCTAGACTCCACCGGGCACCATTTCTTTGGATTTATGCAAGGTTGCCTAGTAACAGCTCAATACAGATGTTCAGAGCTTGCAAATCTCACTCCTAATTTTACTTTAAGTGACATGTCCCAAATAAATTTCACCACAGCATTTTTCTTGCTCCTGCATCATGGTGTGGACAAGGTGCTACAGAACAGGGCTAATTTAAAAGTTAAAATGCATGGTATTAATGGAAATGGATTTACCATATTTCCATTCCACTAACGTTAAAGTCCTGAAAAGGTCTGGTCTATTATTTTTTGTATGCTCTCTGATTTAAACAATTTAGTTTTAGCTGCTGAAGTCTTCCCTGTTCAGACAAGTATTCCCTTTCCCACACAGTAGGTCAATGATAAGGTAGCTCAATGTTTACATTTGACAATGACCCTGAATTGGCTCAGACACACATTAAAAACTCACTTATTTATTGAGTAAATGTTGGTTCACTGGCAAATACATATTACAAAGATTTTGAAAAATCATGCTGCCATACCAGCTTTCGCTTTCTGTTTCTGCTGTTCTTCTTGCTTCTGTCTTTGAATATCTTCTGGGTTCACAGGATTTCCTTGCTCATCTCTTGGGATAATCTTTCCATGGAAAGGGCACTATGAAGCATTTATACAAAAAAAAGGGGTAATAAGAACACTGCATAAAAGAAAATCGATTACTTCAACAGCAGGTTTTGAGAGGTTTGTTAGCAGTGTTGCTCTGCATTTCTGTTTGACTACTTTTGCTGATATTTGACCATGTTCATTCAGAGCAATGACACGCATTTATGAGACATTCAGTTTAGTAAAGCATGCCACTTTACAGGAGTCAACTTGGAAAAACTCTGAACTGAATGCTTGTCAAAGAAGCAGGTGCTAAGAAGCTGCTCAAAAGAACAGAAAGATGAAGATGTTTAAATAGTGATGAGAAAATAAAGAAACTAAGTTTTAAAAAAAAGGAGGGTCACAGAGATGTCAGGATTGTACGATTGAAGGAAATTACAGAGACTATGATAGGTGGGAGGACTTAGAACACAATGTGAGAATTATAAACTGACATGTGGCCAGTCCAGGATCCAATGTAGATCCATAAACACATGGACGATTGGAAAGTGGGCCGGAGGAAAATGCTTGAGGATCAAGGTTAAATCCTCTTGTGTGAAGTTCCTTTCTTGCAACAAGATAAATTGTCTGCAAGTATTTGTACTCTGTGACTTAATGCCAGAGAGATACCTAGCACCAATCTGGAATGCAACATAAAAACTTGCGTTATGAGAAATTCTAAGTACCTGTTCTGATGGAATCATAAGATCATTGAATCATTAAGATTTACAGCATAGGAGGCCATTCAGTCTACGTATACTTGTTAGGGAGTTGTTTGAGCATTCCAAAATCAATCCCACTTCCTTACTCTTCCTCTTAGCTGCAAGTATTTATCCAATTTTCCTTCGAGTGACGAAACATTCACTATTTTAACCACCTTCACATCCAAAGATTATCTGTGTCAAGAAATTCTAACTTCTCTTGAGACAAGTTTCAAATCGATGATTCCTCACAAATATCTCTCTCACCAGAGGAAACATTCTATTCCTTTTGAAAATCCTTCATTTAAAAAAAATACATTAACCTAAAATAAGAACAGAAAATGCTGGAGAATCTCAACAGATTGAGCAGCATCTGTGAAAAGAAAAACAGAGTACATATGACTCTTCTTCAGAATTCCATTAGCATACGCTGCTTCAATGGAAATAGTTCCAGCTTATCAAGTCCCTTCTCTTAAATGCATTATTCAATGGGATCATTCCGATGAATTGATACAATACGCATTCTATGTTTTTGATATCTCTTCTATAATGGGGGCTACAAATCCTAACAAAATGGTCTTAACTGCAGTATAGCATTTTGCATAAAGTCAGCATTATTTCTTTTTTCCAAATTGCACACACTTCATTTATAAAATTCCCAAATCCTTCATTATGGCTTTATCTCCTAGTACACATACTTTAGGGGTACTATTTTTGATACAGTAAGTTCCATTTTTCATTCACTGTTTAGCATCTTTCCATAAAATGTATATTCCCAGCACAAGTTATCGCTGTTAGGGTAGAATATTAAACAATTAAAAACCAATACAGGGGTAATTTGAGGGATGGCAAACTACATCTTGAGGTTTCATGAAATTCTGTGCTCCCAAAACTCTGAATTTTGTCAAGGTTGTTAGACATAACAGTTCAAATTGTGGCACATATAATACTCATTGCAATTTCTACGCAACTAAAACCTAATACAAAGTAGTGGCAGGTGTCGAATACATATTCAATTTGGACACACCTATTATGAAGCTTTTCAGTTCATTACTCAAAAAGACTGCGACAAATTTTTAAAAGTTAATGTATTTTAGAGTTGAAGCTGGTAAACAGACCAAGAAGCCATGCAACAATATTCAATGACTCGAACAGCTATATTAGCAGAAACTCATTTTACCAAAGCTGAGTAATCAGAAAGAAAGTGTGAAATTTTGGCAAAAAATGACTGATTCTGATACTGTGTCTTAAAGTTGATCTTATGGCAAATGGTGTCAAGGGGACTTAATGAGACAGGTGCTCTCACATTCTTAGTGAGAGTTAATGGTGCATCTGAGTGGATCAATTTTCCACTTTTACAGCACTTGTTGCCACATTAGTCGTATATTTCGGAAATATAGGCTCAGTTCTTAGCAAATGCAACAAGGATTCTAATTTGGCTATTCACCACACAACATTTTGAAGTATTCAGCTAACTTCTGAAAATGGCTTCAGAAAGAAAATTTTGAACCTTAGATTCTTTTAGAAAAACAAAGGTTAACATGAGAAATTTTATATTAGTTTTATATTATTTTATGAATTTTACATTAGTAAAGTTTACCTTTGAGTGAAATGATAAAAATTAGCATTAGAGAATCTTGCCAATTGCCTTAGCTCAAAGCTATTTGTATGAGTTTATTCTTGTGAATTCTGGCAAATTGAGCACCTCAGCAAGTGGGGTCATATAATTTGCTTGGTTTGATCAGATTAGCAAGAGTATAAGCACTAAATGTAATTTCATTGAAAGTTAGGCAATGGGGCAACTTTGAAGAAAAGAACTTTTATTTCTCTTTAAAACAAGCAGAAAACGGCATTTATTATTATGGAATTTAAAACAGCTATTAACACTAAAGGTATAATTACATACTTTTTGCTGTGTGGCATAGAGCAGGTAAAAATATTTTTTGAGCGTGCTGGCTGACTAAACATTAAAAGCAGCAATTGTTCAAGCTAAACGAATGATAGGGCACAGATTCATGAAGTGCACCAACCATCCACCAAAGTAACTACACTCATCTGAAAGACGAACGAAAGGAATGAATTGATTCATATTTCAGTAATAAACACAGAGAGATGGCTCAAAGAGGAAATTGTAAATGGACTGGCTCCTGTACAAATCAGGATAATCCAAATGGGTTTAAGTAACTGATATTTGCAGGACCCTTCAGTCTATTCTTAATTTAAAACTTTAATAACTCTTTTCTTTCTCATTTAACATTAAGATCTTAAGCAACCTATACTCAAGATACTTCTAAATTGAATTAAAGGATGTCATGTAGAAACAATGGCTGCAGAAACAGACTCAGGGCTCTTGTGGTGCAGTGGTAGTGTCACTGCTTCTGAGCACGAAAGCCGGGGTTCAAGTCCCACCTGTTCCATATGTGCCATAATACATCTGAGCAGGCTGATTAAACAATATAGCCTTCACCATTTATTACCAAATGGATCATCTCTGCAGGAAACCTTCAGCTTAGAGTCCTAGGCCCAAGCACCTTCAGCAGTTTCATCAACGACCTTCTCTTCATCAGAAGGTCAAAAATGGGGATAATCGTCAATGACCGCACAATGTTCATCACTATTCAGGACTCCTGAAGCAGTCCATATTTAAACACAACAAAACCTGGACAATATCCAGGCTTGGGTGACAAGTGACAAGCAACTTTCGCACAACACATAGGCCAGGCAATGACCATCTCCATTAGGAAATAAACAAACCACTGTCCCTTGATATTCAATGGTGTTATTGGTACTGAGTTCCCCCATTACTAACATCCTGGAGGTTATCATTGACCAGGAATTCAACTGAACTTTGCCATATAAATACAGTGGCTACAACAGCAAGTCAGAGGCTAGGAATATTGTAGTAACTCACTTCCTGGCTCCCCAAAGCCTGTCCACCATCAAAGTAAAGACGAAATGTGATGGAATATTCCCCACTTGCCTGGATAAATGCAACTGAAACAACATTCTAGAAGTTTGACACTATCCAGGACCAAACTGACCACTTAGAGTCATTGGAGATGAAGAGCACAGAAACAAACCCTTTGTTCCAACTTGGCCATGCTGACCAAATATCCTAGATGAATCTAGTCCCATTTGCCAGCATTTGGCCCATATCCCCCTGAACTCTTGCTATTCATATACCCATTCAGATGCCTTTTAAATGTTGTAATTGTACCAGTCTCCTCCACTTCCTCTGGCAGCTTATTCCTTACATGCACCACCCTCTGCGTGAAAAAGTCCCCCCCTTAGGTCCATTTTAAATCTTTTCCCTCACCTAAAATGTATGCCCTCTAGTTTTGGGCTCCCTAACCCGCAGGAATAAAAAACTGTGTCTATTTACCCTATCCATGTCCCTCATGATTTTATAAGCCTGTATAAGGTCACCCTTCAGTCTCTCACAGTCCAGGGAAAATAACCTCAGCCCATTCAGCATCTCCCTACAGCTCAAATCTTCCAACCCTGGCAACATTCTTGTAAATCTTTTCTGAACCCTTCCGAGTTTCACAACATCCTTCCTACAGCAGTGAGACCAGAATTGCATGGTATTCCAAAAGTGGCCTAACCAATGTCCTGTACAGCTGAAACATGACCTCCCATTTCCTATACTCAATGCACTGACCAATAAAGACAAGCATACCAAACAACTTTTTCACTAGCCGATCTACAACTCTACTTTCAAGGAATTATGAATGGGCACTGCAAAGTCTCTTTGCCTGATTGGCACTACTAGAACATAGAACATAAAACATAGAACAGTACAGCACAGAACAGGCCCTTCAGCCCACAATGTTGTGCCGACCATTGATCCTCATGTATGCACCCTCAAATTTCTGTGACCATATACATGTCCAGCAGTCTCTTAAATGACCCCAATGACCTTGCTTCCATAACTGCTGCTGGCAACGCATTCCATGCTCTCACAACTCTCTGTGTAAAGAACCCGCCTCTGACATCCCCTCTATACTTTCCTCCAAACAGCTTAAAACTATGACCCCTCGTGTTAGCATTTTCTGCCCTGGGAAATAGTCTCTGGCTATCAACTCTATCTATGCCTCTCATTATCTTGTATACCTCAATTAGGTCCCCTCTCCTCCTCCTTTTCTCCAATGAAAAAAGTCCGAGCTCAGTCAACCTCTCTTCATAAGATAAGCCCTCCAGTCCAAGCAGCATCCTGGTAAACCTCCTCTGAACCCTCTCCAAAGCATCCACATCTTTCCTATAATACGGCGACCAGAACTGGACGCAGTATTCCAAGTGCGGTCTAACCAAAGTTTTATAGAGCTGCAACAAGATCTCACGACTCTTAAACTCAATCCCCCTGTTAATGAAAGCCAAAACACCATATGCTTTCTTAACAACCCTGTCCACTTGGGTGGCCATTTTAAGGGATCTATGTATCTGCACACCAAGATCCCTCTGTTCCTCCACACTGCCAAGAATCCTATCCTTAATCCTGTACTCATCTTTCAAATTCGACATTCCAAAATGCATCACCTCGCGTTTATCCAGATTGAACTCCATCTGCCACCTCTCAGCCCATCTCTGCATCCTGTCAATGTCCCGCTGCAGCCTACAACAGCCCTCTATACTGTCAACGACACCTCCAACCTTTGTGTCATCTGCAAACTTGCTGACCCATCCTTCAATCCCCTCATCCAAGTCATTAATAAAAATTACAAACAGTAGAGGCCCAAGGACAGAGCCCTGTGGAACACCACTCACCACTGACTTCCAGGCAGAATATTTTCCTTCTACTACCACTCGCTGCCTTCTGTTGGCCAGCCAATTCTGTATCCAGGCAGCTAAGTTCCCCTGTATCCCATTCCTCCTGACCTTCTGAATGAGCCTACCATGGGGAACCTTATCAAATGCCTTACTGAAGTTCATATACACCACATCCACAGGTCGACCCTCATCAACTTTTCTAGTCACATCCTCAAAGAACTCGATAAGGTTTGTGAGGCATGACCTGCCCCTCACAAAGCCGTGTTGACTGCATTTGATCAAGCCATGCTCTTCCAGATGGTCATAAATTCTATCCCTCAGAATCCTTTCTAACACCTTGCAGACGACAGACGTGAGACTTCCTGGTTTGTAATTGCCAGGGATTTCTCTATTTCCTTTCTTGAAGAGAGGAATTACATTTGCCTCTCTCCAGTCCTCAGGTACGACTCCAGTGGAGAGCGAGGATGTAAAGATCCTCGCAAGTGGCGAAGCAATTGCATTTCTCGCTTCCCAAAGCAGCCGAGGACAAATCTGGTCCGGGCCTGGCGACTTGTCAATCTTAATGTTTGACAAAATTTTCAGCACATCAGCTTCCTCTATCTCTATCCATTCCAGCATGCACACCTGCTCTTCAAAGGTTTCACTCACTACAAAGTTTGTTTCTTTCGTAAAGACAGAAGCAAAAAACTCATTTAGGGCTTCCCCTACCTCCTCAGACTCCACACATAAGTTCCCTATGCTATCCCTGATCGGCCCTACTCTTTCTTTGACCATTCTCTTATTCCTCGCATAAGTGTAAAATGCCTTTGTGTTTTTCCCTAATTCGTTCTGCCAAGCCTTTCTCGTGCCCTCTCCTGGCTCTCCACAGACCATTTTTGAGCTCCTTCCTTGCCTGCATGTAATCCTCTCTAGCTGAACTTGACCCTAGCTTCCTCCACCTTATGAAAGCTACCTTCTTTCTTTTCACAAGAAGCTCCACCGCTCTCGTCATCCAAGGTTTCTTTATCCTACCCCTTCTTGCCTGTCTCAGAGGGACATATTTACTCATCACTCGCAACAACTGTTCCTTAAACAGTCTCCACATGTCTATAGTTCCCTTACCATGGAACAATTGCTCCCAGTCCATGCTTCCTAACTCATGTCTAATCGCGTCATAGATTCCTCTTCCCCAATTAAATATCCTCCCATTTTGCCTAATCCTCTCCTTCTCCATAGCTATGCAGAATGTGAGGCAGTTATGGTCACTATCATCAAAATGCTCTCCCACCACAAGATCTGATACCTGCCCCGGCTCGTTTCCGAGCACCAAGTCTAGAATGGCCTCTTCCCTCGTCGGCCTGTCAACGTACTGCATTAGGAAACCCTCCTGAATACACCTTACAAAAACAGCTCCATTCAAATCTTCTGCTCGAAGGAGGTTCCAATC
This sequence comes from Stegostoma tigrinum, assembly GCF_030684315.1. Taxonomy (NCBI): domain Eukaryota; kingdom Metazoa; phylum Chordata; class Chondrichthyes; order Orectolobiformes; family Stegostomatidae; genus Stegostoma; species Stegostoma tigrinum. The sequence goes on from NC_081354.1 coordinate 165,890,130, forward strand.
AATATTAGGAAAGTTAAAGTCACCCATTACAACAACCCTACTACGTCCACACTTTTCCAAAATCTGTCGACATATGCTTTCTTCAATCTCCCTGCTGCTATTGGGGGGGCCTGCAGTAAACCCCTAACGAGGTGACTACTCCCTTGCTGTTCCTGATTTCCATCCATACTGACTCAGTAGGCAGATCTTCCTCGACAATGGAAGCTTCTGTAGCTGTGATACCCTCTCTGATTAGTACTCATACAAAATTTTTTCCATCCTACTAATCCAATATACAATAAATCTTCTTCAAATAGTTTGATACATTTCAGCTAGTACTTTCTTCAAATCTTCAAATCAGGAAGAATAGTGATAAACCGGAAGACATCTGACTAAAAATAAATCCTTCCTTCCACTATAATATATATCTCAAAGATAATAGCTATAACACATAATCAGTATAGAAACAAGAGATTTAGCCCAAATGGTCGATGCCAGCAAATATGATCCACGTGAGCCTCCTCCCATCCTTTCCCATTTAGTTCAATCAACATAACTCTCTACTTCCGTCACCCTCATTATTTGCCCAGCTTTCATTTACATGTATCTATACCATTTACTCAACTACTCTTTGCACATCCTTAACCTCTAAATAAACAAGTTTCTACTGAATTCACTATGTGTTTAATCCCATCTTACATTGATAGTTCTCAGCTTTCCCACAAGAGGAAATACACTGTGCCTGTTACGTTAAATTTTTTCACTGTTTGAAAAGCTTTAATTAGGTCATCCCTCAGCCTGCCCCTTTTCAAAAGAAAACCGACAGAGCCTGCTCATCCTTCCTCCATCTTGAACAATGGTACTACGTATGCAGCTTTATAATCTGCCCATATCCTTCAAAACCTTTCCCTTCCATGTGTCTGTCAAAATGTTTTTTACATGTTGTAATTCTACTTCCCTCTCTCACTTCCTAGGGCAAGATAATAAAATGTGAGGCTGGATGAACACAGCAGGCCCAGCAGCATCTCAGGAGCACAAAACCTGACGTTTCGGGCCTGGACCCTTCAGAGAGGGGGATGGGGTGAGGGTTCTGGAATAAATAGGGAGAGAGGGGGAGGCGGACCGAAGATGGAGAAAAGAAGATAGGTGGAGAGGAGAGTATAAGTGGAGAGGTAGGGAGGGGATAAGTCAGTCCAGGGAAGACAGACAGGTCGAGGAGGTGGGATGAGGTTAGTAGGTAGGAGATGGAGGTGCGGCTTGGGGTGGGAGGGAGGAAGGGATGGGTGAGAGGAAGAACAGGTTAGGGAGGCAGAGACAGGTTGGACTGGTTTTGGGATGCAGTGGGTGGAGGGGAAGAGCTGGGCTGGTTGTGTGGTGCAGTGGGGGGAGGGGACGAACTGCGCTGGTTTTGGGATGCGGTGGGTGGGAAGGGGAGATTTTGAAGCTGGTGAAGTCCACATTGATACCATTGGGCTGCAGGATTCCCAAGCGGAATATGAGTTGCTGTTCCTGCAACCTTCGGGTGGCATCATTGTGGCACTGCAGGAGGCCCATGATGGACATGCCATCTAAAGAATGGGAGGGGGAGTGGAAATGGTTTGCGACTGGGAGGTGCAGTTGTTTATTGCGAACCGAGCAGAGGTGTTCTGAAAAGTGGTCCCCAAGCCTCCGCTTGATTTCCCCAATGTAGAGGCAGCCACACTGGGTATAATGGATGCAGTATGCCACATTGGCAGATGTGCAGGTGAACCTCTGCTTAATATGGAAAGTCATCTTGTCATCTCCATTGTACCCGGTGTGGCTTCCTCTACATTGGGGAAACCAAGCGGAGGCTTGGGGACCGCTTTACAGAACACCTCCGCTCGGTTCGCAATAAACAACTGCACCTCCCAGTCGCAAACCATTTCCACTCCCCCTCCCATTCTTTTGATGACATGTCCATCATGAGCCTCCTGCAGTGCCACAATGATGCCACCCGAAGGTTGCAGGAACAGCAACTCATATTCCGCTTGGGAACCCTGCAGCCCAATGGTATCAATGTGGACTTCACCAGCTTCAAAATCTCCCCTTCTCCCACCGCATCCCAAAACCAGCCCAGTTCGTCCCCTCCCTCCACTGCTCCACACAACCAGCCCAGCTCTTCCCCTCCACCCACTGCATCCCAAAACCAGTCCAACCGGTCTCCGCCTCCCTAACCTGTTCTTCCTCTCACCCATCCCTTCCTCCCACCCCAAGCCGCACCTCCATCTCCTACCTACTAACCTCATCCCACCTCCTTGATCTGTCCATCTTCCCTACCTCTCCACCTATACTCTCCTCTCCACCTATCTTCTTTTCTCTCCATCTTCACCCATCCCCCTCTGATGAAGGGTCCAGGCCCGAAACGTCAGCTTTTGTGCTCCTGAGATGCTGCTGGGCCTGCTGTGTTCATCCTGCCTCACATTTTATTATCTTGGATTCTCCAGCATTTGCAGTTCCCATTATCACTTCCTCGGGTAGCTCACTTCCACAGGTGCACCACGCTCTGTGTGAAAACGTTGTACCTCAATGCCCTTGAGACTTGAACTTACCAACCACTTTGTTACCTTATCTATCCCTCTCAAGATTTTTATAATCCACTATAAGGTCACCCCTTAGTCTCCGACATGCTACAGATAAAAGGTCCGAAAAACTTTCAAGCCTCTCCTTATAACTCAAACCATCCAGTCTCTGCAACATCCTTGTAATTTTTCTTTCAGTACCCTTTCTAGTTTGACACATCCTTCCTATTGCATGGCGGCCTGTCTTATACAGCCACAACATGACATTCTAACTCCCATAACTCAATGCTCTGACAAATGAAGGCGAGCATAATAAAAACTATCTTCACCACCCTGTCTATCTGAGACGCCACTTTCAAGGAACTATGAACCTGCACTCCTAGATTCCTCTGCTCAATAACAGTCCCCAGGGCCCTACCATTAACTGTATATGTGCTGCCTGGTTTGCCTTAGCAAAATGCAACACCTCAAACTTCATCTAAATTAAACTCTACCTGCACTTTTTGGCCCATCTGATCAAGATCTCCTTGTACTCGTAGATAGCCTTCTTCACAGTCCACTATATCACCACTTTTGGTATCATCCACAAATTTACTGACCATTTTATCTACACTCCTATCCAAATCATTGCTATAAATAATAAACAAACAACAGTAGGCCCAGAAGCTAGCCACAGGCCTGCAGTGTGAATAACAATCATCTACCACCACCCCTAGTTTTCTACCATCAAGCCAATTTTGTATCCAATTGGGTCTCTGTGCCTGGAGCCCATGTAATCTAAATTTACTGACCAAAGTACCTTGCAGGTCCTTGTAGAATGCCTGGTAAACGTCCATGTAGACAACGTCTATCACCCTGCCTTCATGTATTTATCTACTTTTATGCGTTTTAAGACCTCCAGCATCTACTCATCTGTAATGTGGACTCTCTTCAAGACATCACTATTTTTTCCCCAACTTTCCTAGCTTCCATATCTTTCTCAACAGTAACGACAGAGGCAAAATGTTTGTTTCATATGTACCCATCTCCTGTGCTCCCATATACAGACGGCCTCGTAGATCCATTTTCTCCCTGGCTGCTCTTTTGTCCCTAATGTACAATGTAGAATCTCTCTGGATTCATCTTTACCCTATCTGCCAAAGCTATCTCATGTATCCTGTTTGCCCTCCAGATTTCCCGTTTAAGTGCAGTCCTACTCCACTTATACTGCTCCAGGGATTCACTTGAACTACACCTGACATGTGCCTCCTTCTTTTTCTTGACCAGAGCCTCAATATCGCTCATCATTCAGTGTTCCCTACACCTACCACCGCTACTCCTCATACTAACAGGAACATAATGGCCCTGAAGTCTCGTCATCTTATTTTTAAAAGCCTACCACATGCCAGATGTCCTTTTACTCAAGTACAGCCTTAATTACCCACAGAAAGGTGGCGACGATCCAATTTCTTGAACTGTCGCCATATAAGTTACAGAATCTTGATCAGTGAGAGTGAAGGAACAGTGATACAGTTCCAAATTTGGATGATGTGTGACTAAGAGAGGAGCTTGCAGATTGGGGTGTTCCTATGCACCTGTTCTTGTTCTTTTAGCTTGTGGAGGTCATGGGATGGGAAGGTATTGATCATTAGCTAGACTGTAATTTGTAATGACAGATGTACTTAGGTTTCAACAGACTCATCTAGATCCCCATAAAGTAGCAGCATAGTCCAAATTTATCCTGAGGTCCATTCAGTTTATGTTGTACATGTACAACTTTCGAAGCATCTATAACATACCTAACTAATTTCCCATTAACGATTACAACATCGTCAATGTGGGAAGGTGCCCAGCTATATGCCACATACAAAAAGATGGACAAATTGCACCCAATCAATTACTACCCCTTCAGTCTACTTTCTATCAATGACAAAAAGTGATGAAAGAGGTTGTCAACAGTGCTATCAAATGTGATTTAGAAAGGAATAAACCTGCTCACTGATGCTCAGTTTGCTTTTTGCTAGGGCTACTCAGCTCCTAACCTCATTGCAGCCTAGGTACAAAAAGGGACAAAAGAGCCGAAATCTAGACATCAGGAAGGAATGACTGCTCTTGATCTCAAGTCAGCATTCAACTAAGCATGGCACCAAGGTGCTCTAGCAAAAATCGAATCATTGGGAGTGGGGGGGAAAATTCGCCTAGCTGGTGTCATCCCCAGCTCAAAAAAAATAGTTGAGACTGTTGGAGGTCAATTATCTCAGCCCCAAGATATCATTGCAGGAGTTATTCAGGGTCGGCTCAAACATTTTCAGCTACTTCATCACTGACCTTCCCTCCAACACAAGGGTAGGAGTAAGAATGCTTTCTGATGACTGTGCAACATTCAGCAACACTCATGACTCTTCAGATCCTGAGTGTTCAGATCCTGAGCAGCCCATCTTCCAATGCAGCAAGATTTAGACAAATGTCCACGTTTTGCTTGGTAAGTGGCATGTAATATTCATGCCACATAAGCAGTGGCGATAGCCTAGCAGTATTATCGCTGGACAGTTAATCCAGAGACCCATGTAATGTTTTGGGTACACAGATTCAAATCCCACCATGACAGAGTTGAATTCAATTTTTTAAAAATCTGGAATTAAGAGACAAATGATGACCATGAATCCATTGTCGATTGTTGGAAAAAACCATCAGGTTCACCAATGTCCTTTAGGGAAGGAAATTTTAATCCTTAACTAGTCTGGTCTACATGTAACTCCAGACCCACAGCAATGTGGTTGACTCCAACTGCCCTCTGGGCAATTAGCAATCGGCAATAAATGCTGCCTGGCCAACTCCCAAGAACATATAAAGAAAAAAAAAGTGCCAGTCTAGGACCATCTCAAACAAGAGAGAATCTAACCAATGCCACTTGACATTCAATGGTATTACCATCATTGAACTACACACTATGAATAACCTTAGGCTATCTTTGTCCAGAAACTGAAATGGCCCAGTCTTATCCACACTCACTACAGGTCAGAGACTAGGAATTCTGCAGTAAACCACTCACCTCTTACCTTCCCAGAAGAGACCTGTTCACCACCCACAAAACACAGTCAGGAGTGTGATGGAATTCTCCCCACTGGATAGCTACAACTGTGACTAAATTTAAAACTTATGACATCATCCAGGATAAAACAATCTGCTTTGTCAAACTCGACATCTTTGACAGACTGACTTCACCACCAACACACAAGGGAGCATTGTGTCCCACCTACAAGATGCACTGCAGCAACTCACTAACACACCTTTGACCACATCTTCCAAACATGTGACCTCTACCACCTAGGAAAACAGCAACAGATGCACAGAAGAAGCATCACCTTCAAATTCCCTCTAAGCGACACACATCCTGACTTAGAACTATTTAACTGCTCTTTTACAGTCACTGAGTCAAAAATTCTGAAACACCCTTTGTAACAGCATCATGGTGTTCTTTTAATGCAGTGGTTTAAAAAAAGCTCATCACTGCCTTCTCCAGGGAAACTAGACATAGGGAACAAATTCTAGTCGAGAAAGGCGGCTCACATTCTCTTGAATAAGTTGAAAAAAAAAACTTATGATATAGGTGGGCCACAATTTAGAACAGGCTGCAATGCTGCAGCCTTTTGCCGGTGATGAGTTTCAGTCTTTTCCCTTCTTTATTGCATTGATTTCAGATAGTATTGTATATAACGTACCATTCACTGCATTATTCTTGTGATTTGCTTTTCTGTGATGGCAATAATGCATTTCAAGTTAAAATTTCACATGGGTATTACAAACATTCACTGACACATGTTTGTCACATTTTCATTCTAATGCAGAAACAATGAAATAATATTCTGGAATACATTGTTTATTTACGAACCTTGAATCGATCCTGGCGTTCACAAAGACTTCCATTGGGCATAGGTGCTCGACATTTATGATTTACAGGTTCAAACTTTCCTGCAAAGGTTATGTATCTCGTTTGCAGATTGGCTAACTCCTTACTCTCCGATTCTTCTCCCATTTCTGTGTTGGATGCCCAAAAGCGATGTGGAGTATCAATTCTAGTGAATATTAAAGATATTCCTGTGAAAAAATGTCCTGAACTTTTCAAAAATATTACAATATTTTACATAAATATTAGCCTCAGTAGCAATTCAGTGATACAGTATTAGTTATGAATTATGTCAGAATAGCAGCATGTGGACTCATGCCAGTGAATCACAAGGTGGAAATGGCCTAGTGGTATTATCATCGCTAGGTTGTTAATCCAGAGACTCCAGGTAATGTTGTGGGGTTTGAATCCTGCAACGGTAGATGGCGGAATTTGGATTCAATAAAAATCTAGAATTAAGGATTCTAACAATCATGAAGCCATTGCTGATTGTCAGGAAAAACTCATCTGGTTCACTAATGCCCTGTAGGGATGAAACTTACTTGGCCTGGCCTACATGTGACTCTAGACCCACAGCAATGTGGTTGATTCTGAAATGCCCTCTGGGCAATTAGGGATGGACAATAAATGCTGCCGAGCCAGAGGCAACTACATCCTACAAATGAATATATTTAAAAAAGTCTCCAAACAGCACCACTACTGCTGTTGCTGTTTCAGGCAAATAATTCAGATTACACTTCACAAGAATTCATTGAGTAAAATCAATAAACAATGGATTAGAGATAGTAGGAACTGCAAATGCTGGCGAATCTGAGATAATAAGGTGTGGAGCTGGATGAACACAACAGGCCAAGCAGCATCAGAGGAGCAGGAAAGCTGATGTTTCAGGATTACTTGGCATTACAGACAAAAATATCAGTCGTGAAGCATTGCAACCAAAGTGCAAAACTGTCTTTCTGTTTTGACTAATCCAGCATATATACAGCATATATTAAACATTTGTATTGTGAGAAAAACAAAAATGCCAATTACTAATCAAAACATAAGCAACTATATTTTATGATGTCTGTGAATCTTGCACTAGGTTAACGAATACAAATGTTGCAGTGCTTTTTGTGTCTGATGAAAGCAAAGGGTAGAGTGCCCTCTGGTGGCTACACATATGTATTGTAATTAGTAAGATTCAGTCATCAAGCTGCTTGCTGTCTACTCAAAAATACAAACGTATGTTACGTTCACAGAAATATACTGCAGAGATACAAATTATTATGGAAATAATTCAAATGAAGGAGAAAAAAAACATGAAATCACACAAATCTGATTGTAAAAGGAAAATTAAACAGTGTAGGGTGATAGAGATTGGAGATGGATGTGTTTCCTGCATTTTAGCCAATTTCAGTCATGCTATGTTTGCTTTTAGGTATTTAGAGGTTCAGCTAACTGGCCTCTAATTGATTTTTTTTTCTTTACCCCTGTTCTTGAACAGCAGGATTACATTTTCTACTCTCTAATCAGTAAGTATCATTCTAGATTCTAATGAATTCTCAAAAATCAAATCCAACCCTCTAATGATCACTGCAAAATCCTGAAGGTGCAGGCCATCAGATCCAGGCATTTGATGGCTTTTAGTCTCATTATCTTCTCCAGTATATTTGTTTTATGAATTAAAATTACCTTAAATTCCTCACTCACGTTGGAATCTTGGGTGTAAGTTAGCTCTTTATGATTTTTAATATGAAGGCATATACCTGATACTTGTTTAATGACTGTACCACTTCCTTAGTCACCACTTCTTTCATGAAATCTGTTAGGAAGGGCATGGTAATAGGGCATTTGGAAAGTTGAATATGAGGAGGCAAGGTCAAAATAGCTCCCATTCATAAAACCTACATTTAATAACTCTAATAAAACCTTTTTAAGAGTCCAATGAATAGGGAGTTAAAGGGTAACCACTGCATGTTAAATATTTCATTTTTTTAAACATTGTATTGTAAGCCACACACAAAGACTTCGTCATTTCTTTATTGTCCATTATTTCTCCCATTCCTGCCTCTAAGGTACCCACATTTACTTTTGCTCATCTCTTCCCTATTACTTACTTGTAAAAGCTTTGATTTTTTTTGTCAGTTTATCCTCATGTTCAACTTTATTCCTCTTTACCAATTTCATGGTCACCATGATGATTTTTAAAACCTTCCCAATTCTCAGGTGTATTACCTTCTTAGGAACATTATAACATTCTTGTTGAATGCAGTTGTTGGATCTAATATAATTCTCAATTTCTCCATGGTTGTAATACTGTTTCAGTGGTATTTCAATCCTTCAAAGGAATAGATTTCCGAGTTATGATTTATTTATTATAGTACAAAAAAAACTTGTAATGCTGGAGATCGAAAACAAAAACAGATATTGCTGCAGAAACTCAGCAGGTCTGGCAACGTCCACCAGACGAAAGCAGAGTTAACATTTTAAGTCTGGTGACTATGAAGAGTCACCCCACCTAAAATGTTAACTTTACTTTCCTCTTTCAGATGCTGCCAGACCAACAATGTTTCTCCAGCAATTTATGATTTAACGTTTGCCATTGCAGTTCAACTGTGAAATATTTTAAACTAATTTCCCAAACTACCTCAGCCAACTTACTCTTCAAACTTACGTAATTGGCTTTGTTTAAATTTAAAACTCAAAATTTGCACCTAGTATTGGGTTCTCACTTTTATTTTAGAAAGGTGCATGACAAGAATTCAGAAAAAATAGAAAAGCATAAGATAATGTGAATGTTCCTCAAGGGATAGGGACAAGTTGGAGTTGTTAGAAATTGTATCAGGTTACCTTCTGGGCTCAAGAACAGCTATCTCAATGTCACAGGAGCATCAGCTATAAGTGTTTCAGTAGTTTTAAGCGCTAATAACCACAATCAGACACAGTTAAGTGAAGATACTTCTAAAACTGCCGTCTTCCAATTTTTCCCTCAGGCAAGTAACAGATCATTTGGCCAGTGGCAGATCCACTACTGCCATAAATCAAATGTTTCCCTCGCTTGGCAATGGAAAACGCCACATTCAAAACATCGAGTACACAGTGATGCAGCAATTTTCTCTATCTGCTATCAGTAAGCAACAGCCTACAGTGTCAAACCACGAAATCTATACCCTCTCTTTTTAAGAAGTTATTTAAATTTTTACATTTAAGGGGAAAAGAAAATATTGTGTCTTGGTAACACTCTAGTTATAATTATGACTATAACAGTTCAAGACATCAGGTTTTAACTGGGAAGATATAAAATGAGAATTCTCCGATTTTACCTCTGTTGCTTATAAAGGAAGGTGACACACTCAACTTATAGGTCTGTCTACATGGTCCTCTATTTCTCCTCCGAGCCTCAAAATCAATTCCTTGTGAAGATTCCTAACATAAAACTTCATCAAACAAGGTCTAAATTTCAATACAAATGCAATGACCAGTGTAATTTGTTCTCAAAAAGTTCTATCCTTGTAAAGTATCATTAAGACTAATGACTTGTATTGCTCAGAAAATAGCAGCTTCATTGTAGAAAGTTTTTTTTTAAAAAACCAATGGGGTACGTATGGTCAACGTGAACCTGTATTTGATAAAGGTATAATTTTTTTGGAATAATATATTTTATGCCTTGCCCTGATCATTTCACATTGTTTCTATCCCTATGTTGGCAAATGGTGATCATTCCATGATTTTAGAATATATATCAATAATATGAGGGCAGAGTGGTTGACATTGTCAAAGATTTTACTAAAATCTAAATAAGCAAAGTTCTACATGTTAGACTAATTAGTAATGGCAGATCACATGAGATTCAGGGTGGGCTTACCAACTGGATACAAAAATGCTTGAAATTGAAACCATAGTTTATCATTTCCACTTAATGTCATTTTGCTGAATCCTTAACGAACTTTTCCCAAGATCCATATACTATTTCTTATAGCCTCCCCAAAATTACATGCAAAAACATGCATAGTTGAATTCTTCTTTTTATAGTTAATGTCCCTGGTTTTAAAACTCAGAATTTGTTTCTTTCTCCCCAATTCAATCATTGAGGCATTGCTGGCCTTTTTACCATGCATTCTCAATTGAGAATGCGGTGATGGCCCACTTTCTTGAACCGCAGCAATCCATGTAATATAGGTACACTCTGTTGTTAGTGATAATGGGAACTGCAGGTGCTGGAGAATCCAAGATAATAAAATGCGAGGCTGGATGAACACAGCAGGCCCAGCAGCATCTCAGGAGCACAAAAGCTGACGTTTCGGGCCTGGACCCTTCATCAGAGAGGGCGATGGGGTGAGGGTTCTGGAATAAATAGGGAGAGAGGGGGAGGCGGACCGAAAATAGAGAGAAAAGAAGATAGGTGGAGAGGAGAGTATAGGTGGGGACGTAGGGAGGGGATAGGTCAGTCCAGGGAAGATGGACAGGTCAAGGAGGTGGGATGAGGTTAGTAGGTAGGAGATGGAGGTGCGGCTTGGGGTGGGAGGAAGGGATGGGTGAAAGGAAGAACAGGTTAGGGAGGCAGAGACAGGCTGGACTGGTTTTGGGATGCAGTGGGGGGAGGGGAGATTTTGAAGCTGGTGAAGTCCACATTGATACCATTGGGCTGCAGGGCTCCCAAGCGGAATATGAGTTGCTGTTCCTGCAACCTTCGGGTGGCATCATTGTGGCACTGCAGGAGGCCCATGATGGACATGTCATCTAAAGAATGGGAGGGGGAGTGGAAATGGTTCGCGACTGGGAGGTGCAGTTGTTTATTGCAAACCGAGCGGAGGTGTTCTGCAAAGCGGTCCCCAAGCCTCCGCTTGGTTTCCCCAATGTGGAGGAAGCCACACCGGGTACAATGGATACAGTATACCACATTGGCAGATATGCAGGTGAACCTCTGCTTAATATGGAAAGTCATCTTGGGGCCTGGGATAGGGGTGAGGGAGGAGGTGTGGGGGCAAGTGTAGCATTTCCTGCAGTTGCAGGGGAAGGTGCCGGGTGTGGTGGGCTTGGAGGGCAGTGTGGAGCGAACAAGGGAGTCACGGAGAGAGTGGTCTCTCCGGAAAGCAGACAAGGGTGGGGATGGTAGGCAGGAAGAGAATTCCACTATTTTGACCCAGTGGCAGTGAAGCAATGGCAAGATCATTCTGATTCAGAATTATGTGTTGTATAAAAAACTTTTAGGGTGAGAGGGTAATGTCTGCTAGCCTTCTTCTTTTAAGTTAATAAACTATTTCTTGTCTTTAAACGCTTGTTGAAGGTGTGTTTCAACTGGAGCCTGTAAAAATTGAGCTTGAATTTCTATTCATTTTAATACAATGTTGGCTATGTAGCTCAGTACTCTGATTAATTCTGTGACTCCACATTGGCACTCAACATACCCAACCATTCTCGAAATTCATTTTGTATTTCAAAGCAACCATTATCAACATAACTTCCCACTTCAAACGAAAATCCATTTCTGATTCTCAAGTGAAAACAATGTTACATTTGACATGAGATTGGAACTCATACCATCCCATCTCCTCACCTTTGTACTATCCTGTAGCTGTAATTTATGAACACTTCAACAATAAAAAAATCAAACTGAAAAATAAATTACTTGAGAATTCTGCCTGTTGTTGACGCCTCTTTTCCCCAGTAGTAAAGATCAATCCCAAAAGACCTCACAGGAGCTTTCATCATCTCTTCTTCCCTTTTACTTTTTTTGTCATATTCATCGCATAATTCAGGTCTTGATGTAGATGCCTGTATGTCTGTTCCCTCTGAGGTTCCAGGCAGGCTGTTGGAAGAACATACATTTAAAAAATCAATAGAAGATAATGTGCTGCACAGTCACTGTTCTAGCTTCATTAACCTTTGCACTAACATTCACGTTAATGCAGACCCACTTTGACTAACACTATCTTTATAAACATTATAACTTGCCAATGAATTTGATGAAGTTTACAGCAAGTGACTTACTCCAAAGATTATAAATAATTCTGGAGGTCATTCAGGGGAAAATGAAAGCGGACACAGTTTAGGTGAGCTAAACTATAAACATGTACAATGGAACATGTTATTGGCCACTTTTTTATTTCCATATTTGTGCTTCAGCATTTACTTCAACTGCAACTAACACTTGAAAGAATAAAGTTTTCTTCAGAGGAAAAAATCCAACTGCACATTTTGTTAAAAGCAAGTTGGGGGAAAGCAGTGTCACATTAGTTCCACTATTCTATTGGTCGCATAATAAAAAATGACAACCAAATCCTGATATTGCCAATTATATGCTTTCTCAATATTAGAATGAAAAGATCCATCAATCAGCTTTATTTAATAAACGAAATTACTTGTTGCAAAACAAAACTAATTCAATGAAAATGCAGAATTATTTAACACACCATGTATTATATGTTAATATAAACATCTATATCCTCCCCATACTGCCCTACCCCCAACCAAAATACACTTGAACAAACAAAAACATGCACAACCATGGTAAAGGGGCAAATAAACAAGTTTCCCTTTGGATACATTCACTTTAAAGAGAACCTCTTGGCAAATGGTGGTTATTCATGAAGGGAAGAGAGGATAATGTGCAGAATATTCCACAGTCTGTCAAACTGGCATTCTTGGTCAAGTCATTAATTATAAACAAATGTCTCATGTGTCTTGGCAGACAAAGTTTGCTCAGGAAATGCAATATTGAGAAGTTTTCAGTCATTCTTCCAGAACAATGATCAGGTTTCACTCTGATCTCACAGCACAGGTGTTACACAAACAGGAGTTGCAGGCCAAGCAGGTTATTTGCAACATACTTCCCTTAACTCCAAGCCTACAAGCACTGTTCAAACAAAACAGCTTTAAAACCCAGACATAAAATAAGCAAGTGCTTCTCCTGAAATGAGTTTGAGCATCCAAACCAAAAACTGTGTGGAACCAATATATTCTTGCTGATAAAATTCCAGTGCATCTTTTCACTGGCTTTTCCTTTTTAAAAGAACTAGGTATCTCCACAATACTTCAAACTTAAGTCCACATAAGTTAAATATGGAGGACCTTCAATAGTTTTAACATCACATTTTGATAACCGTTAACTTACAGCAAACTACAGCCATTTGTAAATTTAAATAAGCTCATCCTGCCCTCAGTATCTGAAAACTTCACCATAACTAGCAACTAACTTCGAAGAGACACCGACTTTGTTCATATACTTGTTCTCCACAACCAATAGCACTCTCTTTGCCTTGTGCTTTAAGGCACATTGCCCATCTGTTCCTCTTACTCCTTTTTCCCATTTTATCCACTGCACAAAAATCAACATTGCGCAAACTCCCTTGAGAACCATACTGAACCGTACTGAATTTTACTTCTCTCTCCGTGGACACTTTCACTTTCACCAACACTTTGTTTTTATTTTACTTAATTTTGAAGGGTTGTCACTGTAAACACAGGTACAGTGAAGTGTCCACAGGAAGATCCTACAAACAGCAAAAAAACTAAATGACGACTTAATCTGCATTTCTCTCAGCTGTATTAAACAGACTACTTATTGGGAAACCAAGACAGGTTCCTACTCTTTGAATAGCACCAGGAGATCCTTCAGAACACAGGACCTCAGTTTAGTGACGTACTTACCACGATGACAGCTTCAACGCAATGCTGTACACATCCTCAACTCTGATGTGCTCAAATCCTGTAATGGAGTATGAACACAGAGCTTGACATTCAGAGCAAAGTACAGGCTAAGGTTAGAAAATAGAAAAGGAAATTGAAAATTCTAAACCAAATAAGCTATTGAAGTATTACGTTGATCTTCTGAAGGTACCAAAGTAATTTATAGAGTCTCAGATACAGTTTAGATACAACATGTGAACAAGCATGGATAGATCAGATATTTTTATATTTGTTGGCATTCTGCTTGATTTTAAAATTGCATAAACAGTATTTTTCTTCTTGTTACATATCCAGTCTTTTCTAAATCAGGGATTGCTACACTTGCAGGGTAAATGGTCTGCATTGGTGCTATTCTTTAACCAGAAGTAATGACTTATTTCCTTTCTTTTAATGCTTTTCTATTCTTCCTTCTCAAATGCTTACATTTCCTTTTTAAATGAAGTTATGGTTCCTGGTAGAAAGAAAAACAACATTAGTAGTAAAATATTCCATGTTCCCATGACTGTCAATTCTAAAGTTTCTTCTAATTTCCCTCTTAACTTTTTGAGTAATAGTCCTAAATATGTGATCTCCCATCACTGAAGTATTAACCAATAGGTATAATGGCTGGCAGCTGTAGCCGTTGGAAGAGTAGCAGAGACCCAGTGACACTCTGAAATGGGATTTCCAACTGCTGGAAGCGAATGAGCAGCTCCAATTGTAGTCTTAGCCAAAGCTTCACTATTTCTTCTTCATTAACAATGAAACAAACATTAAATTTACTTGCTGCTGTAGTTTTTGCTATTCCAGTGGAAAAAGCTCCACTTTTTTTAAAAAAAAACAACTTTCCTCAGAACTTAACCTCTGCTTCTCGTACCATTTCAATTAATCTGGCCTTTTCCAATAACTTCATATCTTTTTCATCACGTAGAAGTCCACACAAGATGTCAGCTGCAGCTAAGTAGAAATATTACAGAAAATCAACACTTTTTTTATATCCATTGCTTTTATGTACATACCCCAAGATATTTACCTTTCTTGGTTATATATAATTTGAATCTTTTTAGTATCCTTAACTTGTTCTAGAAATATTCATGGGTAGTAAAGCTGATCAATTGTGGCCAGCAAACAGGTTTTATAGTAAATATTTATTCCCCTTCCTGAAGGCTCTGATAAACAGATACACAATTATATGTTGCAGCAGTTTTTCAGTACTTCTCCACAGTTTTTGTCTCTTCTGAGTGTCTGCATAAGGAGAGGTGGAAAGCCATTCAGTCACCACAGTGACAACAACAAAGGTCACTTCAATGTGTCCAATAACATGTTTTCAGCAAGCATCACCAAAAAGCAACTGAAAGTTGAAATCCCTGCAATTTGTCTCTTTCTGTACAGGACAGATGGGAGGAGCCCTTTAATAGTCACAGCTGAGGTAAGCTAAATTCAGAACTCAACGATGCCCCAAGGCAAAAGCTTCCATTAAGTGTACATTTGATGCCGTGCATGAAAGCGTGTATCTCTTCCACACAGGGTTGGGTTGAGGTTTTATTTTACACGTGATTACATGGTTCTCAGCTCATTGTACAGAACTCTTGTTGAATTAGTGAACAGGAATTGCATCTCTCCTTGACAGTACTTTGAAGATTCATAGGAATACAGGAGTGGAGTAGACCAGTCAGCCCAATGACACTGTTCTGACATTCCAGATCATGGCATTTCACCTACTTCATACGATTTTCCCATATTAATTTGATTTCCCTAAATGTCATTCATAATGAGAAATCTATTATACACTTGAATTTAATGATTGAGCTTCCACAGCTGTCTGGGGTACACAACTCCAAAGATTCACCCCCTCTGAATGAAGGAGTAGTTCCCCTCATTTCAGTCCTAAATGGCTTGCCTTTTATTCTGAAACTGTCATCAGCCAGGCCTTATGGGGTACCCCACGTCTCCAAACAGTCAGCCCTGCAATTGAGATTGTACAAAGACATGTGGTACTTGAGAATGATCCAGAATGGTGGCACAGGGGAGCTTTCTGGACAGCATGCACAAACCTGGAAAATTTGTATTTTGGTGCGAGTTGTAAAATCAAAGGTTAAAAACGTTTCCTGCTGATGAATACGGCTAAATGATTCAAGAAAGCTCACAATCTATAGTCCCTTGCAGCTGCAAGAATCCGGAGACTCCAGCAAGTCCCAGTGCCATGGCTGTCTGGCTCTTGGAATCCAAATGGAATTTCACAAAAGCCCAGTGCTGTTCTGAAGTCAAAATACGGGACTTTCCAGGTGCATTCCCATCACAGACTTCTTTTGTGCTAGGTCTGATTCCAATGAGCAAAGTGTTTTCTCCCTGAAAATATTGACTCTAGTTCTACTCTTGCTCTTTGATAACATACTTCATCAAATTTATTAACAAGGGCAGTCACTCTTCCCTCACTTCTGGAATTCAGCTCTTTCATCCATGTTTTAATGATGACGTCCATGTAATACGAGGCCATGTATCACAGAATCCCAACAGTGCAGAAACAGGCCCTTCGGCCCAACAAGTCCACACCGAACCTCAGACCATCCCACCTAGACTTATACCCCTATAACCCACCTAATCTACACATCCCTATGGGCAATTTAGCATGGAGGGGATCTTACAGATGGTGGCATTCCTACATATTTGCTGTCCTTGTCTTTCAATGTCTTGGGGGTTGTGGGTTTGGAAGATTCTGTCTAAAGAGATTAATAAATGCATCTTGTAGATGGTACACACAACTGTGCATCAATGACAGAGGGTGTGAATGTACGTGGGCATGGTTCGAATCAAGAGGGCTGCTTTATCCCCATCACATCCAGTTTTTGGGGAATCAACATGCTGCCAGCCCCCAATTTGACAATTGAAAGAATAGTTTCCAACTTTTGATTTCATCAGGAAGAACAAACTGCCAACCATCCAGACTCTTCACTTGTGGTTAAGACAAACCCTAGTACACTGACTGCCTGAGACAAAAACGAAACAAAGCAGCAATCTAACTAACTAGATATAAAACTCGACAAGACCAAAACAAAACTGACAGAACATACAACTGAAACAGGCAGATACTGTCTGCCATATTGTGTTGACGTCCCTTTATTAGAAACAGTTCACCAATTGTAATATAAAGTCACTAATCTGGGACCAGCTCATGTTTCTCAACAGCCATTATGATATATCATCTAGCTGCAGTTATCATGGCCACATACGATATCTCTGTCATTGCCAACTAACTAATGAAGCTGTGGAAACTTGGTGAGACTCCCTCAAAGATAGCCAATAAACAAATGATTGAAGTACATTTGTATAATGAAAAAAATTTTTGCTGTTCTCCACTAATCTGGTGAAACCATGAAGAAACTGTCTAGTTGTTCTCCCTCCTCCATCTAGTTCGAGGTCAAGTCTTACTAGCAGAGTCATCATGAGTAGTCAGTTTCAGGAATTGCCAGATAGATTATTCAACTGGTTGGGGTACATTTCCTTCATCTATTCCTGCCAAGTGACCTGAAACCCTTCAGCTAATTCATAAAGGCCAAATTGTTTCTACAGGATCGATTCAAAGAACTCAGCCACTGAAACCACAGTACAATTACTTGATCAAGATCTATTTCAGCAGTGCTTCCTTCAGTGTGTAACTACATCATGAATTTCAAAAGCTTCTCAGTTTCATTAACAAAGACTCAATTTGCATCGTCTTTATCTTGCTCAGCAGAAAATACCTCTCATAATGTGTTATAACCAGCAAGCTTCACTGCTGAGAAATCTATGTCACTCAGATTTTGTAGACAGCGTTAATATACTTCTGTTAACTCCCAATCTTCAAATTCGCCTTTGGATAATTTCTAGACAACATAAAATTCACATTTTACCTTTCTTCCCCACTGTTGGAATTTCTCTGACATAAACAGTTCCTCAAATTATTCTGCAGATGGCATCTTCCAAGAAGGATGCCTTATAGTTCTTTGCACCTACTATTAGATAGATGTCAATCACAATGAGACAGTTCTTTAAATAAGCCTTGGTTGCACAGATTTACATTATATAAGTGTTTTAAACAAAATGCAAAAACGTGCTCGAAATCAAAAGGATGGAAAGCAAACAGGGAGCACTATGCTCAATTTAGAGTGTTTAAAAAATTTCTTCTGGCAAAACTAAGTGCAATTTTTCACAGTATTATTAATTGTACATGGAGTTTTGTAGACCACTGCAATTGTTTACTCCTATTCCCCGACGTTCTTCCCCAAATCAATGTATACTAATTCTTCAAGTCACTCCCTTTCAAAAGCTATGAAGGCCTTTAAACACAGGGTGAGGCAGCCTGGGCAGAATTTTACACATTTTACTGAGGCAGTTCTGTAGGTTTAGGTTTAGATTTAGGTTTAGATTTATTTAGCACAAGATAACAGCAGATTTTGTCAGGTGTGTCCAGGAAGGATTTCTGACTCAATATGTAGATAGGCTGGCTGGAGGGGAAGCCATATTGGATTTGGTGCTTGGCAACAAACCAGGCTAGGTATCAGATCTCTCAGTGGGAGAGCATTTCGGTGATAGTGATCACAACTCCCTGACCTGTACTATAGTCATGGAGAGGGATAGGAGCCAATGGTATGGGAAAGTATTTAATTGGGGGAAGGGGAATTACAATGCTATTAGGCAAGAACTATGGAGCACCAGTTGGGATCAGATGTTCTCAGGGAAATGCACAACAGAAATGTGGAGGTTGCTAAGGGAGCAGTTGCAACAGGTACTGGAGCGGTTTGTCCCACTGAGGCAAGGAAGGGATGGTAAGGTGAAGGAACCTTGGATGACAAGACATGTGAAACATCTAGTCAGGAGGAAGAAGAAAACGTGTGGAAACAAGGATCAGACGGCTCTAGAGGTCTACAAGGTAGCCAGGACGGAACTGAAGAAAGGACTTAGGAGAGCTAGAAGGGGGTATGAGAAAACCTTGGTGGGTCAGATCAAGGAAAACCCTAAGGCTTTCTATACTTGTGTGAAGAACAAAAGGATGGCCAGAGTGAGGGTAGGGCCAATAAGGGATAGTGGAAGGAACTTGTTCAAGAAGGTAGGGGAGGTCCTTAATTAATACTTTGCTTCAGTATTCACCAGTGAAAGGGATCGTGATGTTTGCAAGGACAGCATGAAACAGACAGATATGCTTGAACAGGTTGATATTAGAAAGGAGGATGTACGAGAAATTTTGAAAAACATGAGGACAGTTAAGTCCCCTGGGACAGATGGGAATATTCCCAAGGTTTCTATGAGAAGCGAGGGAAGAGATTGGTGTGCCTTTGGCACTGATCTGTGCGTCCTCACTGTCCACTGAAGTAGTACCAGAAGATTGGAGGGCGGCAAATGTCATTCCCTTGTTCAAGGAAGGGAGTAGGGATAATCCTGGAAATTAAAGTCTTACTTCTGTGGTGGGCAAATTATTGGAGAGGATTCTGAGAGATAGTATTTATGATTATTTGGAAAAGCACAGTTTGATTTGAAATAGTAGGATGGCTTTGAGGGGGGCAGGTCATGCCTCACAAGCCTTAATGAATTCTTTGAGGATGTGACAAAACACACCACTGAAGATAGATCAGTGGATGTGGTGCATATGGATTTTAGCAAGACATTTGAATAGGTTCCACATGGTAGGCTCATTCAGAAAGTAAAGAGGCATGGGATTCAGGGAAATTTGGCTGTCTGGATACAAAACTGGCTCTCGAATAGAAGACAGATGGTAGAGTATAGAAGGTAGACGGAAAGTAATCAGCCTGGAGCTCGGTGACCAGTGGTGTTCCACAGGGATCTGTTCTGGGACGTCTGCTCTTTGTGATCTTTATAAATGATATGACATGAAGATTGATGGAGTTGTGGACAGCGTGGAGGGCTGTTGCAGGTTGCAACAGGACACTGACAGGATGCAGAGCTGGGCAAAGAAGTGGCAGATGGAATTCTACCCAGAAAAGTATGAAGTGATTCATTTAGGAAGGTCAAATTTGAATGCAGAATACAGGGCTAATGGTAAAATTCTCGGCAGTGTGTAGGAACAGAGGGATCCTGGGGTTCACATCCATAGATCTCTCAAAGTTGCTACACAAGTTGATAGGGTTGTAAAGAAGGCATATGGTGTGTTGGCTTTCAATGGCGGGGGAACTGAGTTCAAAAGCTGTGAGGTTATGCTACAGCTCTAAATAACTCTGTTTAGGCCACACTTGGATTATTGTGTTCAGTTCTGGTCATCTCATTATAGGAAACATGTGGAAGCTTTGGAGAATGTGCAGAGGAGATTTACCAGGATTCTGCCTGGACTGGAAGGAAGGTCTTACAAGGAAAGGTTGAGAGCGCTAGGGCTTTTCTCTTCAGAACGACGAAGGATGAGAGGGGAATTGATAGAGATGTATAAAATGATCAGAGGTATAGATAGAGTAGACAGCCAGAGGCTTTTTTCCTTGGGCGGACGTAGCCTTTACGAGGGGGCATAGTTTTAACGTGAAAGGATGGAGATATCGGGGAGACGTCAGAGGGAGGTTCTTTACTCAGAGTGTGGTCGGGGCGTGGAATGCATTACCAGAGAGGGTAGTGGAGTCAGATTCACGAGGGGCAATTACGCAGCTATCAGTTAGGCATATGGATGATAGTATAAAGGTAGGGGTGGAGGTTAGATAGGTCTTAGATTTTGGGTAAAAGTTCGGCACAACATCATGAGCCGAAGGGTCTGTACTGTTCTATGTTCTATCTGCACATCTTTGGACTGTGGGAAGAAACCAGAACATCCAGAGGAAACACACGCATACACACTGGGAAAACACATAAGCTCCACACAGTCACCCGAGGTTGGAATTGAACCTGAGTCTCGTTTTTAATTTCATTAAAAATTAAAACCAAAGTTGTATTCAAAATTTTGCCTGCAAGAGTCCTTGTACCCAAAAGCACCAGCATGATTTTTTTTAAACTTTCTCCAGGATGTGCAAGCACACACAAATAGTGGAAAGTGCTAACAGTGCTTATATCATCCTGGGGACACAGGTCGCTTTTGTGGACCTGTTTCTAGCTCAAATGTTTTATAAAATATTCAAAATACCACAGAAACCTCTGATTTCTGCTGAATGGACTTCACACATTATTTTGTGACCTTTTGAGATGGTTTCTTTGAGTTCCAATGAATTGTGCTGGGGGAAAAAAATGCACACTACAAAAACAATGGCAGCTGCATTCGCTAGGAATTTTGCTAGTAATTAATCACACAATTGAAACAAGTGCAAAAACGGCCTTTTAAGGAATCATCTCATTGGGACTTTTTCAAAACAGTCTATAAAATCTCATTTGACCATGAATGTGTACCTTCCCATGGAGTCATCAGTTCAAAATCTGATTTCACTGATACCCTCAATCCACAAACATGCACAATGAGCAGGTCTGTTTAATATTGATCAAGCAGAAGGAAACCTAAGCTATTTATTCTCTTTGACATCCGAGGACACAAGAAAGGAATTAGCAGATATAATGTACTTGAATTTCTAAAAGACATCTGATAAGGTGCCACACAAGATAAGAACCCATGAAGGTGGAGGTAATATATTAGTATGGAAAGAGGATTGGTTATAGTTAGGAAGCAGACAGGCTGTGACAAGGGAATTGCCACAGGGTCAAAGAAGGGGCATTACAGAGTCAAAGAATCACAAACCAGACAAAATAGGCCCTTCAGCCAGCCAACAAACACCAAGCTACATTATTACCATTTACTTGCTCTTGGTCCATAGTCCTTGGCCTTTTAAGTGCGTATCCATATGCTTCTTAAAATGTTGCAACAGGACTTGCCTCTAATACTTTCTCTGGCAGCATGTTCCATAAAAAAAATCCTCTGGGTTACATCTCATCAAATTTATGCACCTGTAGGGCTGTTAAAATGTCTAATGCTGCCTCCTCATTAATCTTAGCCTGTTCTACAAGCTCACCAACCCCCAACTGAAATCCTGCACAATGTCCTTCTCCTCTGTGAATACAGATGAGGAGCACACATTTAAGGCCTCACCCATATCCTCAGGTTCTATGAAGAGGTTTCCCCTTTGGCCTCTAGTAAGTCCTCACTCCTTCCCTGATAATCTTATTCTTAATATACATATGAAAATTGTTGGGGTTTTCCTTGGTCCCATCTTCCAAAGATATTTTGTGGTCTCTCTTTGCCCTCCTAATTTCCTTTTAAAGCAACATCCTTAATTTCTGTACTTTTGAACGGCCTTTCCAGTTCTTAATGCATTGTACACCACTTCCTTCTTTTTCTTGATCAAATCATGACATTCAAGAATCCCTGGACTTGCTGAACTTGCCCTTCACTCTTAGAGGAGCATACCGTTCATTGTATTTTCACTATACATCTTTTAGAAGACTCCAATTTTCCGAAAGAAGACTTACCTGTAAGTAGCTGCTCCCAGTCTATGTTTGCCAGATCCTGTCTAATGATATTGAAACTGGCCTTCCCCCAGTTTAGATACTTAACCTTCATACTATCCTTATCCCTTTCCATTATGATTTCTAAACTCAGAGTTACAGTCACTATCCCCAAAATGCTCACTGAAACTTCAATCATGCAGTTGGCTGCATTTCAGATTTGGACAAGCATGTCCCGCCTTGAGAAGGAATATCTACATATCGGTATAAAAAGCTCAACTGGGTGCACTTTAAAAATTCCATCTTGTCAAATTCTTTCATACTGAGGTGATCCCAGTACTGTCAGCTAAGTTGGAAAACCCTTACAACGATAACCGTTTCTCTCAGACCTTTCAGCAATTTGCATTTTTGTGCCTCTATCTCCTCTGACTGTTGTGAGACCTATAGTATAATCCCAGCAAATTAATCACACCTTTTATCTCTAAATTCTAACCAGATGGTCTAATTTGAAGACCCTTTAAAAACATCCTGTTTCCTAACTACAGTGATGGTTTCCTTTTCTCAATAATGCAATGCCCTCATTTGTCTGACAAATCTCCATCATGCCTGAAACTTCCTATACCCTGGATTGTTGAGTTGTCAGTCCTGTCCTTCCTTCGGTTTTGTCTCAATGATTGTAACAATTATATATCCCAACCTGTTGATCAATGCTCTAAGTTCATCTGTCTTGTCAATCAATTAGAATAAGTACAACTGAGTTTTCAATTGGGCCTCCATGCACCTTATCCTGCCTTCTTGTCTTCTCTGCTGGATTGTCCTAACGTTTCTACTATCCATGATTGGACCTTGCTCCCAAGTTCACATCTACTCTGTTTACCAGTCCTTACCAAACTTGTTTAAAACCTCCTGGCAAGGATTATCCATTCTGGATAAAATACAACCTGTCTGGAGAGGTGGATGCCCTAGTTGTATTATTGTTAGACTATTAAAACCAGAGACCTAGGTAATGTCCATTGCAGATGGTGGAATTTGAATTAATTGAAAATATGGAATTAAGAGTCTAATGATGGCCATAAATCCATTACCGATTGTTGGAAAAACCCATTTGGTTCAATAATGTGCTTTAGGGAAGGAAACTGCCATCCTTAGCTAGTCAGCTGACATCTGAGACAAGACCCACAGCTAACGTTGTTAACTCTTAAACAGCCCTTCAGCAGTTCAACAATTAGGAATGGGCAATAAATGCGAACCTAGCTAGCAACACCCTGATTTTGTGAATAACTTTTAAAAATGTTTATACAGGTCCCACCTACTCTCCAATGATCCAAAAATCTAAAGATCATCCTCCTAATATTATTTCTTTAGACACGTGTTCATCTGACCTAGCTTCCTCTTCCTATTGTCAACACCGGGTAGCATTGGAAGTAATCCAGAGATTACAACCACAGAGGTCTTCATCCTTAATCTACTACCCAACTCTCTAAATTTCTGTTGCAAGACCTCCTAACTATTTTTACCCATCATGTCTGCATTGACGCATATGACGATTGCTGGCTGTTCACCTTCTTCCTTTGGAATGCCTTGCAGCTGCTCAGAGGCATCCCTGACCTTGACAATAGGGAGGCAGCATACCATTCGAGAGTCTCGTTTGCTGCCACAAACTGTCAGTTCAGATATTTACAATTCATATAGCTGAAAAGATTAGAGTAATGCCAATAACACAAAGGGCATGGTTAGCAGATATCTAGGGGACATCACTTGCAGCTCCCTTCCAAGGCACACATCATCCTGACTGCATTGCTATTCATTCAATGTCAATGGGATAAAATTCTGGAATTCTTTGCCAAATAGCACTGTGGGCATGCCTAGACCACATGGAATGGAGCAGGTAAGGTGACTCACCACTATGTTGTCAAAGACAATTAGGGATAACAAAGAAATGCTGACCTCACCAGAGACACCCACATCCCATTTTCACCTAGAGATGATTAGGAATTGCACTTCAAAATAACTCCTTCAATGTGAAATGTTTTGACAGATGTGAAGCATTATACCACATACACAAGTTTTTCTAATGTTCAGTTTGTCGTTAAAAAAAAAATTACCACACTTCTCCATTAATCTATACAATAGCTTTGATTCTATGTCATGAAGGTGAATTCACGGATCAACATAATATAAAACTACACACTTGCACATCGAGAAACGTGGAAAGCAAACAGCGTGACATGAGAAACTCTGCATCTTCTGTAGACTTAATCATTATTAATAAGTGATTAATGGTGCATTTTTCAGGGTAAAGGATACAAGGTCACTTCCTAGATCATTGGTGTCAATTGCAGGTGAAAAATAAAAACTTGCTTTCATACCAGAGCACTAGCACTGTAGATCTAACAGAGCATCACTAATGCACACAGCCATCATCTGAAAGTGCTGCTTTCCTTTTTACTATACTGATATAAAGTTGCTCTCCTGTTGCCGGGGTAATATGAAACTAAGGGCATCCAATGGAGAAGTTTTGTCCAGTTATGTTCCTGAGGTGCTGAAGGACAGTTTTTTAAAAATGTTAGGTAAGGATGCAACATAAATGCATATTATTCTTTGTTTTTGTGGTGCATTTATAAACATATGTTAATGGTCAAAAAAGAGAAATTAAAATCCACTGACCTATGCTTCTGCAAGGACAGTTTTGTCTTCAAGATCTTTAATGTTGCTGCTGCACATGTTGGATCAGATTCCTCATCATTTCTCTGTGGGCATGTGGGGCCAGATGATGGTATTATTCTCTTCTCCGTTTCCTTTGTCTTTGTCAGTGGCTCCAGTCCTGAAGTTACATACAACATAATACATCTGACCCCACCAGCAAAGACATTTTTCCGTCCCCACCCTTGTCTGTTTTCCAGAGGGATCACTGTCTCCGTGACTCCCTTGTCTGCTCCACACTCCCATTCAACACCATCACACCCGGCACTTTCACCTGCAACTGCAGAAAGTGCTACACCTGCCCCCGTACTTCTTCCCTCACCCCAATCTCAGGCCCCACGAAGACTTTTCACATCAAGCAGATGTTCACCTGCACATCTGCCAATGTTGTATACAGCATCCACTGTACCCGCTGTGGCCTTCTCTACATTGGGGAAACCAAGCGGAGGCTTGGCGACCGCTTTGCAGAACACCTACACTTGGTTTGCAATAAACAACTGCATCTCCCAGTCGCGAACCATTTCAACTCCCCCTCCCATTCCTTAGACGACATGTCCATCATGGGCCTCCTGCAGTGCCACAAAAATGGCACCCAAAGGTCGCAGGAACAGCAACTCATAATCCGCTTGGGAACTCTGCAGCCCAATGGTATCAATGTGGACTTCACAAGCTTCAAAATCTCACATCCCCCTACTGTATTCCAAAACCAGCCCAGCTCGACCCCGCTTCTCTAACCTGTTCTTCCTCTCACCTATCCCCTCCTCCCACTTCAAGCCGCACCACCATCTCCCACCTACTAACCTCATTCTGCCCCCTTGACCTGTCCGTCCTCCCCAGACTAACCTATTCTCTACCTACCTCCCAACCTACACTCACCTCTACTGGCTCCATCCCTGCCTCTTTAACTTAACTGTCTCCTCTCCACCTATCTGCTCCTCTATCCATCTTTGATTCGTCTCCTTCTCTCTCCCAATTTATTTCAGAACCCTTTCCGCACCAGCCCCCCTCACCCCTGCTTTCTGATGAAGGATCTAGACCCGAAACGTCAGCTTTTGTGCTCCTAAGATGCTGCTTGGCCTGCTGTGTTCATCCAGCTCCATATCACTTCTGCTTGTTACAGGAATAATGATTTGAATATGCACAAATAACTAATATTCATAGTGATATAAGCATTTATAATTAACAATTTCTTCAGATAGTTATCAAGGTCTATGAAACAGAAAAGTAATACAAGTACTACAAAGAAACAGTTTTGTAAGCACAAATTTAAGTAGTTCACCTAAATAACTTAGGGGAACGTATAGTTAACTGCATGCTTTCCCTCACCTCATGGTTTAAAGACTGCATTAAGCCACAACAATCTAAATTAAGTTTTTGAATTCCACACCCACAGCTAATCAACAGTAGTGGGGTGCTACAATTAGCATTGTGCAGAAATCACCAAGTGATGCAGGGAAAGGCAGTTTTTTGAACTCGATCACTATCAGGTGATCTTGTTGGAAATAAAAAAAAAGTGAACACATGCTAGTTGCATAGGCTTCAAGGTCATGTAAACAATTAAATCTCATGGCATTTTCTGACCAAGCTAAAACATGAACTGGAATTTGGAAACCTATCAAAAAAAATACCAGTCCTCTGCGGAACTGCATCCTAATAGTTTGCTAAGAGAAAAACTTAAGGGTGACAAGGGGAACAATTAGTTGGCTTTGTGCTGGGTCACATCAAAAAGAAGTTACAAGTAATTCCAAGTCGGTTAAAGATCATTAATCAACATTTGTATTCATGCCAAATCTAGTGAAAACAAAGGCTATTTCTTGCAAAAAATATTTTTGTCCTTTATTTCCATATATAACGCCTTTCTGTTGTAAATTATGATCTCTGTAAAGAACTATAACATATCAAAATCTTTTTGAAATTTTTCAGTGTCACCTATTTGCCTGAAGCAATAACAGAGATAGAGTTAAAAAGATGAATCAATAGCAGGAAATGGCAAGGCTGGGCCTATGTCTGAAAGCTAGGCCACTGAATGCTGACATTATTGATTTCAGCAAGTTCAGCAGGACTTGTAATTAAAATGTAAATTTGAGAAAAAGATTATGTCCTGACAGAAATCTTGGGATTAGGAAGAAGATAAAGGGCCTCAGTGGTGCAGAGAGAGAAAGTGAGGGAAGGAAGGTTTCCTCAGCTGTGAAGCTTTACCTTTAGTTTAACAACATCAGATTGGTTATGAAGTTTAATTGGTAAATTGTTGCTACAGATAATAGAAACTGCTGCTAGAAGTTGAACCATGGAAGGCTTCTACGGACACTATGCCTTTAAACTTTTTAACTCTTGAATATCTCAATTTTGCATAACCCTGACCAAATAAACTTTTTGGAAATGTTCTTAATTTGTTGAGCAGAAAGCATGTATAGTTTTGTATTGGGGAGGTAGTCAGTGAAATAAAGTACTGACTGACTTATAAAATGTTGCTTTGAGTGAAATCAGAGTATCACAGAATGGTTGCAGCACAGGACCATGACGTTTGGCCCAATAAGTCAATGTTGGCTCTTTGAAGTGCAAGTTAGGTAATCCCACTTCCTCCACCTTTCTGTGCACCCCTGAAAATTTTCTCGCTTCAGGGGCTTACCCAAACTCTGTTTTGAAAGTCATTTTTGAATTTGTTTCCATCACTCTCTCAGACAGAGCGTTTGAGATCTTAAACATGTTTTTTATGCAAGGAGGTTTCTCCGTGTGTCACTTTTAGTTCTGAGGCCAATCACCTTAAAATTGGTGTCATCTATTTCTTGACCCTTCTGTCAAAGCAGCAGACTGGAACTCGATCTCATTACTAAGACCAGCATAATGAACTGGTGTATAACAATTAGAAGAGGGAAGCCTGCAGGATTTTCTTTTATACCCCCCAATCAAGTTATATTGAAGCACAAAGCAGTGCAATTCATTGTTATCCTGTCAACAAACCCAAAACATCTCACCCAAGTCAAATGACTGTCAGCTTAAATTGTATTCCACATATTTAAGCATAAAATCTCAGCTGCACTAAAGTACAGTATTGTGGGAGTGATGTACGTCCGAGGTGCCATCTTCCAGATAAGCCATTGGATTGAGACCCTGTCTGTCCCCTCAAT
This sequence comes from Stegostoma tigrinum, assembly GCF_030684315.1. Lineage (NCBI taxonomy): Eukaryota > Metazoa > Chordata > Chondrichthyes > Orectolobiformes > Stegostomatidae > Stegostoma > Stegostoma tigrinum. Next base: position 165,918,416 of record NC_081354.1, read on the forward strand.
CATCATTTTTCATTGTCACACTTTGCAATGATCAGGTATATATATCTGCTTAGAGTGAATTTTGTCAAGTCATTCAATTGAATTTTAAAGCACATTGGTTGAAGACAACGCACTAGCATGGATTAAGGATTGGTTAACAGGCAGAAAGCATAGTATGTTCGAATAAATAGGTCATTCTCCAGATGGAAGGTTGTGACCAAAGGCACTGCATGGATCACAGCTTAGGCCCCACCTATTCTCAATCTATCGACAATTTGGATGTGGAGGGTAGTTGTCATATTTTCAGCTTTGCAGATGAGGCAAAACATGATGGGAAAGGGAGTTTTGAGAAGGTTGCAAGAAGGCTTCCCTAAGATTTAGACAGGCAGAGTGAGCGGGCAGGTGCATGGCAGATAGAATATAATGTAGCTAAGTGGGAGATTGGAGGAAAATAAATTCAGAATATTTCTTAAATGGTGAGAAATTAGTAAGCGTTCATGCCCAAAGAAACCAATGTGTCCTCTTTCATAAATTACAAAATGTTAACATGAAGATGCAGCAAGCATTTGTGGAAAACTTGCCAGGTATATCCAGTGGCCGAAAAAGGCAAAACATAAGTACCACGGCCAATTACTGTCCCATCATTCTATACCTGATTATCAGTGAATTATTGAAAGGGGTCATCAACAGTGCAAACAAGTATCACATGCCAAGCAATAATCTGCTCGGCAATGTTCATTTGGGTCTTGCCAGGGCCAATCTGCTCTTGATCTCACTAAAGATTTCATTCAGACACGGACAAAAGAATGAGGTGAAAGTGACTGGCCTTGACATCAAAGAATGTGGCATCAAGGAAAGCTAGCAAAACTAGAGTCAATGGGAAAACTCCTCTGGAGGAGTCACACCTAGCAAAAAGGAAGATGGTGTGGTTGTTAGAGGTCAGTCAATCAGTCCCAAGGTCGGACGTGTGATAACTGCACAATGTTCAGCACTATTTGTGATTCTTCAAGACCTGGACCAAATATTCAGATTTGGGCTGACTTGAAGGAATTTGTGTGACACAAGTGTTGGCAATTACCATCTCCAATAAGAGAGAACGTAGCCACCTTCATATTCAATATCATCACCATCACTGAGTATCCCACTATCCCCATTCTTGGGGTTACCACTGACCAGAAATTCAGTAAGACGAGCCTTCAGATTGGTGCCACATCTACAAACATTGACTTCCTCCATGCTGATGCTCAGATGTAGCATGTGAAAAATGCACTGCAGATATCCATCAAGTCCTTATTCAGCGTATTCCAAACGCATGACTACCATCCTCAAAGAAAAGGGCTGTAGATAGATGGGAACAACACCACCAACACCTGCAAATTCCCCTCGAAACCACTCAGTCTTGGAAATATGTACCTTCGGTGTCCCTAGATCAAACCCCTGGAACTTTCTCCCTAACAATTCGCAGCTGTATCTACACAGAATGAACTGTAGAGGTTCAACAAGACAGCTTATCACCATCTCTTCAGCAGCAATCAGGAATGGGTAATAAATGCTGGTACAGCCAGCAAAGCCCAGGTCCCATAAATGAATAAAAAAAAACAATTTGCAAGACTGATGGTATGTTAACTTTTTCTGCAACAGAATTTGGACAAGGAAGGAAGGAAGTCTTGCTTCAATTTGTACAGAACACCAGTGAGACTGGACCTCAAGTACTGCACACAATTCTGTCCCCTTTCCTAAGAAAGAATATACTTGTTTTCGGGTGAGTGTAACAGAAATTCATCAGACTGATTCCAGAGAAGGTGGAACTGCTTTGTAAGGAGACACTGATGATTGTGTTCCTTTGCATTTAAATGGATGAGAAGGTATCTCATAAACACTTACTGAAGGACTAGACAGAGTCGATGCAGAAAGGAAGTTTCCCTGGCTATATGGTCTAGACATGGGTATACAGTCTCAGAATAATACCCAGTGAGTAAATGACTGCAATCAAGTCTAAATAATAATAAACTCCATTTAGGATTGAGATGAGTAGCAATGTCTACGAACATATGGTTGTGAATCTTTGGAATTCTCCACCCAGAGGGCTGTGGAAGCTTAGTCATTAACTAAATTCAAGGCAGAAATTGATATGCTTTCAGTTACAAATAACATCAAAGTTTATGGGAACGGTGAGAGAATTAAGTTGGATGATCAGTCATGATTTAGAATGCTGAAGCAGGCCAGAATGGCTGGATGGTCTACTCCTGCTACTATGTTTCTACGCTCTTACTTGGTTGAATTCATATGAATTTGGAAAAGCATTGCATTATACATCAACTGCTGGAGTCTCTTCCTTTAAGCGAAGACCCACTTCACTTTGATGTACATGTGCACATTACATACTTTCATACTTCTATTCAAATAAGTACCTACGTGCTGCGAACGAAGATTACTGCTGGGAGGAGAGGTGGCTTGGAATTGAACAGTTGAGCTGGTGCAGGAGTTAGGATGCTACGGTTAGGTTTGAAGAGGTAGGTGGGACAGGGAGAAACACATTCAAATAACAAAGTTATTGGATGTTTGTCAGGGAGTATCACAAGTTGTTTATTTGTTATACTGGATGGATGTTCAAATAACTTGGTAATCACTTCCTCAGTCATCACTGAGCAGATTAAGTACACATCTAATCACCTTATTGCTTAATAATGGGGCTTTATTTACTTAGCTGTGGGAGAGTGTGCTTAGAAGTAGCAGCCAACAGCTGCATAAACTCACCGTACTCTTCCCGAAGGTGCTCCAGAATGTGCGGCTCATAACCTTCCTTCTCTGGAACTTCAACAAAATCACCATCGTCGTCATCATCTTCCTCATCGGTCCCTTTCATCTGTCGAAGCAAATCAAAAGAAAACCTGTCACTATCGCTGACCTGTGAAACATCCTAATTATACTCTTCGGAAATGACAGGAGCACTTAACTTTCTCAGTGAGTAAATGACAGCAATCAATCAAGTCTGAATAACAATGAGCTGCGGACCTGAAAATTATTTTTGTATAGAATCTACCCAGGAATTTATGAAAGGTGAAACGCAACCCAAGGTTTAGGGTATTATGGCTTTCAGCTTGCACACTACACATCAAACACTAAACAGAATTTATGAGTTTTAATTTTTTAAAAGGTGCAGTAGGAGGAGATGTGGTGCTACATGCATAACATATACTGCATTTTCTTTATAAATGCAAGAAATTCCACTATTTCCACTGTTTATCATTTCTGAAAATATGAAGTAAAATTAGGACATTACAGTCATTAAGAAAACAATCTTGCACTTCTCTCTAGAGAGGATAAATCTCAAAAAAGACTGATTAAATCGTGAAAAGGGCATCTCCTAGAATAGAAAGGAGGGGGGCTAGGCTTTCCTTTCATTGTTTTATAATGCGCTTACTGCATGGTTCCAAAACTGCTGCATGAACTGATATGACAATTGACCATCAATAATAATCCCAGTAGAGAAAACACATTAGCCAAGAATGCCTAGTTTACCCAGATACATTACATGGAAATAAGGGTACTTGGAGTTAGATGGCATAGTGAGGATGAAATTGACCATCAGTAAAACAAAATGGGCAATTGTGAATATGCAGAGATAATGGGAACTGCAGATGCTGGAGATTCCAAGATGATAAAATGTGAGGCTGGATGAACACAGCAGGCCAAGCAGCATCTCAGGAGCACAAAAGCTGACGTTTCGGGCCTAGACCCTTCATCAGAGAAATTGTGAATATGCAATCAGGATTGTAGTTCACACGAATTTTGTTTCCATCAAATAAGGGTGTAGATTTGCCACAGCTTACACCCAGGGCTAATCAAAATTGGAAGGTGGCAAAGTCCTGTCTAATTATCTCCAAATTCTTTACAAAATTAATTACTTTGGAAAACATGGCCTGATCTTACATAACCAAAAATAATTATGTCAAATAATAACACCTGAGTCACAAAGGAGAAGGCTCAGAAAAGATCTTTGAGATTTGTTTTAGAATGAGGGACTTCCTTTACATGGATAGACCGAAGATGATGGGGCTATTCTCCTTGGACGGAAGGATGAAAGAACATTTAGTAGAAATATTTGATAGGGACCATTGGTGGAAGGATCAAGAACAGGATGATTGTAATTTAAGACAAGTGGCAAAGGAACAATGGAGAAATTATGAGAAATTATTGAAGCCACTAGTTTGTGTTACTTAAACCTGTGAAGGGACAGATTCAATTGTTGCTTTTAATTGGATAATTATCAAAGAACATAAGAAATAGCAGGAACAGGCCATTCAGCCTCTCAAGTCACCCTGTCATTCTTCAAGTCTGTAGTCTCCTATGTCAGTTTAGCATAGCCTTCAATGTCCTGATATTTCAAATGCATACACATAATATATGCATCCACCTTCTTGTTAAAATACTTCGAGTGATCTTAACTCTTTAACCTTTTGGGGTACAGAATTTCAGACACTCGCTACCTTCTGGGTGAAGAAATCTTTTGCATCACAGTTTTAAATGAGTGTCCCCTTATTTGGTAACTATGAATAAGATTGTTCAAGACTTTCCCCATTACTAGAAACTTTTTTTTTCAACATTTACATTGCCAAGCCCTAACAGAATATTGCATGTTTCAAGAAGACCACCCCTCATTCTCCTAAACACTAATGAAAAAGGCCTAAGCTGTTTACGTGGTCTTAGCAAGTCATCCCCTTCATCACAGGAATTTGCTGATGGAATCTCATTTGAACAGCCTCCAAGCCAGTGTATCCTTTTGAAAATAATGGGTCTGAAACTCTATATAGTCCTCCAGGAGCACCCTCACCAATACGTGTGTACACTTCTAAGAATTCCTTATTTTCAAATTCCAAACCCATAGCAATGAAGGTCTAAATTCCATTTGCCTCCTTGATCACTTGCTGTAGTTGCACTTCTTGTGTTTCATAGACAAAAACATGTAGGATCCCTCTGTGCTACACTTGTTTGGAGCCTCTCTTATTCAAATAATAGGCTGCCTTTTGTCAAACACTTCCCTACATTAAACTCCACGTGCCAATTTTATGTCCACTCACTCAAACTATCTATAATTCTTCACAGGTTCCTTTCATCCTCATCACAACATGTGATCTGAAAGGGAAAAACTTGCAATGCAACTGCATACAGGCAGGGAATGGATGAGGTGAGTTCCTCTCAGAGAACCAAATGTGTGCTTTCTGTGATAGAGCAAGTCTATGGTTATCAAGGAGACTACAAATAAATGCTGACTGGTTGTGCAATAAAATTGCTCAATACAAAAAGAAAGCAAAAACGTGCTGAAAACTTTGTACGATCATTACTGCACATTAGGATAGACTGTCTCCTATCCTATCTCAATTTAAAGGCAGATCAAATGAATTATATTGGTTTATTTATTTCCAGTTTTTTTTTTGTTAAAATGCTGCAAAAACAGCAAAATGCATTTAAATGTTTTACTGGGTTTAGTTTTACCAAAATAAAACCAATGAATTATTCATCCCTGTATCATCTAAGCAAATTAAGCTAAAAGAAGGGATTATTCTAAATATTTGAATGGTTGAAAAAATCTGCTTCCCTATACATTTTGTTTTGCGTAAAAACTTAATAGAATCATAAAATAAATTCTCCATGGTCTAATTAATTTGGGAGGTAATCACAATTACTTCCCACCCAGGAAATCAGTTTTGCTCTGCTTAAATAAGTGTCTGTTACACTCTAAAAAATGATGTTATGAGGCATCCTTAGACAAGTGAACTCTAAAACTTCATTTGTCATTCTGCAGGCTTGATGGCTATGCATTTAAAAACCCATTCTATCTTATAAACTAAAAATTAAATGTACTCAGCTGTGATAGTCGTCATTGCATCTGCTATTTATATGCTAATATCCTTTCTAGAAGGTCCTGCAAATTACAGCACTCCAGTAAGTCAGGTGCATCTACCCTCAACCTCTAACAGCACAGCATAAAAAATACAATTTTTCAGAAGATTTGTGGCAAAGACTTGTAAAATCACAATCAACCTGCATTAATGTTCTCTGACAATTTCAGCTCATATTTAATTTTGATAGAGACGTATCTAACTGACAAATAATGAGTCAATAATAAACAAGGAAGTGTGCACAAATCATTGCTCACTAGGAATTTTTAAGTAATGAAGGATTAAAGTAAAGTTACATGCAAGATTGAGATACTATATCATTTATCAGAATTCTTGGAAAATATTTTGACAAATTGTGGTGTCAATTTAAATATTTTGGGCTACAGTTATGCCTTTTTTAAAAAAAAAGTAAAGTATTTCATAGACTAGTTTATTATTTATTTGGCTCCGGTTTTGATGGAAAACAATGAAAGATTCAGAACCTAACTGAAATAAACCAGTAAACAACATTTCTGATCATTCTCCACCAAGCTCTTGACTTTTCCATGAAACATCTACGTCTTATATTTATAGAACAAGGTCATAGCAGTTAGACTTGAATTTATTTAGAGGAGTTACTTAGGTGTTTGTCAGAATTTTTCAAAATAATTGAAAACCAAAATGTTCATTTCTGCAAGTTAAAACTTCAGTTCACCTGTGCCACCCAAAGTAGCCTGCTGGTAGTAAATAATTTTCCATAATTTTAAAAGAAGGATAACTAGTTCTTTAAATCTCTTGATAACAAATTGATACATGCTAGAGGGCCAGGAACAGTGCAGGTCCACTTAGACAGAGGACAAGGTGCATTGAAAATTAAAATGTGTTGAACACAAACAATCAAACAGTAAAAAGGTTACCCACTTATATTTAAAGAACTAAAGTACATAAAGAAAAATCCCGCTACAGCTACACAAAACCCCAACACAGTTTTGGGCATAATACTCTTTTCAGGATATATTGGCCTTGTAGAGAGTGCTGTGTAACTTGTCTAAAGATCTTGGATTTCAAAGATTAAATTACTAGGAGAGATGACAAAACTGGGGCTGGATTCCCTGGAATTTAGAAGAATAAGTGATGACTTGAATGAGGCTTTCAAGACATTAAGAGTACTAGAAAGGGTAGTTGATAGAATCATTTTTTACAAGTTCAATATCTTAGACTGGGGAAATACTTGCGAAATTCAGATATCTGCATAATAAAGTCAGAAATGCAACTACACACAAAAGGTGACAAAAGTCTTGAACGCTTTCATAAATGCCAAATATGGAACAGGAATTTTAGATTTTAGATCAGAGATTAATATTGAATTATAGCACAGAACAGCCAGCATTGCACTGAAGGGCAGAGCAGGGTTAAGAGGTTAAATGGCCTGCTTTTCTTCCTAGGACAATTCTACTCTTGACGACCCCTGGTTGTCAAGCTTCAATTATCATTTTCCACAGAGGAATAAAAGGGACAGTAGCAACACAGATATAAAGTAGGCTGATTGATAGAAAATAAAGAAAAAAGGTCAATGGATTGAGCTCGAGAGATTTGGTCACACTCAACGTTCAGGTAAATAAATGGGTAACCACTATAACAGAGCTGGCAGTCAGTGCCTTGGCAGTATTGCCCTAACAGTAATGCAGTCTTGGATACTGTTGGAGGGGATGGCCTAACAGGGGATAGCAACAGCAGCAGCCAGAATGGTGGCACCACAGCTGGCTCTGTTGTACAACATGGAGGGTCAAAGTGCAGAAGAGCAGTAGTAAATAGGGGCTCCATTGTCAGAGGCACAGATCAGCATTTGTGAGGACTCCAAAGAGACTCCAAGATATTTTGCTGCCTCCTTGGCGCTTGGGTTAAGAATGTTTCCAAGTAGCATAGGACATTCTCAAAAGGGAGGGCAGGCAGCCAGAGATGGTCGTGCACATTAGTATCAATGTCACAAACAAGAAGAGTGATGAGATTCTACAAAGGGAGCTAGATAGTAAGTTGAAAAGCAGGACTTTTAGGGTTGTAATCTAAGGATTACTTCCTATGCCAAATAACAGTGAAGCTAGAAACAGTAAGATAGTGCAGTTAAATACACAGCTAAAACAGCTGGTGTAGGTGGGAGGGCTTCAGGTATGAGGATCATTCGGGTGCCTTCTGGGCAAGTTGAACCTAAACTGGAGTGGCACCAATATTCTGGCAGGGAGGTTTGCTAATGTCACTCAGGAGGATTTAAACTAGGGTGGCAGAGAAGTTGGAACCAGAGCAATAGGCCAGCAAGTGAAATGTTTGAGGAGGAGTTAGAAACTAAGGAGTGTCAAGAACAAAGAAAATTACAGCACAGGAACAGGCCCTGCGGCCCTCCAAGCCTGCGCTGGTCCAGATCCTCTATCTGAACCTGTCACCTGTTTTCCAAGAATCTGTATCACTCAGCTCCCTGCCCATTCACATATCTGTCTAGATACATCTTAAATGACGCTACTGTGCCTGCCTCTACCACCTCTGCTGGCAACACATTCCAGGCACCCATCACCCTCTGCGTAAAGAATTTTCCACACATATCTCCCTTAAACATTTCCCCTCTCACCTTGCAATGGTGACCCCTAGTAATTGAGTCCCCCACTCTGGGAAAAAGCTTCTTGCTATCCACTCTGTCTATACCTCTCATGATTTTGTTTACCTCAATCAGGTCCCCCTTCAACCTCCATCTTTCTAGTGTAAATAATCCTAATCTACTCAACTTCTCTTCATAGCTAGCGCCCTCCATACCAGGCAACATCCTGGTGAACCTCCTCTGCACCCTCTCCAAAGCATCCACATCCTTTTGGTAATGTGATGGCCAGAACTGTACGCAGTAAGTTTAATAGGAAGAACAGACAGGGGGAGGTTACAGATCATGGTAAGATTGGCAGTCTGAAGTGTATTTGTTTTAACTTGAGAAGTAGGATAGGCAAGGCAGGAGAACGTATAACATCAAATAACTATGATGTTATAGCTATTACAGACTTGGTAGCAAGAGGGTCAAGACTGGCAACATAATGTTCCAGAATTTAGATGTTTCAGGTGAGATAGACAGGGATGTAAAAGAGCTGGGGGAGTTGGATCACTGATTAGGAAGAATATCACAACTGTACTAAGAGACGAGACACCCTGGAGGGCTTATCCAGCGAGGCAAAATGGGTAGAGAGCTCAGGAAAAGGAAGGGCAATCACTTTGGTGCGTTTGTACCACAGGCTTCCCAACAGCCGGCAGGAGATAGAGGAACACATATGCGGACAGATGTTTTTGGAAAAATATGAAAACAACAGGGTAAATGCAGTGGGTGATTTTTACTTCTCCTTTATTGACTGAAAATTGCTTCTTGCCAAGTGACTGGATGTCAGGGGCAAGGGGTGATTTGTTAGGTGGGTCCAGCAGAGTTTCTTGAAACTATTTAAATAGTCCAAAGAGGGAAGAGGCCATACTAGACTTGGTATTGGGGGATGAGCTCAGCCAGGTGATTGAAATTTTAGTGGGGAGCATTTTGAGAACAATTAACATAATTTCACAAGCGAGTTTTGAGAAGATTTGTAGCTCAGGTTGAGGTTCTGGATGTAAGTTTGCTCGCTGAGCTGGAAGGTTCGTTTTCAGACGTTTCGTCACCATTCTCGGTATCAGTGAGCCTCCGGTGAAGCGCTGGTGTTATGTACCGCTTTCTATTGATCTGTTTAGGTTTCCTTGGGTTGGTGATATCATTTCCTGTGTTGATGTCATTTCCTGTTCTTTTTCTCAGAGGGTGGTGGATGGGCTCCAAATTAATGTGTTTGTTGATAGAGTTCCGGTTGGAATGCCATGCTTCTAGGAATTCTCACATCATCTAGGATGGATGTGTTGTCCCATTCAAAGTAGTGTCCTTCCTCATCTGTATGTAAGGATACTAGTGATAGTGAGTCATGTCTTTTTGTGGCTAGTTGATGTTCATGTATCCTGGTGGCTAGATTTCTGCCTGTTTGTCCAATGTAGTGTTTGTCACAGTTCTTGCAAAGTATTTTGTAAATGACGTTCGTTTTGCTTGTTGTCTGTATAGGGTCTTTTAAGTTCATTAGCTGCTGTTTTAGTGTGTTGGTGGGTTTGTGGGCTACCATGATGCCAAGAGGTCTGAGTAGTCTGGCAGTCATTTCCAAGATGCCTTTGCTGTAGGGGAGAGCGGTTATGGTTTCTGACAAAACGTGCCCAGAAACCATAACCAGTGGACAATACCTAATGTCCTTCCTTCATTTAAGAAGGCATAATCTGGGAAGTTACAGACTGATGAACCTTGCATTGGTGGTAGGTAAATTATTGGAGAAGATTCTTAGGATTTATTCACATTTTTAAAAATATGGAGTTATTATTAGTGACATGCAACATGGCTTTCTGTAGTAGAAGTGATGTCTCACAACCTTGATTAAGTTTTTTGAAAAAGTGAAAAAGATAATTTGAGGGCAAAGCAATAAATGTTGAAAAACCAAAGAACTGCACATGCTGATAATCAGAAACAAAACAAGAATTACTGGAAAATCTCAGCAAGTCCAGTAGCATCTGTAGACAGAAAGCAGTTAAATTTCTTCTTTGACAAGGTCCCTTGTGGCGAGTTGATACAAAAGGTGAACTCACTTGCAATCCACGATGAGCTGGTAAGGTGGATACAAAGCTGGCCTGGTTGTAGAAGACAGAGTAGCAATGGAAGGTTGTTTTTCCGCCTGGAGATCTGTGGCTAGTGGTGTTCCACAAGTATCAGTACTAGGATGCTTGCTGTTTGTAATATACATAAATGATTTGGAGCAGAATAAAAGTGGGCTGATTAGTAAGTTTGCAGATGACGCGAAGGATCGGGGTAAGTGTAGATAGTGAGGAGGATTGCCAGAGGATAGAGCAAGATATTGATAGGCGGAAGACTTGGGTAGATAATTGGCTGATGTAAGTTAACCTGGACAAATGCAAGGTGATGCATTTTGGGAAGGTCTAACGCAGGCAAGAAGTGTACAGTAAATGGCAAAACTCTTAAAGAGATCTAGGTGTACAGATCCACCGTTCATTGAAAATACCAACACAATGGATAAGGTTTTCAAGATGGCATTCGACCTGCTTCCCTTCATCAGTTGGGGAGAGAATAAAATTTGGCAAGTCATGTTACAGCTCTACACAACTTTAGGTAGACCACATTTAGAATATTGCGCACCAGTCTGGTTATGACACTACCAGAATGATATGAAGGCTTTGAGAGGGTGCAGAAAAGGTTTACTGGATGTTGCCTGATTTGGAAGGTATTAGCCATGGGAAGAGATCAGGCACTCAGCCTGTTTTCACATCAACGTTGAAGGTTGAGGAGTGGCCTGATAGGGGTTTACTAAATTATGAGAGGCATGGATAGAATGGATGTTCCGAGGTCATCCCCCCCAGCGTAAAAATGTCAATTACTAGGGGACATTATTTTCAAGTCAAAGGGGGAAAGTTTACAGGGGAAACGAGAGGCAATTTTTTTTTTTCAAAAAAAACACAGCGGATATAAGTTAATAAAATGTGAGGCTGGATGAACACAGCAGGCCAAGCAGCATCTCAGGAGCACAAAAGCTAACGTTTCGGGCCTAGACCCTTCATTAGAGAGGGGGATGCAGTGAGGGTTCTGGAATAAATAGGGAGAGAGGGGGAGGCGGACCGAAGATGGAGATAAAAGAAGATAGGTGGAGAGAGTATAGGTGGGGAGGTAGGGAGGGGATAGGTCAGTCCAGGGAAGACGGACAGGTCAACGAGGTGGGATGAGGTTAGTAGGTAGATGGTGGTGCGGCTTGGGGTGGGAGGAAGGGATGGGTGAGAGGAAGAACCGGTTAGGGAGGCAGAGACAGGTTGGACTGGTTTTGGGATGCAGTGGGTGGAGGGGAAGAGCTGGGCTGGTTGTGTGGTGCAGTGGGGGGAGGGGACGAACTGGGCTGGTTTAGGGATGCAGTTGGGGAAGGGAAGATTTTGAAACTGGTGAAGTCCACATTAATAGGGGCTTAAAGTACAAGTGCTGAATTTGTATAAGACACTTGTCAGTCCTCAGCTGGACTATCATGTATCTGGGTGCCAAATTACAGCAAGGACGTGAATTCATTGGACAGTGTAAGGAAGCAGTTTGCAAAAATGGTAACTTGGATAAGAAACTTCAGTTATGAGGATAGACTGAAGCGGTTGGGATTGTTATCCTTGGAGAGAAGACAGCTAAGAGGAGATATGTTAGAAGTTTTCAAACTTATGCAACGGCTGGATAGAGTAGAAAGAAATGAACTGTTTCCACTTGTAAAAGGCTGAAAATGAGAAAGCACAGATTTGATGTGGCTTGCAACAAAATAAATCTGATATGAGAAAAATCATTTTTCACCCAACAAGTAGTGTCTGAAACACTCTGCCTCGAAGTGTGGTGCAGGCAAATTCAGTCAATGCATTCCGAGGGCATTAAATGATATTTAAACCAAAGCAATGTGCAAGGGTATGGGGAGAAGAAGACAGCAGAATGGAATTAAATCACAATGCTCATTTGGAGCATCATTGCAGATGCAATAGGCCAAATATCCTCCTCCTGCACTTCCATGATATTGAATTCACTTGATACAAGTCACATTCCACTAGCCATATTGATTACTTCTTCTACTTGTGTGCTAACTTTAAATGTTGTGTACCCGAATAATTTAATGTCCTTGCTCCGCCATGACCTAATCCATCTCCATTCAGTGATGTGGAGGTGCCATTGTTGGACTGGGTTGGACAAGGTCAGAAGGCACATGACACCAGGTTACATCCAACAGGATTGTTTGAACTCGAGCTTTCAGAGTGCATCCCCTTCATCAATTGCACCTGATGAATGGGCTGCATTAGAAAGACAGATAGTCATTGTAGGTCACCAGCACAAGATGGCTATCTGATGTACTAGAGGCAGGACTTGCGTCATCCTCACATGGGAACTCCAGGGCTGCCAACTAATCTTGTTGGGCTGGCAGCTCTCAGGAATGGTAAAGGAAAAGGGGGCATGCAGTTAACCCACGCTGCATCAATTAAGCCTGTTCCATGCTCCCAAGTCAGTATTGCTGAAAGGCAGCTGGCTTTGGAGCAAGCAAGGGCAACAGGAGGAGAAGGAAGGGAAGAATATCTGCAAAAATTACCTCAATGTTTTATAGTAGAATTGGAACTACTCCAAAATCTATTTTACTGGCTGCCATAAGAAAATGGAGATAACAAGGATTACCACTCTTTGTATTTTGCAATTTCATTGTCGCGTAGCAATGATGAGAACTTTACAACAAAAATTATAATTTCACTGTTTAAAGCCATTAACAGCACAAGTTATATATTCCAGAAGAGCTAGGCAAAGAAACTTAGTGGCCCTAAAGTAGGTTATCAATAGTCAGAGTGCAAAGGAAATCCATGATATAAATAATTATTCAGTTCAAACATTCATAAATTTTTACATGGCATTGGCTAAACTCACATTCTTAAAAAGAGCTGTTTTTAATTATATACATAGTCAATTCCCTTGAAACTCAGTTCCAAAGACAAATTCTACTTTGCTGAAGATGAGTCAAATATTTTGAGGAAAAATAACATTCAATTCAGCTGAACATTTTCTTAACATAAATTTAAATTTAACACTAAATCAGGAATGAAACATTGCAGTCAACATTTGTCAAGCTTTTTCTGGCCAGAATGCTTAAGTACTCTGTTCCAGCAAACCAGCATCCAACAAAACTCCCTCTACTGGGCTGTATGGTCTCATTTCAACTTCTGCTACGAAAGCTGACTAGTCCCCACAAAAGCTACAACATGAACTATGACAATTATTCTCAAATTTAAAGGTGATTACTGAGTTAAGTATGATACTGCATTGGACCTTCCGGTTAATTTCTCCTGAGGGCAGTTCTTCTTGATTGTAAGGAAATCCTAAAACCTGGAGAGTTCTCATGTGAGCTCATTCCCACTGGGCAGGAGTCAATTTAAGATTATAACGTTGATTGTAAAATTACCAGTTCAGTTCAGTGTGGTTTGGGATTATCAATGTGAGCACGTTGCAGACAAATCCTACATTGTGGTTGCGGCAGCAGCGTGAGCGGGAGCATGGAACCAGGGGCCTGTCAGGAAGTTGGTGAGTCAGAGACTTTTTTTTTCATCCCTCTGCTATATAAATGATCGTTGTCTAAATCTGAGACAAATCTAAGTAAGCTTCTCTTTTTTTTAAACTTTCTGTTTAGGGGATTAGTAGGGATGGCAGTGCAGGTAGAGGAATGTTCCTCCTGCATAATGTATGAGGTGAGGGATGCCATTAGTGTCCCATCCAAATACGTCTGCAGGAAGTGCATCCAGCTCTTGCTCCTCCATGACCACGTTAGGGAACTGGAGCGGGAGCTGGATGAACTTCGGATCATTCGGGAGGCAGAGTCAGTGATAGACAAGAGTTACAGGGAAGTAGTTACTCCTAAGAATGAAGAAAGCTGGGTAAGTGTTAGAAGCGGGGAAAAACAATCAGTGCAGGGATCCCCTGTGGTCATTCCCTGAAAACAAGTATACCGTTTTGGATACTGTTGGTGACGGGGGTGGGGGGAAGAACTTACCAGGAACATGCAGTAGGGTGCAGGTCTCTCGCACAGAAGGGAAGGGGGGAATAGGACGAGAGTGATAGTCATTGGGGACTCAATAGTTAGAGGGACTGATAGAAGGTTTGCCGGTAACGAAAGGGATTCACAGTTGGTGTGTTGCCTCCCAGGTGCCAGGGTCCGTGATGCCTCGGATCGTGTCTTTGGGGTCCTGAAGGGAGAGGGTGACCAGCCCCAAGTCACGGTCCACACAGGCACCAACAACATAGGTACAAAGAGGGATAGGGATGTCAGGCAGGATTTCAGGGAGCTAGGGTGGCAGCTGAGAGCTAGAACAAAGAGTGGTTATCTCTGGTTGGTTACCCGTGCCACGCAGTAGTGAGGCAAAGAACAGGGAGAGATTTCAGCTGAGCACGTGGCTGCAGGGATGGTGCAGGAGGGACGGTTTCAGGTACATGGACAATTGGGGAATGTGGGACCTCTACAAACAGGATGGTCCCCACTTGGACCAGAGGGGCACTAATATCCTGGGTGGGAAATTTGCTAGTGCTATTCGGGTGGATTTAAACTAGCTCAGAAGGGGATGGGAAACTGAGGTGTAGTCTGAGTACACAGGAGGATGAGAGTAGAGAGGATATGGACAGGACCTCACTGTCACAGGAGTGTGCTGGCAGACAGCAAGCTGGGTTGAAGTGTGTCTACTTTAACGCCAGGAGTATCCAGAATAAGGTGGGTGAGCTTGCAGCTTGGATAGGTACCTGGGACTTCGACGTTGTGGCCATTTCGGAGACATGGATAGAGCAGGGTCAGGAATGGAAGTTGCAGGTTCCAGGAATTAGATCTTTCATTAAGGTCAGGGAAGGTGGTAAAAGAGAGGGAGGTGTGGCTTTGTTGGTCAAGGGCAGTACAACGGTGGTTGAAAGAACTTTTGATCAGGACTCGTCTACTGAGGTGGTATGGGCTGAGGTCAGAAACAGGAGAGAAGAGATAACGCTGCTGGTAGATTTTTTTATAGGCCCCCGCAAAGTTCCAGGGATGTGGAGGAGAAGATCGGCAAAACTATTCTGGGCAGGAGTGAAAAGAACAGGGTGATCATTATGGGAGACTTTAACTTCCCCAACATTGACTGGAAATGCTATAACTCTAGTACGTCACATAGATCAGTTTTTGTCCAATGTCTGCAGGAGGGTTTCCTGACTCAGTATGTCGAAGGGCTGACAAGGGGGAGGCCACACTGGATCTGGTACTTGGTAATGAACCAGGCCAGGTGTTTGAAGTAGTGGTAGGTAAGCACTTTGGAGAGAGTGACCATAATTCAGTTATGTTTACTTTAGCAATGGAAAGGGATAGGAACGTGCCACAGGGCAAGAGTTACAGATGGGGGAAGGGCAATTATAATGCGATTAGGCAAGACTTAGGAGGCATAGAATGGGTTAGCAAAATGCAGGGGATGGGGACAATTGAAACGTGGAGCTGGTTTAAGGAACAGATATTGCATGTCCTTGATAGGTATGTCCCTGTCGGGCAGGGAGGAAGTGATAAGGTAAGGGAACCGTGGTTTACTAAAGAAATTGTACCTCTTGTTAAGCGGAAGAGGGAGGCTTATGTGACGATGAGATGAGATGGTTCAGATGAGGCGATGGAGAGTTACAGATTAGCTTAGAAGAATTTAGAGACAGAGTTAAGAAGAGCAAGGAGGGGACATGAGCAGACATTGGAAAGTAGAATAAAGGAGAACCCTAAAGCTTTCTATAGGTATGAGAGGAATAAGAGGATGACTAGGGTAGGAATAGGGCCAGTCAAAGACAGAAATGGGGAGTTGTGTGTGGACCCTGTGGGGACTGGAGAGGTGCGAAATGATTTTTTCTCATCTGTTTTCACTGAGGAACAGGAGAATATTGTAGAGGAGATGGCTGAGTTATGGGCTACTAGAATTGAAAGGATGAAGGTTAGAAAGGAGAAGGTGTTATCAATTCTAGAAGGTGTGAAGGTAGATAAATCTCCTGGGCCGGATGGGATTTTTCTGAGGATTGTCTGGGAGGCTAGGGAGGAGGTGACGGAGCCTTTGGCCTTGATCTTTGAGTCCTCATTGTCTACAGGTTTAGTACCAGAGGACTCGAGGATTGCAAATGTTGTGCCCTTGTTCAAGAAGGGCAGTAGGGATGACCCAGGTAATTATAGACCTGTGAGCCTTACGTCTGTTGTAGGAAAAATTTTGGAAAGGATTATAAGAGATAGGATTTATAATCATCTAGTAAGCAACAATTTGATTGGAGATAGCATGGATTTGTCAAGGGCAGGTCATATCTCACAAACCTCTGAGTTTTTTAAGAAGGTGACCCAGCATATGGATGAGGGTGGGGCAGTTGATGTGGTGTACATGGACTTCAGTAAAGCCTTTGATAAGGTTCCCCAGGTAGGCTATTGGAGAAAATACAGAGGCACAGGATTGAGGGAGATTTAGCAGTTTGGATTAGAAACTGGCTTTCTGTAAGAAGGCAGCGAGTGGTGGTTGATGGAAAATATTCAGCCTGGAGTCCGGTGACTAGTGGTGTGCCTCAAGGATCTGTTTTGGGACCACCGCTGTTTGTCATTTTTATAAATGACTTTTGCAGATGACACTAAAGTCAGTGGATTGGTGGACAGTGTGGAAGAATGTTGCAGGTTGCAGGGAGACTTGGATAAACTGCAGAATTGGGCCGAAAGGTGGCAAATGGAATTTAATATGGATAAATGTGAGGTGATTCACTTTGGGAGGAATAATAGGAAGGCAGAATACCGGGTCAATAGAAAGATTCTATCTAGTGTAGATGTGCAGAGGGATCTTGGTGTCTATGTACATAGATCCCTGAAAGTTGCCACCCAGGTTGATAGTGCTGTTAAGAAGGCTTACGGTGTTTTAGGTTTTATTGGTAGAGGGATTGAGTTCCGGACCCGTGATGTCATGCTGCAACTGTAGAAAACGCCTGTGCGGCCTCATTTGCAATATTGCATGCAGTTCTGGTCACCCAATTACAGGAAGGATGTGGAAGCATTGGAAAAGGTGCAGAGGAGATTTACCAGGATGTTGCCTGGTCTGGAGCGCAGGCCCTGTGAAGAAAGGCTGAGGGACTTGGGTCTGTTCTCATTGGAGAGGAGGAGGCTCAGAGGGGATTTAATAGAGACATACAAGATGATCAGAGGATTAGATAGGGTTGACAGTGAGAGTCTTTTTCCGAGGATAATGACTTCAGCTTGTACAAGGGGGCACAGCTACAAATTGAGGGGTGATAGATTAAAGACAGATGTCAGAGGCAGGTTCTTTACTCAGAGAGTGGTAAGGGCGTGGAACGCTCTGCCTGCCAGTGTAGTTAACTAAGCCACATTAGGGGCATTTAAACAGTCCTTGGATAAGCATATGGATAATGATGGGATAGTGTAAGGGGAGGGGCTTAGATTAGTGCACAGGTTGGCACAACATCGAGGGCCGAGGGGCCTGTTCTGCGCTGTATTGTTCTATGTTCTATGGTGCTTTTTTCCTGACAATATGTAAAGAAGTACAGGTGTGTAGTTTTTGGTAGTGTCTCTTTCTTATCAGGAATATAATTACTGCTACAAAGTACACAAGATTAAACTTGCCAATATGTACGATACAGGCACTGTGAACTGCATTTATTCTTTTTCCAAAAATGAGCACTTTTAAGTTCTTTAATAATAGGAAAATAACTTTTTATCCTTACAACTATTCATTATCTGGAAGTCAGTAGTGAGTGGGGTTCCACAGGGCTCTGTCCTTGGGCCTCTACTGTTTGTAATTTTTATTAATGACTCGGATGAGGGGATTGAAGGATGGGTCAGCAAGTTTGCAGATGACACAAAGGTCGGAGGTGTCGTTGACAGTATAGAGGGCTGTTGTAGGCTGCAGCGGGACATTGACAGGATGCAGAGATGGGCTGAGAGGTGGCAGATGGAGTTCAACCTGGATAAATGCGAGGTGATGCATTTTGGAAGGTCGAATTTGAAAGCTGAGTACAGGATTAAGGATAGGATTCTTGGCAGTGTGGAGGAACAGAGGGATCTTGGTGTGCAGATACATAGATCCCTTAAAATGGCCACCCAAGTGGACAGGGTTGTTAAGAAAGCATATGGTGTTTTGGCTTTCATTAGCAGGGGGATTGAGTTTAAGAGTGGTGAGATCTTGTTGCAGCTCTATAAAACTTTGGTTAGACCGCACTTGGAATACTGCGTCCAGTTCTGGTCGCCATATTATAGGAAAGATGTGGATGCTTTGGAGAGGGTTCAGAGGAGGTTTACCAGGATGCTGCCTGGACTGGAGGGCTTATCTTATGAAGAGAGGTTGACTGAGCTTGGTCTCTTTTCATTGGAGAAAAGGAGGAGGAGAGGGGACCTAATTGAGGTATACAAGATAATGAGAGGCATAGATAGAGTTGATAGCCAGAGACTATTTCCCAGGGCAGAAATGGCTAGCACGAGGGGTCATAAGTTTTAAACTGGTTGGTGGAAAGTATAGAGGGGATGTCAGAGGTGGGTTCTTCACACAGAGAGTTGAGAGAGCATGGAATGCGTTGCCAGCAGCAGTTATGGAAGCAAGGTCATTGGGGTCATTTAAGGGACTGCTGGACACGCATATGGTCACAGAAATTTGAGGGTGCATACACGAGGATCAATGGTCGGCACAACATTGTGGGCTGAAGGGCCTGTTCTGTGCTGTACTGTTCTATGTTCTATTATGACCGTAACCTTTTACACCCATTCCTTCATAATATCACATCTAAATAACCTAGTTTTATATGGAGTCCTGAAACAGATAGCTAATGTGGTACAACCGTGGCTTTCCAAAGTACCGTGATGTGGTGGTTATCTTATTGGATTAGTAAACTTAACGATCCATAGATTGTGAACTCACATCCCATTCTAAGAAGCTGGTATCAGTAAACATATCATGAAGCTTTCAGATTTCTTTGATAAATATCTGCTGTTCTTGCCCAGTCTGATCTATGTGAGATGACAGTCCTATATCAATATGTTAACTGCACCCTGAAGTGACCAACCAAACAAATTATTCATGAAAATTAAGAATGGGGTGTAAACATGAGCCTTGTTGATAACAGCCAGATAGGATGAGGAATTTAACAAGATACATTATCAGAATTTTCCTGAAGGCTTTCAAAGCAGACATTTTGTCATCCATGCAAACGCCCAGATAATCACTGGCTTAAACCATCAGCATACTCACCACTTTTCTCGTTCTCTCCTCATAACTAATATTCATTTCTCCATGTTTCTTTAGTGCTGCATCAATCTTATTTTTTAAATCAATGGCATGTTTTAGACGAGTGTCGCTAATACCAGCTTTGGTGAATGTCTAGAACAAAATTTTTTAAAAATTGTTATTTAAATACTATCACTGGAAGCCTGTTTCAACACATATTCTGCACAAAGAATAGGCTGTGGAACCTGACGGTTGAAGAGCATCCAATCTCATTCACATAGTGCCGGAAGTTTTGGTCTTGATATCAATTACAAAGAATGTGACAACAATTTAGGAGATTACGAGTTCAGAAAAGCAAGGGATGACTTAATTGAAACATGCGAGGTTCTAGAATATCTTGACAGGATAAATGTGGAGAGATTCATTCCTCTATAGAAAATCAGGGAAATCGGTGCAATGGGTGCCGTGACTAGGGTCGCTGTTTAAAAATCCAGGATGGCGTATCACAAACAGAAGTTAGGCAAAAACTTTCCTCTGTCGTAAGTCTTTAGCACTCTCTTCCTCAATATTTGGTGCTGGAAGCAGTGCCTGAATATTGAAAACGCATTGGTCACCAAAGTTTTGTAAAGGAAGGTAGTTAAAGATTATCAGAGTAGACAGAAATGAAGTTTTTGTGTTATAGTCAAATCACATGATCTTACTAAAATGATGGGGGCAGCTCGAGGGGGAAGAATGGTCTACTCCTGCTCATTGTTACATATGAACAGACAACAATCCTAATACAGACATGACACCTGATGATAAAATCATAACTATTAGTTTACATGCCTAGAAAACATTGCAAATGTCTTTGACCTTAGCTGTCCAACTGAGCCAATTGGACCAATTCATGATTTTTATAGGCTTGGTCTTCAGCAATGTTTAATTTGTTTTCTGTATATTCCTCCAGGATATCTATTATTGGTGCTTTACTGGGTAGCAAAGCTATCCCAAAATACTTTCTCCCATTTACATTGCCTCAAAAGCCCTGGGTAACCTACAAAGCGCCATCGTGAACTATGAGCGTATTGGGTATCCTTAGACAGCCAGCAACACACTAGACACACACACACACACACACACACACACACACACACACACACACACACACACACACACACACACACACACACACACACACACACACACACCCCACGTATCAGGAGGCTGAGACGACAAGGTGTAGAGCTGGATGAACACAGCAGGCCAAGCAGCATCAAAGGAGCAGGAAAGCTGACGTTTTGGGTCTGAACCCTTCTTCAAAAATGGGGGAGAGGAAGGGGATTCTGAAATAAAGGGGGAGGCGGATAGAAGATGGATAAAGAACAAGATAGGTGGAGAGGAGACAGACAGGTCATGGAGGAGGGGTTGGAGCCTGTAAAGGCGAGTGTTGGAGGGGAGTTAGGGAGGGGATAGGTCGGTCCAGGGAGGACAGACAGGTAAGGGGGCAGGATGAGGCTAGGAAGTAGGTTTTGGGGTGGGGCTTGAGGTGAGAGGAGTGGGTAGGTGGGAGGACAGGTTAGGGAGGCAGGTACAAGCTGGGCTGGTTTTGGGATGCGGTCAGGGGAGGGGAGATTTTGAAGCTTGCCAAGTCCACACTGATGCCATTGGGCGGCAGGGTTCCCAAGCGAAACATGAGATGCTGTTCCTGCAACCTTCAGGTGGCATCATTGTGGCACTGCAAGAGGTCCAAGATGGACATGTCACCCAAGGAGTGGGAGGGGGGAGTTGAAATGGTATGCAGAGGCTTGGGGACCACTTTGTGGAACACCTACGCTCGGTCTGTACCAAACAACTGCACTAGTCAATAACCATTTCAACACCCCCTCTCACTCCTTAGACGACATGTCCAACTTGGGCCTCCTACAGTGCCACAACAATGCCACCCAAAGGTTGTAGGAACAGCAACTCATATTTCGCTTGGGAACCCTGCAGCCCAATGGTATCAATGTGGATTTTACAAGCTTCAAAATCTTCCGTCCCCCGACTGCATGCCAAAACCAACCCAGTTCGTACCCGCCTCCCTAACCTGTCCTCCTGCCTCTCCACTCCTCCCACCTCAAGCCCCACCCCCCACATGTCCTAGCTACTAGCTTCATCCTGCCTCCTAGACCTGTCCGTCCTCCCTGGACCAAACTATCCCCTCCCTAACTCTCCACCACCACTCACCTTTACTGGCTCCAACCCTGCCTCCTTGACCTGTCTGTCTCCTCTCCACCTATCTTCTCCTTTATCCATCTTCCATCTGCCTCCCCCTTTCTCCCTATTTATTTCAGAATCCCCTTCCCCTCCCCCATTTTTGAAGAAGGGCCAAGACCCAAAGTATCAGCTTTCCTGCTCCTCTGATGCTGATTGGCCTGTTGTGTTCATCTAGCTATACACCTTGTCTGAGACTCTCCAGTATCAGCAGTTCCTATTACCTCAGGAGGCTGAGCTTTTGTTACAAATGTGTTGCACACTTAAGCAATATTTGAGACACAAAACTGTACAAGGTTATGATCATTAGCCTAAAAGCTCTAATGTAAAATTCTGGTAAATGTATGACATGCACAAAACTGATCTCTGCAGGCAGAGATGGAATTGACCCATGAATGAATACAAATAATTATCTGATCTGTAAAAGCTTCCTGTAGCTCTCTGACCAAATATTTATTAGGTATGTTTAGAACTTTTTATCGTGTTTGGGGAAGTTATATCCTGAGAGGTGGCCAGTTTGTCTAACGCAGACTGATAAGTCGGCCATACCTCCATTTTCTATCTCTCAACATTTAACTTCATGCGTGTCATATCAAATCGGATTCCCCTCAGAGAACAGATTTCAGGCTTCAGATAATTCTTTCTTTAATACTTTCAGCCCTGCAGAATGCAGACAAGATTTCTAGGATCCTAGTCCTCCAATGGAAATTTAAAATTCTCCTCTCATGTTTAACCTTTCTTGCAGCAATTCTTATCCCATTCCATTCTCATCTCATTCTGAATTCTGAATGCTTCTAATTTTAACTTCTCGTACATAGTCTAAATCCTTCATCCCACCATTAGCCACTCTCTTTCCTCACCCACCTCTCAAGGTCCTTCACGGCCTCCATGATAATCAGTGCTCCACTTCCCAACCCTATGAAACTCTATATTCATTATGCCAACTTATGCCAGCAGCTGCCACCACCATCTGTCCTTACACCTCCATACCATCTCAGAATTTCTAAAAACTTCAGAAGAAAATCCATTCACTATATTTAACTTCAACTGTTCCTTCTAAAACTAAAGTATTTATATTCATAACCCCAAACCAAAAACTTTATAAGAACATGGAGGTGTCAATGAAACTAAGAATCAACAACTGTGATAACGAACTACTGTGAAATCAGTCATTCCTTAAAAATGATAATACTCAGGCTTACACCCAAGCACTTTTTTTAAAAAACTTAAAAACTACAGTTTGCTTTTATATTAAAAATAAAGCTAGGACATGTAAGTCTTGGCAGCTTGATAGTTCCAAATAAATTATTCACATTAAGTAATCCCAAAAGGCACATGACCTGTTCCAAAGCCAACATGATTTCTACCAAAAGTGTCCCTGGATCTCTTATAGAAACACAGAAGATAGGAGCAGGAGTAAACCATTCAAACCCTCGAGCCTGCTCCGCCATTCATCAGAAACATGATTGATCATGGAGTTCAATACCCTAATCCTGACTCCTCCCCTATCCCTTTAGCCATGTAAGCAATATCTAACCCCTTCTTGAAAACACAATATTTGGCCTCAACCACTTTCTGTGATAGTGAATTCCACAGGATCACCAAATTGGGTGAAGAAACTTCTCATCTCAATCCTTTTATCTTAAACTGTGACACCTCTCTCCATAAGAATACCTTTTTCTCCAAAACCAGACATTTCACTGGAGAAAACGGTGGCCTCAGTTCCCTGACAACATATTATGCAAAAATAAGGACAACTTTTCATTTAAATCTATGAAAATTTCTACTAAAATAGTGCAAAAGACAAGAATGTCACTATTTTGTCATTAAATGAATGATACAAACAATAGTAGGGACCAACAAAATCTGTTTGCAGTAACTGCTTATCGTTCTTTGCATTTTTCAGAACTCAACCCAAATCTCACTATAACCATTACAATCTGGATCAGGTACGCACAGAGATTCTTAATTAACTCCAAAAATAAGTACAAACTGCAATCAGAAAAAACAAAGGGATTTAGCTTCTGAAACAATTCTCAAGGACGTGATTAATTATAAAGCCTTATTTTTTTGAAATAAAACTCTCAGACCATAATCCTCAAATTATTACTAATAGATTTTATTTCAGGGCTAAAACACAGCAAATTTTAAAATCTTTAAGAGCACAAATAAATTTTGTTGAAACTAATGTGCATTTATTTAAAACATCAAAGCTGTTTATAAACATGTCTCCTGAGAGTTGTTTTTACTTCCGTAACAGTCGTGGAGTTTTAGGGCATGGAAACGTGTCCTTTGGCCCAACTTGTCCGTGCCACCCAGTTTTCATGATTAATCTATTTCCATTTTCCGATGTTTGGTGCATATATCTCCCATACCTATCCCATCCATGTGCCTGTCCAAATGACAAAATTGTACTCACTTCTACAATTACCTCTGGCAGCCTATTCCAGACATTCACTGCCCCCCTGCATGAAAGAAGTAGCCCTCTAGACCCTTTTGTATCTCTTCCTTCACCTTAAACCTATGCCCTCTAGCTTTAGTCTCCCCTACCATGGGTAAAAGCTGTTGGCTCATAGGTTTCTTTACACAAAATCCAATAACAATGATAAACGTTTTCAATCATACCTGGATCCAGTTCTGGACAGTCGGTAGGTATTTAATAGTGAATAATCGATGGAGGTCCTTTGTGTTGTTAATCACAGCGCTGTTGTCTTCATCCTCTTTGATCTTTAAGTCTGTTCACCAAACATGCAGAATATCATGGTAACACAGAATGGTTAAAGTACAGAAGCAAAATGTCCAGTTCGTCAAGTCCATGCTATCTCTCTATAACAGAAATTTAAGTAGACAAATATCCCACCCTGATCCATTAGCCTTTTATTTTTTGCAAGTAATACATAGATCTGCCTTCACTCCACTCAACAGTGCATTCCAAATCCTAACTACCTGCTGCATAGATGCTTCCCTCATGTCGCTTTTCATTTCTTTGTCAGTATCAGTGTCCTCATGTCTCGAGCTATCCAAAATGACGAACAGTATATCGACTCGGTTTAGACCCCTTATATTTCCAGTATCTCACCAAATTTTCTTCTAACCTTCTCTTCAAGGACAACAGCTCCAGCTTTTTCAATCAGTCCCACAAAATTGAAAGCCCTCATTCCTGAAATCATTCCTGCACAGATATTTTGTATCTTCTTCACATCTTTCCTAAAAGTAACAATTAAATTTAATTTTCCAAACAATTTTTTTAAGGTTTATCATAAGTTCCTCACTTTCATTCTGTGTGCATTTACTTATAAAGCCCTAGATCTGGTATACCTTTTTAACCACTTTCCAAATGTGTCCATCTCCTTCAATGACTTATACACATATATATTCCAGGTCAATTTGGGCCATGGCAGATGGCCCTCTGGACAATTAGGGATGGGCAATAAATGCTGTCTGGCCAGTGATGCCCTCATCCCATGAATGAATTTTTAAAAATCTTTCAGGGGAATCCTGTCAGTTCTTGATTATCAGCATTATAGATAACTTTACCAAAATAACGTCATTCTCAATTTTCAAACACCGTATTCCAATGGCTCATGTTCCAATACAACTTTGACAATATAATTTTTATTGGTTAAAAACAGTTGCAAAGTATGAAGTATTTATTAGAACTACATGTATGTCTTATACTTCCACATGTAGACTGTAAATGGGCCCAATCCCTCTAAATATCCTTTGACAATTTACATATTTGTAAAAACACTGTAGATTTAAACTTCAAGATGGCTGCCAGCCACCTCTTATTTCCCCTCTCTCTCTGGAATTTCTTTTCCACTTCTCCTTGGAACGTACCATATCCAGCCTGGTTCTTTATTTTATTACCAACATAGAGTCTGTTAGAAGCAAGCCTTTGCTGTTTGATCTTACTCTCTACTTCTTTCAGTAGCCAAGAAGCCCTGGCTTTGGTTGCCCTGCCTTTCCCCTCAAGGGAATGTACTCAAAGCATCAGCTCTTTAAAGGTAGCCCTTTTTTTTAAATAAAGAGCTTTGCCTAATAATCTTCAATTCTAAATTACCTAGGACAGATGTATCTTCAAACCCCTTCCATCTCTCCTCTCTCACTGGTCTTCTTCCAATTCGGATTGTTTTCTGTCACCATTAATTAACCTGAGCCAGGATACAATTATCACAATTCACAAACTCTTTTCCTTCCACCTCCCTTTATAAACTGGAATATACTAGGATAACTAAACAAAAATCATTACCAGTACTCTATATTTCTTCAATTTCTTTGTAATTTCCTTCCATATTTGTCCTTTTTGGGGTAGTTGGCTGTCAAAGAATATACATAACTGAGTAGCTTAACATGACCTCAATTGTTACTTAACTCTAGACAAATTGAATTTATCCTGGATCTCTCCAAGCCACATCTGTAATAATTTTGAGCTCGATCTCCCTTATCTCCATTACATTATGTTATCACGTAGCTATTTATATTTGCAGTTTACCAACCTAATTTACCAAAATTTCTGCAGCTCCAAAAAGGAAACATTCCTGTATTTTCTCTTCATCTGACCTTACCTAATATCTGCTTACTTTCCCCTTTAGTGTTATTTGTCTCTCCTAATGCCTCTGAATCTCATTTGTCCTCTTTAATGTAACATCGTCGTTCCCACAATGCTGCCAAGTAGGTTTATACGCTCTCCTACAGCACTCTCAAAGCACCCTTCAAAGCCAATAATTCTAGCTTTGTTAATGTGGAACTCATCTGATTTGCACAGATTCAATCTTCTACAGAGCCAGTCCCAATATCCCAAGAACCTAAAATCCTCTCTCTCATGCAATATTGCTTCAGCCACACAATAATTTGCTCTATCCTCCTAAATTTGTGCTCAGTGGTTTACCTTGTACTTAGAATAGTCTGGACGTTGTTGACTTTATTGTCCTACTTATTAACCTCCATCCCAGCTCCTTAACATCTGCCTGCAAGTCCTAATCCCTCCCTCCAGCTGGATCAGTGGTCCTTAGACAGAGACCTTGCACTGTTCACCCTCCTCTTTGGAATGCTTTGCAACTGCTTAATGACATTCTTTGTCCTGGCATCAGAAGGCAACATATCACGCTGAACTCATGTCTACGGTGAAATAAATGCCCGCCTGCTCCCCAAATGCTGCTGCTTTCCCTGCCTTCCTGCTGCCCTCCCTTGTACCACTGAGCCACCAGTGGCGCTGTGGACTTGGCTCTTGCTGTGTGCCTCAGAGCAATCACTACCCTCAACAGTTACACAAACGTGAATATAACAGAAAAAATATAATTACTCTCAAATAAAACTACAACCATACACTCAATCCACAAAACAATCCACATACAAACTATCTGCAAAATGGATTTATTTTAAATCAAGCCTGCTGCACTCCTCAGAACAAGGATGGCACAATATAGGTTCAAATTAAGAAGGCCGATGGGGCCATTTGACATTTGAAAATGCCAATCCTACCATTTAGTTGTGAAGCAGATAAGTATCCTGTTTCCAAATACCCTGCTCGGTAAATTAGAGCAGACTCTATGTTGTTCTAAATGTTAAGCAATCTCTGTGCAAAGATACACTTTGTTCACAACTTGCCCTTTGCTTCTGAGCCCATGACAAAGTATCCAACACCTCAGGGCAGTGTTAGTTTGGGATAACAAAGTGTGAAGCTGCATGAACACAGCAGGCCAAGCAGCATCTTAGGAGCACAAAAGCTGACGTTTCCGGCCTAGACCCTTCATCAGAGAGCTCCTGAGATGCTGCTTGGCCTGTTCATCCAGCTTCACACTTTGTTATCTCGGATTCTCCAGCATCTGCAGTTCCCATTATCTCTGATCACAGTGTTAGTTTGGGCTTATTTTATCTATTCCATATACTAAATTCCTTTGCAAGATCCCTTCTGAAAAGCCCCAATAATTTGCATGGTTACTTGAATCTTTTTATCCATGGTCTGCACTATGTAAACTGATGGTTTTTACTGTGATGAGTGTAAATTCAAGTACCAATGCTTACAAAAAAGATGGCCAGTGTCAGCTGATCTATTTTTCAATGAGTGTCAGTTTATCCTCCCAAAGTGTACCACTTTCCCACTCTTTTTCCAACCCCATATACTCTGACAACAGACCCTGAAATGGTTTGTCCCTCAGGCTGCAGGGTACCCTCCAAACTATGACAGTTTTACACCATGAAATTGTAACAGGGTTCTTCTTCAAGACATTAGGGAAAAGCAGTCGCATATTTGTGATTTGAATTTTTAAAACATTTGTTAATGACAGACCATTGCTCAATTGGTTTAAATCTGTGATGCAATTTCTAAAATTGGATTTTTAGAAATTTAAACACTATTAATTGTGAACAATAAAAAAAAGACGAGTTAATAAAATTCAAGGTTTTGATCAGCACCGTGTAATCTGTACATACCTTTCTGAATTTCCAAGTTAATAGAATATTTGTGTGAAAGAAGGCCATGATTTCTAACAAACACTTCACTGCTCTGTTCAAGTTCTTCATCCTCACTGTCCTCACTTTGATGCAAACCATCTGACTTCCAATTTTCCTGTCCTCGATTTACTAAAGGCAGTGGCACAAGGTCCTTACTACTGCATGGCTGTTCATCATCAAACAGATCTGTGGAAGATGGGTAGTTGTCATTCTGCCCACTGATTGTGCTCTTTGCGTTACTGGTGTTGTTAGTCTGTTCTTGTGCACTCTGAGAGTTGACATCATTGAAGGTGAACTCAGAAAAATCAGGTATCAGCAGTCTGAAGCATGCCTCCAGTTCAATCAAAGAATTCTGAATTTCTTCTGATAGATCTGTTTAAAAAACAAGCAAGAAACAAATCAAAGATTTAAAAAGTCAGCAGTAATTCACAGAAAAGAAACACTATAAATTATTAGCTGAACCCCACAAACTAGATCAATGCTCCATACCACATTCTCAGAACTAGTTATTCTGAAAAAATACAATGGAATCATGATAAATGGAGGTCAAAATAACAAGCATGTGTATGCACATAATCACTTTCAGATCTTCAGCAACCCTCTGCCCAAAATGCTTCACAAGAAACAAATGATAAGAGAGTGACATTGAGACAGAATTTGACCAAAGATGGCATCAAGGAGCAAACTTGGATTCAATGGAGTCATATCTGCCATGCTGGGTGGAGTCATACTAAGCAATGGTTGAGAATTTGAGGATTGAGGGAACATTATTTGAGATTTAGGGACAGACTGTTCAGTTGAAATGTTAGGAAGTATTTCTACACACAACGGGTAGTAGACTTTTGGAACTCTCTTCCACAAACAGCAGTGGATGCTGGATCATTTGTTAATTACTTACCTCAGATTTAAAATATTTTGTTAAGTAAAGGTATTACAGGATATGGAATTAGGCCACAGAAATGATTGAACAGGCTCAAGGAGCTAAATGACTGTTTCCTAAGAAAATGGTTGTTGTTATCAGATTTCAATCATCTCAATCCCAGGGTGTCAATAAAGGAGTTCCTCAGAGTACTGGCCTAAGTTCACCATCTTCAGCTGCTTCAACGGTCTAGCCTCCAGGGTGACTGCACAATATTCAGTACTATTTACCAGTCCTCATTTATTGAAGTTGTCCATGTCCACATGTAGTAGGACCTGGGTAGCATCCAAGCTCAGAATGGTAAGTGCAACTAACATTTACTCTTTTTTAACTTCTCTCTGAATACATGAGCTATTCTTGTGAATGATGCAAAACCCTTTAAAGGGGGCAACAAATTGATAAAATGCTTACACAATGCAGGACAAAGACACCTGTAAATAAAAGGACAGGAACAGGCCTGTGGGGCAGTACAGTGGCTCAGTGATTAGCACTGCTGCCTCGCAGCACCAGGTTCGATTCCATTCTGGGCAAGTGTCTATGTGGAGTTTGCACATTCTCCCCATGTCTGTGGAGGTTTCTTCCAGGTGCTCCAGTTTCCTCCTCAATGTCCAAAGATGTGCAGGGTAGGTGGATTGGCCATGCTAAATTGCCCGTAGTGTCCAGGGATGTTTAAGTTGACTGGGTTAGACATGAGGAAATGCAGGCATGGGGGAATGGGTCGGGTGGGATGCTCTTTGGAGGGTCTGTGTGGATTAGTTGGGCTGAATGGCCTGTTTCCACTCCGTAGGGAGTCTATGATTCTATGATTCAAAAGGCCCTCCATTTCTGCGCCGATCATGTTGCTAACCTAAACTAATCCTTTCTGCCTCAATATGGTCCATATTCTTTATTCCCTACATGTTCATGTGTCTGTCTAGATGCCTCTTAAAATTTACTATCCCACCTGCTTCTACCACCTGGCAATGCATTCCAGATGCCCATCACCCTTTTGCCTTGCGCATCTCCTTGGAACTTCCCCTTCTCACTGCTCCCCCAAGTATTTGACATTTCCACCCTGGGAAAAAGACTCTGACTATCCACATGTCTATCATAATTTTACATACTTCTGTCAGGTTCCCCACCCCCAACCAGCCTTCTGCACTCTAGCGATAACAATCCAAATTTGTCTAAGATAACAAGTTGTAGAGCTGGATGAACACAGCAGGTGAAGCAGCATCAGAGTTGCAGGGAGGCTAACGTTTCGGGCCTAAACTCTTCTTCAAAAAACCTTCTTCAGATTTTCTAAAGAAGGTCTACGCCCGAAACGTCAGCCTTCCTGCTCCTCTGATGCTGCTTGGTCTGTTGTGTTCATCTAGGTCTAAACCTTGTTACCTCAGATTCTACAGCATCTGCAGTTCCTACTATCTCTGAAACAAATTTGTCCAACGTCTCTTTATAGTTAATACATTCCATTCAGGCAAAATCATGGTAAACCTATTTTAAACCCTTTCAAAACCTCTCCATGCTTCCTAAAATATAGCAACCAGAAATGCACACAATACTTCAAATGTGGCCTAACTTAAGTTTTAACAGCTGCAACATGACTTTGCTAACTTTTATATTCAATGCTCCAACCAATGAAGGCAAGGAAGCTGAAAGGCATACCTATCACCTTATCCACTTGTATTATCACTTTCAAGGAGCTATAGACTTGCAGCCCAAGGTCCCTCCAAAGGGTCCTCCAATTTTCTGTATACTTTCTCCCTGCATTTGACTTCCCAAAATACATTATTTCAAACTTGCCAGAATTAAACTCATCTGCCATTTCCCGGCCCAACTTTTCAAATGATCTATATATTGCTGTATCCTTTGACAACCCACCCAAGATCCACAACCTGATGAGACCACCTACACTTTCATCCAAAACATTTTTATACATTGCAAACAACAAGTCCCAGCACTGATCTTTGCAGAACACTACTAGTTACAAACCTCCAGTCAGAAAAATACCCCTCCACAACCAATCTCTGTCTTCCATGGCCAGGCAATTTTATATCCAACTTACCAGCTCACTGTGGATCCCATATGACTTAATCTTCTGCACCAACATACCATGAAGTATGTTCTTTGGAAAAGTCCACGTCGACAACATCCATGGCCCTCCCCCCATCTTTGTCACTTTCTCAAAAAATTGAGATCAAATTTCTGAGACAAGACCTCTCCTGCAGATAGCTACACTGCCTATTCCTGATAAGTCAATTCTGTTCCAAATGGGAGCAAATATGGGTAAATATGGCGTTCAAATCAGACGACCCTGATCTCCACAGGAAAGCTAGATATGGCCTCTGCAAGGCCATGAGACACGAAGAGGCAACACTGGACTAAGTTGGAGACTCAAGCTAACCACACAGGCATGAGCCATTTGTGGAAAGGCTTACATGGCATAACAGGCCACAAAGCGAAGCATAGAATGGCAGACAAAATTAACTGCGCCCATCCCACCCAAATTTCCTTACTCGCTGTGCTCAATGCATTTTATGTTTGCTTCTAACAGAAAGTCAGTGAAACAGTGTCAGCTGCTCTGACAGCCTCAGGTGCAGCTATTCCCTCAACCATCACTGCAGACCTTTGAGAGTGAACCCACAGAAAGTGACTGGCCCAGATGGAGTCCCCAGCCATACACTCAGGTCCTGCACTGACCAGCTGCTGGGAGTATTCATTGACATCTTTAAACTCATTTTACTACAATCTGAAGTCACCACCTGCTTCAACATGATGGCCATCATTCCTGTACCAAAGAAAATTCATGCAGCGTGCCTCAATGACTACTGTCCAGTGACTCTGACCTCCATAATTATGAAGTGCTTCAAGAGGCTGGTTGTGGCTCATCTCAACTCTAACCCCCACCCTGCCCTGAACTCTTGCAATTCATCTACTGCTGCAACAAGTCCACAGCAGATGCCATCTCTTTGGCCCTATGCTAATCCCTGGAACATCTGGATGACTAAGATACCTACATCAGGCTCCTAATCATTGACTACAGCTTTGTCTTCAACACTATAATTCCAACCAAACTAATTGCCAAACTCCAAGACTTAAGTCTCAGCTCCAGCTGCTGCAACTGGATCCTCAACTTCCTGAACCCACAAACCACGATCAGTGAGAACATGCGACATCACCTCCACGGTAATCCTCAACTTTGACAGCTTCAAGGCTGCATACTCGGTCCCTAACTACACTTCCTATACACTTGTTACTGTGACCAAATTTCGTCCTAAATTCATCTACAAGTTTACTGATGACACCACAGTTGTAGGCAGATCTCAAACAATGACCAGGCACTTTACAGAAAAGAGACAGAATGCTTGGTGGCATGATGAAAAAGTAATAACCTCTCTCTCAATGTTAGCAAAATGAAAGAGCTGGTCATAGACTTCAGGAAGCAAGACAGAAGGCACGCCCCTGTCTACATCAATGGCGTTGAGGTGGACAGAGTCAAGAGCATCACGTTCCTAGGAGTGACAATCAACAACAACATATCCTGGTCCATCCACTGTGATTCATTTGAGTGTCAAGAAAGCACAACAATGCCTCTACTTCCTCAATAGGCACCACAGGAAGCATTCGATCAGGATGCATCATGGTTTGCTACGGCAACTGCTCTGCCCAGGACCATAAGAAACCACAGAGTTGTGAACTCAGCCCAGTGCATCACACAAGCCATCCTTCAGCCACTGATTCTATCTATACTTGTCGCTGTCTCAAGAAGGCAGCCAACATAATCAAAGATCCTTCTCTCCTGCGTTATAATCTCTTCCAACCTCTTCCATCAGGTAGAAGTTACAAAAGTTTAAATACACGTACTAACAGATTCAAGAACAGCTTCTTCCCTGCGGTTATTACATTTCTGTTGGACCTCTCAAGTTTTAAATTAAATTTAATACTGATCTCACTTTTTCTGGACCTTTTCTGCAGCCAAAGCATTGTATTCGCCGTTCTGTTCTCTTATCCTCATGCGCTTCGTATACTATGAACTGCCTGCACTACACGCAAAACAAAACTTTTCACTGTATCTAGATACATGCGACAATAAAAATCAAATCAAATCCTGTCCGTAAGTATCTTCTCTAATAATTTCCCTACCACAGATGTAAGGCTCACCAGCCTATAATTTCCTGAATTATCCCTATTAAACTTCTTAAAAAAATGAACAACATCGGCTATTCTCCAGTCTTCTTTACAGGACCTTGCCAATGGCTGAGCAGGATACAAAGATCTCTGTCAAGACCCCAGGAATCTCTTCCCTTGCCTCCCTCAGTATCCTGGAATAGATCACATCAGGCCCAGAGGACTAATCTACCTAAATGTTTTTCCAAGACATCTAACACTACCTCCTTAATATTGACATCTCCTAGAAAATCAACATACCCTACCCTAATCCATATCCTTCTCCTTGATTAAAACCAATGCAAAGTATGAAAAAACTTGCCCACATCCTCTGGCTCCACGCATGAATTCCCTCCTTTATGGTGAGTGTACCTATCCTTTCCCTTGCTATCCTCTTGCTGCTAAAACACATCTAGAATGCCTTGGGATTTTCCTTAATCCTAATTGCCAAGGGCATTTCATGGCCCCTTCTGTTCCTCTTAATTCCTTGCTTAAGTTCTTTCCTGTTTCCTTTACACTCAAGGAGCTGTCTGATTTATGTTGCCTAAGCCTTATACATGCTTCTTTTCTCTTTTTGACTAAACTTTCAATATCTCTTGTCAACTAGAATCTTGCCATCATAATACCATGCATGTGAAATGTAGGCTATATCCAACAGTGGGGGATACAACTCCTTGTCAAAAGGAATACTCCTTATAACCACTTCCTTGGTTGTTACAGATTGATGATGGTAACTTCTGAGAAGTAGAAGTAATCACAGAAAATGTTAAAAGACTCACCTGGAAGCCATAATGCACAAAGACAATCCAAGATCCCATAAGATCCCATAAAATACACAAAGGCTGGAGAGAATTTCCTCTCATCTTCAACCGTAAGTTGTAGCCAACAAGCTCTCATGTGCGATGCTTGTCTTGCTTAAGTGATAATGGGGGCGGGCAGGTGCACAAGCTGTCAGTTTTCTTACAGCACAACCTCCAACTGTATTTGCGTGACAAGGCTTGTACTCCATTCATTAGAACAAGGGCCCCGACATGAAAGGTCCGTGTAGAGGCATTTCATGGCCCTGTTCATTGGAGTCTCCCGTGTCTCACCGTAAGCAGGGCCATGTTTAATCATTATTTGTGTGTGCATGATACAAATGATAGCTGCTCACATTACTGAAATCCATTCTGTTTCCAATAGCCCTTACGTTCTTTAGAGCTGCGACCAATGGATTCAGCCAAGGCAGGGATTATCACTGCTGTGGCCATGGTGCTACGTTGGCACAGATATTGAGGAGGAACAACTGTGTCAGTGAGCTCAGTACCAGCAGCTACTGAAACTGCCTCCACACGAATAGATTATATTTGAAGGTACCCTTGGAATGTAGAGGAGGTATAAGAAGTCCAGAGTCTATTGATCTCAATCTATTTCCTTTATATTAGCAAGGCACAGTGTCACTCCAGACTGAGGATGCCCTAGAACACAGAGCTACACCAACTGATGGACTGGGACCTAAGACCTGAGGGGCAGGAAGCCATCCTATCCTGGTAGCCAACAAAGTGACAGCTGACTTAAATTTTTATGCAACCTTCAGCTTCCAAGGTTCCACTGGAGATCTGTGCAGTATCTTAATTATCAACTCACTAATGTGTCAAAGCTGGTACTGATGCAATCTGTGTTACAGCACAACACTTCATCTTATTTCCTCATGACGGGATCAATGCTGTAGCTTAGCCAGTAAGATTTGCCAACATAACATACTTTCCCCAGGAGAGAAAAATCTAGAAGCCAAGGGTATTTTCAGAATAAGCAGGGAATCTAATTGCATGGAAGTGAAGACAATTTTTTTTTAACCTGAAAGGCTGTGGATGCTTCATCACCAAAGAGGTTTAGTGCTGAAATATACTGTTTTTGGTTTCAGGAAAAATCGACGGGTGTATAGAAAGTGGGCGAGAATGTCGAGTGAAAGGCCAATGGTCAACAAGATTAAAGTGAACTCTGTAACAAGCTTCAGGAACTGTATGGTCTACACATGCTCCTATTTGAGATAACAAGATATAGAGCTGGATAAACACAGCAGGCCAAGCAGCATCAGAGGAGCAGGAAAACTGACGTTTCGGGTCTAGATCCTTCTTTTCATGCTCCTATTTCTTTTGTTATATCTGACTTTTGCCTCAATTAAGGAATTTTCAATTCTGGAGCAACAATGGACATCAAAGTTCCAAATGACTGCATGGTGACTGTAATTTGTCGTGTGATGAAACATAATGGAAAAATTAGGTAGCGAAATTAATGCAAGTGAACAATACTTTTTGTTTGCAGTTATCCTGCAGCATTGCTCACCTTTACATGGTTTGTACAAGAGAAACGTTGCAGATGTATTACATCAAATCGTCATTGGTAAAGTCATAGAATCCATACAGCGTGGAAGCAGGCCATTTGGTCCATTGAGCCCACATGGACCCTCCAAAGAGCATACCACCCACTCGACACTATCCCTGTAACCCTTCATTTCCCATGGTTCATCCACCTAGCCTGCACATCCCTGGACACTATGGGAAACTTAGCTTGGCTAATCCATGTAACATGCGCACCTTTGGACTGTGGGAGGAAACTGGAGCCCCTGGAGGAAACCCGTGTAGACACAGGGAGAATGTGCAAACATCACACAGTCAAAAGCCCAAGTGTGGAATCGCATCTGGGTTCCTGGCACTGTCAGGCAGCGGTGTTAATTGCTGAGCCAACATGCCATCCTGCCATTGTCAGTAATCACTTGCTGATTGTCCACCAATGAAATTCTGTATCACTGGTCATGGATTCTGTGGGGGCTTATGGCTAATGTGCCTGATCCTACAGCTGCATCTCTGGCCACACATTT
The DNA here is from genome assembly GCF_030684315.1 of Stegostoma tigrinum. Classification (NCBI taxonomy): domain Eukaryota; kingdom Metazoa; phylum Chordata; class Chondrichthyes; order Orectolobiformes; family Stegostomatidae; genus Stegostoma; species Stegostoma tigrinum. Next base: position 165,954,720 of record NC_081354.1, read on the forward strand.
AGCAGGGATTTCTGGGATTGGTCCTTGGCCTTGGCACCTCTAGCATTGCTTTTTCCATACCTCCTCTTGTAACCGGTGTTCTCGAAAAACTGGGCCCCTTTATACAGGAGCTTCTTCCACATCAATTTCTTGTGAAAGATAGTCTCCCACATATTGATATTTCTTTTGCACTTCTTGAGAGAAGCCTTCAGAGAGTCTTTGAGTACCTTTCTTGAGCTAGGCAAAGATGATGTGTTTTCGCAAACAGAAATCGTGCACTGTTAGCACGTGGCCTGCAATTGGTTTTGGATGTTTGTAGCCTCAACGCTGATACTACTGGCTGCTTCAAGGATGCTGATGTTAGTCTTATCTGCCCAAATGACACAGAAAATCTATCTCAAACAGCATCAATGGTATTTCTCAAGCCACAATTCACAAAGGCAGTCCAAGATCCCATAAAGTATACAAGGGCTGGAAAGAATTTCCTCTCATCTTCAACCATAAGTCATACATGGCACCTATATGTAGCCCACATTTTAGAGCCATAAAAGCAAGGATGTCAAAGGTGAAGACTCTGATCTTTAGGTGTCTGAAGGAGACACTTGCAGACTGGATCCTATGCTGTATCTCTACACTAATGTTAGTCTTAAATGAGAGGTAACTTCCCAGAGAGGGGAGATGTTCCATGTTTGGAAGGATTTCTCTGTTCACCTTAAGAGGGACAGATCAGAACTTTACATGGGTCAGACTGGAAAAGGATTTGAGTCTTCTTAAGGGGGAGTCTGAGATTAATTCTTGAGTATGTGTGAAAGCATTAAGCAAAGCTTGAAGATTCTCTTCCGAGAGAATGGAGATGACATTGTCGTCCACATATTGAAGTTCCACAAGAAAAGCTGGTGCTACTTTCTTCTTGGATTTCAACTGGTTGAGATTCGACCATTTTCTATCCATCCTGTAGACAATGTCCACACAACTGGAAAGCTTGCTCTTAACAAGATGAAGAATGGTGGTGAAGAAGATGAAGAAAAGAGTGGGAGCTATGGCACATTCATGCTTGACACATGCACGGACCTCAAAAGGATTGTTATATTACCTTTGGTGAGGACTCTAGCTGACATCTTGTTGTGGAGTAGATGATGTTATTGATTTTCTCCTGATTGACGGAGTCAAAAGCCTTGATCAGATCAATGAAAGCCATGTAGAATGCATGGCGTGTTCCAGGCATTTCTCTTGGTTCAACAAGAATGACATCATCAAACACCATCTCAACAAGCAGAGGAAAGTTCTCCCTGCCTGGCAAAATGATAGCACCAACACATCAAAATGGAAATCTCATTAAACAGCAAAGGTGGAACTACAGAGAAGAATGAGGGAAACTAAGAACCAACAGTGCACTGAGAAAGCTAAGAAGCTGTAACTCCTTGCCAACAAGCATGGTATCTGGGATTTCTTCAGTGCTACCAAGGAAGTGTACAGACTCAACACCCTTGGCCTCAAACCAGTGCAGAGTAAGGATAGAACCCTTCTGAGAGACATAGAAAACATCAGCCTCTAATGGAGGAAACACTTCAAACAGCTCCTAGACCATGATGCAATCACTGATGAGGACTTATATGAGGAAATCCCAAAAAATGAAGTTGGACTATCACCAATAGTGGAGGAGCACAGCTGAGACAAGAAAGAAATCTCTACTGATTTCAGGGATGCTGTCATCGCCACTATTTAACAGAAAGGAGATAAAACGGATTGCAAGAACTGCTAAGGAATCTCACTTCACTCCATCGCCGGAAGATCATTGGTTGAATTTTCACTGGTACCCTCTCCCGTTCTCCAAGGAAATCCTTCCTAAAAGCTGGTGTGGCTTCCAACCAAACAATGGAACTATGGACATGATTTATATTACACAACATATTACAATGCTCAAGGTAAAGTTCATAAACTTTCATTATTGTTCACTTTTTAGGTGAAGTCATAGAACATTACAGCACAGTACAGGCCCTTCGGCCCTCGATGTTGTACGACCTGTCATACTGATCTGAAGTCCATCTAACCTACACTATTCCATGTACGTCCATATGCTTATCCGATGATGACTTAAATGTACCTAAAGTTGGCAAATCTACCACCATTGCAGGCAAAGCGTTCCAACCCCTTACTACTCTCCGAGTAAAGAAACCACCTCTGACATCTGTCCTATATCTTTCACCCCTCAATTTAAAGCTATGCCCCCTCGTGCTCGCCGTCACCATCCTAGGAAAAAGGCTCTCCCTATCCACCCTATCTAACCCTCTGATTATTTTATATATTTCAATTAAGTCACCTCTCAGCCTTCTTCTCTCTAATGAAAATAGCCTCAAGTCCCTCAGCCTTTCCTCATAAGTCATTTCTTTTCAGATCTTCAGGTCAGAACCCCGCACTGTCTGTGATAGGTCCTGTGTTTTATAAAAGATTTGGATGAGAATAGAGGAGGAATAGAGGTTAGTAAGTTTGGTGGTAAAGTGGACAGTAAAGAAAGGCCAAGAAATGGCAGCTGGAGTTTAATTGAGATAAATGTGAGGTGTTGCATTTTATAGTTAAGACAATCAAGGCAGAGCCCTGGAAACTATCGTCTAACAAAGAGACCTAGGGGTACAGGAACATTGTTCCTTAAAAGTGACTTAATAGGTAGATAGCATGATGAAGGCGGTATTTGGCATGCTTGTCTTCAGTCAGAGTACTGAATACAGGAATTGGGATATCATGTTACAGCTGTACAAGGTATTACTACATCTGACTACATTTGGAGTACTGTATATAATTCTGGTCACCCTGTCATAGAAAAGGTTGTATTAAACTGAAAAAGAGTGCAAAAAAATTTACAAGGACGTCACACAGTGCGGAGGGTTTGAGTTATAAGGAGATGCTGGATAGGCTGAGACATTTTTCCCTGGAGCATAGGAGACTGAAGAGTTACTTTATAAGGTTTATAAAATCATGAGGGATATAAATAATGTGAATTGTCAAGGTCTTTTACCCAAGGTAGGAGAGTCCAAAACTAGAGGGCATCGGATTAAGGTGAGAGGGAAAAGACTTAACAGGGACATGAGCAGCAACCTTGTCATGCAGAGGGTTGTTTGTATATGGAATAAGCTGCCTGAGATAGTAGTATAGGCCCATACAATTACAACATTTAAAAGACATTTGGAGAAGTACGTGGATAAGAAAGGTCAGGAAAATGGACCAAATGCAGGCAAATGGGAACAAAAACAAAGTTGCTGGAAAAGCTCAGCAGGTCTTTCAGGAAGGACATACTAGCCCTGCAGCGTGTCCATCGGAGTATCACATGGATGATCCCTGGAATGATAGGTTTAACATATGATGAATGGCTAAGGATCCTGGATTGTACTCATTAGAGTTTAGAAGGTTGAGGGGAGATCTAATAGAAGCTGACAACATAATGTATGGCTTAGAAGGGGTGGACGCTGCGAAGTTGTTTCCGTTAGGCGGGGAGACTAGGACCCGTGGGCACAGCCTTAAAATTAGAGGGGGTAAATTTAAAAAGGAAATGAAACAACGTTTCTTTAGCCAGAGTGGTGGGCTTGTGGAATTCATTGCCATGGAGTGCAGTGGAGGCCGGGACGTTAGATGCCTTAAAGGCAGAGATTGACAAATTCTTGATCTCAGAAGGAATCAAGGGCTACGGGGAGAGTACAGGGAAGTGGAGTTGAAATACCCATCAACCATGATTTAAATGGCGGAGTGAATTTGATGGGCCGAATGGCCTTACTTCCACTCCTACGTCTTATGGTCTAGCAGCAGTAGTTCCTCACAGCAGGCAAATGGGACTAGTTCAGTTTATGAAACATGGTTGGCATGGAGGAGTTAAGCCAAAAGGGTCTGTTTCTGTGCTATATAACATTATGACTTTCTTTCCTTTTTTAAATATCTTGAGTATGATTGTTAAAGTTAGTCAGAGGTTAAAGGCATCCAGGTTACAATTTCCATGAAGTTAAAATTTCATGGCAGAACATTTCAAATCAATGTTTTTCGTTCTACTCACTTTTTGAAGTGAGGCCGACTAAATGTAATGGAAGAAGCCTGACATGCAGTTAATAAAGTGTTTTTGTGAGAGAAAAGCATGGTCTGTCACTTTTAAATTTCTGTATTTTATTGTTTGAATAACCTAACATATATACATTTTTTCCATTCACCAAGGGAGGCTCCTTTCAGTTTACAGGTAAGAGAACAACTGCAAAGAATAATCATTAAAGGGAAAGTTATTTGGTTAATAATTGAAACTCTATGACAGAAAACTATTTATGGTTGGCCAAGATTTACATTGAAAGAGCTACTGCAGTCACTTGCAGTTTTTCGCACTGCACATTTTATAGTAACAGCCACCCTGATCAGTTGACCCTATCTTCTGGTGTCTCAGTTCCAGGGTTTTGTTTTAAATGAAATCACAGATCTTAGTTTAAACAGTAGCAATTGTCTCAACCAAAAAAATCCAAACCAGTCTTTCTGATTCTTTCATGGGGTGTTGTTATTGTTAGTGAGACCACCATTTGTTGTCCATCCCTAATTATCCTTGAATTGAGTGACTTGCTATATTATCACCAAAGGCAGTTAACAGTCAACTGCAATGTTGTGGGTCTGAAGCCAGGAGGTAGATCTGTAGACCAGCTCAGGTAAGGGCAGCAGATTTCCTTTACTGAAGGACATTAATGAATCAGATGGGTTTTTGTGACAATTAATGTTAATGGTCATTGTCACCATGACAGAGATTAGCTCTAAAATCCAGATTTATAAATGGAATTTGAGTTCCACTGCCTGCTACAGTGAAATTTGACCTCATGTCACTGTAGTATTAGTGTGGGCCTCTAGATTCCCAGTCCAGTGGCATTATTATTGGTTATGTCCAGGACTACTTTATTCACATCAACATTTCACTGACTTAAGAAACTAATGAGACTTCGAAATTACATTGAATTCAAAGAGGCATTTTATGTTGGTCATCATTTTATAAATATCTTTTAATACAATTTAAATTTAATGTAAGATTATTTTGTGGGAAAATATCACCGGCCAAAAGCATTATTTTCTGGACTGATATTCTAGTAGCATTGAGGAGGTTTGGCTGAGGGAGCTCCTTGGATCTCTCAGAAATTTTGTAGACAATCCCCAAATTCAGCAGTCCAGTTGTGTACCTAAAATAGGATAGACATCTCCAGAATATCTGTCAAATTCCTGATGGGCAAAAGAATTTACTTACTTCACGATATGGCCTGACAGAGATTAGCTCAAACCCTTTTAAACAAATGACAGCATACGACATGCACCTCCACTACACTTACGTGAGGGTCACCATCTTAATTGTTCTAATCATCTTAGTTCTATGATCTGAAATGAAGCCAAAAAGTCAAAGCACAGTGACCCCAAGCCAAATGTACAGCATTTCATTTTACTCTCTTAAACAGTCTTACAGTTTTACTCTTTCAAACAGTTCATATTTTTTAAAAAAAAGCAAGATTGAAGAGAATTGCTTAACATTACACTTTCCACAAGTAAACATTACTTAAATCAACAAAATCAAAAAAAAGGATCAATTTGTATACCTTCCATTTCCTCTTCAACTCTGTTTACTTTCATTTTATTGATACTGTCTAGCCTTTTCAACCTCTCTTCCTCTCGTTTCCTTTCAGCTTGTGTTCTAGCTCGAATATCTTGGAAATCCACCTGAGCATCAAGGGAAAGAAAATAAATAATTAATACAAATTAGTGCACAGAAGCTAAACACAACACAAAAGAGTTGAAATTCTTCTTAGCTCATATCAAATACATTAACATGTTAAAGCAAGCCTTATATACTAAAGAAATTCACACCCAAAAGTACAATTTGCAAGAAGCTTAAATGCATTCGTTGGAATTCTTCAAATCAGAGTACATTTTAAGATGGAGAACAATAGGTTTTTGATTTCTCAGGCATCAAGGAACATTCAAATTGAGGAGGAAAGTGGAATTGAAGTAAATTAGCCAAATTTTATTGATTGAGAGAGAAGACTCGAAGCATCAAATGGCCCATCCCTGCTCCTATGTCTTGTGTTTAATTGTTTTTGGAGATGTTTTTTATTTGCCCCTTTTTTTCCTTGTTTTTCTCTTAACCCAATCTTTCTTTCCCCCCTTAACTTTCTTTCTGCAATGAATTCACGATTCTCACTTATATTTATAGCCTAGTTCAAACACTGTGCTGTACATCAATGATTCTTCAATCATATTAGTCAAGAACATATATAATTGTTTGTCGTCTTCACACATTCAACACACACACTATTTCAATGTCCCATTTCCTGCAACTTGATGTAAAATACATATTAGAAATTAAATGAGTAAGAGCAAGTCTCAATAATAATTTACCAGTTGTAATAAATTCTGGTCCAAAGCAAATGAGTGTTTTGAGTTGAAAAATGAGTGAATCTTGAGGCATTTTGCTTGTAATGTTGAGTTTGCCTTTATTCTAGTTGGAGACAGGTGATTTTGGCATAACTATAGGGAACTCAGTGCTAAAACTTGATTGTTTAAAAAAAAGACAACCTTTGGAATATAATGAACAGAAGAGTGAAGTCTTACAGGTTAGCGGGATGAACTGGCTGTAACGTAACTTTGACTAGAATTAAGTGATCTATCGTGAAGAAATAAGGAGTGCAGTATGATGGAAAAGCACTAAATGATGCTCACTAAAAGAATGAAGTTTCAAAGACATGATTCCTGAATCTGAACATGTAGGAATGTAGAAAAAATAGGTTAGTATTATTTTAGGTTAGGTAAACATTGACACAATACAAAGCAGCAAGAATGATTTTGTGTAATACATCGCTTATTCCATAATTGAGACCACTGTGTGCATATTTAAATATCCCATTAAATAAGTTACATTTTAGCCATAGAATAACACCGGGAACATGAAATTATTGGAGCAACTAGAGATACTGAGACTGTTCGCACTGAGCCAGAAAGAATTAGGAGATTTAACCAAAAAAAAAGTGAATGGGAGAAACTACTTCTCCTGCATGGAGCTGTCACACTACATACCATTGCATACATCTTTCTGAGACTAAAATGCAGCTCTTGTAGTGAAGCACAAACCTTTAGAATGATCAAGTTTTATTTTGCACTCCATGGGTATTAAGAAGTTGCTTGTCCATCAGCAACATGCAAGATAATTTCCAATTTACACAGAATATATTTTCCTTGCTCTGAAAGCGTGTATTTCAAACACAGGAAATCAATGAAAATGTATTAATAATGTCTGACTAATTTTAGTAAGGTTGTATTAAGTTGGATATTTCAGAAACATGCTATGCTAGAGGTGATGGAAGTACTTTAAAATTCTGAACATCAGATCAGCAATGCAAATATTTCTAGCATTCAACTTCTCAAACATCGAAAAGGAATAGAGCACTCCATCACCTTCTCAAGGGCAATTAGGGGTGGGCAATAAATGTTGACCGAGCTAGCAATGCCAATATTCCACGAACTAATTTTAAAACCGAAAACTTAATAAAAAGACAGAATACATTATTCACCTTCTTAACTTGTTTTAGAAAATGATAACCCAGAGAAAGTTTCTTGTAAGCTTCACCATATTTCCTGTGCCATTCCTCTACAGATTTCATCGCCATTTCCTTCAATTTTTGAGCTATTTCTTTTGGTGGAGGGAGAGGTTGCTCATAATTTGATTCCACTGTTAACTCCAAGAATTCCTGAAAGTTTGAAACAAGCAACATCCGAAAGTGATGTGAACGCACAAATAGCTCATTTGCTATTTGGAAAGCAGACAGGCGGATCTCTGCATGCTCTTGGTTTAACTGTGTCATTATTAAGTGATACACTCGCTTGATGTAATCCTCAGACAGCCTGTTAAAAACAAAGTACACGTTTTAATTAATTGTTTAGGAATTAGTGTCTTTATTTGTATATAACCGCTCTGAAGCAAAGCATGGACAATGTCCAGGCTTAAGTTGGTAAGTGGCAAGTCACACAAGTGCCAGATAGCAACCATTTCCTACAAGAGGAAATCTAATCATCTTTCTTGGGCAGTAAATAGTACTACCAATGCTGAATGCCGACATCAAAATTCTAGAAGTTACCATTGACCAGAAACGTTAACTGAACTAGCCATATAAATACCACAATTACGAGAGCAAATCAGAAGCCAGAATTCTGCAACAAATAATTCTCAAAAAACTGTCCACTATCCACAAAACACAAGTTCAGGACCATGACAGAATACTCCCCACTTACTCTCCACAGCCCCACCATCCAAAACTCAACCAGCACAGAGCAGCCCACTTGATCAGAACCCTATCCATCACCTTAACTATTTAATCCTTCCACCACTAGCACAGCAGCAGTACTGTGAGCCATCCAGAGTGCATCACAGCAAGTCAAAGATGCTGCTTCAATATAGCTTTTACCTTCTCGTAGATCATGTTATTTGTAAAATGACATCAGAGCAACCGAGATAACAAGGCATGGAGCTGGATGAACACAGCAGGCCAAGTAGCATGGTGGTGGTGGTGGTGGTGGTGGTGGGGTGGGGGGGAAGAGACAGGAAAGCTGACATTTCGGGCTGAGGCCCTTCTTCAGAAATGGGGGAGGGGAAGGGGATTCTGAAATAAATAGGGAGAGAGGGGGAGGCGGATAGAGAAGACAGACAGGTCAAAGAGGCAGGGATGAAGCCAGTAAATGTGAGTGTAAGTGGGGAGTTAGGGAAGGGACCGGTCAGTCCAGGGAGGATGGATAGGTAAAGGGGGTGGGATGAGGTTAGCAGGTAAGAGATGGGGATGGAGCTTGAGGTGGGAGGAGGGGACAGGTGGGAGGGAGGACAGATTAGGGAGGCAGGGACAAACTGGGCCGGTTTTGGGATATGGTGGGGAGAGGGGAGATTTTGAAACTTGTGAAGTCCATATTGATACCATTGGGTTCGCAAGCAAAATATGAGATGCTGTTCCTACAACCTTCAGGTGGCATCATTGTGGCACTGCAGGAGGCCCAGAATGGACATGTCATCTGAGGAATGGGAGGGCAAATTGAAATGGTTCGCAACAGGGAGGTGCAGTTGTTAATTGCGAACCGTAAAGCAGCCTCTAAGCCTTCCCTTGGTTTGCCTGATGTACAGGAGGCCACAACGGGGACAGCGGATACAGTATACCACATTAGCAGATGTGCAGGTGAACATCTGCTTGATGTGGAATGTCTTCTTGGAGCCTGGGATGGGGGTGGGGGAAAGAGAGAAAGAGGTGTAGGGGCAGGTGTAGCACTTCCGGGTGTGGCGGGGCTGGAGGGGAATGTGGAGTGGACAAGGGAGTCATGGACTGAGTGGTCCCTCCAGAAAGCAGACAAGGGTGGGGAGGGAATAATGTGGTGGTGGGGTTGGATTACAGATGGTGGAAGTGTCGGAGGATGAGGCGTTGGATCCAGAGGTTGGTGGGGTGGTACATGAGGACGAGGGGGATTCTGTTTTGGTTGTTATTGTGGGGAGGGGGTGTGAGGGATGAGTTGCAGGTAATTGCGGGGCGTTCTCGACCCGGGGTTGGGGGGGGGGGGGGGGTGGAGTTGCAGTTCTTGAAAAATGAGGACATCTGAGTTGTCCAGGAGTGGAATGCCTCATCCTGGGAGCAGATGCGGTGGAGGCGAAGGAATTGGGAACAGGGGATGGCATTTTTGCAGGGCGGTGGGTGGGAGGAGGTGTATTCTAGGCAGCTGTGGGAGTCGGTGGGCTTGAAATGGATATCGGTTTCCAGGTGGTTGCCAGAGATGGAAATAGAGAGGTCCAGAAAGGAGAGAGAGGTATCAGAGATGGTCCAGGTGAACTTAAAGGTTGGGGTGGAAGGTGTTGGTTCAGTGGATGAACGGTTTGAGCTCCTCGTGGGAGCACGAGGCGGCGCCGATACAGTCATCCATGTAACAGAGGAAGGGTGGGGTTTAGAGCCAGTGCAGCTATGGAAGAGGGATTGTTCCATGTAACCTACAAAGAGGCAGGCATAGCTTGGGCCCATACGGGGACCCATGGCCACTCCTTTTGTCTGTAGGAAGTGGGAGGAATTGAAAGAGAAGTTGTTGAGGGTGAGGACAGGTTCGGCTCAGCAGATGAGGGTGTCAGTGGAGGACACTGTTCAGGCCTGCGGGACATGAAGACGTTGAGGGCCTTTAGGCCATCTGCATGGGGAATGCAGGTGTATAGGGGCAGGGCATCTATCGTAAAGATATGTTGGGGACCAGGGAATTGGAGGTTCTGGAGGAGGTAGAGGGCGTGGGCGGTGTCACGGCTGTAGGTAGAGAGTTCCTGGGCCAAGGGGGAGAAAATGGAGTTGAGGTACGTGGAGATAAGTTTGATGGGCAGGACCAGGCAATAGGTCGACCAGGGCAGTCAGATTTGTAGATTTTGTGAAGATTTAGAAGCAGGTAGTGCAGGGTTGGGAAACAATGAATTTGGGGGCTGTGGGTGGGCAGTCACCTGAGGTGATGAGGTTGTGGATGGTTTGGGAGATGACGGTTTGGTGGTTGGGGATGGGATCATGATCAAGGGGGTGTAACGAGGAGGTGTCAGAGAGTTGACACCTGGCATCGGTGATGCAGAGGTCAGTGCGCCATACTACAACTGTGCCTCCCTTGTTCACAGGTTTTATGGTGAGGTTGGGATTGGAGCAGAGGGCTGCCCGTTCTGTGGGGGTGAGGTTAGGGTGGTTGACAGGGGTGGAGAGGTTGAGGCAATTGATGTCAGTTGGAGATGAAGAGGTCGAGGGAGGGTAGGAGGCCTTGGGTGGTGTTCAGGAGGAAGGGCTGTGTTGGAGGTGGGAGAAGGGGTCAGTAGGGGGAGGGTTAGGCTCACAGTTAAAGAAGTAAGCATGAAGGCGGAGGCGGCGGAAAAACTGTTCATTGTTCAAGTACGAGCTGTATACAGAGCAACTGTTTCACTTGGAACTCAGCTACAGCTGAAAGGAGCCCAAGAGAACAGTAGAAACATTTTTGGGGTTGTCCTCAAAGCATCCCCAAAGACGTCAAACACACCTAACAACTCATGAGAGAGCCTGGCTTGTGGCTAATCAAAATAGAGAAAGCTCATTCAGAACGGCATCATACACAGAATTCATCAGGAAAATGCAGAGGTAAATGCGAGGTTTCAGAGGGACCAGATAAACTTCCAAACTATCTACCTGATCCTTCAAGCATCAACTGTCGCAAATGTAGCAAAGTCTGCAGATCACACTTTGATTTCTGGAACAGCTGATAAATCCATACAGATAGGGTAGAAAGGAGTCATTCTCAATCCCAGGTGTACGCCACACCTCTTAGGGCAGGGGAATCTTACCTTTATTTAGTTTCAGTCTCTAACAGTTGGGCACAAATTTAGAAATTCACAATGAAAGAAAGCACTGGCACACAATATTTTGTCACAATGAGCCGGAGTGGTCTCATTCAACAAACATGCAATTTAACAACTCCATACTTGCAGATTTTCTTTAGCTCCTTCATCTTTTCTGGGTTTAGTACTTGTTGTCCAGATGTGGTGAGATCCTCAACCAGCTGAGAGAGTTTCTCATGCTGCTGAACTTCCATTGCTGCAAAAAAAAACCAACATATACGTAACACAAACATTCTCAATTCATTTATTGCCAAAACTGCCTTCAAAAATTAAATGCAAACCGGATTTCAGTAATACGCATTGCAAACATTATATTGTCCAATGCCAACAACTTTAATCATGTTTTCCATAATAAAAAGTAGAGCAATAATCATGTATCATAAATCACATGTACAGCTTGCACACTTGATGTGTGAAAATCAAGCCATCTCTAATGGATTGGGAGGGGAAAACATCAGAGAATGACTAAGGCCATACTCCACAGTCCTTCATTAAGGTACTGAAGCATGATCTGAAATCATAACAAGACCTATAGGCCATCAAACTGCCAATGTAGAGCCAATGTTTGAATTCTTTACACCATTGGCTACACCTAAATCAGGAGCATGAAAAATTCATCGATTGCCTAGATAGGCAAAGTTGCCAAAGCACTCAAGAAGCACAGGACAGATAGTCACTAATTCATTTAATAAAGAGTTCAAGAGAAAATCTCAAGAATTGCTAAATTGTGGAACTTGTTAGCTCATGCGAGTATTTGAAGAATTGCATGGATGGAATCAGTGAAAACAGATTAAGTAGATAAGTGAGAAAGAAATACAAGGCTGGTGAGTGGAATCTCCCTATCTCTAACATTTGACCTTATATGCCAATGCATTTCAAGTGATCAACCAAATACCTTTTAAATGTTGCAAATGGTTCCTACCTATTGTGAAATACCTCACTCCTTCCGCAAAACATACTACTTTAAGATGATCTTCAAAAACCTACCTCTTTGAATAAGCTGTATTCTCTTATCCTACTTTCTCAGCTCCTTCGGCTTGTTGTCAGTTCTCCGACTGATGTGAGGTCCCTGAGAATCACTTGAGTTGTTCATGCGATACAGCCCCACATGCCCTCCCATTCTACATTTACAGCGTGCAGGCGATTCGTTTAAGATGACAATAGTGCAGGGGATGGGCTTAGATTAGTTAACAGGTCGGTGCAACTTCGGGGGCTGAAGGGCCTGTTCTGCGCTGTATTATTCTATGCTCTATGCTCTAAGTGCACGGGCCTTTTAAAAAGTTTACCCTCAGTAATTTAAAAGGGATGACTTGTGGGGGGTAACTGTCAGGATGCTACGCGTCCGGATAACTGGGAACACGGCTCAAGATTTTCTGTCGTGCCACAGTAACACCGTCTGGGATTTAAGGAAGGATATAAAAGGTGAGCGCTCTGTTTCTATACAGGGTCCAATATTAAGTTGTGACTTTTGAAGAACACAGCAGATCAACCATGCCGCGACAGAAACAAGTTAGTACTTCGATTCGGGGAACACAGACTCAGGCTCGAGCACTACCGGTCTGGTGACTTTAACCGGCAGCAAGGTTAACCAATCACAGCCGAGGATATCGCGCAGGTTGCCAATCGAAACGGAGCAGCGGGTGGGACTTCCTTCCCAGTTTGTCGGACTCTCGAGAAGTTTCCAGCGACCTCCCACCGTTTCACATTCCGTAAGTTCTCTGACCCACTTGGCGATACTAACGATACCCCACCCCGGGACAGATTTAGTCTCAATTGCAGCCTTTGCAGCACAGTAAGTCAGGTTGCTTTAGAAATGGTAGGAACTGTAGATGCTGGAGAATCTGACTTAACACGGTGTAGAGCTGAACGAACACGGCAGGCCAAGCAACATCAGAGGAGCAGGAAGGCTGATGTTTCAGGCCTAGACCCTCCCAAAACGCCAGCCTTCCTGCTCCTCTGATGCTGCTTGACCTGCTGTGTTCGTCCAGCTCTACACCTTGTTAAGTCAGGTTGCTGCCGCGAGTGAAGCTTTGACAAGCCACCATTTTAAGTATGGGAGGAGGCGGACCTGTTAGTGCCTGCTTGTGGACTCACCACTCCTTTTATGAACTCACTCTCCTGTTGACTCTTTCACAGTCTGTAACTTGTGAGGTACTTATGAAAGTTTAGCTTCAAAATCATAAGTTTCTCATCCCACTGGCACCTCTACCCCAACATGATATTCGATTAAAACCCAATGTAGAAGCAAATTACTGCAGACCCTGGAATCTATTCTGAAAACTTGAAAAAAACTGTGACTTCCAGCATTTCTTGTTTTTCAATTAAAACACTTTATTTACGAAACAGACGTCACATTTCAAGAGTTAATCTATCGAGTCCAGTTACTCTCCTTCGGAACATTGTGCACAGATGCTGCCAGACCTGAGGTTACGGAGCAATTTCGGCTTTTGTTTCAGATTTCCAGTATCCACATTATTTTATTATACATTTCAACCGATAGCCGGTTCGGTTCTGTTGAAAGGATATCGAGGGAAAATGTTAACGTTTATTTTTCTCCCACTCCAGGGATTCTCCGAGACCTGCTGAATGTTTTACCTTCAATTCAGCGTTTGACAACAGGTCCGAAAAACAGGACGTTTAGTGCAGGGATAATTTCTTCTCCGTGGGGAGGGGAGAACTGAATTGTGAGGAACTTTGAAAACAATTAACATGTCAATATGCAACTTTAAAACGACACATGCAATTTTAAGACGGCATAATGTACTTCATCAGACGAGGGAATGTATGAAAGCAGGGAATGGAGGGCCAACGTTTTATGGTTGGACCATCATCTTCATCATAATTCTGACAACAGTTCTTCCTTAAGATATTGGCCTATGTTTTATAATGGTGCTGAAATTAATGACATAAGATCATATATTAGAGGAGTAGATATTTGCCCCCATTTCCAGGTGATACGGTGACTCAGTGGTTAGCACTACTGCCTCACAGCGCCAGCTGGCTGGGTTTAATTCCAGCTTTACAGGCCATTGTTTGAAATATGATGATAAAACAAAGAACTGTTGATGCTGGAAATCGGAAACAAAAGCATAAATTGCCACACAAAGCCAGGTCTAGCCAGTTCTCCCCGTGTAACATTGGTTTTCACTCGTGCTCCAGTTTTATCCCATAGTCCAAAGATGTGCTGGTGAGGTGAACTGGGCATGAGAAATTGTCCATGGTGTCCAGGGCTGTGCTGGCTAGGTGGATTAGCTATGGTAAATATAGGGTTACAGGGATAAGGTAGGCTGCTAGACTGGGATGGGATGCTGTTGGAAGGGTCAGTGCAGACTCAGTGGGCTGAATGATTTTGTTCAGCACTGTAGAGATTCTCTGATTCTGGTTGTTCCCTATTTCATTAAAATGATGGCTGTGCTGATATAAAACAAAAATCTGTCAATGCCGAAGATCTGAAAGAAAGAAACCGAAATTGTTCACCCTCTGTCTTCAGTGTAGAAACTACCTGTTCTAGCTACTATCAATTCTGAAGAATTGTCACCACACTCAAAACGTTGACTGTGCTTTCCTTGCATAAATGCTGCCAGACCTGCTGAGTTTCTCCAGCACTTTGTTTTTATGATGGTTGATCTGATTGTAGCTTTAATTCCACTTTGCCTGCCACCATAACAATTTGCTGTGTTGATCAATAATCTCTGTAAAAGCTTTTAATACCCCGAATGTTAAATGACCTAGCTTATAACCTCCCTAGGGTCAACATTCCTTTTTATCTCTGTCTTTTAAATGGGAAATCGCACAATTCAAAAATGTGCTACAACAATGCCACCTAGAAACTGGAGGAACAGCACCTGATATTCTGCCTTGAAACCCTACAATCCAATGGTCTCAATATGGACTTTACAAGCTTCACAATCTCCCCATCCAGCCTCATCCCAAGACCAGGCACCCTCTCACCCCCACCTCCTTGACCTGTCCATCATCTTTCCCACCTATCCGCTCCTTCCACCTCACTGACCAAACCCCACCCCCACTTCCTACCTACACTCACCTTTACTGGCTTCATCCTGGCCTCCTTGACTTGTGTATCTTATCTCCACCTATCTACTCCACGATCCACCTTCTATCTCCATGCCCCCCTTCTCTATTTATTTCATGGCCCCCTTCCTCTTCCCCCATTTCTGAAGAAGGGTCGAGACCTGAAATGCAGCTTTCCTGCTCCTCTAATGCTGCCTGGCCTGCTCTGTTCCTCCAGCTGTACACCTTGTTATCTCAGTCTCCAGCATAGGCAGTTCTTACTATCTTTAAACTCCCTTATTCTGGATTGTCTTAAGGAAAAAAATTCACTTGGCATGGGTCACCAGTCCCAAAATGTTAACTCTGACTTCTCTTCACAGATGCTGCCAGACCTGCTGGGGAAGCACAGCAAATTCTGTTTTTGTTTCTGATGTATAGCATCTGCAGTTCTTTCAGTTTTTTATTCCCATCAAAATTTTGTTTGTTTCCTCATGCTTGTAAACGACAATACTTCATAAACAAAGTGAATTTAGTCAAACTGCTTCAAATTCAAGTAGATTCTTCAAGTAAGGAGGCCAAATTTGCTAACCGTGTGTGGACTCAGCAGCATTGTAAATTGTAGCCAGAATTCCCTGTTTTTGGTCTCCATCATACGTGCAATAAAGACCAATATTCCACGTGCCTTCCTTATCATTTGTTGCAGGTGAATGGAAAGTTCTTGTGATTCACGTACAATGTCACACAGATACTTCTGTAATACAGCATTCTGCAGTGTCATTTTATTTGAATGACGCGTTTCTAGTCTTTCAGTTAAAGGACTATAATGGCAGAGTAGACTCAGTGCGCTGAATGGCCTATATATTATGGTCGAACTTGGTATTATCTGCAAATTTAGTTATAATCATACCTGTACCTTCATCAAAATCAATCATTTGGATCCTAAATAATTGATAGTCTTCTAATTTCTATGGCACTCTATTAGTTAGTTTTCTCGCCTAAAACAACTCCAATTTAATCTGACTTTCTGAATCCTGTTAGTCAATCCTCTGTCCTTTTTAATATATCACCCCAACACCTTGACCTCCTACAGAAATAAAAGGTGAATTAGGCTAGCAGACCATAATCAACTAGATTATACACAATATAGCTACTTCTGTAATAATTATCTAGAAATCTATTGATCTTTGTCTTGAGGTTCAGTCATTGAGTATAGTCAACAACCTTTTAGGGATAGGGAGTTTTGAAGATTCACCATCTAATTGAATAAGAAATAGCCTATCTGTTCTGTGATTGCCTGGTTCCAAACACCCTACCCAACTACCCCAAACCAGGGTGAATAATTCTGTTTATTGCTGTATTTTGTTAATCATGTCTCATTCTTCTGAATTTGGGAGAACACTCAGTCAACGTAATCTCCCTATTGGAAATTCCCACCTTCGTGACAGAGTGGTATTATTGCTGGGCAATTAATCTGGAGACACAGATCTTGTTCTGGGGTCCCAGGTTTGAATTCAACCGTGACAAATAATGGAATTTGAATTCAGGAAAACCTGCAAATAACAGTCTAATGATGCCCATGAATCCATTATCAATCAGGAAATACCCATCTGGTTAAGGAAAGAAACTGCCATCCTGAGGGCTTCAGAGCCTGTTCTGCGCTGTATTGTTCTATATATATATTACCTGGTCTGGCCCATGTTTGCCTTCAGAATCCCAGCATATGGTTGACTTTGTAAAAGTTTATTCACTGGGATGTGGATGTCGCTGGCTGGCTAGCATTTATTTGTCTTTCCACAGTTGCCAATGAGAAGGTAGTGGTGAGCTGTTCTCTTGAACTGCTGCAGTCCACCTGTTGTGGGCTGACCCACATGCCGTTAGGGAGGGAATTCCAAGATTTTGACCCAGTGACAGTGAAGAAACGATGACATATTTTCAACTCAGGATGGTGAGTGGCTAGGAGGGGGACCTTTCAAGGCAGTCGTGTTCCCATATCATCAGCTGCCCCGTCCTCCTAGATGGAAGTGATTGAGAATGTGGAAGGTGCTGTCTGAGGATCTTTGGTGAATTTCTGCATGGCATCTTGTGCTACTACTGAATGTTGGTGGTGGAGGGAGTTAGCAGTGAGAGGAAACTGCACCATTGGAATTGACAGCACTAAGAGAATGCTACGCTGTAAGTGGGCCAAAATGATGGGTGTGCTACACTGTAGGAAGGTTACTAATGAGGGTATGTTACACTCAGTGTCAGTACCGAGGGAGTGCTGCACTGTTGGAAGGCCAATATTAAGGAAGGGCTGCACTGTTACAGGGACAATATTCCAGGTATGCTACACTGTCAGAGGGTCACTACCAAGGGAATGCTGCACTGTCATAGAGGCAGTACTGAAGGAGCACTGTGCTGCTTGGGAGGCCAGTATTAAGAGTACTACATTGTCAGAAGGTCAAGATTAAGCATATGCCTCACTGTTAGACTGTCAATGATGAGAGAGCGTTACACTGTCAGAGGGTCAGCAGTGAGGGAAAGCTGCACTGTCAGTGTCATTATTGAGGGAATGGCACACTTTCAGAGGGCCAATGTTAAGGGAGGGCTGCACTGGCAGAGGGTCAATGTTATGGCTTTTCTACATTGTCAGGGTCATTACTGAGGGAGTGCTGGACTGTCATAGGGCAATATAAAGGGAGTGCTGAACTGTCGTAGAATCAGTACTGAGGAATGCTGCACTGTTGATTGTCAATGTCAAGGGTGTGCTACACTTAGACGGTCAATAATGATGGATTGCTGCATTGTCAGACGGCCAAGTGAAGGAAAGCTGCATTGTCAGAATGTCTTCGCTGAGGGAGTGCTGCACAGAAGGCTAATATTAAGGGAGTTGTGCACAGTCAAAGGTCAATATTAAGGGTGTGCTATACCATTAGAGGATCGGTTATGAGGGAGTGCTGTACTCTGGGGGTTCAGTACTGAGAACAATGCCAGCTCAGAGGGTCAGTATTAAGGGAGAGCTTCATTGTCATGGTGTCAATATTAGGGGAATGCTCCAGCATCAGAGAGTCAACAGTAAAGGGGCTGTCTCAAATGCCAGTCAGCGGGTCAGTACTGAAGGAGTGTTGCACTTTAAGCCAGTTAGTACTGAGGTAGTGCTGTATTGTCAGAGTCATAACGGAGTTCTGCACTGTCGAAGGCTCAGTACTGAGGGAACACCACTGTCAGAGGGTCATAAATGAGGAATGCGCCATTGTTGAAGGGTAAGTGCTGATGGAGTGCTGCAATGTCAGAGAGTTTGCACTGAGGATGTCTTTCACTGTTGAAAGGTCAATATTAAGGGAGTCTGGCACTACATGGCTCTCTGAGTGTCACCACTTAGGGAGTTCCGTACTGTCAGAGGTTCAATATTAAGGAAGTAGTGCAGTGTTGGAAAACTGATATTAAGGGAGTGCTGCACTGTCTGAGAGTCACTATTAAGGGAGAATTCACTGTCACTGGGTCAGTATTAAGGGAGGCTGGCTCCCTCAGTGTCAGTATTGTGGGAGTACCACATTGTCAGAGGGTCAGTGTTGACGGAATGTTGCACTGTCAAGGGGTCAGTACTGGTGTTTGCTGCATTTTCCAAGAATCCACATTTAGGGAGTGCTGCACTATCAAATAGCCAATATGAAGGGAGTGTCGCACTATCAGAGTCCATACCAAGGGAGTGCTGAACTTTCAAACAGTCAGCACGGAGGGAGTACTGCACTGCCAGATGGTCAATAACAAGGGTGTGCTATACTGTGGGTCAATATAATGTGACTGCTGCACTGTCAGAGCGCCAATATTGAGAGAAATTTGTGCTCTAGACCACCCCAGTAGTCAGCGGGAAATTGAGAAACAAATTTGCAAGGAGATCTCAGTTACTTATAAGAATAATAGCGTGCTTATGGTAGGGGATTTTAATTTACCAGACAAAGACTGGGATTGCCATAGTGTTAAGGGCATGGATGGATGTGAATTTGTTAAGCGTGTACAAGAAAATGTTCTAATGCAGTATGTGGGTGTACCAACTGGAGAAGGTGCAAACCTTGACCTACTTTTGGGAAATAAGGCAAGACAGGTGACTGAGGTGTCAGTGGGAGAGCACTTTGGGACCAGTTATCCTTAATATTGAGCGATACACTGTCAGATGGTTAGTCATGAGGAAAGACTGTGCTGATAAAGGGTCAGCACTGAGGGAGTACTGCATTGTTGGAGGGTCAGTAGTGAGAAAGCGCCATTCTGTCATCCTGTTAATATTAAGTGACTGCTACATTTTCAGTTCTCTAATTTGAGACACAACCATTTACTGCAACTTGCTATTTCCTGTTCTTAGCTGATCTCAATAATTGAGACCACTGTCAATTGTTGTAAAATCTCATCTGGTTCACTAACGTCCTATAGGGAAGGAAATCTGCCCATCTTACCTGGTCTAGCCAATGTGACGCAACCTACCGCAATGTGGTTGACTCCAAGATGCCCTGCAAAATGATCTAACAGGCCATTTAGTTCAACCACAGTTAGGAATGACAGAAAATGCTGACTTTACCAGCGATGCAAACATCCTATGAAAGAATATCCAAGTATTACTGACCTTCCAATTCCATGAGCTTCAAATTTGTTCAGTCAAACTTTTTATATTGTACTTGATTAATCATCAACATCAGCATCCTTCCAGCCATGAAAAGTGATGGCACACAGCAAAACCTTATCTCGGATAGGGAGTCCTCCTACATGCATCCTTTTTAATGGCTGAAGAGGTGGTGCACGTGAGCCAACAGGGTGTTTGAACATTTTCCTGTGTTGTCATCAGCTAATGACTTCCAGAAGCAATAATCTATGTTTAGGGTCTTGATGCCAAGCTTGCAAACATCCTTGAAGTGGAATTACGGGTGTTCCAATGATGCAATAGTCTGTGTGCAGAGGGGTTTACCAGAATGGTTGGAGGGATGATGGATTTTAGTTACAAGATTAGGTTGGAGAAACTCAGGTGGTTTCCCTTAGACACAGAGTTTGAGGAGCGAATTGACAGATGCATATATGATAATAGTAAGTTGAGGCAATGTCGTCACGGGAAAAACTGTCTCCATTTACTGATTGTCTCCTAGCCCCTGTACGTAGTTTTTGAGAGAGAATATGGGGGATGGTGGAGAACCCTAAGCAATGTGGTTGACCCTTAACTGCCCTTTGGGAAATTAGGGATGGACCATAAATGCTCACCTAGCCCTCATCCCATGAATGAATAAACAAAAGAAAAATCAATAATAGACAACCAGAGATAATAGGAACTGCAGATGCTGGAAAATCTGACACAACGAGGTGTGGAGCTGGATGAACACAGCAGGCCAGCAGCATCTTAGGAGCAGGAAAGCTGACGTTTCGGACCTGGGCCTAAACCCTTCATCAGAAATGGGGGAGGGGAAGAGGGTTCGTCAGCTTTCCTGCTCCTAAGATGCTGCTTGGCCTGCTGTGTTCAATAGACAACCAGTCTTTCTTTTTAAATTCACATTACATGTTGCAGTAATGGCTGTAAACCAGTGTTGTTTATATTCTGATATAAGTGTTGGTGGAAGTTACGTATGTGTTCAGTATTTCATTCACAAGTAACCTATCCTACTGACAGCATTAGATTTTTCACTCACCTAACCATAAATTCCATTAGTTGCCTCGACTGATGAGATTAACTTGCTGTGAGCAACATTCTCCTTCAATAACTCTCACCCATCCACCTCCTCTAACCTTACACACCAGGGACAAACCAAGGTAAGCTTCTCTTTTTTTTAAACTTTCTGTTTAGGGGATTAGCAGGGATGGCAGTGCAGGCAGAGGAATGTTCCTCCTGCATGATGTATGAGGTGAGGGACGCCATTAGTGTCCCATCCAAATACGTCTGCAGAAAGTGCACCCAACTCTTGCTCCTCCAAGACCGCATTAGGGAACTGGAGCGGAAGCTGGATGAACTTCGGATCATTCGGGAGGCAGAGTCAGTGATGGACAAGAGTTACAGGGAAGTAGTTACTCCTGAGCATGAAGAAAGCTGGGTAACTGTTAGAAGGGGGAGAAAAGCAGTCAGTGCAGGGATCCCCTGTGGTCGTTCCCCTGAAAAACAAGTATACCGTTTTGGATACTGTTGGGGGGACTTACCAGGGGCATGCAGTAGGGTGCAAGTCTCTCGCGCAGAGTCTGTCCCTCTTGCACAGAAGGGAAGGGGGGATAGGAAGAGAGTGATAGTCATTGGGGACTCAATAGTTAGAGGGACTGATAGAAGGTTTGCCAGGAACAAAAGGGATTCACAGTTGGTGTGTTGCCTCCCAGGTGCCAGGGTCCGTGATGTCTCGGATCGTGTCTTTGGGGCCCTGAAGGGAGAGGGTGACCAGCCCCAAGTCATGGTCCACACAGGCACCAACGACATAGGTGCAAAGAGGGATAGGGATGTCAGGCAGGATTTCAGGGAGCTAGGGTGGAAGCTGAGAGCTAAAACAAACAGAGTGGTTATCTCTGATAATGGGAACTGCAGATGCTGGAGATTCCAAGATAATAAAATGTGAGGCTGGATGAACACAGCTTGGCCTGCTGTGTTCATCCAGCCTCACATTTTATTATATTAGAGTGGTTATCTCTGGTTGGTTACCTGTGCCACGTGATAGTGAGGCAAAGAACAGAGAGAGATTTCAGCTGAACACTTGGCTGCAGGGAATGGTGCAGGAGGGACGGCTTCAGGTACGTGGACAATTGGGGCTCATTCTGGGGAAGGTGGGACCTCGACAAACAGGATGGTCCCCACTTGAACCAGAGGGGCACTCATATCCTGGGTGGGAAATTTGCTAGTGCTAATCGGGTGGATTTAAATTAGCTCAGAAGGGGGATGGGAAACTGAGGTGTAGTCCTAGTACACAGGAGGATGAGCGTAGGCAGGACATGGATAGGACCTCACTGTCACAGGAGTGTGCTGGCAGACAGCAAGCTGGATTGAAGTGTGTCTAATGCCAGGAGTATCCGGAATAAGGTAGGTGAGCTTGCAGCTTGGATAGGTACCTGGGACTTTGACGTTGTGGCCATTTCGGAGACATGGATAGAGCAGGGTCAGGAATGGATGTTGCAGGTTCCAGGGTTTAGATCTTTCATTAAGGTCAGGGAAGGTGGTAAAAGAGGGGGAGGTGTGGCTTTGTTATTCAAGGACAGTATAACTTTTGATCAGGACTCGTCTACTGACGTTGCCGAGGAAGGTTTATCGACTGAGTCAGTATGGGTGGAAGTTAGGAACAGCAAGGGAGCAGTCACCTCACTGGGGGTTTTCTACAGACGCCCAAATAGCAGTAGGGAGATCGAAGAACTCATAGGCCGGCTGATTGTTGAAAAGTGCAAACGTCGCAGGGTTGTTGTTATGGGTGACTTCAACTTTCCCAATAGAGATTGGAACCTCCTTAGTGCAGATGGTTTGGGTGGAGCCGCTTTTGTCAGGTGTGTTCAGGAGGGTTTCCTTACTCAGTATGTGGACAGGCCGACGAGGGGGGAGGCCATTTTGGATTTGATGCTCGGCAATGAGCCAGGACAGGTGTCCGATGTCGTGGTGGGAGAACACTTTGGTGACAGTGACCACAACAGCCTTACATTTACCATAGATATGAAAAGGGAAAGGAGCAGTTACCAGGAGAAGATATTTAACTGGGAAAAAGAAACTATGATGCTATCAGGCAGGAGTTGGGAAGTACAGATTGGGAGCAATTGTTCCACAGAAGGGGCACAACAGACATGTGGAGACTGTTTAAGGAGCAGTTGTTGCAAGTGATGCATAAATTTGTTCCTCTGAGACAGGTAAGAAGGGGTAAGATTAAAGGAGCCTTGGATGACGGGAACAGAGGTGCTTCTCGTCAAAAAGAAAAAGGCAGCTTATGTAAGGTGGAGGAAGCAAGGGTCTAGCACAGCTTTAGAGGATTACAGGCTTGCTTGGAAGGAGCTCAAAAGTGGACTGAGGGGGGCCAGGAGGGGGCTTGAAAAAGGCTTGGCAGGAAGGATTAGGGAGAACCTGAAGGCATTTTACTCATACGTGAGGAATAAGAGAATGATCAGGGAGAAGGTAGGGCCGATCAGGGATAGCGTAGGGAACTTGTGCGTGGAGTTTAAGCAGATAGAGGAAGCCCTAAATGAGTTTTTTGCTTTGGTTTTCACTAAGGAAAGGGACCTTGTTGTGAATGAGAACTTTGAGGAGCAGGAAAACAGGTTTGAACAGATTGAGATTGAGGAAGTTGATGTGCTGGAAATTTTAGCGAACATTAAGATTGATAAGTCCCCAGGGCCAGACCAGATTTATCCTAGGTTGCTCCAGGAAGCAAGAAAGGAGGTTGCTAAGCCGCTGCCGAAGATCTTTGCTTCCTCACTCTCCATGGGAGTCGTACCAGAAGATTGGAGGGAGGCAAATGTTGTTCCTCTTTTCAAGAAAGGGAATAGGGAAATCCCTAGAAATTACAGACCAGTCAGTTCTACATTTATGGTCGGCAAGGTTTTGGAAAGAATTGAGGGATAGGATTTATGACTATTTGGAACAGCATAGCGTGATTAAAGGGAGTCAGCATGGCTTTGTGAGGGGCAGGTCATGCCTCACAAATCTTATTGAGTTCTTTGAGGAGGTCACAAGACAGGTTGACAAGGGTCAAGCAGTGGATGTGGATGGACTTCAGCAAGGCATTTGATAAGGTTCCCCGCAGCAGGCTCATTCATAAAGTCAGGACGTATGGGATACAGTGTGATATGGCTGTCTGGATTCAGAATAGTAAAATGTGAGGCTGGATGAACACAGCAGGCCAAGCAGCATCTGTGCTCCTGAGATGCTGCTTGGCCTGCTGTGTTCATCCAGCCTCACATTTTATTATCTTGGAATCTCCAGCATCTGCAGTTCCCATTATCTCTGGATTCAGAATAGGTTGTCTGACAGGAGGCAGAGAGTGGTTGTAGATGGTAAGTATTCTGCCTGGAGGTCAGTGCTGAGTGGTGTCCCGCAGGGCTCTGTTCTTGGGCCTCTGCTCTTTGTAGTTTTTATAAATGACTTGGATGAGGAGGTTGAGGGGTGGGTTAGTATGTTTGCTGATGACACAAAGGTTGGATGTGTTGTTGATAGTATCGAGGGCTATTGCAGGCTTCAGCGAGACATTGACAGAATGCAGAGCTGGGCTGAGAAATGGCAGATGGAGTTCAACCTGGATAAATGCAAGGTGATGTATTTTGGAAGGTCAAACTTAAATGCTGAATATAGGATTAAAGGCAGGATTCTCGGCAGTGTGGAGGAACAACGGGATCTTGGTGTTCAAGTGCATAGCTCCCTCAAAGTTGCCACCAAGCAGATAAGGTTGTTAAGAAAGCATATGGTGTTTTGGCTTTCATGAACAGGGGGATTGAGTTTAAGAGCCGCGAGATTATGCTGCAGCTCTACATAACCCTGGTGAGACCAGCACACTCCTGTGTCCAGTTCTGGTCGCCCTATTATAGGAAAGATGTGGAGGCTTTGGCGAGGGTGCAAAGGAGGTTTACCAGGATGCTGCCTGGACTGGAGGGCTTGTCTTACGATGAGAGGTTGACTGAGCTCAGACTTTTCTCTCTGGAGAGAAGGAGGAAGAGAGGTGACCTGATCGAGGTGTACAAGGTAATGAGAGGCATGGATAGAGTCGATAGCCAGAGACTTTTCCCCAGGGCAGGATTGACTGCCACGAGGGGTCATAGTTTTAAGGTGTTAGGAGGAAGGTATAGAGGAGACGTCAGAGGGAGGTTCTTCACCCAGAGTTGTGAGCGCATGGAATAGTTTGCCAGTCGTAGTCGTGGAAGCAGAGTCATTAGTGACATTTAAGCAACTGCTGGACATGCACATGGACAGCAGTGAATTGAGGGGAATGTAGGTTAGGTTATTTTATTTTTGAATTGGGATTATTCCACGGCACAACATTGTGGGTTGAAGGGCCTGTGCTGTGCTGTACTTTTCTATGTTCTAATGGAGGCCAAAAAACTCAAATGATGGAAGTGATGGATAGCACGATCTGTATAGATGATCAAAGTGAGTTAAATGCTCTTCACTGTATCTGCATCATTATTTATTTCCAGAATCTACGAAAGAACAGAAAAATGCATAATTTCAACTTTCAACGATATGCAATGTGCTACGTAAACCAGTAGTCTGAGAACTTCTTAAGAGTTAAATGGTTAGATATGAGACATTCTGAAATGTGCATGTTTGGGAATTAGATGCACATGAGTTCAGAATTGATTAGGATGGCTTCCATGATTGAGTAGCTTGCTAAGTTTTGGTTTATTCATTGCCATTTAGGAAGAGAGAGACAGATATTGAAAGGCTTCCATTTTCTCATCTCAGTACTGTTTCCAGTGTATTCGGGGGGGAAAAACTGGAAATGCTGGAGAAACTCAGCAACTTTGGAGATGGACTTTAATCGAGCTTTAAACTTTTAACTCTTTCTTTTCTTCACAGATGCTGCCTATCTTCTACTTCGGGCAGCAAGGTGGCTCAATGGATTACCTGGTAAAGGAGATTCTATGATCCCAGAATATAACTCTCCCAGGAGGAGTCTAAGCTGAGAATTTTCATCATCAGAAGATCGAGATCATTGGATTGTAGTTGTGATGATTAGAACTTGGAGGATTGTCAGTTGAGTTGCGCTGCAATTGGTGCATCTCGATGCCTGCTTTGGCAGTGACCAGTCAACCAAAGCTATGGCCTCTGCTAGTGCCCACAACCCGGGCCAAGGGGTCCAAAGTACAATCAGGGTGACTGTGAAGGTGGTGGAGGACAGATTGCGTGCCTGCTTTTTCTGTCAAGAGAATCCGCCTGGATTACTGCAGGTTCAAAGAAAACACATTTCCCATCTGCAGGATTTCCCCACTAGGAGCTACTTAAATGCACCGTTCAGAAGCGTGAAGCATGTGTGAAGCCTCTCCAAGGTATTTGAGAAGAAAGGAGGTGAAGAACCTCACAATGGCACCATTGTTTGCTCTCCCTGCCAAGGGGAGTCAGGTTGTTACAATCTCTATATACAACCCCCATGTTCTGGCAGCAGTTGCCCTGACAACTTGGGAAAATACATACATCTAGGAGGCATCTCTGACATGGTGGAAGTCTAAGAGTTGCAATCTGTGAGGGGTATGTGTACAAGGCCTGCCCAAGAGGGGAAGTGATTGGGGGTGGTATTGGGGGCTGGTGCTACATACACAAAATGGCTGGAAGTGGCAATGAGTACTCTGGACCCACAAAAGGACAGTAAGGTGCCACCTTCCAGCAAGGAAACTGAAACAAGGGACATCTAGGAGGGATAGGACAGAGAAGCGGAAAAGGTAGCCAGCATGGATCCTGGAATCAATGGAGGAGAAGGAAACAAACGGGAAGCAGAGTGGATACAGGTGAGAAACAACTGGAAAAAGAAGACCCATTTCTCTGCCTTTCCAGTTTCACAGCAAAACAGAAAGAGGCAGCTGCATGTTCGACACCAGCAGCAGTTCTGATCACAAATGTGTGGAGAGATAGCCACCACCAGAAAGAGAGACCTAGCACCATGGTAGAGGAAGAGAGAGCACTCCCCCAGTCTCAAAACACCATACATCACGAGGGGCTTGGTGAAGCCCAATCTCCAGCCAATGGGAACAAAGGGTTATCTCAGTTCTTGGCAACTATAAGCCACTATGCTCTGAATCAGGAGTAATGCCAAGCAGACCCTCTATCGAACTCCAGTTCAGACTTTCCTAACCTCATTCTTGCCCTGACAACACTGGATCAGGGCAATCTTCCCTGGGAGGAACAGGATGGCTACCTCAGTGCCAAGAACGTCCACGCCACAGTGATGCAGGGATTGCCAGTGACAAATCCATGGCTGAATGGACATTGGGTCCAAGGGTGATTCTGTAAACTCTCAACTGGTAATTTTAAAATCCATTTTTTGACATGTAGCATTAAATCTACTGTGTGATGTGTTTCCACATTGGCTTGCCTAGCCAACGCCAAAGCAGATCTCCTGTTACTGCAGCATACCATACTTCATTGCTTCCTCAGGGAGGTCTAAGATGAACTGTGTCCACAGGAACACCATGTACAAAATTTTGGTAGGGAGGAATATACCCAACGCCGCCCCCATTCACGTGTCACCTTTGTGCTTGGCTGCATCAAGATATATGTAGACTGTCAGAAACACTGACTGACACAAACACTAAGTGTCACTTTGTATTGAAGTTCTACCTGTCCCTATTAGTTGGACCATTCCAAATCACCCCTCCTTTTGTGGAGAAATTCACAAAGAGAAGCATCTTTGACCAGAAGTTCATCAGGAATATGTCAGCATGTAGTGTCCTCTCAGCCCTGTAGGAAAAGGAAAGAGTGGATCCTGTCAGGTTGTTTCCTGAGCAGACTATCAAAGCGGCTGCAGAGAGTTAGGGACTGTCACATACCTTCTGCTGAAATGTTGCAAAGGAAGTTCAGTGAAAGATACAATGTTTTTTGTCAAGGTTTGTCCCTAGTAGTTTCATACTCTGTTCAACTGCCTATTCCCCAGGATGTACACTAAGATAAATATCGACTGTGCCTGAAGGCCATCAACTTGGTGAAAGATGCTCTTTGGTCTGCCCAAAACTTGGTCTTCCAGAGCAAGGAGTTGACCTCAACCACGTGTTGCAGACTGGCACATTGCAAAAGTTCAAGACTATGTGTTGAGGCCTGCAGTGCAGTGTGGGGTAGCTGCCACCAAGGTGCAGTAGGGAAAGACAGTTCAGTGATACTTCAAATACATGTAAACTTAATCTGTATTTCTGTATAAAACCAAACTGCTGCAGTGACTGTGTGTGTATAAAGATGTTTTTGTGGAATAATGTGTATATTTTTGATATTAGTAAAAATAGTTAGCATTGCTGCCTCCTAGTGCCAGATTCAGAAGGGTAAGGTCATGTGCAAAAACTTGGGAGAAGCATATCGCCAAGGTGGGCTTTTGGGAGCACCATCTCTTCTCCGTTTTGAGTAAAACCTGGTCATCAGGTGGGTGGCACAAGTTGGGCCTATTCCTAGAATGTACAACCATTGCAGTCACCTGAGCCAGCTTCGATTCCAGCCTTGGGTGACCAGGGGTGGAGTTTGCACATTTTCCTAGCGTCTGCGTGGGATTCATTTCGGTGTTCCAGTTTCCTCCCACAGTCCACAGATATGCAGGTTAGGTGGATTAGCCTTTTGTGTGGTCCTATAGTCTTGAACCTTGGCCACTGGACAAATTGCGTAGCTCTTTCAGGAGCCAGAATGACACGATGAGTCAAATGGCCACCTTCTATACTGTCCAATTCCAAATTCTATATGTACAACAACAACTTAGTGAGCAACTTTGTGACAAAAGCTCCGTTAAAAAAAAACTGTTGAAAATTTTGAGCAGTGGGAATTAGATCTGAAAATAGGTGAAGGGTAGGAAACAATTAAGCTAATTTTCACTTCTGCCTCTTCTCAGGGTTATGGTGTGTGGGCGGGTAAGTGGAGCAGAGTCTCTTAAAAGATCAGCCACGATCTTATCGAATAGCAGGGCAGGCTTGAGGGGCCGGATGGCCTACTTCTGCTCCTGGTTCTTATGTTCATGAGGCATCCAGTAGATGAAAATGACCGGGAAATGGTGGTTGCATTCTGAATAAGAAAGGCTATCTGATGCTATTTTCAACAATAGCAGACTCAGCACAGTATCTGAGATAACAAGGTGTAGAGCTGGATGAACACAGCAGGCCGAGCAGGAAGGCTAACGTTTCCAGCCTAGACTCTTCTTCAGAAATGAAGGGTCTAGGCCTGAAACATCAGCCTTCCTGCTCCTCTGATGCTGCTTGGCCTGCTGTGTTCATCCAGTTCTACACCTTGTTATCTCAGATTCTCCAGCATCTGCAGTTCCTCCTATCTCGGCACAGTATCTTACAGGCAACCAGGAAGAGCCTGGTCAGCAACTTCCCATATGCTATCCAACATCTACACAGCACAAGCTAGTAGTGCAATAAAATACTCTCTACTTGCTTATATGAATGTGACTCCAAACACACAAGAAGCTCAACACCATCCAGAACAAAGCAGCCTTAATGCATAGCTCACACTTGTGCCACTGTGGGTGCGTACAGGATGCTCCACAGCAATTCAAATGTTCCTTTGACAGCTCTTCTGGATCTGCAATCTCAGCTACCAAAATGGACGAGGACTGCTAATGAATATGAACATAGCTTCCCTTCATGTTTTTGTCTTAGTCACATGTCATTCTGATCAGAAATTATATCACCATCCTTCACTGTCACCGTGGGAGATCCTGGAATTCCTTTCCTAACAGTGCTAAGAGTGTACCTGCACCATGTACTGCAACAGTTCATGTAGATGAACAAACGTTGGCCTTATTGATCAAGATGTCCCATGATAGAATTCTAAAACAAGGTAACATGGGCCAAAAGTCATAAGGATGTGATGACCATATACATTTCAATGTTAGGAAGCGCCAGGATGACGACTGTTAGGGAACCAGATAGGCATATTAGGAAAACAACAGAAACATTGCATGGATAACAAAACTAGATATAAAGGGTGACAGAAGGAGAGTAATGTTCTATATTCAGGATGGCATGATACCGTATTAGTAGAATAGGATGAGATACTAATGGAGCGAATGAAAATCTACTGAACCTGTAATTTGATATTACAAATCTGTATGAGGGAAAGGGAGATAGTTAGCCCCAGAAGTGACAAAAGGGAGACAAAAGCACCATTAACACTGAAAATCTGAGAGTGAAGAACAAGGACTAATTCTGTACAATCCAGCCTCCACCCACAATAAAACCAATTTATGTAGCTGCCTTTCCCAGCACCATTTTTGAATCTGTCTCACAGCAGTAAATAACGATGCACTTGTTTTAAAAGGAAATAGCAAGAACTGCAGATGCTAGAGTCAGAGTCAATACAGTGTGTTATGCTGGAAGAACATAGCAGGTTGGGCAGCAGAGGAGCAGGGATGTGTACTGTCTACTGTATCGATTGCTCCTGATGTGGTCTCCTCTAAATCGGTGAGACCAAGCACAGACTCGGTGACAGATTTGTGGAGCAACTACACTCTGTATGCTATAATCAACACCACCTTCTGGTTGCCAACCATTTTGACTTGCTCTCCAACTCTTTTGGTGATATGTCCATCCTGGGCCTCCTTCAGCGTCACAACGACACCACATGCAAACTGGAAGAACAACACCTCATATTCCATCTCAGGAGCTTACAGCCCAAAGGCCTCAGCACAGAATTCACCAGTTTCAAAAGCTCCCCACCTCGTGTCCAACCTTTCCTCTCATTTCCCCTCTATCGCTCCACCCTTCCCACTAACCCCAGGACTTGCATCCATCTATTGCCATCCCATCTACTTCCCCCAGTTTCACATCCTCTCTCTCTCTCTCTCTCTCTCTTTATTTCTAAGCTCCCTTCCCCATCCGCAGTCCTGATGAAGGGTTCAAGCCCGAAACATCGACTTTCCTGCTTCTTTGGTGTGGCCTGATATGCTGTGTTCCTCCAGTTCCACACTGTATTGACTGCTTGTTTTAAAAACTGCCTACCTGGACCCTACAGCGCCTCAACAAAAATTTATGACTTATTTGCACTCTCTCTATTATTGCGCAATTAATTTCTTTCACTTGGCAGCTGTATTGTATTTGTTTCTTATGCATTTTCTTGATCATTATCAATGCAGTCCTCTGGTTAGATTTTTAGCCCTGAAGTATATATAATTAGTTAATAAATACCTGCACGCATACATAGTACAAGCCCAGCTACATTATCAGCAATTTAGAACAACTTTTATTGAATTCTGATTTTTTTTCCCACAATCAATCCCATTAAATAACTGCTCACTCCTTCAATTTATGGGCTTTGGCTGAAATCCATATACACAGTTTTGAAATAATCAATTTTCAGTGATTGTTCTATTATGCCAACATGACAGGAGAGGCATGAATAATTTAATAATTGCTTAAAATATGGAAACCATGTAAAATATAAATTTATCTGAGCCATTGTAAACATGCATTTCTAAATTATAGATTGTATCTTTCTGAGGAATTTCATTGTGACATCTTGGCCACTAGAGTGTGCCATTTCCTAGATTTATTTATGAACAATCTAATTTCTGAATTAACCTGATTAATGGGAGATGAATCTGGGATGCTAACTGATAATTATAACTATATTAAGCTGTTGCTGGTCTAGATGTAGGACAGTTTTGCCAAAGTTGATATTGACATCCACAGTCCACCATACTAATATGGGGACAGTCGGGGTGGGTGTCCCATCCTCATGCATTGATTTAATACTGAGTATTTAATCAAGCAACTTGTTTTGATTAGCGATTCCTATTCTATGCAACAGTTTCATACAACTGAGTGATTTACCAGAGTACTGTAAGGAGTGAAATAGAGCAATACAATTGAATGTAATTGACAGAGAAGAACATGAACAAGTATAGAATAAGCATTTGTGTCCCCAAACCAAAGGCCTACTGTGACCTTCAATAGAATCATGGCTGTGGCCTTAACTCCACTTTTCTCTCTGCTGTACCATTAACCTCAACTTCCTCTTTGTTCAATAAAATGTTGAACTCAGCCTTGCATTTTTAATAATGAACCCTCAGTTGTTCTATGGGGTTGAGAATTCCAAAGATTAATGACTGTCAGTGAAGTAATTCCTTTTCAGTTACATCTAAAATCAGATAGCACAGCTGTAGGCTAAAGTGTAACTAGTTTCTAGACTCCCATGAAACAGGGGAAACCGCTCAATGCTGTCAAGCCTGGTCATAACTTCCTATGTTTCAGAATACCACATATCATTCTTCTAAACTCCAATAATTACAGAGCTGATCAGCTTTTCCTCCTTTAAACATCCATTCTTCCCAAGAATGAAGCTAGTGAACTTTTTCTGAGCTCCCTGAAATGCAAGTATAGCCTTCCTTCAATAAGGAGACCAAACTGTATGTAGTTGCCTATGTGCAGTCTCACCAGTACCTTGTATAGCTGTAAAAAGATTTTGCTACTTTTGACTCCATTATCATTGTAATAAAGGCCAACATTCCACGTGAATGTCAATCATCTCAGTTCTAAGACATCACTAAAAGGAGCTCTTCAGAACAATGTCTTGGCCCTAGTACCTCTAGCTAGTTTATCATATTTCACCATAATGTCAGAATGGAGGTTTCTTTATTGATGCCAGATTTTGCTTCACTACCTTAGCAAGGAATTGTGGAGCAAGTGATTCTACTCCTGACTTCCCTATGACTGTTTACAAGGCACAAGTCAGGACTGTTGGAGTGGAATTGTGGCTCAGTGGTTAGCACTTCTGCCCCACAGTGCCAGGAACCCAGGTTCAGTTCCACCCTTAGGCAACTGGGTGGAGTTTGCACATTTTTCCTGTGTCTCCGTGGGTTTCTGAGGTGCTCCAGTTTCCTCTAACAGTCCAAAGACGTGCAGGTTAGGTGGACAGGCAATGCTAAATTTCTCAGCGTTCAGGAATGTGCAGTCTAGGTGGACAAGCCACAGTAAATGCACGGTTACAGGGCTAGAGTAGGGGATTGGGACCAAGTGGGATACTCTTTGGAGGTTGGTGTGGACTCGATGGGCCAAACAACCTGCTCCCACATTGTAGGGATCCTATGTTGTCAATTACTTTCCACTTCCCTGAATGATAACTTTAACACCAACGCCCAAGAAGATTAACACCGCCCAGAACAAAGCAACTCATGTGATTGACACTCCATCCACCACCCAACATTCATTCTTTTTATTCCTAATATAGTGGTGGTAGTGTACACTATCCACAGTTTTCACAGCAGTAAGTCACCATTACTCCTTCATCTTTCCAAGCCTAAGACCTAGAAAGATACGAGTAGCAAATGCATGAGACCTCCACCAGCCACACACCATCCTGAGCTGCAATTCTTACCAGCAATGTGGGTGAACACACAACCCTCCCCACTCTGCTCAAGATCTGCAGCATTTTAAGGCGGTAGCTAAAACCTACCTTTTCAAAGGCAACTAGAAATAGATGATAAATGCTGGGCTCGCTAGACATGTCCACATGACTGCACGAATGAAAAAAATTTGCTGTACCTGCAGGCTTCTTGTGATTTGTGTACAAGGACACTGAGATCCTGCATTGTTTCTCCTGAAACAATGTGAAGAAGAGTAGAAAAAGCTGGCAACTTCATATATTCTTACATAATACACTAGTTGGCAAGTTTCAGTCCCATCACAACGTATCCAAACGCATGTGTTCTCCCTATAATTATTTTCTACCCAACTTTGTACAGTTATCAAATTTAATACACTTGATCATTTTATCCAGGCCATTTGGTAGATATTTTCTTATCAACTTGTTCAGAGATTTTATTAGACACCTCAAGCAATTCGGACTTGAACACAGGCCTCCTGGTTTAAAGGTTAGGATATTATCACTGAATCATTAAAAACCCTTCCCAGGCCATTCATATAGATTCTGAATGGTTGACAGCACCTGTAGTAACATATTTCACCTGAAAGTGACCCATTTATTCCAACAGCTTTTTTGTGGCACCTCATCAAATGCCTCTTGGAAATCCAAATACACTACATCTACTTTTTCCTGCATCTCCACAAAGAACTCTAATAAATTTGTCAAACACAATTTCCCTTCCACAATACTATGCTGACTTTGCCTGATTTTATGAAGTATTATAATGAAGTAGTGGCAGGACATTTTGAAATTAATAATAGATTTTTTAACCCAATGACAGATGTTAGGCTAAATGACCTGAAGCAAAATATTGTGAATATTGGAATTCTGAAGAGATTGGTTTATTCAACATCTCTTCAGTTTTTGTTCTCACATTCTTAGTCTTTTTTTATTCCCTTGGAGTGTGAACTGCCTTTTTGAATTGTTGTCGATAGAGCCACAGTACTGTAAGGGAGCGTGTTCCAGGATTTTGAACCATGCGGCACTGAAGGAATGGTAATCTGCCTGTAAGTCACGATAGTAAGCTGGATGGGTTACATTTCAACATTACTGGCTCGGATGTCATCACAGGGAAATTTTCTAGTTGGTTTAAACTTGCTTGTCAAGGGTATGGTAACCTGAGGCATAACTCAAATTGGAAGACAGCTAACCTGACAACAGGAAGTAGCAAAGTGGCAAGGGAAGCTGGAAGACAGGACAGTCAAGACTGAGCATCAAGTGTACCTCTAAAAGGAGAATGATGTCAAAAAGGCAAATTTAGTGCATTCAATCTGAATGTACACAGCAAATATTTTGCATCAGTCTTTGTGATGAAAGATATTGTGAAAATTCTGATAATACCAAAAGGATGTAGGGGAGGACTTAGAGAAGGAGTATTTGCCAAAACAATGGAGATAAAGGCTGACAAGTTCCTGTTCCTGATGGCTTGCATCCTAGGATCTTAAAAGCGATTATTATTATAGAGATAGTGAATGCATTGGTTGTAACATGCCAAAAATCTTTGGATTCTAGAGAGGTACCAGGGAATTGGAAAACTGCTAATATGACACCCCTAATCAAAAAGAAAGGGAGCAAAAAGTGGGTAACTACAGGCTAATTAGCATAACATCCATTGTTGGAAAAATATTGGAATTATTAAGGAAGTCACAGCAGCACATTTGGTAAATCATAATCTAATTAAACAGAGTCGACATACTTCTTGACCACGGCCTCAATAACTCTAGACATCCCTATTAGTAGGGTTGTCTACTCCTGCCAGCCTGACCCTTCATTCCAAGAACATGCTGACCCTGAACCCTTATTAACTCAGTTTTGAAAGCTTCCCACTTACCAAACATCCTTTGCCTGGAAACAGCCTCCCCGAATCAACTTTCGGAGACCACTTTGTAGACCATCTGCTAATGTTGTCTATTGCATCCGCTGCACCCGCTATAGCTTCCTGTACGTCAGTGAGACCAAGCAGAGGCTCAGAGACCGCTCGATTCACAACAAACAACACCTTACAGTCGCAGACCACTTCAACTCCCCCTCCCACTCCCTGGATGACACGTTCATCCTGGGCCTCCTCCAGTGTTTCAGTGATACCACCCGGAAACTGGAGGAGCAGCACCTCACATTCCGCCTTGGGAGCCTACAACCCAACGATCACAATTTGGACTTTACTAGCTTCAAAATCTCCCGTCCCTTGGCCTCATCCCATGACGAAGAGGTGCCAGTGATCCAAGAATCTGACTCCCTGCCACCTGCACCAGCTCTGAAGCCACACATCCTGCTGCCAAATCCTCCGATTCCTGCTCTTGCTAACATTTGACACCAGAATCAGCACAGGCCAATGTACAGCATACCAATCATGCATCTACCCACAATGAAACAGAGAACACACTTCATCACTGGTGATTTTACAAGAAGTTTGAGTGGTAACAACCAGCAACAAGGCAACACATACCTTTCCAGAGGTGTATACGATCAGCAAATCAAGGCAAGTTGTCAAAAGCTTCAAACTATAATCTTAAAACATGAAATTTAGTCTTGTGAATTCTGATTTACATATTTTCCTAATTAACAAATTGACAACACATGCCCGTTTACACCCACATATATCTGGAATAAATTGCAATGTCAGGTTTTACGGTTAGTATACCTGTAAAAGAATGTTCACAGCAGCAAATTTACACCATGTGCATGCTGTCCACAGAACCAAAGAGGTAGATAATATGTTCACCTGTTTTTGATCGTTTAAAGATGTGTTGGCTTGGATAGTGGGAAATTTCTTATTCTTTTGGCATCTCTTACAATCACCTGAACAGACATGGCATTTTTGTCCAACAACACCTTGATGAGGGGTGACCTTATAGAAGTTTATAAAATCTTGAGGGGCATGGATAGGGTGAATAATCAAGGTCTCTTCCCCAAGGTAGGAGAGTCCAGAGCTTGAGGGCATAGGTTTAAGGTCATAAGACAAAAGATTTAAAAAGGGCCTTGAGGGGAAACTTTTTTTTTTAAACACAGATGGTGGTTTGTGTAAGGAATGAACTGCCAAAGGTGGAGGAGGAGACTGGTACGATTATAACATTTAAAAAGGCATCTGGATGCGTATAAGAACAGGTAGGGTTTGGGGGATATGGGCCAAATGCTGGCAAATGGGACTGGATTAATATAGAATATCTGGTCAGCATGGATGATTTGGGCCACACAGTTTGTTTTCATACTGTACATCCCTGACTCTACAGCAGGTAGTGCGATCAAAACAGTACAGCAAGGTCTGGGAGTCAGAATCAGGTTTAGAGACTGGGAGATGACAGACATTGATAGGGGATGAGACAAAATAATGCCTGACTAAATGATCTTTGACTGGGTGGCAGAGAATGCCCATGATCGAGAATGACACCCATCTATGTTTTTATGAAGCAAACATGATACTTGGACAATGGCAAAAATATGTATAACTATACTGCCTTTTTTGTATTCCTCAGACTTATTTGTGTTAACTCCAGGGCATGCTCTCCTTTGGTATTCTGAATAAAATGATTATATACAGGCATCCAATATTCATAGATCAATTATCATAAATTACAATGACAGCTTCAAATGTGCATCACCAGGAGTGGTTCAACAGTACCACTAACTAACATAGAACATAGAACATAGAACAGTACAGCACAGAACAGGCCCTTCAGCCCACAATGTTGTGCCGACCATTGATCCTCATGGATGCACCCTCAAATTTCTGTGACCATATGCATGTCCAGCAGTCTCTTAAATGACCCCAATGACCTTGCTTCCACAACTGCTGCTGGCAACGCATTCCATGCTCTCAACTCTCTGCGTAAAGAACCTGCCTCTGACATCCCCTCTATACTTTCCACCAACCAGCTTAAAACTATGACCCCTCGTGCTAGCCATTTCTGCCCTGGGAAATAGTCTCTGGCTATCGACTCTATCTATGCCTCTCATTATCTTGTATACCTCAATTAGGTCCCCTCTCCTCCTCCTTTTCTCCAATGAAAAGAGACCGAGCTCAGTCAACCTCTCTTCATAAGATAAGCCCTCCAGTCCAGGCAGCATCCTGGTAAACCTCCTCTGAACCCTCTCCAAAGCATCCACATCTTTCCTATAATAGGGCGCCCAGAACTGGATGCAGTATTCCAAGTGCGGTCTAACCAAAGTTTTATAGAGCTGCAACAAGATCTCACGACTCTTAAACTCAATCCCCCTGTTAATGAAAGCCAAAACACCATATGCTTTCTTAACAACCCTGTCCACTTGGGTGGCCATTTTAAGGGATCTATGTATCTGCACACCAAGATCCCTCTGTTCCTCCACGCTGAGCAGATCAAGTCTTAAAAGTGTCAGGTGCTGGACTGGGTCTGCAGCAGGTGGCGAGGGAACCAACTAGAAGGAAAAGTATACTTGATCATATCCTTACCAATCTGCCTGTTGGAGTTATACCTATTCACATCATCAGTAACAGTGACTATCATATACCTGCAGAGACAAAGTCCTGCCTTCACATTAAGGATACCTACATGCAGCATGAAGACTGGGATAAATGTTTGACTTTTCTAGATGTTAATAGTCAAGACTGACTTCTAGGGCTACTGTGGGCCAGTGTTATACTCAAGCTAAAGACAACAAAGTGAGGAGCTGGATGAACACAGCAGGCCAAGCAGCATCTCAGGAGTGCTCCATTAGATGCTGCTTGGCCTGCTGTGTTCATCCAGCTCCACACTTTGTTATCTTGGATTCTCCAGCATCTGCAGTTCCCATTATCACAGTGCAAGCTAAAGGCCTGGTATGTCCCTCAAGCTCCAGTTACCAAACAAAGCAATTTAGGAAAAGCAATGGCCTAGGTGATATTATTGACAGACTATTCATCCAGAAACTTAGCTAATGTTTAGGGACATGGCTTCAATTCTTCCATAGTAAATAGTAGAATTTAAGTTCCATTTAAAAAGAATCTGTAATTAGAATCTAATAGTGACCATGAAGCCATTGTTGATTGTTGAAAACATGAGTGAACCACTATCCATCAGGGAATGAAATCTGCCACCTTAATCTGGTCTAGCCTACATTGACTCCAGATCCAGAGCAATGTGGTTGATTCTTAACTATCCTTGGAAATGGCCTAGGAAATGACTCACTTGTACCAATTGAAACTTCGTAGCAACGAAGAAATGAAACTAGCAATCCAACTGACATTGATCTTGCACCAGAACAACAAAGGCAAAAGCAGCCCTGTCAATTTTGCAAATTACTGCTTTCTAACATCTGGGGGTGAGTACCAAAATTAGACAGCTGTCTCAGACCAGTCAAGCAACAACTTGACATAGTCATGGTCATGGAATCATACCTGACTATGTCCCAGATCCTACCATCACCATCCTGGATATGTTCTGTCCCATTGGCAGGACAGACTCAGCAGAGGCTGTGGCAAAATGGTATGCTGTCAGGAGGGCATTTCCCTCGGTGTCCTTAACATTGACTCCAGAATTTATTAAGTCTCATGGCTACAGGTTAAACATAGGCAAGGTGTCGGAATAGGGATCCTGAGCTGGAGCTCATCTGTTATGACTGCTTTTCTGTTTCTCCTTCTTGTTTTCTTTTTCTGACTGTCTATAACTTAACTTGCCTCTTGTCCAGAGCTTGTGCAGCATGAACATCTGCAGTGGGGAGAGCCCAGTGCAGAACTCGAGTGACCTCTACTCACTCTTCCAGGCTAGCACTGAAATGGCAGCTGCTACATCAGCAGGGATGACATTGATGAGGCAGGGCCAGTGGAGAAAGATGGCACCTCAGGATTGGTGCTTGTTTAGTTTATCGTTCATTGTTGGTTAGGTCTGGTGCTGGTGGTGGTAAATGGGCATCACAGGTACATTGATGAGGTGGGCCCAACTGTGAAGGATCTGGCACAGGCAGTAGCAATGCAGCAGCATAAGAGTATTGGCCCAATGGCAAAAGATGGCACCTGAGGATTGGCGACTATGATGGTGGTTGGGGTCAGTAGAGCCGGGGGCAAAGTAATGGAAGACAGATGGTGCTGCAGGCGTCATTCATGGTGATAAGCTGGCACAGGGCTGACGGATTCTAAGCTTTGTTTTCTCTTTACTTCCTCCTAGGACCACAGGCAACTCTGATGTTCAACTTTCCATGGAGAGTTGCTCTTGATGCATTCTGAGATCCACACTCAGTGCCTTGCAGCATCACATGCACACTCTCGACCTTTCTCTCCAACAG
Organism: Stegostoma tigrinum; assembly: GCF_030684315.1. Taxonomy (NCBI): domain Eukaryota; kingdom Metazoa; phylum Chordata; class Chondrichthyes; order Orectolobiformes; family Stegostomatidae; genus Stegostoma; species Stegostoma tigrinum. The sequence continues at coordinate 165,994,355 of NC_081354.1, forward strand.
CGTCACAACACTCTGGCTCAGGGATTCACCATTCTGCAGTTCCACTTCATCCTGCAGCTCATTTTTCGGGACTAACAAGAAGCCTTTTTCCTGCCTTTCAGGCATCAAGACCCATAAGATGCAACAACTCAAAGATAACCATGGCCCTCTGGAGCCTTCCTCTCCTCACCTTCCCTCTAACTCCATCCTATACCCAGCCCCACCTGCTATAGCGTATTCACCATCCCTCCTAACCTTCTGCTTTCCAATGCTGAACTATTCCCTCCCATCCACCCATCCTCACCTTCAATAACTTTTAACTCCTTTCATTTTCTTCAGGTAAGGGGAGAGCCCTGGGTACCTGCATGGGTCACAGTTATGCCTGTCTCTTCATTGGATATGTGGAACATTCCTTGTTCCAGGCCTCAGCTTTATTCCTTTGCATCACCATATTAACGAATTTCAAGCATGACATCATGTCAAGCTCTTCTTCCACCATCTTCGCCTCCATGCCCATTTCTTTGGGCAAGAGTCCTCTCCCCAACCCCACAGACCCCCTCACCCAGTTCCAACACATTCCCTCCAACTAGACCTCTCCCTCTGGCCTTTTACTTGCACTTAATCTGCTCATTGAGAAAGGTCGACGTGATAGTGGTTGCCTCAATTTCTGTCTCCCCCTTACCAAATCCAACCTATTTCCCCCCTGACCTGACTGCACTCCATGCACTTAGATCTAACCTTGACTTTGTTATCGACAGGCTTAATAAGGATAGTACTGGTGTAGTCTGGCAGTCTGACCTCCATATTGCAGAGGCTCAGTGTTCGCTCTCAGAAATCTCCTCCTAACTTCCCCTCGACCATTACCCCAATATGATGCATCAGGCCGTTGTATCTACCATGGTAACTGTTTTAGTTTCATCCAGTGATCTCCACCCACCTCGGCTTCCAAGCTGATAAACCCCCAGTCCCGCACAGCTCACTTCTACCTCCTTCCAAACATCCACAAACAGGAATGTCCAGGCAGACCCATTGTTTCAGCTTGCCCCTACCCCACAGAAATCATCTCTTTCTGCCTTGACTCAGTCTTCCCTCCCCAGTCCGATCCCTGCCTACATACATCCATGATTCTTCTGATGCTTTACACCAGTTTCAAAATTTCTAGTTTGGAGGTTTCAGCCACCTCAGGTTTACCGTGGACATGTAATCCATTTACTTGTCCATTCCCCACCAGGAGGGTCTTTAGGGTGTTCCACTTCTCCCTGGAGCAAAGTGCTGAACTATTGTCTCCTAACCACCCTCCCTCCACTACTTGGCCGAGCTCAGCCTCACCCTCAACAACTTTTCTTCAGGTAAGAGGGATGGCCATGTGTACCTGCAGGGTATGCCTGTCCCATCATAGGGTAAATGGAATGCTCCTTGTTCCAGTTTTATTCCAGCCCCCACCCACGCTTTCTCGCACATATCGATGATATCATTGGTGCTGCTTCCCTCTGTTGTCTGGAATTGACAAAGTTAATGGATTTCATCTCCAATTTCCACCCTGCCCTCACTTTCATCTGGTCTCTCTCTGATTCCTTCCTTCCCTTCCTTGAAATCAGTTTCCATTTCTGGGACTGGGCTGGCCACTAAAATCCACTATAAACTCTGACTCCCACTGCTACCTGAATTATACATTCTCACACCCCACTTCCTTTAAACACACTGTCCTATTCTCTCAATTCCTCAGTCTTCATCATGTATGCTCATTACAGTATTGGTAAGAGGGACCAGCTTACAGTCCTTGTGGAGTCCAGCCTTCACATTGAGAAAATCCTCTACAGTAATGAAATGGACAGACTTCAAACACATCTTGAAGTTCAAGACTGGGCATTCATGAGGTACTGTGGGCCATCAAAAGCAGCAGAATTATACTCCAGCACAATCTGTAACCTCATGGCCCAGCATATCCCCCACTCAACTAACACCATCAAACCAGGGGATCACCCCTGGTTTAATGGAGAGCGCAGGAGGGCATGCCAGCAGTAGTATTAGGCATACCTGAAAACAAGGTGTCACCCTAACAAAGCCAAACAGAAAGCAAAAAACATAAGCAGCAAATGACAGACAGTGCTGAACAATCCCACAACTGATGGATCAAGTCTAAGCGCTGCACTCCTGTCACATATAGCGATGAATGGTGTTGGACAACTAAACAATTCACTGGCCTCCACAAATCTCATCTTCAAATGATGATCAGCACAAAAGACAAGGTTGAAGTATTTGCAGTAATCTTCAGCCAAAAGTGCCAAGTGGATGATCTATTTCAGCCTCTTCCAGTGGTCTCCAACATCACAGATGGCAGTCTTCAGTCAATTCAATTCACTCCACTCCATGTGATATCAAGGAACAGAGAACATAGAACAATATAACACAGGACAGGCCCTTTGGCCCATAATGTCATGCCGACCTAATATCCTAAGATCAAACTACCCTGCATACCCTACATTTTACTATCTTAACGATTGGAGGCACTGGATAATTCAAAGGGTCTGGGCCCTGAAAACATTCCAGAAAGACTTGTGCTCAGGAACCTGCCAATCCCCTGGCCAAGTTCTTCCAGTCCAGCTATAACATTGGTATCAAGCCAATAATTTGGAAAACTGCCCACCTACTTCCTCTACGCAAAAAGCAGGGCAAGTCTAACCTAACTAATTATCACTCTGGTCTACTCTTAATCAATAATCATCAGAGTCATGAATGGCATCGTCAAGAATACTATCAAGAATACAGGTTTAGCAACAACCTGCTTACTGACAACCGATTTGGGTTCAGCGCCTGGCCTAATTCCGGCCTTGGTTCAAACATAGCCAAAAGAGCTGAATTCCAGAGGTGAGGTGAGAGTGACAGCCTTTGATATCAAGGCTGCATTCAACCAAGTATGGTACTAAGAAGGCCTAGCAAAACTGAAATCAATGGGTATCAGAGGGTAAACTCTATGCTGGTTGGCGTTATATTTGGCAGAGAGGAAAATGTTTGTTATTGAGGAGGTCAGTCATCTCACCTCCAGAACATCTCTGCAGGAGTTCCTCAGAATAATGTCCTAGGCCCAACCATCTTCACCTCTTTCAGCCATGACATGTCATATCATCATAGAATCCCCACAGTGCAGAATGTCGACATTTGGCCCATTGAATCTGCACCAATCCTTCAAAGAGCATTCCACCCTATCTCTGTAACCTCACATTTGGCTAACTCACTTAGCCTGCACATCTTGGACAGTACACAGCCATTTAGCACAGTCAATCCACCGAGTGTGCACATCTTTGGAGTGGGGGAGGAAATCAGAGCACCTGGAGAAAACCCATGCAGACACAGGGAGAATGAGCAAACACAGACTGTCAGTCACCACTCCAGACTCTAATCAAACCCAGGTCACTGACACTGAAGCAGCAGTGCTTCCTGTTGAGCCACCATGCCATCATCTCTGAACCAGTCAATTAAAAATATATAAAAACCTCCCCTCCATCACAAGGGCAGAAGTAGGGATGATGTTCCACAGCATTCATGACTCCTCAAATACTAATGCAGTCCACATTCAAGATCCAGGCTTGGGCTGACAAGGGGCCAGTAATAGTTGCATCACATGTCAGGCAATGACCATCTCCAGTAAGAGGCAATCCAACCACTGTACTTTGACATTAGTGGCATTATCATCACACTATTAAAATCTGGAGCTTACCATTGACCAGAAACTCAATAGGACTCACCACGTACTGTGGCGACAACAGCAGATCAGATGTTAGGAACACTGCAAGTAGCTCATCTAACTCCCTAACACCGTCCATCATCTACAAGGCACAAGTCAAGTGTGATGGAATACTCACCACTTGCCTGGATGGGTGCAGCTCCAAGAACAGTGAAAAAAACTTACATCATTCAGGACAAAGCATCTCAACATCCACATGCTTCTACTTCATCCACCACCGATGCTCAGTAGCAGCATCTATAATCTACATAATGCAGTGTCGAAGTTTACCCAAAATCCTCACAGTCCCTTTCGAACACATGACCACTTCCCTCTCCAAGCATAAGGGCAGCAGATACATGGGAAGCCCACCATGTGAAGCTCGCTTCCAAGCCACTCCCCATTCTGTCCAGGAAGCAGACTGCCATTCCTTTGCTGTCGCTAGGTCAAAATCTTGGAATTCACTCTAATGGCATTGCGGGTCAACAGCATGTGGACTCCAGCGGTACAAGGCAGCAGCTCCCCATCTCCTTGTAAAGGGTAACTAGGAATGGGCAATAAATGCTGGCCAAGTCCCATGCGAGAATAAAACAAAGCCTGATTCAGAAGAGTGCAGGAGGGCCTACCAGGGATAGTACCAGGCATACCCAAAAATTAGATGTCAATCTGATGAAGCTACAAAGCAGTATTACATGCTTGATAACTAGCTGCTTAGCTGTTTGGCATGTGAGCTAACTGATCCTATAATCAAAGGATCATATCTGCAGTCCTGCCACATTCAGTCAAGAAAGGTTACACTATTAAATACGCTGGCAGAGGCTCCATTAGTATCCCCTTCCACAATAATTTGGAGCCCAGCACATCAGCACAAAAACAAAGGCTGAAGCATTTGCAACATTTTTCAGCCAGAAATACCAAGGGAAGGTCCCCAAGTATCACAGAGGCCAGTCTTCAGCTAATTTAGTTTGCTTTATGTGATATCAAGAAATGGGTGAAAACACTAGATACTGAAAAGGCTGGGACCGTGACAAAATTCCAGCAATTATACTTATGCTCCAGAATTTGCTACATCCCTAGCTAAGATGCTCCGGTACAGCTACAACATTAACACCTAGCAAAACTATACTCATGGGGGTCATACCTTGAACAAGGGGAAACAGCTATAGGAGAGAAGTCAGCTTAACTCCAAAACATCTTTGCAGGAGGCCCTCAGGGCAGTATCCTTGACCCAAACATCTTTAAATGCTTAATCAAAAGGCGTCAGAATGAAAAAAAAAACAAGCTTGAGGACTAGGAGCAGTTTAGACTTCAGCAGTTGAGAACAAAACAGTTGATAAAAAGAGGAGAAAAGTAAACTTGCAGATAACCTAGGACTACACATATTTTATGGAAGTTTTATTTGAAGATAAAAATCCAGGACACATGTAGATTCCTCACATTCAGAAATAGGCAGAAATTACATAGGAAACAAAGATATGGCAGGACTGAACATAATATCTTGATACTGTCTTCACTTATGAGGTCATAAATAATTTTGCCAAAGGTTAGGAAACCCAAGGTCCAGTGAGAGGGAAGAATGGAATGCAATCAGTGTTTGTAGAAAAAAATTGATTGAGAATTTAATATAGTAAGTTTAAAAATACCAGATAATCTGCATCCCAGATACTAAGGAAAGTGACCCTGGAAATAATGGATGCATTGGTGGTCATCTTCCAAAATTCTGTGCACTTTGGAGCAGTTCTTACAGGTTACAGGGTGGAAACAGTAACTCTGCTTTTTTAAAAAAAAGAGAAAACAGAATTATAGTTCAATTAGCCTAAAATCTGACACTGCAACCAAGAAAGCATGCCAATGCCTCTACTTCCTCCGAAGACTAAGGGAATTCAGCATGTCCACCATGACTCTTACACCAATTTTGATAGATGCACCATAGAAACATCCCGTCCAGCTCAGAGCTTGGTATGGCAACTGCTATGCCCAGCCCAAGATTGCAAGAAATTATACAGTTGAAAGCAGCCCAGTCCATCACGCAAACCAGCTTTCCATCCACTGACTCAGTCTATACTTCCCACAGCCTTGGAAAGCAGCCAACAAAAATCAAGACCCCCTCCCACCCCAGTCATACTATCTTCCACCTTTTCCCCAGGTAGAAAACTCAAAAGTTAGAAAACAAATTCAAGTAGCTTCAAGAACAGCTTCTTCCCCACTGTTCTCAGACTTATGAATAGACCTCTCACATTAAAGTTGATCTTTCCCTGCACCTTCTCTGTAGCTATCACATTACATTCTGCATTCTGTTCTATTACCCTCATGAACTAACGTAAGCTTTGATTTGTTTACATGCAAAATAATACTTTTCACTGCATCTCAGCACATGTGACAATAACAAGTCAAATCATCAAATAATATCAATCATCAGTCATGGAGAAATGCTAAAATCTACAACAAAACATGATAACAGAACACTTGGAAAGTATTAACTGGATTAGACAAAAATCAGCATGAGTTTATAAAAGGGAAAGCAAGTGTAACTAATCTCCTGGTGTTTTTTTGAGGATGCAACTAGCAAAATAAAGGGAAAACCAGTGACTGTGGTGTATGCAGAGTTCAAGAAGGCTTTTCATAAAGTCATGAGGTTAGTACGCAAAATTACCACTATACTATTCCCAATCTCCTGTGCTGTATGGAATGAGAATTAGTTTAAGAAATCAGATGTGCATCAGTGCCTGGCCCAGCTATTCATGATATAATAAATAATTTAGATCAGTGAACCAAATCAATTATTTCCAATATTTCCAAGATTTCTGCTCGCACTAAATTAGATTTGGTCAAAGGGGATAGAAGGCGGCTTCAGGGCAATCTAAATATATAGTGTGGGGCAAACACAATGCAGACCCAGCAGCATGAAGTGGATAAGTGCGAAATTATTACACTTGTGAAAAACAGAAAGACAGTTTTATTTAAATTAATAATGCATTGAGCAATGAGAACGTAGAAAGATATCTGGGCACCCTTGTACACCAGTCCGTGAAAGTAAACAGGCAGGTGCAGCAGCAGGAAGGTAAATGGTATGTAAGCTTTCATTGCAAGAGGATTTGAGATCAGAGGTAGGGGCGTCTTACTGCAGTTATGCAGGACTTTAGTCAGACCTTGGAGAGGCGTATATAGATTTGGTCTCCCTCCTTAAGACAAGGGTAGGACTGTCTGAAATGAACAAATTGATCGACTGGGCCAGTACTCATGAGAATTTTGGAGAATGAAAGGGGATCTAACTGAAACATATAAAATTCTAAGAGGGCTAGACAGACAAGATGCAGAAAGATGTTTCCCTTGATTGGGGAGTCTAGAACCAGGGGTCATTGAGTAAAGATATGGAGTAGGCCATATGGAGAGAAAATGGGAATACAGCATTGCGATAGAGGATGAGCCATTGCCATATCGATTGGTGTATAAAAACACAATGGGTCAAATGGCCTGCTTTCGTTCATAATTTCCATCTTTAAAGGTGGAAGTGAGGATGTTCACTGAGGATTGCAAAATGTTTTGATTCACCACTCCGCAGATAGAGGGCCAGTCCATGTCCAAACGCAGGAAAGCAGATCACCACCTTCAATGACAACTCATGGTGGCCAATAAAAATGTTTGCCCCCCCCCCCCCTACCCCACCACAAAGACCCACATTTCCTGAATAAATATTAAGTGCCTTCAGGATTGAATCATTTCAACCTGCAGCAACATCAAAGAGACACACTGATCTGGGATTGACACAAAAGAGATCAAGGATTATAAACATATTACAACTCAACTTTTTCATACCCAGATTTTCGAACTGCAGGTACAAGGAGGAAGGGAATGTACAACACAAAAATATGACAAGGAATGATATCATCATCTTAGGTCTACCACAAATTAGTGAGAATAATACTTAGCAAAGGGAATGGAAGAAGCTCTTTCAAAGAAGGAAAATTAATCCATTTACTTGATGACAGTAAGTGTTGTCATTTCAATTGAGACATTCTTACACTCATACTGGGGCAGGGATAAAAATAAAACACCAGGCCACTGCTTTTTTCCCCCGCCCTCACTAACTAATGGAAAATAAATGCATAAATAGCTCTTCTACCTCTAATCTCACACAAGATTTTTACATGTATTCAAAAACTATTTCGAAATACAAGCCAACATCTTCAGAAAGAAAGATAGTTGAAAAAAAAATCTCAAGTAGTAAACAGCTAACTTGAACAATGTGAGATGAAATAAAGAACAGTACCAAGTTTTATTTGATTATTTTTAATTAACAGTTGCTTCCAACTTGTCTGAAGCTATAATTTTTGGTCTACAATCTAACAGCACGTGCATGCATAAATAGTGCTAAAATGTAAGGTTCTTGGAATTTCCAACCTCTGGTGCTTGGAACGTTATCACAATTGCTCTAATATGGCAGGTTTTTGTTCTACAGCTGATCCGGTTAAACTGAAAAATATTAGTGCAAACTACTCTAAAACATTACGACCTGAAAACACTCAAAGTTGCAGTTGTGCAAGTTATGTAAGTTTTGAAGGCTTGAAATAAGGCAGCCGAACAACTTAATATCGTACCACGAAGCACAACACTAATGAGAGTTACTGAACTTAAACTTACGAATGAAGTACATTTGAAAACTGTCAAAAATCTTCAGATAATGTAAACCACTACAAAACCCATGTCAAAGCCTCATTTGTTTTATTTCACTTTCTCAGTACAAACTCTGGTTAAGTTCATCATAAGCTCCTTTTTGTCATCATACAATAGCAAGTGTATTTCTTGTTCCTTCTGGATCTTTGGTCGCAAGAGACACACAATCCCATCAATAAAAAGGTGCATTGCCACAGATAATCAGCAGCCCTCAATGGCCAAAAGGGTAAGCCCATGGTTCAGATTTTGGCCTTGCCCCTTCTACATTTTTACATGATGTACACTTTTTCAGCTTGGGAGAAGTTGTAGACTTCTTTGGTTCTTGGGCAGATGATTTTGTCATCTTGGCGAATGGAAAGTAGTGACTGAAAGGGAAGAAAAAAAAACACAATCAGTAAATCTTCAGCAGACTGATTACATAGAAGAAATCAGAGAGGAGAATTAACCACAATATCAGCTACAAATTCATTCTGGAAGAGACTTTTTTTAACCTCTGGATTATTCAAATGACAAGTTATGCTACTCATGAGTAGAAGGCACAAAAGTTTGTTATATCAAATACATCTTCATATCATGCTTAATGTTGTAATAATGTGGTTATATGCTTTAGCAGAGTTTGCTTTTCCTAGTAGTGAACCCAATTTAATTTTTATGCTTACAGTTAAGGACTTACTTTTGTTGCAAGTATGTAGGTTGCTAACATTTTTTCTGGTAATTCAAATTTACAACTTGACCATCTCTGTCCCAAGACAACTGCAAAATTTCCTCAGATCAGTGCTGTAAACGAAACCATAGTCAATTGCTGCATGAATTAATTTCCCTCCCTCAGATGCATGGATGTTTGCTGATGATTTAAGTTTACAGTGCCATTTGCACTCTAATACTGAAGGCCTGGGCAATATTGAGTTTGATAATTTTAGGGCCTAAACTCTCCCACTACCGCATAGCCTGCCATTACACACTACTTGTTATTGGTCACCAATATTCCCCATTAACAACTATTCACCATCCCAGCCTGATCGTTATTAACTCCTTTGTCTGTCAACTACTCTTCTCTCTCTTTTGGTTCTACCCCATTGTTTACTCCCTACCCCATCCCCTGCCCCTTTTATCTCCATTCAACTGACATTTTCCCAGCCATCAGTTCCGAGGAAGGGTCACCAGACTTGAAACGTTAACTGTTTTTTCTTTCACAGATGCTGCCAGACCTGCTGAGCTTTCCCAGCAACTTTGTCTTTGTTCCTGATTTACAGCATCTGCAGTTCTTTCGGTTTTATTCTGTCTTAAGCGGACAGATCATAACTCTTATTTGCACCACACGAGTGGTGTGCAATGACCATCTTCAATAAAAGAAAATCTAATCATCTCTCCATGATATTCAATGGCAGATCATCTCCAAATTCCACACTATAAACATCTTTAAAGTTATCAAATGTAAACAATGATCTATCAAGCTAGATTTCTTTAGGGGATCTGACATATCCAAGAGTACATTCAACTGGGATAATACTAAGCAGGGGTTCTTGTGCACAATTCGAAGTTAGCAAATTTAAGAAGAATTTGTTTCTTTTAAACCAACAGATACACAGAGGTTCTGAACAAGATAGAAGAGTGGGAAGGTAAAATTTATCGCATGGATTCAATTTTGCAAACTTCTTTGAATGTTGCAAGAGTTTTTGGGAACAGAAGACTTCAGTGGATTATTTGAAATCATTGAAGAAGGTTAAGTAGAGTTAGCAGACAAATTAGAAGTAGATATGAAAACAGGATCTCTAACACTTACAAGAAAGAAAACCTGAAATGGAAATGCCACAGCTAAAATTAGTTAAGCTGTATTAGAATTAGAAACAGAGACAAAAAAATTTGAAGTTAAAAGAAATATACGTAAAATTGGAAAGCAGAGAGAAAGAGAAAAAGAATCTGATGACAAATAGAAGTGGAAATGTTGATAAGTGTGAGGTCATCTATTTTGGTAGGAATAACAGCAAAATGGACTATGTTTAAATATTGTAAAAAATTGCAGCATGCTGCTGTGCAGAGGGACTTGGTATCCTTGTGCATGAAGTGCTCAAAGTAGGATTGCAGGTGCAGCAGGTAATTAAAAAGGCAAATGGAATTTTGTCCGTCATTGCTCAAGGGATAGAGTTTAAAAACAGGGAAGCTATGCTGCAGCTGTATAGGGTCCTGGTGAGGCCACACCTGGAGTACTGTGTGCAGTTTTGGTCTCCTTACTTGAGAATAGACATACTAGCACTGGAGGGGGTACAGAGGAGATTCACTCAGTTGATTCCAGAGTCGAGAGGGTTGGATTATAAGGACAGGCTGAGTAGGCTGGGATTATACCATTGGAATTCAAGAATATGGGGGAGCTTAAAGAAACATATAAAATTATGAAGGGGACAGATAAGGTGGAGGCAGGGAGGTTGTTTCCGCTAGCAGGTGAAACTAGGACTAGAGGGCATCGCCTCAAAATAAAGGGAAGCAGATGTAGGACTGAGGTCAGGAGGAGCTTCTTCACCCAAATCTGTGGAATTCCCTGCCCAGTGATGCAGTTGAAGCTACCTCGCTGAATGTTTTTAAGACAAGGTTAGATAAATTTTTAAACAGTAAAGGAATTAAGGGTTATGGTGAGTGGGTGGGTAAGTGGAGCTGAGTCTCAAAGATCAGCCATGACCTTATTAAATGGCAGGGCAGGCTCGAGGGGCCAGATGGCCTACTCCTGCTTCTAGTTCTTATGATTTTATGAAATGAAAGCGAATACATACAAAACAATGATGAAAGGAAAATGGAATTAATGAAAGCTTCAACTTTTGAGAGCGAGAAAGCCCAGGTTAAAAACAGAAATTGCTGGCAAAGCTCAGTGAATCTGGCATTATGTGGTGAGAAAGCCAAGTTAACATTGAGTCTGGTGACTTCATCAGAACTCTGCATTCTTCTCAGATACTGCCAAACCCAGAGTTTGACCAGCAATTGCTCTTTGTTTCAGATCTACAGCATCACAGTTCTGTGTCATTTGAGAGAAATCAGACATAATTTGCCAAGAGGAAAGCTTAAAAAAAGGAAGAATGAGTAGAGGATTATGCTGATTCTAGTTAGGGAGTTAGTTGAATTAAAGATTATTTTTAGTGTCTAAATATACTGGAGGATGGACTTGAAAGATACTTCATCTCATTTAAAAAATTTGGGCAGATGAGGTGACCAAAATATGTTTGGATCTTAACTTTACAGAGTGCTTTGACAGGTACAGCCACAAACGTGCCTGCAAGTTTGTCAGAAGATCAATGTGCATATTAAGAATCTGATAAAATGCAATACTCAATGAACAACAGTTTGGCCCTGAAGCTCTTCCAATAGAATCAGTCAAGGACAAAACTATAAGTCATTTGAAGAATTTGGGAGAAAAGGAACTGGTGTAGGATCAATGGCTTTAATCATCGAGAGTATAAACTTGGCGAAAGAATTCAGAAACAGCATTCCTGCAAACCTAAAATTTGAGATGAGTGTCAAGCAAAGTAGCACATGATATTGAGCCAGATTTCACTCTGGCATCTGACTAGTCCAGTTAACCATCAGCAGCTGACTAATACTAATCGAAAAAAATTTAGAAACCTACATTGTATCCATACACATAGCCATTAGGTAGCATCATCGGTGGATTATTCTCATTCATAACTTCGCCAGAGATTTTGCAGACCAGTCGAGAGTTGGCACAATGTGCCATAGGCAAAGGTTGTGCAAGTTTGTTCAGAGATTTGCTACAGACAGGGCAGTCTGGGTTTTTGGAGGTGCCATCTTCTTTATAACACTGTCTGTGAACCATGCTGTTCAGGCATGTAACATTGTGGAAAATCTGCACGTGCTGTACATTTGGCCAAATGCTGCTGCGTATTTCTTCCACACCACCCTCCCTTCACCTGACTTAACCTCCCCTCACTTCTCTAGTCATCACAAATTACTTCCCAGTTGAGGACAGTATAGCTGAAAGTTAGCTAATCAACCACAATATATAATTACACCACAGGCTAAGATTCCACAGGCAAGGAATGGGTGACCACCAGGCAGACTGAGAGGATAGGTAAGCAGTACAGTTGTTGTCTATGGCTTTTTCCCCAACAAAACAGATACACCACACTGGATACTTTTGAGGTGAAGTGCCTCTTGGGGAAAGCAGCTGCACAGGAGAGGAGAAGAGGAGGAAAATGTGTGGGAATTTAATAGTTACAGGCAACTCAGTTGTAAGTGGAATGACGCATTTCTGTGGCTGCAAAACAAGACTCCAGGAAGACATGCTGCCTCCCTTGGGCTAGGAACAAGGATTCTGGAGGGGGAGGCTGAACAGCCAGTGATCATGGTACACATTGGTACAGACAATGTAAATTTGATTAAAAAAGGGATGAGGCCCAAAAACAAAACAGAATATAGCGAGTTAAGAGTTAGCAGGAACTGCAGACTCTTGAGGCAGAGTCAGAGGCTGGAGGAACACAGCAGGTCAGGCAACATCAGAGGAGTAAGAAAGTCAACTCTTCGGGTCAGGACCCTCCTTCAGAACTGGCTCTGAAATTGATAGCGAGTTAGGAAGTAAATTGAAAAGTTGGACCTCAAAAAGGTAGTGATCTCAGGATTACTATCAGTGCCACATGCTGGTCAGAGTAGAAACTGCAGATTTATCAGATGAACATGTGGCTGAAGAGATGGTGGGAGGGGCAGGATTTCAGATTTGTGGGGCATTGGGACTAGTTCTGTGGAAGATGGGCCCTATACAACTGGGCAGGTAATGCTGACGGTCTGGAGGGAATTATTTGCTACAGTGGTTGGGAAGGCTTTAAACTAAAATGGCAGTGGGATAGGAACCTATGCAAGAAATCAGAAGAAGGGGAATAAAGAACAAGAACAAAAGACAGAAAATGGAATGAGAGAAGTGATCAGCAGAGACATCAAGGGCCAGAATCACAGTGAAAAATAATGATGATGGGAATGTGGCAAATAATGCTTAAAAAGACAAGGCTTTGTGCCTTAATCTGTGGACTATGCAATGAGAAAGGAATAACTAACAATCCAGACCCCTTTGAGGATGAACGACCATAATACAATAGAATTTCTCAAGATGCACAGTGATGTAGCTGCTTCTGAGAATAAGGTGCTGAAGCTGAAGAGGGAACTACAATGGTACAAGGCCCGAGTTGACTATGATAGGTTGGAGCATGTTATTTAAAGAGATAATGACAGAAAGGCAATGGCAAGCATTCAGAGGGCATGGCTGAGGTGCAGCAATAGTTCATTCCAATCTGGCACACAAGTAAAATAGGAAAGGTGGCCAAACAAAGATTTTCAAGGGAAATTAGAGATAGTATTAGATCCAAGGAAGAGGCATATAAATTGACCAGAGAAGTACAACAGACCCGAGGAGTGGAGCAATTTCGAATTCAACAGAAGAGGACAAAGGCAATGATTAAAGAGAAGAAAATAGAGTACAACTGTGAAATTTTCTAAAGATATGTGAACAGAAAGATTGGCGAAGTGAAATATATACCCCTCACAGTCAGAAACAGGCAAATTTACAATAGGGAACAAATAAATGGCTTACCAATTGAACACATACTTTGGTACGGTATTCACAAAGAACAGATAACATATCAGAATGTTAGGAAACAAGATCAAGTGAGATGGAGGAACTGAAGAAAATCAGTATTGCTAAAGAAATGGCATTACCAAAATTGATCAGAGTGAAGACCAATAAGGGCCTAGTAATTTATATCCCAGAGTACTTAAGGAAGAGGCTCGAGAAATATTGGATGTGTTTGTGGGTAATCTTCCAAGATTCTATAGACACTGGTAAGTAACTTATGTGATCATCTCTATTTAAAAGGGAGGCAGAAAGAAACTGGGAATTATATATCATTCAACCTGAAGTTGATCATCGGGAAATGCTAGAATTCATTATAAAGGATTTAGTAGCCAAGCGCTTGGAAAACTGTGTCCGGAACAGACAGATTCAGCACTGATTTACCAAAGTGAATACTGGAATTCCTTGAGCATGTAACTTGTGGTGTTGATGAGAGGAAACCGGTGGATGGGATTTATTTGAACTTTCAGATGGTTTTTGACAAGGTCCGACATGAGGTCAAGGTGTAAAATTAAAGCACTTTTTCCGAGGGTAATGTACTTTGATGGATAGAAAACGAGCTGACAGGAAACAAAGAGTAGGAGATTATAGACAAAGAGCATAAACGGGTCTTTTTCCAAATTGCACCCTGTAACGTTGGGCTATTGCAGGGACCAGTACAAGGACCCAAGCTATTCACCGTATAAACTAATGACCTAGGTGAAAGATCTAATTGTACTATCTCAAAATTTGCTGATGACACAAAGTTTGGTGGAAAGGTGTGCTGTGAGAATAATGAAGAGATGGATAAGTCAAATGAATGGACAAATTGTATACTGTAGGGGTTTTATAAAATGCATGATATGTGGAATGTGGAAACATGAGGTTAACCACTTAGGGAGCAGAAACAGGAAGGCAGAATATTATTTGAATGACTAAATTGAGAGGGGTAATGTGCAAAAAGACTTAAGTGACCTTGTACACCAGACGAAGGTAAACATGCAAGTACAGGTGGAAGTCAACAAGGGAAATGATATGTTGGTCTTTATAGTGAGCGTGGATACAAGAGCAGAAATTCCTTGCTGCTATTATATGGGGTCTTGGTGAGACTACGCCTGGAATGTTACATGCAGTTTTGGTCTCCTTATCAGAGGAGCAAAGTTCTTACTATACAGTGAGTGCAGCAAAGGTTTACCCGATGAGGAGCAGTTGAATTGCTTAAATCACTAGAGTTCGGTTGGGGAAGACATCTCAAACATGTAATATTCTATCAAGACTAAACAGGACAGATGCAAGAAGATGTTCACGATGTCAGGAGTCCAGTGCCAAGGGTCACTGTCTAATGACACGGGCAAACTATTCTGGACTGAAGTGAGGAGAAATTTCTTCACCCAGAGATTCTTAAGTTTGTGCAATTCATTACCATGTAAAATAGTTGAAGCCAAAACATTGTATGATTTGGAGGAGGAATTGGAAATATCACTTGGGGTTGAAGGGATCAAAGGAGACACCCAAATAATGTTCTGGGATCTGGGTTTGAATCCCACAATGGCAGATGGTGGAATTTGAATTCAATAAATATCTGGAATTAAAAATCCAATGATGACCAATGTATTGTTGATTGTCAGGAAAAACCCACCTGGTTCACTAACATCCTTTAAGGAAGGAATCTGCCATCCTTACCTGATCTGGCTTACATGTGACCCCAGACCTACAGCAATACGGCTGACTCTTAACTGCCCTCTGGGCACATAGGGATGGGCAATAAATGCCGCCTAGCCAGTGACGCCCTCATCCCGTGAATGCAGACATACATTTGGGGGAAAGCAAGAAAAGGCTACCTTTACCCACAGTCATGCCTTAGATTCTACTACAAATTCTGTGCCCGTAGCTCATCCCTTCTGAGACTGCTCCATTAATTAATTTATTGTTGCAGTCTGCCTGTTGGCCTGCGAATTTAATAATTATTTGTAGCTAAGAGGCTCTCCAGAACCCATTTTCATTTGTCAAAGATATATGTATTTTGTTAATTTGTAGCTGGCCCCAAAACTACAAGTAACAGTTTTAAAGCTTCACGGCAGGAGACCTTATTATAAGCCTCGATGCATGACCGATGTTTTAAGAGATACAAGTCAGCTAGCCACCCCTGTTTAAATTAGGGAAGAAAAACATTACAGCTCTATTGAATGGAATCAAGCATTATTTCTATACCATTAATTAACATAAGAGTTTTGTAAGTAATGGCACATGGGCATGATAGTCTTGAGGTTTATAAAATCATGAGGGGCATGAATAGGGTAAATAGCCAAGGTCTTTTTCCTAGGGCAGAGGAGTCCAAAACTAGAGAGGGCATAGGTTTAAGGTGAGAGGGAAAAGATTTAACAAGGGACCTAAGGGCAACCTTTTCACACAGAGGATGGCATGCATATGGAATGAGCTGCCAGATGTGTAGGAGGAGGCGGGTACAATTACGACATTTAAAAAGGTACCTGTATGATTCGATGAATACGAAGGTTTAAGAGGGGTATTTGCCAGATACTTGTAAATAGAGCGAGATAAGTTTAGGATACCTGGTCGAGTCAGACTGAAGTGTCTGTTTCTGTGCTGTATAACTCAATGACTCTAGTACTGGACAGATTAACCAGGAGTCTTCAATTCAAATTTTAATGGGTAAATTGTGAACTAATCAGATCTGGCCCTCACCACTACTCATTTTTTTTACGCCAGGCAGTTTTGTTGGTAAAGATTCCACTCCTGCCATTAAAACTTCTTCTGGACATATCTTCTGTTTCTTCACTTGTCCCTTTCCACCTGCTTCTGTCTGGCACTTATTGTCATTTAATTACTCCTCTTCAACTCCCTCACTTGATCTACTTCTGCAACTGTTTAAAAACTATTACCTCTAAAGGCCTTGCAGTTTAATGAAAAGGTCAGAGATATTAGCTGCTGCCTGACCTGCTTAGACTTTCAGCATTTTCTATTCGACTAAATCGTGATTTTCTAGCCACAAAAGTAATTGCCAGATTGTTATAAAAATCCAAGCGGTTATTGTTTGAAGTAATATGTAATTGGGACTTCCACTAATCCAATATTCATAGTAATCTTGCAATTTTAATTATCATTCTACAAGATGACACATAACTAAAGATATTATACGTTAGATGCTGAAAGGCAAGCTGAAATGTGTAAGGTCAGATACTGTCAAAAGCAATTAAACTACTTTTGTAACTCAGCACTTTCAGACATTGATGCTGAAACATGACTGAATCATTGCTTCGTGATAATAAAATGTGAGGCTGGATGAACACAGCAGGCCAAGCAGCATCTCAGGAGCACAAAAGCTGACGTTTCGGGCCTAGACCCTTCATCAGAGAGGGGGATGGGGGGGAGGGAACTGGAATAAATAGGGAGATAGGGGGAGGCGGACCGAAGATGGAGAGTAAAGAAGATAGGTGAAGAGAGTATAGGTGGGGAGGTAGGGAGGGGATAGGTCAATCCAGGGAAGACGGACAGGTCAAGGAGGTGGGATGAGGTTAGTAGGTAGATGGGGGTGCGGCTTGGGGTGGGAGGAACGGATGGGTGAGAGGAAGAACCGGTTAGGGAGGCAGAGACAGGTTGGACTGGTTTTGGGATGCAGTGGGTGGGGGGGGGGGGGGGGGGAAGAGCTGGGCTGGTTGTGTGGTGCAGTGGGGGGAGGGGACGAACTGGGCTGGTTTAGGGATGCAGTAGTGGAAGGGGAGATTTTGAAACTGGTGAAGTCCACATTGATACCATATGGCTGCAGGGTTCCCAGGCAGAATATATGAGTTGCTGTTCCTGCAACCTTCGGGTGGCATCATTGTGGCAGTGCAGGAGGCCCATGATGGACATGTCATCTAGAGAATGGGAGGGGGAGTGGAAATGGTTTGCGACTGGGAGGTGCAGTTGTTTATTGCGAACTGAGCGGAGGTGTTCTGCAAAGCGGTCCCCAAGCCTCTGCTTGGTTTCCCCAATGTAGAGGAAGCCGCACTGGGTACAGTGGATGCAGTATACCACATTGGCAGATGTGCAGGTGAACCTCTGCTTAATGTGGAATGTCATCTTGGGGCCTGGGATAGGGGTGAGGGAGGAGGTGTGGGGACAAGTGTAGCATTTCCTGCGGTTGCAGGGGAAGGTGCCGGGTGTGGTGGGGTTGGAGGGCAGTGTGGAGCGAACAAGGGAGTCATGGAGAGAGTGGTCTCTCCGAAAAGCAGACAGGGGTGGGGATGGAAAAATGTCTTGGGTGGTGGGGTCGGATTGTAAATGGCGGAAGTGTCGGAGGATGATGCGTTGTATCCGGAGGTTGGTAGGGTGGTGTGTGAGAACGAGGGGGATCCTCTTAGGGCGGTTGTGGCAGGGGCAGGGTGAGGGGGATGTGTTGCGGGAAATACGGGAGACGCGGTCAAGGGCGTTCTCGATCACTGTGGGGGGAAAGTTGCGGTCCTTGAAGAACTTGAACATCTGGGATGTGCGGGAGTGGAATGTCTTATCGTGGGAGCAGATGCGGCGGAGGCGGAGGAATTGGGAATAGGGGATGGAATTTTTGCAGGAGGGTGGGTGGGAGGAGGTGTATTCTAGGTAGCTGTGGGAGTCGGTGGGCTTGAAATGGACATCAGTTACAAGCTGGTTGCCTGAGATGGAGACAGAGGGCCAGGAAGGTGAGGGATGTGCTGGAGATGGCCCAGGTGAACTGAAGGTTGGGGTGGAAGGTGTTGGTGAAGTGGATGAACTGTTCGAGCTCCTCTGGGGAGCAAGAGGCGGCGCCGATACAGTCAATGTACCGGAGGAAGAGGTGGGGTTTGGGGCCTGTGTAGGTGTGGAAGAGGGACTGTTCCACGTAACCTACAAAGAGGCAGGCATAGCTGGGGCCCATGGCCACCCCCTTAGTCTGTAGGAAGTGGGAGGAGTCAAAAGAGAAGTTGTTGAGTGTGAGGACAAGTTCAGCTAGGCGAATGAGCGTGTCGGTGGAGGGGGACTGGTCGGGCCTGCGGGACAGGAAGAAGCGGAGGGCCTTGAGGCCATCTCCATGCGGAATGCAGGTGTACAGGGACTGGACATCCATGGTGAATATGAGGTGTTGGGGGCCAGGGAATTGGAAGTCCTGGAGGAGGTGGAGGGCGTGGGTGGTGTCACGGACGTAGGTGGGAAGTTCCTGGACCAAAGGGGAGAAAATGGAGTCCAGATAGGTGTTGATGAGTTCGGTGGGGCAGGAGCAGGCTGAGACGATGGGTCGACCAGGGCAGGCAGGTTTGTGGATTTTGGGAAGGAGATAGAAACGGGCCGTGTGGGGTTGGGGAACAATGAGGTTGGAGGCTGTGGGTGGGAGGTCCCCGGAGGTGATGAGGTCGTGAATGGTGTTGGAGATGATGGTTTGGTGCTCGGGTGTGGGGTCATGATCGAGGAGGCGGTAGGAGGTGGTGTCGGAGAGTTGGCGTCTGGCCTCGGCGATGTAGAGGTCAGTGCGCCATACTACCACTGCGCCACCCTTGTCTGCGGGTTTGATGGTGAGGTTGGGGTTGGAGCGGAGGGAGCGGAGGGCTGCCCGTTCTGCGGGGGAGAGGTTGGAGTGGGTGAGAGGGGTGGAGAGGTTGAGGCGGTTGATGTCTCGACGGCAGTTGGAGATGAAGAGGTCGAGGGAGGGTAGGAGGCCTGGGGGTGGTGTCCAGGAGGAGGACTTGTGTTGGAGAGACCACTCTCTCCGTGACTCCCTTGTTTGCTCCACACTGCCCTCCAACCCCACCACACCCGGCACCTTCCCCTGCAACCGCAGGAAATGCTACACTTGTCCCCGCGCCTCCTCCCTCACCCCTATCCCAGGCCCCAAGATGACATTCCACATTAAGCAGAGGTTCACCTGCACATCTGCCAATGTGGTATACTGCATCCACTGTAACCAGTGCGGCTTCCTCTACATTGGGGAAACCAAGCGGAGGCTTGGGGGCCGCTTTGCAGAACACCTCCGCTCAGTTCGCAACAAACAACTGCACCTCCCAGTCGCAAACCATTTCCACTCCCCCTCCCATTCTCTTGATGGCATGTCCATCATGGGCCTCCTGCACTGCCACAATGATGCCACCCGAAGGTTGCAGGAACAGCAACTCATATTCCGCCTGGGAACCCTGCAGCCATATGGTATCAATGTGGACTTCACCAGTTTCAAAATCTCCCCTTCCCCTACTGCATCCCTAAACCAGCCCAGTTCGTCCCCTGCCCCCACTGCACCACACAACCAGCCCAGCTCTTCCCCCCCCACCCACTGCATCCCAAAACCAGTCCAACCTGTCTCTGCCTCCCTAACCGGTTCTTCCTCTCACCCATCCCTTCCTCCCACCCCAAGCCGCACCCCCATCTACCTACTAACCTCATCCCACCTCCTTGACCTGTCCGTCTTCCCTGGACTGACCTATCCCCTCCCTACCTCCCCACCTATACTCTCCTCTCCACCTATCTTCTTTACTCTCCATCTTCGGTCCGCCTCCCCCTCTCTCCCTATTTATTCCAGTTCCCTCTCCCCATCCCCCTCTCTGATGAAGGGTCTCGGCCCGAAACGTCAGCTTTTGTGCTCCTGAGATGCTGCTTGGCCTGCTGTGTTCATCCAGCCTCACATTTTATTATCTTGGAATTCTCCAGCATCTGCAGTTCCCATTATCTCTGAATCATTGCTTCAGCCTGCGAAAGGATACGGTGTTTTTATAGCTGACAAGCCTGCTTGAAGTGTGATAGTGAAGACAGAACTATTTCCAAGTTGGTGAAGCCTGTAGTTATCATATCTGAACTGCTGAATTAGCATCTTCCATCGGGCTGGGTCCAAGAGATCCTGCAATGGAAACAGAAGGAATTGACACCAAAATTAAAATAAAATTTACTCCCAAGTACAGATTTAATGGTATCACAAACTGTAAGTAACAACTTTGATGTGCATTAAGTCCACAATGCAAAATGTTCACCACAGATCAGAAACAACAATGTTCAGCAAGCAACAGGGTCAAAGGGAAACAAATTGGGATATGCTGAGAACAGTTTTAGGAGTACTTTTTGGAAGTAAAGTTGGAAGGGGCAAAAGAGAAATAAAAACAGAAAATGCTGGAATTGCATAACATCTGTGCAGAGAGAAACAGAGTGAACTTGTATCACAAACTGGAAAAATTTGAGATGTAATAGGTTTTTGAAAGACGGGAATGTGGGGGAGAAAAGGTACAAAAGAGATAATACAGATGTCTGAAAGCAAAAATAAGAAAATCAAGACGAAAATCAAAAACAGCAAAGGAAGAAGAAACAAAATGGAGCAAGAGGTGATGCTCTGAAATTGCTAAATACACTAATCAGGTTCAGAATGCTGTAAAGCACCTTATTGAAAGATGTGCTGTTCACTGAGCTTACAATAACTTTAACCCGAACAGGTTTTGATTCATGAATCAAAATGGAGAATTAGGAAGTTAGGTCTCCAGAAGCTCAAGGTCACCCTTGAAGACTGAAAGTATTATGAAAACATGATCTTAAGTTATTGGGCCATTAAAGTCTGCTCTGTCATTCAATATGATCATGGTTGAATGGAAGTGTGGAATTCAGAATGCAGACCATTTAATCCCTATAACTTTCAACTGCCCTGCCTAACAAGAATCACCCTCTGCCTGAAAAAAATATCGAATTTCACTTCTACTACCTTAAGAGTGCTCTGAATTGACATAACCATTTGAGAGAGATAAAACACTTAGCTTGGTCCAAAAAAGGGTGACAATTTTAAAAGTGCCAGCTTGTAGACACAGGCCAAATTTAACAAATATCAGCAAAGTTGTCAATTTCTCGAGTTTCATGGGAGGGTTACCAACCCAGAGTTCCCTCATGTAATTTTCCACTGCTTTTCTCACTACATATGAGCCTCAATGGCACCACTCATTCTGTTTTGCACTTAACAAGGCATGTACTTGCCGCTGCTCACTACCTTTCTCCCACTTGTCCCAGCTTTCATGTCACTCAACCCATCGCTTTGTTTCTTTCCATAGTAGAAAGCCAAGATAGCTGTGTGGTGTGGCCAGCATTTGATCTATTACTCCACAAGGAGAAAATCCTTGCCCTAGAGAAAGTAAACTGTGTGACTGCTCATGTAGCAATGCCAAGACTGCCATGTCTCTATACTGCTCTCTCATTACCAGCACGGTGTATGTATTCTCAACCTGCCCAAACATCGGTCCTTATTTAACACTCACTCTCCCCGGTCTCCTACGAGCACGAGTAGTCTCTAGCACACTGTCTCTAGCATGAAGTGACCAGTCTTTATGGACATCAGTTCCTCCTCTACTCAAATAAGAAACAACCTATCCTTGAAGGAAGGTGAACTAGCAAGGCTGTCTCCTGCACACTCAACCAGGCTGAAACACTGACACTTCAGCTAGAATAACACTGGGAACACTTTCTGGTGAATGCATCATTGGTAAAAATGCCCCAGGTCACTAGCACTTGAGTACTGTCAGAAACCAAGCAACTGCTCAATTCAAGACAGTAAAAAAAAAACCATGATGTCAGCTATTAATAATTTCGTTCAAAATTACAAGCAAACATAGAATAAAACCAGCAGACAGGTTTTTCAGAGACACTCAGGAAAGTGACTTGAACAATGGAAGAGTTTGCCATTACCTCCTGCACGGGAATACTCAGCTGCCTTTGTGGACAGCACGGTGGTTGCCACCGAGACCTAGGTCCAGCACACACTGTCTGGATATGTGCACAGACTTGCTCAGCACCAAAAGACAGACAAATGAGGTGAAGAATAATCAACATACGTTGCATGTCACCTTCCCGTCAAGAGACGGAATGGTGCCAGCTCACATTTGAGGAACCTCAAGTCCTCAAACGATCTCCTCTCTGGACACTTTAAATGCATGAACCCTCCACCTCCACTGTGCCTGCAACCCTCAAGCATACAGGAGTTCAAACGGAGGAGGGTGAACCTACAACTAGCCCAAACTCTGGACACTCTAGCTCCAAAACTACAAGGCCAACAGTCTCTATTATAGGGGAGGCTCCCTAACAATAAAACACTACTGCACCTCTCTCAATTGCACAGCATTCCATGGAAAAAATATCTGAAGGGCTTCTGTATTTTCTCTATATCATGATGGCTCCTATTAAATTGGGAGGGTGCTACACATCTGATGGAAGCATCCAGAAGCACACGTTCCTCAGCTGTTCCTGTTAACACTAAGTAGAGTGGCCACAGCGACAACAGCTTTTGTGCCTGCGCTCAATAGCTATAGTTTCAAAGAAACGTAGTAAATTGGAGCAGGAGTAGATCATTCAGCCCTTCAAGCATGCCCCACTATGCAACATGATCATGGATCATCCAACTCAGCACCCTCTTATTGTTTTGTCCCCATACTCTGATGTCTTTAGCCCCAAGAACTATAGCTAGCTGAGTTAGTTAGCTGCTTTGCAAAGCAGTGACACCAACAATTCCAGCACTGGCAGAGGTTACCATGGAGGATTTTCTCTCAACTCACTTGAGATATGGTGTCACTCAGGTTAAACTACCACCAGTCATCTCTCTCTCTCGCTCATGAAGAAACATATCTGCTAAGACTATGGGACTTTATCTTTGATCGAACTCCTTGAAAACATGGAGTGTTTTGGCCTCAAATGCTTTCTGCGGTGGTGAAATCCACAGGTCCATCACTCTCTAGGTGAAGAAATTTCTGATCTCAGTCCTAAATGGCCTATTCCATATCCTTCAACCTTGGCTCCTGATTCTGGACTATCCACAGAGAGACATCTTTCCTGCATTTACCCTGATTAGTCTTGTTAGAATTTTACAAGTTTTGCTTACCCAATATGGGAAACATCAGAAAGAAAACAGCTCCTCAGTAATGTAAGCATTCTGCAGCACATACTGATGATATAGCATCCTCCAAGCAGTGGATATGAAGACCCTTGACAAGGATGACAGTGGAATGCCACTGTATGGACCCTGAACATCCCTTACTTGGTTCAGATCTGCTCTTCTCAAGCCTTTTGCCACTCATGCAGCAGCATATTGCATATGCAGTAGGAATAATGAAAAACTTTCCCATCATGTTACTAAAAGGCAGAATTGCAAATAGGATGATATGTGGACATTTCATAATTCAAAGTGTGAAGTGCAAAATACTATACCCCTAGTCTATGAAACTGTGTAAGATGAATGCAACTTTTGCACCAAAGGTCAATCTTTATGTCACATCTTCATAGCTGTTACTGCGATTAATCTGTAATGTTCAATTATTTGATCATGATTGCTGGAGGACATGTTTCTTCAACCCAGTTGGTCAATCCAAAATAACGTGTCTAACAGTTATCTTAATTGTATACTGAGAGTGTGTCCGATAAATGCCATTAACTGCCTTTTAAAAGGGCCTCACATCAGATAAAAAGATTGCCTTTTACCTCAGAAAAAAATTCACCTGCTGAGTGTGGTGGCAGCCATCATGCAGTTCAACAGTGAACTTGTTATTTGGATGAGGATACAAGATGTAACAGATAGCACTTCACCGAGAGTGTGTCACAGGTTCAAATTATCAATCCAGTCAACCCCCAAACATTTACATTCCTTTCTACAATCCTCTCCCTGTCAACTCCATCAGCTTTGATCTCCCACACGTTCCCACCCAATGTTTCAATTAAGTGCTTAACCACTTTATCCCAGAGCCTTAGGCACTGTTATGCCAAACACTGAAGCTAGGGTGCATGCTGGTGACTGTCGATGAGTGCACTCTCTCCCCACCATCTCTCATGTTAATATGTTGAATTGCAACACTTGATAATTACTATCTCCTTGACAGAACTCCTGACTATAGAACAGGCCCCTGATTTATCTCTGCACAGTCCCCCACTGACTTACGGCTGACCTCCAGATTGGATGTTGGCCGTAGTCCATTCCCCAAACTAGAGGCATGGGCATGTAACTCTAATTGGAAGTGGCCAAATGAAAAAAATCCAAGCCCCTGGACTAATATTAGACAACGTTCTTTGACTATACTGGTACCACCTAACTGTAGAAGGGACTGTTCACTTGACTGAGATCTACTCCCTTTGGATTTTGAGATCTAGTCATTTATTTGAAGCATATGTAGTCTATTTACCATTAAAGCTGCAAGTATATGCTATAGGTGCACCATACATGTAGCAGGTTATCAAACACTAACATGTCCATCCCCTTAACGATAATCAGGGCTAGCTGACTGGTTTTGTGTCTGTGTTAAACGGCAAGGAAAAGCAGAAGTACTGAGAGAGTAGGTTTTGAATGAAGCAGCACAGTGGAAAAAAGGTAAGTTAAGGCAAGGCAGAGATATTGTGTGCAACTGATTTGGAGCACACAGATGTGAAGACAGCAAGCTGAGAAGTTCCTGCGATGCACCTGCTGCAGTCCAAGAGCTGGATTCTTGTCCTGACAAAGAGCACAAAA
Source organism: Stegostoma tigrinum (assembly GCF_030684315.1). Classification (NCBI taxonomy): domain Eukaryota; kingdom Metazoa; phylum Chordata; class Chondrichthyes; order Orectolobiformes; family Stegostomatidae; genus Stegostoma; species Stegostoma tigrinum. The sequence continues at coordinate 166,019,786 of NC_081354.1, forward strand.
TCACCTGGCAACAATGCAAGGTCTTGGTACATTCCAAAGAACTGTACTGTAGTAGTTAACTGTGTTCTCAGTGGGTCAGAGAGATGTCACAATGTACTGATGTTGGTGCAGTTCAGATACAAACTGTGCCCCGACATATTGGGGATCTCAGCCAAGATGGAGTACCAGGGGAGCACAAGGTGAGTTGGAGTTGCTCAGATTTCAGGTTGGAAATTCTCGCTGTCTAATTTCTCCATGTGGAGAACAGTCAATTGCATATAAATGAGGCATGCGCAGGTAAATGAGATGCCAATACATTTGAATATGTCCCTCAACACTCACTAGCAAGATTCTTGTCTTATTGGTCAAATTTTCAGTGCAAAATGGACATTTTTTATGTCAAGAATTTCATTTTTCAGATCTTACAATATCTTCACAAATGATTTGCCAGTGAATAGAAACGGTCTTTTCCCTAGGGTGGGGGAGTTCAAACTAGAGGACATATATTAAAGGTGGGGGGAGAAAGATTTAAAAAGGACATTGGGGCAACATTTTATTTTAAGATGGAGGTTCATGTGAAAAATGGACTGCCAGAGAAAGTGGTGAGTGCAGGTACAGTAATAACATTGAAAAGACATTTGGAATTTTTTTCCTTAATTGATTCATGTGATGACAGCGTTGCTGGCCAGGCCAGCATTTATTGTCCAACCCCAATTGCCCAAAGAGCAGTTACAAGTCAACCACATTGCTGTGGGTCTGGAGTCACATGTAGGTCAGACCAGGTAAAGCTGGCAGTTCCCTTCCCTAAAAGAGCATTAGTGAACAAATAAGTAAATAAATAGAAGAGGTTTGGTGGGATATGGGCCAAATGCAGGCAAGTGGGACTAATTTAATTCAGCAACATGGCTGGAATGGACTAGTTGGACTGACGGGTTTGTTTCCATTCTGCATGACTTCGTCAGTCATTACCCAGAACTCCACCCACAGTATTTATATGGCTAGTCCAGTTGTAACCACAGGATGTTGAAAATGATGATTCCAACAATGGTAATGCCATTGAATGTCAAGATGCTATGGTCAGATTTTCCAGTTATAAATGGTTATGCACATTCACCATCGGTGAGCACAGAATGGAGCAAGACTTCAGAGCTTAACTCTGACCACCTTGTTGTGGGATTGCATAGCCACATCTATAACCAAGCTGCTTTCATGATTTAGTTTGCCAGCGGCCCTGTGTTAAAGCTTCACCAACTTCACACATCATTTTTAAGTACACCTCATGCTACTCCTGTCATGCCCAACTGGACTCTTCATTGAGCCAGAGTTGATTCCCTGGCTTGATAGTAACGGTAGATTGGGGGGTATATGCCATGAGTTTTCAGAGTGAGGTTCAGCACAGTTCTGCTGCTGATAGGCCACAGTGCTTCATGGATGCCCAGTTTTGAGTTGTTAGATTTTAAGTCTACTTAATTTAGCATGGTGCCCACATAACATGACAGATCATAGTCTCAGTGTAAAGAGAGGTCTTCTCCTCTACAAGGACTGCAGTGATCACTCTTACTGAATGTCATGGAAGGATGCCTCTACAACAAATCAATTAGTGAAGACTAGGTCACGTATACTTTTCCCTTCTCTTGAAACCCTCACCATTTGCTGTAGACCTAGTCGAGGGGACAAGGGGAATGAAGGTGCTAGTCACTTTGATAGACTGAAAAATCTCAGGTTCCGCTTCTTGGGCAGAAGTAGGCTAAGAGATATAATAGGTGTTTATAAAATCAAACAGGGCTTAGATGCAGAAAGTGATGAGAAATGGTTTCTAATGGATGATGGTCAAGAGATAGTTTTAAGGTAATTTTCAAAAGAAAAAACGCGTCACAACAGAAAACTTGTAATCTGAATTAGTTATTTGTAACTTTAAACACAACCTTGATTATTTTCTCTCCTCAGATGCTGACAGGCTAATGAATATTTTCAGCATCTTTGCTTTGATTTCATGTATCCACATCTGCAGCACTTTGCTATTATATGAGAAGAAACTTATTTTACATGTAACGATTTAGTGTGCACTGTCTGTTGGTACAGTGTTTGTAAATACAAGTCTTCAAAGAGGAGTTTGACGAAACATGTAAAAGGAAATATTCCTGGGATATGCACAAAGACTTCAGAATGCAAATTACTTGATTGGTCTTCGTAACAGCCAGCTCAGACTCAATGGATCAAATGGCTCTTTCTTGGCTGTTCTCTTTATATGATACTATAGAGCTCACAGTTATTGGGTGTTCCCTCTCAGGTTTATTTAAGCTCTAATGTTAAAGGTACGTTCCACCACAATGAATATTCCAAATGAGGATCAGGGCAGATGCAGACTTTGAGCAGTTTGTCATGGATTACAAATCTGATGAATATGAATTTTTGTCAACACCAATAATTTTAAAGGTATTATGCACAATTCTGACAAGCTATCATTTTGAAACAATATTTCAGGATTGATGATCTGTAATCTATGACATATGTTTTACATGAACACTATAAAAGGTGAATTAATAAATAAACTGCCTTACCTTATAAGGTGAAATATGAGTGTCAGAGGGAAAAGCCAGCATACCCATTACTTGCCGCACCTCATCCAGCTGTCCTCCCTCAGCTTGACTGAAATGTCTCCGTGCATGTCTGAATAGAAAACAGCAGCTGGAGCAGTCAAAAATTTCAACAAAAGCAATTTATTCCATTCTACTCAATGCTAAACTATTGATTTTAATATAAAATGACAAAGTTAAGAAAATGTTGCTATCAATTTCAGTCAAGGAGAAGAAGCTTGGTTTGGGTGTCTGAGCAATTATTTTCTGTTCTGAAAGTAGTGAATTATGCCCAAGCTGATTCTGATTGCCTCAAAAGCAAGCAACCTACCACTTAGAGAACTGTGGATGCAAACTCACAGCTTAAAACATTGTAATCTTTTGCATATCAGGATAAAAATATCAAATAACAAGCTTATTAAAATTTTCAGTCTGTTGAAGAAATTGCTCAATTATGTACTAACCTAAAACCAAATTACATTTATTTAAACAAAGAACTTTGGGCTGATGAAAAATTGCACTGTTAAAGATTAAATTGTTAAGTGGTAAAGTATCAAGTCATTCCTGTAATTACAATACTCTTTCATAAAATTCATGTTAAAACTAGGCATTGCAGAAGATCTGTAAATTCAAAGTTTATCTTTGTAATATCATAAAACAAGAATATAATTCTTGTTAAATCCCAAATCTATAGATGTTTACCCAGTTATTTCTGTTTTTTTTATTCATTCATGGAATGTGGAAATTGCTGGCTCAGCCAGCATTTATTGTCTATCCCTAACTGCACTTCAGAAGACAAAGATTTTGATTTATTATTATTCCATATATATTATGAAAAGTATTGTTTTGCTTGCAAACCAGACAAATTATACTTCACCTAGGTACATGAGGGTAGTAGAAAAGAATGAAGAATAGTGTGTGACACGTAGAGAGGGTGCAGAGAATGATCAACTCTAACATATGAGATGTTTGTTCCTGAATCTGTTGGTATGAGCTTTCAATGTTTTTTAAAATCTTCTGTTAGATGGAAGAGTGTATAACTGGGAGGTGGGGGGGTCATCCTTGGGTTATTCAGAGTGCTGTTAGAAAAGGAGTTACAGGATCTCAATGCAGCAACATTAAAAGAACATTACAATTAAAGACATGGTTTCAAGTCAGGATCTTGCGCAGTTTGAGAAGAACTTGGTGGTGGTGCTGCTCTTGTGCATCTGATGCTCTTATCTATTAAGGCGGTATGGGTTTGGAAGCTGCTGTCGAAGAACCCTTTGTGAATTGCTGTTAGGTCACAAGATGATGAAATGTGTAAAACAGTAATAAAATGTGCCTCAATTTAGTCACACCATCAGGAGAAAGGAAGCAGCTTAAAAAGGGAAGGGAATGACAAGTTTTACTCTGCCTAAAGTAGATTAAAATCTGACTTGCCCAGAGGCTAATGATTTAACATCAAGCACACTATATTAGAAAAATAGTATCAGAGAAAGTAAAGGGTAACATGACAAAGGTGAAATCTTCCAAATGTAATGTGAAACAGCAGCTTGATATGTTGCAGAAGTCATCTAGCAGGGCAATTGAATCCAATAGTAAAGTGCTTTGCTCAAATCAAGCAACTAATGCAATAAAGTGCAACTTTCCACTGCACTACAAAATAAAAGGAGAACCCAAAAACATCAAGAACACTCCTGTGGTCACAAAAGCACATTGGACATACAAGAAAAAAATTACAGCTTAAAACTATATCTTGTACAATGGAATTAGAGTAATTAAACCATAAACAAGGAAAGGAGGGCCATTAAGCACATCCATGCAAGTCAACTCGGAATTGAGACAAGTCCAAGGAAGAGAGGAGATGTATTCCCTCACTGAGCATTAACAAAGAAATCAAGGACCACATCAGCTCATGCAGCACTTAGAATATATACCACACAGAACAAACTAAAGAGCTGCTAAAGGCACGTGACAAGACCTCTTGTCTCACAACAAAATTATCTGGACACCATAGATGACTATTCTGACCACTAAAAGGGAGAACAGCTGACTTAATTGACTGCTGGTGAGATAGTAAATAATGCACAATTTTGACAAGCAACAATGACCCTTTATGTACCAGTTAAAAAGTTCAGCCATTTCAGAAGGATTGGGATACAAATGATCATACCTGCTTTTCACCTTCTCCCTAGTCACATGGAAAGGCCAGGGCAACAGTGAAAATTGCCAAAGGAAACAAAGAAATTGAACAATCCAGCATAAACATACAAGGCAATCTGAGTGGAGAAGCAAACTGACTAAAGAACTGAAAACCTGCCTGGTCTAAAAACAATGTCACACTGCGCCCAAAAACTCCTCAAATATCATGAGACCACTGACATAAAAGTAAAAGAGTTAGTGTTTCAACCCGTCATAAGAACCAGGAGCAGGAGTAGTGGCCCTTTGCGCCTGCTCTGCCATTTAATAAGATCTTGGCTAATGTTCTTGTGACCTCAGCTCCACTTACCCACCCTTTCACCATAACCCTTAATTCCTTTACTGTTCAAAAATTTATCCATCTTAGCTTTAAAAACATCCAATAGGGAAGCCTCAACTACTTCATTGGGCAGGGAATTCACAACCATTTGGGTGAAGTTCCTCCTCAACTCAGTCCGAAATCCACTCCCCCCAGATGTGAGGCTATGCCCTCTTGCTCCAGTTTGACCTGCCTGTGGAAATATCCTGTGATAATGGGAACTGCAGATGCTGGAGAATCCAAGATAATAAAATGTGAGGCTGGATGAACACAGCAGGCCCAGCAGCATCTCAGGAGCACAAAAGCTGACGTTTCGGGCCTAGACCCTTCATCAGAGGTGATGAAGGGTCTAGGCCCGAAACGTCAGCTTTTGTGCTCCTGAGATGCTGCTTGGCCTGCTGTGTTCATCCAGCTTCACACTTTATTATCTTGGATTCTCCAGCATCTGCAGTTCCCATTATCACTGCAAAATAACCTTACTGCTTTTTAAAATTCCATATGTCTAGCAAGGAAACAATTCCATTTACTTTCTTCATTACCTGCTGTGCGTGCAAACCAACCTTGAGATTCATGCACTAAAGACATCCAGGGCCCTCTGCATAGCAGCATACTACATTTTTTTAAACCATTCAAATGATAGTCCTTTTCACTTTTATTCCTATCAAAATGGTTGACTTCATGTTTATCAATATTGCGCTCCCTCTGCCAGACCTTTGCCCACTCACTGAAACTTTCAGAGTCCTCTGCATGCTTTGCTCTACCACTCTCATCTTAATGTCATCTACAAACTTTGACACAGTACGTGGTCCCCAACTCCAAATCATTTGTACAAATTGCAAACAACTGTGGTCCCAACACTAACCACCAACCAGAAAAGCACTTTTATCCCCACTCTTTGCTTCCTGTTAGTTAACCAAACCCCTATCCATGTTAATACATTGTATGTAACGCCTTGCACCTTGATCTTATGCAGCAGCCTTTTGTGTGGCACCATGTCAAATGCCTTTTGGAAACCTAAATACACATCTACTGGGTACCTGTTGTCCCCTGTGCTCATAACGTCTTCATAGAATTCCAGTAAATTAGTTAAATATGATCAGCCCTTCATGAACACATGCTGCATTTGCACAATGGAACAATTTCTTGGTAGATATCATGCTATTTCGTCCTTGATGATAGATCAAGCATTTTTGTTACAGCAGAATTTAAACTGACCGGCCTACATTTCCCCATTTTTTGTTTATCTCCTTTTCTGTGAAGTGGCATCAGATTTGCCATTTTCCAGTCTTCTGGAGCACTCTCATTGAGTCCAGCAAATTTTGGAAAATTACCACAAGCACATTTGCTGTTTCTTCTGCCATCTCTTTTAGTACTCTGGGATGCATTCCTTCAGGACCAGAAGACTTGTCTACCTTTATCTCCATGAGCTCGCCCAATGCTGCCTCTTTAACAATGATGATCGTTTCTAGTTCCTCATCTACCTTTGTATCCTTGTCATCAGTAACTGGCATGTCATTCAAGTCTTCCACCATGAAGACGGAGACAAAGTACCTGCTTAATCCCTCAGTTATTTCCTCCTTTCCCAATATTAAATTCCCCTTCTCATCCTCTAAAGGACGAACGTTTACCATTGCGATAGTAGGGACTGCCGATGCTGGAGAATCTGAGATAACAAGATATAGAACTGGATGAACACAGCAGGCCAGGGAGCAGAGGAGCAGGAAAGCTGATTTTACCAGAAACCTGAAATTTCTGAAGAAGGGTCCAGACCCAAAATGTCAGTTTTCCTGCTCCTCCGATGCTGCCTGGCCTGTTGTGTTCATCCAGCTCCACGCCTTGTTATCTCAACATTCACCTTAGCCACTCTTTTCCGTTTTATATATTTGTAGAAACTTTTGCTGCCTTTATATTTTGAGCTAGTTTACTCTCAAAATTTATCAATATGCTTTATAGCTTTTCTTGTAGCTTTTTGTTGACCTTTAAAGTTTTCCCAATCTTAGTTCCCCATAGATCTTTGTCACTTCATATGCCTTATCTTTCAATCTGATAGCCTCCCTATTTCCTTAGGCATCCATGGCTGATTACCTCTTTTTCTACAGTCCTGCCTTTATCTCAACGAGATCAAGGCTGATCCAATAATCCTCAACTTCACTTACCTGTTTTTTCACTATAACCCTCGATTCCCTTATTGATCAAAAAATCAGCCTCTCGCAGCTTTGAATACACTTAATGGCTCAATCTCAACAGCTCTGTTGTAAAAAAAATCCACAGATTTACGATCCTAAGAAGAATTTTCTCACTTATGACTTAAATGTGCAACTGCTTATTGAGTTTTCTTTCATTCACTTATGGGATGTGGGCGTCACTACCTAGGCCAGCATTTATCACTCATCCTTAATTGCTCAGAAGGCAGATCAGAGTCAACCACATTGCTGTGGGTCTGGAGTCACATGTAAGCCAGACCTGGTATGGAATGCAGATTTCTTTCGCGAAAGAATAGAAGTGAACCGACGCATTTTTCCTGATAATTGGCAATGGATTTGTGGTCAGCATTAATAAGCATCTGGAAATGACAGTCTGAAATCAAATTCCATCATCTGCCTTGGCAGGATTTGAACCCAGGTCCCCAGAACATTACCTCAGTCTCTGGTTTAAAAATCTACTGAGAAGACACTAGGCCATTGATTATCCTCACCTGAGATACGCTTGTTGGTCCTAGACACTCTCACAAGGGAGAATAACCTTTCTGTATCTATTCCATTAAGTCCCCCAAGAATCGTATATGCTTCAATGAAGCCACCTCTCATTCTTCTATATTGCAACACTTACATGTCCAACCTACTCAACCTCTCCTCGTAAGACAGTCTCTCACTACCTGGCATCAGCCTGCGAACCTTCTTTGGCCTGCCTCCAATGTCTATCTTTCTTTAGATAAGGAGCCAAAAGCTATTCACAGTATTCCAGTTGTGGTCTGACAAGTGGTTTGTTCAGTTTTAGCAACACTTCGATAATTTTATACTCTGTTCCCTTCGCATTTTATTTGCCTATCCTTTTAGCCAATGAATTTGGATGCCACTTTTTTGTGATTCATCAATGAGGATTCTCAAATCCCTCTGTTTTGTGGCTTTCTGTAGATTCTCTATTTGAATAATATTCAGCTCCTCCATTGTCCCCACCAAACAAAGCCTCACATTCGTCCACATTATATTCTATTTGTCTAGGTTGTGCCCATTTGCCTAACCAGTTGAGATCCTTCTGCAGAATCTGTGCTCTCCTCAACATACTTTTGTGTCACCTGTAAACTGAACTATAGCCCATTGACTTCTCAGACATGTATCAGTGGATGCTGTAAATAATTGTGGCCCCAACTGTAATCCCTGCCCTCTTATTCTAAAAGGCTTGTTTTCTATTAGAACAAAAAGCAAAATGTTACAGCACAGGAACAGGCCCTTCAGCCCTCCAAGTCTGCACTGATCCAGATCCTCTATCTAAACCTGTCACCTATTTTCCAAGGATCCATATCACTCTGCTCCCTGCCCATTCATGTATCTGTCTAGATATATCTTAAATGACGCTACTGTACCCGACTCTACCACCTCTGCTGGCAACGCATTCCAGGCACCCACCACCCCCTGCGTAAAGAACTCTCCACACGTATCTCGCTTAAACTTTTCCTCCCTCACCTTGAAATTGTGACCCCTAGTAATCGATTCCCCCAATCTTGGGGGAAAAAGCTTCTTGCTATCCAACCTATGCCTCATGATTTTGCAGACCTCAATCAGGTGCCCCCCTCAACCTCCGTCTTTCTAATGTAAATAATCCTAATCTACTCAACCCCTCTTCATAGCTAGCGCTCTCCATACCAGGCAACATCCTGGTGAACCGCCTCTGCACCCTCTCCAAAGCATCCACATCCTTTTGGTAATGTGGCAACCAGAACTGTATGCAGTATTCCAAATGTGGTCGAACCAAAGTCCTATACAACTGTAACATGACCTGCCAACTCTTGTACTCAATACCCTGTCCGATGAATGAAAGCATGCCGTATGCCTTCTTGACCACGCCATCCACCAGTGTTGCCACCTTCAGGGTACAATGGACCTGAACACTCAGATCTCTCTGTGCATCAATTTTCCCCAGGGCTTTTCTATTTACTGTATAGTTCACTCTTGTATTGGATCTTCCAAAATGCATCACCTTGCACTTGCCTGGATTGAACTCCATCTGTCATCTCTCCACCCAACTTTCCAAGCTATCTATAATCTGCTGCATTCTCCAACAGTCCCCTTCACTATCTGCTGCTCCACCAATCTTAGTGTCATCTGCAAACTTGCTAATCAGACCATCTGTGTAACTTCCTCCAGATCATTTACGTAAATCACAAACAACAATGGTTCCAACATGGACCCCTGTGGAACACCACCGATCACAGTTCTCCATTTTGAGAAACTCCCTTCTACTACTACTGTCTCCTGCTGCCCAGCAAGTTTTCTATCCATCTAGCTAGTACACCCCGAACTCCATACAACTTCACTTTCTCCATCAGCCTACCATGGAGAACCTTACCAAATGCCCTACTGAAATCCATGTATATGACATCTACAGCCCTTCGCTCATCTATCAACTTTGTCACTTCCTCAAAAGAATTCTATCAAGTTGGTAAGACATGACCTTCCCTGCACAAAACCATGCTGCCTGTCACTAATAAGCCCATTTTCTTCCAAATGTAAATAGATCCTATCCCTCAGTATCTTCTCCAGCAGCTTCCCCAACACTGACGTAAGGCTCACAGGTGTGTAACTTCCTGGATTATCCTTGCTACCCTTCTTAAACAAGGGGACAAATGAGCAGTTCTCCAGTCCTCCAGGACCTCACCCATGCTCAAGGATGCTGCAAACATATCTGTTAAGGCCCCAGCTATTTCACCTCTCGCTTCCCTCAAAAGCCTGGGACAGATCCCAGCCGGACCTGGGGACTGGTCCACCCTAATGCCTTTTAGAATACCCAACATTTCCCCATTCCTTATGCTGACTTGACCTAGAGTAATCAAACATCTATCCCTAACCTCAAAATCTGTCATGACCCTCTCCTCGGTGAATACCGACACAAAGTACTTATTAAGAATCCCACTCATCTTCTGGCTCCTTACATAACTTCCCTTCTTTGTCCTTGAATAGGCCAATCCTTTCTCTAGTTACCCTCTTGCTCCGTATGAATAAAAGGCTTTGGGATTTTCCTTAACCCTGTTTGCTCAAGATATTTCATGACCTCTTTTAGCCCTCTTAATTTCTAGTTTCAGATTGGCCTGACTTTGCCAATATTCTTCCAAAAATTAGTTAATGTCTATCTGTGCTCACGTACAATTCGAATGCCATGGTCTTTCTTATCTTATCAAACAGTCAGTTCTTCCAGCTTGCATTGAGCCTTGCTGGAAGCACAGCAGCTGCAAGCTGGCAGCACGGTGTCTCAACTTTCACCTGGAGACGTTGACGTTGAATCCTGAAGACTAACAATTTTAAGATCATGAACACCCCTTGCCATGTCTGTTACTTAAGCCCATACCAGAGATCCTGCCAGGATAAGGGTTGCTTTCAGAATAGCCAACCCATTTTCAACCACTCATAACTATTATCACCCTTCTAGCTTTTCTTCTTCCCTGGCTTATTAACAATTCCTATAACTGCTTATTTTCTTTCTATTTTCTCTCTCTGGAAGATCTATGTCCACCTACATGCTCACTCCCTTCCGGGTCTCACACTTAATCTGCAGCATAAATACCACTTTCTTGTAGCTGCCTTTAGTTCTGAAGGAGGGTCACTGGACTCTGAAAAGCAGCTCTTCTCTTCATAGATGCTGAGTGTCTTCAACAGATTCTATTTTTATTTGTTTCAGATCGCTAGCATCTTCGGGTGACACGATGACTCATTGGTTACTGGGTTGGATTCGAGCCTCGGGCAACTATTTGTGCGGAGTTTGCACATTCTTCCCGTGTCCGCGTGGGTTTCCCCCCACAGTCCCGGGATGTGCAGGTTCGGTCGATTGCTCACGTTCCATTACCGGTACTGTGCAGGCTAAGTGGGTTAACCACGGGAAATTCAGGGCTATTGGGCTAATGTGAGGCTGGATGCGATGCAATTCCAAGTGTCGATGCGGACTCGATGGGACAAACGGCCTGCCGCCAGACTATCGAAGCACAGAATCCGTACCTGCAGCTCGCCGCTTTAAAATACTTCAATAAATACTTTTTAGCAACTGATGACTTGGACATTGTTATCGAATTCTGAAAGCCTCGAGATTTCTACTAGCTCTCAGCTCGGAATCTTTTACAAACTAAACTTGGACAGTTTCGAGACTTCTACATAGCTAAAAGTACTGCCTTGCTCCTAGGACTTTTCTGATAACAATCTTCAAGGCAGCTCACAGCCGCCTGCTTCTTTATCATAAAAATATGGAAAATCATTCAGCCATGAACTGTCTAGGTATCTGATTATATCATTTAAATTATGTCACATGCTTTCTTGGAAAAGCCGTTTCAGTTCTCTACTCAAAATGATATTGTGGTCTTTGTTTAAAAAAAGTCATCTTCACAAATCTGACAACTAAAATCTGTTTTTCCTCCACCTTCAAATTCAAGTTCATAAATAAAAACCAAGATGCGTGGCTCCCGAACATCATAATGTCTGGACCTAACGAACGCTCACGCTTCTCATCGATCTCAACTACTTAGTTTTAAAAAACTAAAAATAAATAAAATAACTAATGTTAAAATAATCATTCATAAATACGAGGAAACGTTCGTAATATTAATGACCCGACATACGAACGTTTCCTCGTATTTATGAATGGTTATTTTACATTGTCCTGCACTGCGTTCTGACTTGCGTACTCAAGAAGGGAACCCGTTCACAGCCTAGGGATAGCCTGTGCTACAAATCTGCGGCACATGCGAGTGACCGAGGTGAGGCATCAAAACAGCCAAATTTCATTTTGTCAAAATTATTGGCAGATTTTATCATTGAAAAGCCAGAGCAAATACTTTTATTGATGTTATGAAATGAAATTACAAAGTCCTGGAGTAGATCAATCGGTCTGGCATGATGTGTGGAGATCAAAACAGAGCTAATAATTCGTGCCCAAAGACTCTTGCTCGGAATTCTGCTTTTATTTGAGCGCCAAATTTATGTCAATTTGATCCCAAGCTAGATCATCAAATTAAATTACACAATCTGATTCGAAAACAATAACCTTTACTTTTCATCAATAAAAAGCAACATCCATGTCTGACTCAATTAGAGAATAAAAGCAAATAAATTCCAAGGATTTTAATAAACAACAATACTTCATAAACTCCTTGGAACAAATACATAATCTACAAACGTAGAACTTATTTTTAAACACACTGAATTAACATGCAGTAAACATAAAGAGCACACTGAAATCAAACCCTGCAACAAATCAAATTCCAAATCAAGACAGGCCATACATATTTCTCAGCAAATCCCCTGATGGTAGGTTACTAGATCTCATTAAACCTCACAAGGGATTACAATTCTTCTCAACTGTTGATCTAACCAGAAAACTCTCTCAAGAGGGAGCAAGCTATCCGAGATCTACTCGTGTAATGAGACAGGAATAATTAATGATCTCACAGTTAGGGATTCTCTGGGAAGGAGCAATCACAGAATTATCGAACTTAAAATAAGGATGGAGCGTGAGAAGGTTAAATCCAGCATCTGTGTCCTGTGCTTAAACAAAGCAGACTAATGAAGGAATGAGGGAGGAGTTAGCTAAGGTAGAATGGGAGCAAAAACTTTATGGTGGGTCAATTGAGTGGAGGACTTTCAAAACGATTTTTCACTGTGCTCAGAAGTATATTCCAGTGATAAGGAAGAACTGTAGGAAAAGACAGTGCTAGCCATGGATGTCTAAGGAAATAAACAAAAGTATCAGACTGAAAAAAAAACACTCAAAAGCAAAGAGTAGTGGGAAACTAGTAGACTGGGAAATCTCCAAAGGCCAACAGAAAGCCACAAAAAAGTTGTAAAGATACATGATCAGAGTAAACTAGCTCAGAATATAAAAACAGGCAGCAAAAGTTTCTATAAATATGTAAATCGTAAAAGAGTGGCAAAGATAAACACTAGTCCTTCAGAGGATGAGAAGGCCAATTTAATAACTAGGAATGAGGAAATAGCCAGTGACATTAAACAGTAATTTCATGTCTGTCTTCACAGCGGAAGACACAAATAACATGCCGAAAACTAATGGCAAGAAGGTTATAGCAGGTGAGGACCTAGAAACTATCATTATCACTAAGGAGGCAGTGCTGGGCAAGCTAATGGGGCTAAAGGTAGACAAGTCTCCTGGCCATGATGAAATGCATCCCAGGGTACTAAAAGAGGCGTCAGGGGAAAATAGCAAATGCACTCAATTTTTTACAAAAATTCACTAGACTCTGGGGTGGTTCCCACAGATTGGAAAACAGCCGATGTGACGTCACTGTTTAAAAAAGGAAGTAGATAAAAAGCAGGTAACTATAGACTAGTTACCTTAACTTCAGTGGTAGGGAAAATGCTTGAATCTATTATAAAAGGATGAAATAGCAAGACATCTGGATGTAAATTGTCTCATTGGGAACACCCAGCATGAGGCCATGAAGGGTAGGTCAAGTTTAACTAATTTGGTGAAATTCTTTGAGGGACATTACTTGTATGGTGGACAATGGGGAACTTGTGGATGTGGTGTATCTGGATTTCCAGAATGTAATTGACGAGGTACCACACCAAAGGCTGCTACATAAGATGATGAAGTTCCACGGTATTACAGGTAATGTATTGGCATGGATTGGGGATTGCTTGACCAGTAGAACGCAAACAGTAGGGCTAAACGGGTGTTTCTGATTGGCAGTCAGTGGCTACTGGTGTGCCTCAGGGATCAGTGTTGGGGCCTCAATGGTTTACAATTTACATAGATGATTTGGAGTTGGAGACTGAGTGTGGTATGTCAAAATTTGCAGATGACACTAAAGGTGAGTGGTAGAGCAAAGTGTGAGAAGACACAAAGTCTGTACAGGGATAGTAATAGTCTAAGTGAGTGGGCATAGGCCTGGGAGATGGAGTACAATGTTGATAAGTGTGAGGTCATCCATTTTGGTAGGAACAACAGGAAAACAGCCTATGTTTTAAATATTGTAAAAAATTGCAGCCCACTGCTGTGCAGAGGGACTTGGGTGTCCTTGTGCATGAATCACTGAAGGTGGGATTGCAGGTGCAGCAGATAATTAAAAAGGCAAATGGAATTTTGTCTGTCATTGCTAGAGGAATGGAGTTTAAAAATAGGGAGGTTATACCACAGCTGTATAGGGTCCTGGTGAGGCTACACCTGGACTACTGTGCAGTTTTGGTCTTCTTACTAGAGAAGAGATATACCAGCAGTGGAGTGGGTGCAGAGGAGATTGACTTGGTTGATTCCAGAGTTGAAAGTGTTGGATTATGAGGACAGACTGAGTAGACTGGGATTATACCCAATGGAATTCAAAAGCATGAGGAGAGATCCTGTAGAAACATAAGATTATGAAGGGAATAGATAAGGTGGAGGCAGGGAGGTTGTTTCTTCTAGCAGGTGAAACTAGGATTAGAGGGAATTGTCTCAAAATAAAGGGAAGCAGATGTAGGACTGGGGTCAAGAGGAACTTCTTCACCCAAAGGGTTATGAATTTGTGGAATTCCCTGCCCAGTGAAGTGGTTGAAGCTGCCTCGCTGAATGTTTTTAAGGCAAGGCTAGACAAATTTTTGAACAGTAAAAGGAATTAACAGTTATGGTGAGTGGGTGAGTAAGTGGAGCTGAGTCTCAAAGATCAGCCATGACCTTACTAAATGGCAGGGCAGGTGGCCTACTCCTGCTCCTAGTTCTTATGTTCTAAGAGCTATTTCTTCATGATGACTTGACGACTGCTCCTGTTCTGGTCCACCACCCTCTTGTGCTGGATTCACACTGTCTGATTCTGAAACTGCAATCTATACCTTGTCTCAAACCTAACTCTCAAAAACACAGGATTGTTATGACACCGAAGGCGGCCATCTAGCGCATTATGCCAGCACTGCTACTATCACCAAGTGCCAATCTCTTGCCTTTTCCCCATATCTCTGCAAACTATTTCTATTTAAATAATCCTCTTGAATGCCTCCACCTCATTTCCAGGCAATGCATTCCATAGCCTTACTACTCACAGAGGAAATCATATTGCTCACATCACCCTTGTTTCATTTGCACATCACCTAATCTTTGCCTTCTTGTTCTTTGACCGTTCGGAGCAATTAACAGCTTCTCCCTATATGCTCTGTCCAGTCTGTTCAAGATTTTGATAACCTTTATCAAATCTCTCCAAAAGGAGAGAACAACTTCTTCAATCTATCCTCACAACTGAAGGTTCTCAATCCTGGAACCATTCTTGTAAATCACTTCTGCACTCTCTCCAAAGCATTCACATCTTTCCTATAACGTGGCACTCAACGATACAGCAAAGTCCAGCTGAAGTCAACAAGTGTTTTGTACAGGTTCAACACCACTCCCTGCTTTTGTACTCTGTGCCCCTATTAATAAAGCCAAAAACACTAAGCTTTATTAACTGCGTTCTCCAACTGTGCTGTCAGCTTCAATGATGCGTGCACAGACACTCAGGCTCCTCAGATGTGCATCCCCATTTTCTGTTGTCGTTCAATGATCTTCCAAAAAGTAAACAGCATCGCCTCAGTTATCTATATTGAACCTGATCTGCCTTGTATTTGCTACTTCATCAGCTTGACAATGTCCTTTTGGAGTTTCACACTGTCCTCAGTTTAAAATTCTATTAGGCTTGGAAATATGGGCTAAGTACAGATGCCAACTCAAGACCCTTCAGAATTAGCAAAATTGCTGTTGGAGATGGGAGTCTCAGCATCATGTGGGAGGACCCTGTCGTAGGCCAGCTGTCCAGTGAAATCCTCTATCTCCTGCTTTACCATCAGTTATATGACAAAAATCTTTGAGGTCAAGACAGACGCATCCCTGGTTGACTGCTTCGCTTCTGCCCCTGTCCTTCACTGTATTTGAAGCAGCAAACAACACCAGAGGCCATTTGTTTGTGGCCCTGCTCAATCTGATAATGGAATAAATGTGGCAACCTATTTTCACAAGCAAGGCCCACCAACTGCAATGAAACAATAGCCAGATAATTTATTTTAATAGTCAGTTCAGCAATCAATACTTTGCTTAAATTGCAGGAAAAATTTGTTGTTCTACACTATATAGTGCTGTGGGTCTTTTTCACTTACACTCTAGACTGAACGCAACATCAGATTTCTGGCTACAGCATTGCCTCAGCACAGCACTGGAGGGGGAACCAAAATTCTGGAACAGTGCCTGAATGAATGCTTAAACCCACACCGTTCTGACTCAGAGACAAAAATCCCAATCACTGAGTGACGATAGGGACCCAAATAGAGCCCAGGTGGAATCCTAACAGGCAACTATTCAAATTAGAGACTCAAACACATACTTTTCATATATATATGCTTAATTCTTGACTTTACATTTCAGCAAAATTAAACCTGCTTTCCTCAGCAAACATTAACTGACATTTCACATGTGGTGTTGCATTGTGCTTTCTCAGAAAAACAGAACAGCAGCTGAATACAAAATTGCAATTTAACCAAGTGTTGCTAATAGCCTGATGGAACACCTCCAGAGTCCAAAGTCTATGATATACAAAGCCACAGCAAGATAAATCAGTATTTATTTGCATAATACAGATTGAGTGAAGCCCCCCCATGAACTCTCTGGATCATTTAGAATTTCAGGTGTCCTCAGAGATTATCCACATCCGTTACAGGCTCTGCCAATTATGATTTATTGGTCTTGCACATTTAGCAAATTACTCAATCCATATTAATACTGGAATCAAAAATGAAGAGAACTCGCACAATGGGAGAACCATGCTGCAACTGATAATTGTATCCAAGCATGAAAGGCGAGTGCATGCACTACACCTCAGAAATGACAGATTTGCGGAATTTCAAAATGGAAGGATGGGTGAGAAATTACACTAACTTGAAGTGGAAATATAACAGAATTTTCTTCACAAATATTATCGTTGTTGCCGTTTCATGTACCAAAATATCTAGTAGGGATAATAGGGATTCGATGATTTCTATGAATTGCAAAGGTCTCTGAACCTTGTCTTTCACAAAGGTGCATTTCAGGAAATGAGATTATAGTGCTGTATGCTATCCTGACACCTGACTATTTGATTTGAATGAACTAAAATAAACATGCAAACAATGAGTATGGTCCACAAAGACTCCATGAACTACCACAACCTGTACAGGGATTGAATCCATGCTGTTTGCTTTATTTTGCATCATACATTATCCAGCCAACTGAGCTATGATCCCCAAAACCATGTGTGCTCCATATCATAGTATAGCAGATAATTAATTTCCAGCATGTGTGTTTTTGGTGGCCCTCTCCTTGAGTAGTCACACAACTGTGCTTAGAGACTTTCTCAGCTTCAAACAACAACTGCAGGGATCCAATCAAATATTCTGGTCTGGAACTTGAAAATTAAACTCTTACACTGAGGTAACCTACTTCCTAACTTATGAATTAACTCCTTTCTCCAGGAAAAATTATGCTTGTATTTAACTCGGACTTCAGCAAACAAACCAAAAGCTTTTCAAGCTAAGCTTACACAAGTTTAAAAAATAAATCTTGATTCTTCAGTAGAAGCTAATTTTTCTTCTAGGGTTAGTCTGTGCAAATTCTAAAACACCCACAATGCAATCAAGTTTCCATTGTCATTCCAGGGACCCCTCTCACTCGCTAGTTTTTAGAAGTTATGATCCCAGAAAGCAAACAATTATTCAACACCCTCACAGAAAGAGGGTGAAAGCCCTGGCTATACCTCTAGTTCAAGCTACAAACTCCCAAATAAATGACATGAAAATATATAAACCACACTTGTTACATCACAACGCTAATTTACAACACAATGAATAGCTTTTAATTGACTGAAAGTGTGATTATTCTTTAATCCTTATGCATTATTTAAGTACTAAAATGCCTGCTGTCCAATTTCCGAGTAGCTCCCGATACTTTCTCAATAGCATTCAAACCAAAATTATGATTTTGTCATACACGAGCTCAACTTCCCGCAAAAGGAGGGCAGCATTAGCTGTGACTAACATACTATAACCTATTTAGAATACCAAATAATGATTAGCAAATACGTAGAGGACAGCATACCTAAATCTTCAAAGTGTTCCTCAAATGCTAACCTTCCAGGAGCCAGCAAGTCCACTCCCTACTGAATACCAGATATGCAGCTTTCAAGTCAGGTGACCCAGACCCAGACATGGCCTCTGCAAAACCACGAGGAATGTCAAGTGGCAGTACCGGACAAAGCTCGAGGTACCGGTAGCCGATAGGGAGGCCTAAACAATATTATAGGGTACAAAATGAAGCAATGCAACATGGCAAACACAAACACGTCCCTCCCCGACACGCTCAATGCTTTCTATGCTCAGTGTGAGCAGAATGCCAACAACGCTGTCGCACCTACCCCAAGAACCTCAGACGCACCTGTCCCCTCCATCACCACTTCAGATATCAGATTGGTCTTCCTGGGAGTCAACCCAAGGAAAGCAATGGGTCTGGCGTCCCCTCCCAAGCACTCAGATCCTGTGCAGACCAACTGGCGAAGGTGTTGACTGGCATCTCCAACTCTTCCTTCCGACAAACCAAAGTCCCCCACCTACTTCAAGAAGGCCACGATCATTCCCATACCTAAGCAAGCACGTGCAACATTCCCCAATGATTATCGCCCAGTGGCTGAGCTCAAATCATGAAAGGGTTCGAGGGGCTGGTAATGGCCCATATCAACAGCAGTGGTCCACAGAGGACGCCATATCCCTAGCCCTGCTCTCCTCCTTGGAGCAACTGGGCAAAGATACCTACATCAGACTCCCGCTCGTTGACTACAGCTCTGCAGTCAACAACACTATCTCCTACAGACTGATCTCAAAACTGTGCAACCTTGGTCTCACCTCCACCCTCTGCAAATGGATCCTCAGCTTTCTGACCCACAGGCCATCATCGGCGAAAATAGGTAACTGCACCTCCACCACAATAAGACTCAACACTGGAGGCCCCCAAGGATGTATCCTCAGCCCCCCACTGTACGCCCTGTACACCTATGACAGTATTGATCAATTCCAAATGAATGCCATCCCCCCAAGTTTGCTGATGACTCCACTGTAGTAGGATGGATATCTACCAACAGCAGGTCAAAACTACAAAAGGGAGATGGAGGGCTTGGTGATGTAGTGGAATGAAAAACAAACAAAATCAACCATCTGTCTCTCAACGTCAGAAAAACTAAACAACTGATCATTGACTTCAGAAACAAAAAGAGGAGGAGAACATGCCCCCATCTACATCATCAGAAATGAAGATGAAAAGGTGAAGAGCATAAAGTTCCTTGGAGTGATGATAACTGACAACCTGCCCTAGACTTCCCATGTAGATGCAACAGTCAAGAAGCCACAACACCACATTTTCTTCCTCAGGCAGCTCAGGAAATTTGGCATCTCCATAAACGTCCCTCACCACTGAAAGCATATCATTCAGCCTGATATGACAACTGCACTGCCTTGGACTGTAAGAGCAACGGAAAGTGGTGTACACAGCCCAGACCATCACAGAAGCCAAGTTTTCATCGACAGACTCCATTTAAACAGCTTGCTGCTGCAGGTCGGCTGCCAGCATTCAAGACCTATTGCACCCAAGTAATGTCCTCCTACAACCTCTTCCGTCAGGCAGAAGATACAGAAGCTTTAACACATGCACCAGCAGGTTCAGGAACAGCTTCTTCCCAACCATGATCAGACTAATGAATTGACTCCTAAGCCTTGAATAATGCTGGTTTTGCTAACACTGATCTCATCTTGCGCACGCCTTATGCTAAGTAACCTGTATGCCTCTGTCTAAGCCTTTTTGATCTGTACATCCACTACTATGTTTACAAGCAGCACAGGCAGATCTATGATGTTCACTGTATTTTGGTACACTTAATAATTAAATCAAAAACAGAATGGATTTGATTTCATTGTTTATCATAATGCCTCGCAATTGAAAAAGAGTACTTCAAGCTGATGATTCACACCTTCGCAGAAAGAACACAGAGGAAAATTTACATTGAAAGGCAACAAATTTCATTGCATACCCAAACAGCACACAGTAAATAATTTCTGGAGTTTATTTATGTAGGTTATTAGCCCAATAGCTGCAACTATCAGCATCGAGTATTAACCATAACATGGAAAGGTTTATTTCACTGTAAATAATGTATGTGGTACACTGTTGTCTCTGATCTCATCATTACAAATGCATCATGTTACAATAACCAGTTAAGTATAGCCACTTACATATTGGTATTTAAAATTAACTCATGAATTTTGTAGAGTTTGAGAAAGGTAATAAGGCAATTCTATTTTTCAAAAAAAAAATTCCTTATTTACAATAGATAGTGGTGTCATGTTTCTGCAGCATATTGGTACAAAACAGTCGGATGCAAGCTTCGGAGGTCAAGAGTCCAGAGGTTGGGGAACAGAAGGTCGAAAAATCAAAAATGAATTGAACAGTATCTACCTACATGCAGCCAACCTTGCAAGTTGCTCTAGAAAGGTCTGAGAATACACTACTCCCACGGTTTGCTGGCAAAAAAGGTTAACCTTCAAAATGCTGACACCTCTGCGCTAAAGTCAGTTGATCATATGGTTTCTTTTAAACATGAGTTTTAGCAGACTGCAAAATTCCCACTCCCTTAACATTCTGAACGTTTTAAGAAAATCAAAACACATTTGGGGGAACACTTTCAAAACAGGGCATTTCATAACTGAAACAAAATAGCCTTAAATGTTATTATAATGAGCTCATGTAGTAACAATCACAACTTAACTGGAGGAACTGATCCAATAACATTTTCATTACCAAAGATAACATAAACATAATTATTATTCTATTAGCTGTCAAAAATAGGTTTGTCAAGGTGTGCCACTTTTCACTGAAATTATAACCATCATTGTCAGATTTATTTGAA
The DNA here is from genome assembly GCF_030684315.1 of Stegostoma tigrinum. Taxonomy (NCBI): domain Eukaryota; kingdom Metazoa; phylum Chordata; class Chondrichthyes; order Orectolobiformes; family Stegostomatidae; genus Stegostoma; species Stegostoma tigrinum. The sequence goes on from NC_081354.1 coordinate 166,040,976, forward strand.
AACTACTGTTCATTGTACAGCTTGCGACATGAAAAAATGCCTTGAAGTTTTCCTGTTGAGTAATGTTACCATTTTAGAAAAGGTCAAAAGAATGCCTAAAATACTAATAAATATGAATTTTATACATGTGCAAAGATTTTATTTAAACTGCCAAGAAATAAAAGAAAAATTGTTCAACAGCCTCCATTAAAACGTACTTCATTTTCTGTTAGTTCTATTGAGTTCTAACAGTTGAAGTGTCAATCAACTTCTTGGCAAGACGAGTTCATTTTTTAAAAAAAAGACTTATCTTCATACCAGTTGTCTCAATAAAGCACCAATTTTTCAAATTCTACTCACAGGAAGAAGCTTGGTAAACAGCATTTCTTTAGGCTTCCTAATGGATTTTTGACCTATTTTAAGCACCAAGCTTGCAAAGCAGAAGTGCCCTGCTGTTGGCCTGCAGTTGACAGCTACTACTTAACTATGCACAAGAATAATAAAAACAAGTGAAATTTCAGTCAAAGCATTTGTTTGCTGTCATAGCTGCATTAATGAATTTCATTGCATTTATCAAATAAATCCTTGTCCAAATTTGAATCGGTGTAAAAATTCATGTGACCAATTCACCAGTGTCTAAAATGATCATCGAACCGTAGAATGGTAACAGCAAGGTCATTCAGCCCGCTGAGTCAGTATTGGCACCCTAAGAGCATCTTAACGAGTTCTACATTTATGCCCTTTTCCCTACAAATATTCTTTTCAGACACTTCAAATTATCAAAATCAATACCAAAAAAGACAGTATGTGGAATGTAATTGCCCTCATTGCATTGTTATGACTTCTAGGCAATCAATTATTTGGCTGTTTCAATGGAGGGAATGGTAGCTGCCATGATCCCATCAGTCTTCAGGAGAAGCACACACACCTGCACGCCATCACCTCAACTTCCGCCTACTTAATTAAGGCATGACCATAAATTCATAGAATCCTTACAGTGTGGAAACAGGCCCTTTGGCCCAACAGGGCCACACCAACCCTCAGAGCGCCCACCCAAACCCATCCCACCATAACCCACCTAACCTACACATCTCTGAATGCTACGGGGAATTTAGCATGGCCAGTCCACCTAGTGTGCATATCTTTGGACTATGAGAGAAAACCAGAGCACCTGGAGGAAACTCAAGCAGACATGGCGAGAACGTGCAAACTCCACACAGTCACCCGAGGGTGGAATTGAACCCAGGTGCCTGGCATTGTGAGGTAGCATGCTAACCACTGTGCCACTCCTCATAACAGTGAACAGCGTGCACTCCAGATGTCCCTTCTTTAAGGAAACAGGGCACCCAGCTAGAAGAGGAATCACACACAGGTCCCTCAGAATTTCTTCCCAGAACAGTTCGTCCACCGACCTTGGAAGTTCACGCCAAAGAGGGTTCACTTGTTTCTGTCCCAGTATTTCCTGACCAAACCTTGAGGCCAACAGGCTGCACTGCCAAGCAGGCTTCCTCCATCCCAGCTGAGAAACCACAAAGATGCCAGTGGGAAGAAGAGTGCGAAGAGGAGTAAGAAAAAAACGTGTTCAGGGTACTTTGGTAGCTTGGGTGACAATATACCGTACAGGAATTCTTAACCTTACATAACTTTCACTATTTCATGTCTACATCACTTTGAGTCTCTGAAATGCAGAAATCAACTGTGCCAGCGTGATACCAAACTTCATGACTATGTATCATGGATCAATATCTGTACTGAGACCCTGTCACAGCAGGGCGAAACCAGGGAACTTTGTTTGATAAGATAAAGGAGAATCAAAATACATTGCACAGGAATATTATGTGGGCAAAAGAGTAACTACGGAGAGAACAGGGTCCCTTAAAGATCAATAAGGTTTTCAGCATGTGGACCGACAGGAGGTGGGTGCGAACTCAGGAAATAGTGATGTCTTGAAAAGATAAGTCCAAAATACAGAAGGGAAGATGCTGGAGATCTTAAAATGCATAAAAGGTAGATAAACCTGCAGGGCATGATCATGTGTAAGCCATGATAACCTGCTTTTCGTCTACATAAATAATTTTGATGAAAAAATACGAGGCATGATTGTGGCTGGCATTAAAATTGGTGATATCGTGGACTGTTGAAGGCGGTTATCTCAGAATACAATGGAATCTTGAGCAAGCACATCAGGGGGCTGAGAAATAGCATATGGAGTCTAATGCAGATAAACATGAGGTGTTGTATTATGGTAAGGCAAACCAAGGTAGAACTTAACACAGTTAATGGGAGGGCCTTGGGGAGTGTTGATGAACAGATCGAGGTGTGCAGGTACATAGTTCCTTGAAAGTGGCATCACAGGTAGACAGGGTGACGGAGATGGTGTTTGGCATGCTTGCCTTCATTGGTCAGACCATGGAGTACGGGAGTTGGGGCGTCACGTTACAGCCGTACAAGACAGAGGTACAGCCATATTTGGAGTCTTGCAGACAATTTCAGTCATCCTGCTGTGGAAATGTTGTTAAAAAACTGGAAAGGATGCAAACAAGGCTGGAAGTTTTGTGTTATAAAGGACCGACTGGATAGGTTGGGGCTTTTATTTTTGGAGTAGAGGAGACTGAAGGGTTACTAATAAGAGGTTTATAAAATCAGGAGGGGCACAGATAAGGTGAATATCCAAGGTCTTTTCCCCAGTGTCAGGTAGTCCAAAACCAGAGGGCATAGGTTTAAGGTCAGAGGGGAAGAATTTTAAAAAAGTCCTGAGGGGCAACAGTTTCACGCAGAGGATAGTGCATGTATGGAATGAGTTGCGAAACGAAGTGGTAGAGGTGTGTACAACCACAATATTTAACAGGCATCTGAATCAATGTACGAACAAGACGACTGAATTGTGTGCTTTTGATTTCCAGCTGGACAGAAGGGGACAGCAAGTGATCTTCAGCCAGTGGTTTTCAACTTCTGCTTCAATCGATACATGAGGCCCAAACATCTGATCCCCCAACCCCTACCTGCACTAGTCCCCTGCTTCCTGGAGGCTTGTGTTCTAAACACAGCCACCTTCACCCCCAGGCCCTCCAGCATTTAAAGTGACTATGTCAAGTCTGGTCATTGCCCCTTCTACCTTGACAATGGGCAAATCCTACTCCTGCACATGGGATGTGGCCATTGCTGACTGGCCAACATTTGTTGCCTCCAAGATCCCCTTGAGAAAGTGATGATGAGATATCTTCTTGAATCGCTGCAGTTAGTGTACTTTAGATCACAAGGCTACTACAAAGGGACTTCCAGCAGTTTGACCCAGTAACATTGAAGGAACAGCATTCTATTTCCAAATGACAACAGTGGGTGGGTTGGAGGGGAGCTTGCAGTGGATGGTGCTCCCATATATCTGCTGCCCTTGTCCTTCTAGTTGGATGTGGCAATGGGGTTGGAAGTTGCTGCTTGAGGATCTTGAAGATACTAAGATGGTGCTGCTACTATGTGCTTGTAGATAAAGCGCCAATCAGGCATACCACTTTGCCCTGGGTCATGTTAAGCTTTGCGAGTGTTGTTAGGGCTGCACTCATCCAGGTAAGTGGGGGTATTTCATCACACTCCTGGTGTGTGCCTTGTAGATTGTGGACAGGTTTTGGCGAGTCAGGAATTAAGTTGTTGCTTCAGTATTCCTTGCCTCTGACCTGCTCTTATAGCCAGTGTTTATGTTGCAAATCCAGTTGAGGGTCCAGTCAAAGGCAACTCCCCAGAATGTGCAGTGGTTAGGTCATCTCAATTTGAGATGGAGATTGTAGCATGAATGTTATTTGTCACTTGTCAGCCTAAGCCTGGATATTGTCCAGGTCTTGATGCATTCGAACTGGGTAGGTGAACATTATGCAATCACAGAATCCCGAGTGTGGCAACAGGCCTTTTGGCCCCAAGTCCACACTGAATGCATCCCACCCAGACCCATCACCCTGTAACTTAACTAATCAACACACTTCTGAACACTAAGGACAATTTTGCATGGCCAATCCACCTAGCCTGCACATCTTTGGACTGTGGGAGGAAACTAGAGTACCTGGAGGAAACCCACACAGGCGCAGAGAGAAATGCGCAAACTCCACACAGACAGACAGTTGCCAGAGTGTGGAATTAAACTGGGTTACTGGCTCTGTGGAGGCAGGAGTGTTAGCCACTGTGCCACGCCACACTGCCAAATTCTGCACTTTTGACCTTATGATGGAAGGGAGGTCAGTGATGAATCCGCCGAACATGGTTGGGCCCAGCACACTATCCGTCTACATAGAGATTTTTGTCCTCAAAGCTAAGTGCTAGAAGTTGGTTGATAACTCTCCTGTGAATGATCTCGGGATGTTTCACATTAATTATGCCATATAAACACAAGTTCCTGAATAATCAAAAGGCAATTCAAACCTGGGATAGTAGCAAGTTAAATGAGGAGAACAAGAACTGAGTAATGATAAGTTGGGGTAGGGAAATGCTCAAGATGGAAGCAATACTAGCATGCTGAGTGACAGGACAAGTCGAAGGGAGAGAAAGACCCAACGTTCAAGAATTTCAAAATGGTCAAAACAAGAATAGGTCTACATTGACAAGCAGTAAAACTGCTCAAAAGACACTGTTCCTTAAACTAGGATTTGTCCCCCTGTGAGTCAAAGCACAAGTAGAGGCTTTCTGTGGTTATCTCTGATAATGTAGTTTGCATAATCAATCTCAAGTTCTTTTTTGCTTTTATTGACCAGAAACTTGACAGGCTTGTCATTTTGCATCATTCACCAAAACGTGTGAAAGTCCTGAGAGGCTTGAAATGCTGCATATTTCAAACAAAGAAATAGCATTTGGTGTCACCAGCAACACTTCCCTCCAGCATAATAAGCCAAGTCACAGAGGTGATGATATTTTTATTTCTAACTTGTAGCAGTACAGAGCAGTCAGTTTGAGTTTTGTCTATCCCTGTTTTGAACTCGTGATCGGTCCTGTCTCCACAACCTGTGTCTAGATGTGCTACCTTTGGCTACACTTTGGAAAGAGAGTCACAATTGTTAGGTGGAGTCTGTTCAGCGCTTCATGCCTTTATTGGTTCATTTAAGTGGTGCGGGGCCAGTTTTTTCCCCCATAACCTTGCATGTTGTTTCTATTTAAATAATCTACTGCCTTCTTGAATGCCTCAATTCAACCTGACTATATTACATTTCTAGGCAGTTCATTCCAAACTCGAATGAATTGCTGGTTGAATGCTTCTCCTCACTTCTTATTTACTTGAACTAATTGGACTAAATATTTTCAATGCTTTGGTCATTAAATTTTAACTTCCTTGAGCACAGATGAGGTCTCGGAGGACTGGAAAATTGCCAATCTTGTCCCCTTGTTTAAGGAGGGTAGCAAGGATAATCCAGGGAATTACAAACTGGTGAGCCTGATGTCAGTGGTGGGGAAGCTGCTGGAGAAGATACTGAGGGATAGGATCTATTTACATTTGGAAGAAAATGGGCTTATTAGTGACAGGCAGCATGGTTTTGTGCAGGGAAGGTCATGTCTTACCAACTCGATAGAATTCTTTTGAGGAAGTGACAAAGTTGACAGAGGAGGGAAGGGCTGTAGATGTCACATACATGGATTTCAGTAAGGCGTTTGATAAGGTTCCCCGTGGTAGGCTGATGGAGAAAGTGAAGTCGCATGGAGTCCGAGGTGTACTAGCTAGATGGCTGGAGAACTGGCTGGGCAGCAGGAGACAGTTGTAGTGGAAGGGAGTTTCTCAAAATGGAGAACTGTGATCAGTGGTGTTCCACAGGGATCTGTGTTGGCACCACTGTTGTTTGTTGTACACAGAAATGATTTGGAGGAAGGTACAGATGCTCTGATGAGCAAGACTGCAGACGACACTAAGATTGGTGGAGTAGCAGATAGTGAAGGCGTCTGTTGGAGAATGCAGAATATAGATTGCAGAGTTGGGCAGATAAACGGCTGATGGAGTTCAATCCAGGCGAGGTGATGCATTTTGGAAGATTCAATACAAGAGTGAACAATACAGTACATGGAAAAGCCCTGGGGAAAACTGATGCACAGAGAGGCCTGGGTGTTCAGGTCCATGTACTCTGAAGGTGGCAACTCAGATGGATAGAGTGGTCAAGGCGGCATACGGCGTGCTTTCATTCATTGGGACGGGATACGGAGTACAAGAGTTGGAAGGTCACGTTAGTTGTATAGGACTTTGATTCGACTACATTTGGAATACTGCGTACAGTTCTGGTTGCCACATTATCAAAAGGATGTGGATGCTTTGGAGAGGGTGCACAGGAGGTACGGAGGGCGCTAGCTATGGAGAGAGATTGAGTAGATTAGGATTACTTACATTAGAAAGACAGAGGTTGAAGGGGGACCTGATTATGGTCTACAAAATCATGAGAGGTATAGTCAGGGTGGATAGCAAGAAGTTTTTGCCCCCCAAGTGGGGGACTCAGTTACTCGCAGTCACGATTTCAAGGTGAGAGGAGAACAGTTTAATGGAGATATGTGTGGACAGTTCTTTACACAGAGGGTCTTGGGTGCCTGGAACATGTAGCACGATAGCGTCACTTAAGACGTATCTAGACACACATGAATGGGCAGGGAGTAGAGGGATACAAATCCTTGTAAAACAGGTGACAGGTTTAGATAGAGGATCTGGGTCGGCACAAGCTTGGAGGGCCGAAAGGCCTGTTCCTGCACTGCAATTTTTTTGTTCATTGTTCTTATCTACAATTGTCTTCAAACGAACTGGGTGGGGGTGGAGGAGGAGATGGTCTCTCAGGGTAAAGCAACAACAGCAGCCAGATCATTTTTAGAGACAGTAGGAACTACAGATGCTGGAGAATCTGAGATAACAAGGTGTAGAGCCAGGTCAGGGGCACCATGATTGACCTTCCATGTTGCACTTCAAAAGCAAAGTGTACGAGTGATAGTGAAAGGGCACTTGATAGGCAAGCATGAAGAGTGACTGAAGAGAAGGCTGAGGTATAGTAAGTGTCGTAGGAAAAGCTAGGATGATCTACATGGTGGAACTGATGTTCTATTTACTCGTGAGAGACAGGCATCGCTGGCTGGCCAGCATCTCCTGCTTCACCTTTGAGAAGGTGGTGAGCTTCCTGTTTGCACAAGGGCAGTCTACGTAGGTTGAAACTACAATGCTGTTAGTGAAGGAATTCCAAGATTTTGACCAAAGACAGCAAAAGAGTGGCAATGTGTTTTCAAGTCAGGACAGCGGGTTGGAGGGAACTTACAGGCGGTGGTGTGTCCACGCACCTGCTGCCCTAGGTGGAAATGGCTGCGACTTTTAGTGCAATAGGAGGATTTCAACTAGTGTGCCAGGGGAAATTCAGGGAAGGCAACGGCCTCGTAGTGTTATCGCTTTTAATCCAGAGACCCGGGTAACATTCTGGGGACCTGGGTTCAAATCCTGCCACAGCAGATGGTGGAATCTGAATTTAATAAAATGTCTGGAATTAAGAATATGAAGATGACTATGAATCGATTGTCAGAAAAACCCACCTGGTTCATGAATGTACTTTAAATGGAAGAAAATTGCCATCCTTACCTGGTCTGGCCGACATAGGACTCCAGACCCACTGCAATGTGGTTGACACTTAACTGCCCTCTGGCAATTAGGGATGGGCAATAAACGTTGCATAGCCAGTGACATCGTCAACCCATTAATGAAAAAAAACTGGCAATCATATGGATTTTGTTTACATCTTCCAAATGTCCGATTACTTCCTTAATTGATTCCAACAATTTCACAACTGTGTAAAATTAACTGTTTCATGGTTTCCAACTTTCTGCCTCTGTACCCCTTTTTGAACAAGGTATTACTTTAGCATTTTGACAATGTACGCAAACTTTTCCAGAATCTAAGGAAATTTGGAATACTACCCCCAATGCATCGATATTCTCGGTTGCCAAATCCCTCCAGATATGACAGTGTCAGCTATTACGCAGTGGGGACTTGCCTGCCTATAGTTTGGTCAGTACTTTCTGCTCAGTCCACTGGCTTATATGGTGTTCCACTGTGGAACTACTGTCAGGGACCTCAAGATCCTTCCCATCAGGAACTTCTTTCCTTCACCGTTTGTTATTTTTACCCAGACTGATTCTATTTCTTCATCTCCAGCGCCAAATCTGTCCTCATGCCTATGTAATTATCACACACTTGTACGGAACTCCTATTTGTCATCCTCAAACTGAATTTGAAATTCCAGCATGCTATGATCATTCATCTTTTATTAAATCCTATCATTCCACAATAGTATATCCAAAACAGTCTACTTGTCTGGTTTCCCAACATACTGCCCCTAGAAACACTGAACTCTCCATTGAGGGCATTAATCACCCACGGTTAATATATTATCTTTCATGCAAACCGCAGTATTTCCTGCTTTATACTGTATCTTATTGTGGAACTACTGTTAACCTGTTAAAAATTAACCACCCAGGAACTTCTATACCCTCATTATTTACTTCTATCCAGACTCATCCTACAACTTGATCAATGCCAAAATAAGTTTTCATTACACACTCATCCTATCCTTTACTAACAAAGCTCCATTGCCTCCTTGTCCTTTCTGTCTATTCTTCTGAAATACCGAGTACACTTGATTCTTAAACACCCAGACCTGTCCACTGTACAATCGCAACTCACTAAATCACCATCAAATCAGACACATTTAATTCTATTTGCACTAACAACTCATTCATTTTATTCTGAATGCTACACACAAAATGCTTACATTTGTGCTCTTATCAATTTTGCCTACTCTTGCACCATTGCTTGGTACAGTATAATGCTCACATGCTCTGTCCCTTCCTTGAATTTTCTGGTAACGATGAGCGTCATCACCAACTTGGATTCTTACCATCTCCTTACACTACTACAGCCCCAACTACAGCCCTAGTTATGCAGATTAGCAGCATTTGGTCCTAGCATGATTCAGGTGCACCGCATCCCAATCAAATAGCACTCTCTTTCCCCTGTTAATGCCCATGTGCCATACTTTCAAATCCATTTCTCTTGCACCAATCTTTGAGCCAGCGTTTACCACTTCAATCTTAATGAGCCTGTGCCAAAATAGTTGATGAGTCAGGTAGTTATTGAGTTGCTTTTTAATTGAGCACCTAGTTGTTCATTCCCTCAGCGCAACCTCATTCTCCTTGGGACCAGGGAGGCAACACAGCCTTCAAGCTTCCAATTCTGGCGACAGAAAAATAAGCCTATTGCCTTAACTATACCACCCCCAATTAGGACTATATTTCATCATTATAGAATCCCTTTGGTGTGGAAACAGGCCCTTCAGCCCAACAAGTCCACACTGACCCTCAGACATCCCATCCAGACCCATCCCAGATTTCTCCTGCCACTTAAAATGGTTCTCTCTGCAACAGTCAGCTATGATCAGTTTGCTTATCCTGCCTATTGTTCCTGCACTTAGACAACAGTTAGACAAGGGCAAGGGCTGCAGTGCTACCTCCTGGATCCCACTCACTCAACCCTCCTGTCCTTGACCAATGATTAAATTTCAAGTAGCTAATCCAACGTATGTGACTATCTCTGGAAACACAATATTCAAGTATCTTTCACATCTTCTCAACCAATGTGTCACAGTGATGTAAGCTCAGACTCCAACTCATCAACACAGAGCTGAAGTTCTTTAAACAACTAACACTTGTGACAGATGTGGCCAAAAGATTGGACAGGTGTAAAGAGAACAAGAAATGCAAATGGGAATAGATAGGGATCATTCCACTTATTCATTTTCAGAGAGACACGAGGTGATTTTATGTTTTATGCTTACTCTCTTCCTCAAAGTATGCAGTCGTGGCACACCAGTTTCTGCCAATAATGAGGGACATGGGGAGAGTCACTATCGTGCAGCCCAGTAACTGAGTGGCCTACAGCTACGGCAAAAGGGTCGTGGTGGGGGTTGGGTTAGGAGGGGTGTTGCAGGGAGGTTTGGGGTCATGGGCAGCGCCGCTTTCTGCAGCCAAACAGCCATTGCCACAAGATGAGATGGGAGGGGGTGTTTGAGGAGTGAAAGGATGACCCTCCCCCCGCTGCTGTGGGAAGTAGGATCTTTATCGCACAGCCCTCCGTAGCCGAATAGCACTCCGACGACAAGGTGAGAAGGCAGGAGGGGCTCCCGGGGATGAGGGAAGGGCACAACCACTGTCAGTATAAGGGTAGGGGGCGAATATACCCCTTCCTGGGGTTGAGGGGAGCTCTTGATGCCCTGTGCCAAGCAAACAGCCGAGATCGACTCGCAGCTCTCCGACTACAAGGAGACCCTGTCTCAGAGGTTGGAGCATTTCGAGTTGGAGCTCCGAGGGAAAGGGTCAGCGCACCCAAAACGTTACCTCGGTATTTTTTCTTCACAGATGCTGAGCATTTCCAGCAACTTGTGTCTGCATTTCCACCCGGAGGTGGGTTTGTGGAGAGACACCATGGGACGGGAATGGGTGTGGGGTTGGATGAGGCAGAGATTGTCGCGAGGGCGAGAGGGCGAGAGGGCGAGAGGGCGAGAGGGCGAGAGGGCGAGAGGGCGAGAGGGCGAGAGGGCGAGAGGGCGAGAGGGCGAGAGGGCGAGAGGGCGAGAGGGCGAGAGGGCGAGAGGGCGAGAGGGCGAGAGGGCGAGAGGGCGAGAGGGCGAGAGGGCGAGAGGGCGAGAGGGCGAGAGCGCGAGAGGGCGAGAGGGCGAGAGGGCGAGAGCGCGAGAGGGCGAGAGCGCGAGAGGGCGAGAGCGCGAGAGGGCGAGAGCGCGAGAGGGCGAGAGGGCGAGAGCGCGAGAGGGCGAGAGCGCGAGAGGGCGAGAGGGCGAGAGGGCGAGAGGGCGAGAGGGCGAGAGGGCGAGAGCGCGAGAGCGCGAGAGGGCGAGAGCGCGAGAGGGCGAGAGCGAGAGGGCGAGAGCGAGAGGGCGAGAGCGAGAGGGCGAGAGCGAGAGCGAGAGGGCGAGAGCGAGAGGGCGAGAGCGAGAGGGCGAGAGCGAGAGGGCGAGAGCGAGAGGGCGAGAGCGAGAGGGCGAGAGCGAGAGGGCGAGAGCGAGAGGGCGAGAGCGAGAGGGCGAGAGCGAGAGGGCGAGAGCGAGAGGGCGAGAGAGAGAGGGCGAGAGAGAGAGGGCGAGAGAGAGAGGGCGAGAGAGAGAGGGCGAGAGAGAGAGGGCGAGAGAGAGAGGGCGAGAGAGAGAGGGCGAGAGAGAGAGGGCGAGAGAGGGGGCGAGAGAGGGGGCGAGAGAGGGGGCGAGAGAGGGGGCGAGAGAGGGGGCGAGACAGCGGGCGAGAGAGCGGGCGAGAGAGCGGGCGAGAGAGCGGGCGAGAGAGGGGGCGAGAGAGGGGGCGAGAGAGGGGGCGAGAGAGGGGGCGAGAGAGGGGGCGAGAGAGGGGGCGAGAGAGGGGGCGAGAGAGGGGGCGAGAGAGGGGGCGAGAGAGGGGGCGAGAGAGGGGGCGAGAGAGGGGGCGAGAGAGCGAGAGAGGGGGCGAGAGAGCGAGAGAGGGGGCGAGAGAGCGAGAGAGGGGGGGAGAGAGCGAGAGAGGGGGGGAGAGAGCGAGAGAGGGGGGGAGAGAGCGAGAGAGGGGGGGAGAGAGCGAGAGAGGGGGGGAGAGAGCGAGAGAGGGGGGGAGAGAGCGAGAGAGGGGGGGAGAGAGCGAGAGAGGGGGGGAGAGAGCGAGAGAGGGGGGGAGAGAGCGAGAGAGGGGGGGAGAGAGCGAGAGAGGGGGGGAGAGAGCGAGAGAGGGGGGGAGAGAGCGAGAGAGGGGGGGAGAGAGCGAGAGAGAGGGGGAGAGAGCGAGAGAGAGGGGGAGAGAGCGAGAGAGAGGGGGAGAGAGCGAGAGAGAGGGGGAGAGAGCGAGAGAGAGGGGGAGAGAGCGAGAGAGAGGGGGAGAGAGCGAGAGAGAGGGGGAGAGAGCGAGAGAGAGGGGGAGAGAGCGAGAGAGAGGGGGAGAGAGCGAGAGAGAGGGGGAGAGAGCGAGAGAGAGGGGGAGAGAGCGAGAGAGAGGGGGAGAGAGCGAGAGAGAGGGGGAGAGAGCGAGAGAGAGGGGGAGAGAGCGAGAGAGAGGGGGAGAGAGCGAGAGAGAGGGGGAGAGAGCGAGAGAGAGGGGGAGAGAGCGAGAGAGAGGGGGAGAGAGCGAGAGAGAGGGGGAGAGAGCGAGAGAGAGGGGGAGAGAGCGAGAGAGAGGGGGAGAGAGCGAGAGAGAGGGGGAGAGAGCGAGAGAGAGGGGGAGAGAGCGAGAGAGAGGGGGAGAGAGCGAGAGAGAGGGGGAGAGAGCGAGAGAGGGGGAGAGAGCGAGAGAGAGGGGGAGAGAGCGAGAGAGAGGGGGAGAGAGCGAGAGAGAGGGGGAGAGAGCGAGAGAGGGGGAGAGAGCGAGAGAGGGGGAGAGAGCGAGAGAGAGCGAGAGAGGGAGAGAGCAACCCCTGTGTCACAGTTTGGAAAATCTCCAGCGGTTCTTCATTTCTCTCTCAGCCGAAGGCGCTGCGTGCTTTGGTTTCCTTTCCTCTTGTACTCTCTCCCCCTGTTAATAAAGCCAGAGTGAGTTTGTGGTGGGAGAGAGAGAAGGGACAGAAAGACGGAAATAAAGGAACATGACAAGGGAGTGAAATTAGAGCCAGCAGAGGTGAGAGAGGGGGAGAGAATCAGAGTGAGGGAGAGAATCAGAGTGAGGGAGGAAGAGCGAGAAAACACAAACCAAGGAGAGTGAGAGGTAACAAGGTGTTGACGTGCATGAACACAGCAGGACAAGCAGCATCAGAGCCGCAGGGAAGCTGACGTCAGCCTGTCTGCTGTGTTCATCTCCCTTGCTCCTTTCCACCCCCCTCCTCCTGCTCCTGCTCCTCCCCCCGCCCCCCCCGCTCCTTTCGCCCTCCTCCTCCTGCTCCTTCTCCCCCCGTTCATCCATTCCTCTCTCCCTCCAGCCATCCATTCCTCCCTCCATCGCTCCAGCCGTTGCTCTCTCTAGTCAGTCAAAACAACAAAGAAAATTACAGCACAGGAACAGGAACAGGCCTTCGGCCCTCCAAGCCTGCGCCGATCAAGATCCTCTGTCTACCCTGTCACCTATTTTCTCACGGTCTGTGTCCATTTGCTCCCTGCCCATCCATGTACCTGTCCAAATATATCTTAAAAGACGCTAACGTGTCTGCGTCTCCCACCTCCGCTGGCAACGCGTTCCAGGTACCCACCAACCTCTGCGTAAAGAACTTTCCACGCATATCTCCCTTAAACTTTCCTCCTCTCACTTTGAACTCATGAACCCTAGTAATTGAGTCCCCCACTCTGGGGAAAAAGCTTTTTGCTATCCACCCTGTCTATACCCTCATGATTTTGTAGACCTCAATCAGGTCCCCCCCACTCTCCATCTTTCTCATGAAAATAATCCGAATCTACTCAACCTCTCTTCATAGCTCGCACACTCCATATCCGGCAACATCCTGGTGAACATCCTCTGTACCCTATCCAAAGCGTCCACATCCTTTTGGTAATGAACACAGTACTCTACTCTAAATGTGGCTGAACCAAAGTCCTATACAACTGCAACATGACCTGCTAACTCTTGTACTCAATACCCCGTCCAATGAAGGAAAGCATGCCATATGCCGCCTTGACCACTCTATTGACCTGCGTTGTCACCTTCAGGGAACAATGGACCTGAACACCCAGATCTCTGTTCATCAATTTTCCCTAGGACTTTTCCATTTACTGTATAGTTCGCCCTTGAATTTGATCTTCCAAAATGCATCACCTCGCATTTGCCTGGATTGAACTCCATCTGCCATTTATCTGCCCAACTCTCCAGTCTATGTTCTGCTGTAATCTCTGATAGTTCCCTCCACTATCTGCTTCTCCATTCCTCCCTTGTAATGTGATTAGGCAAGACTTAGGAGGCATAGAATGGGTGAGCAAAATGCAGGGGATGGGGACAATTGAATTGTGGAGCTGGTTTAAGGAACAGATATTGCGTGTCCTTGATAGGTACGTCCCTGTCAGGCAGGCAGGAAGCGATAAGCTAAGGGAACCGTGGTTTACTAAAAAAATTGTATCTCTTGTTCAGCAGAAGAGGTAGGCTGATGTGTCGATGAGACCAGATGGTTCAGATGAGGTGATGGAGAGCTACAGATTAGCTAGGAAGGATTTAAAGAGAGAGTTAATAAAAGCAAGGAGGGTAAAGACATTGGCAGGTAAATAAAAGGAGAACCCTAAAGCTTTCTATAGGTATGTGAGGAATAAGAGGATGACTGGGGTAGGCATAGGGCCAGTCAAAGACAGAAGTGGGAAGTTGTGTGTGAACACTGTGGAGAATGGAGAGGTGCTAAACAAATATTTCTCATCTGTTTACACTGAGGGACAGGAGGATATTGTAGAGGAGGTGACTGAGTTACGGGCTACTAGAATTGAAAGGGTTGAGGTTAGTAAGGAGGAAGTGTTACCAATTCGACAACGTGTGAAGGTAGATAAAACCCCTGGGCCTGATGGGATTTTTCCAAGGATTGTCTCGGAAGCTAGGGAGGAGGTAATGGAGCCTTTGGCCTTGATCTGAGTCCTCGTTATCTACAGGTTTAGTAGCAGAGGACTGGAGGATTGCAAATGTTGTGCCCTTGTTCAAGTGGGGCAGTAGGAATGACCCAGGCAATTATAGACCTGTGAGCCTTACGTCTGTTGTAGGAAAAACTTTGGAAAGGATTAAGAGATAGGATTTATAATCATCTAGCAAGCAACAATGTGATTGGAGATAGTCAACATGGATTCGTCAAGGGCAGGTCATGTCTCACAAACTTCATTGAGTTTTTTGAGAAGGTGGCCAAGCATGTGTTTGAGGGTCGGGCAGTTGGTGTGGTGTACATGGACTTCAGTAAAGCCTTTGATAAGTTTCCCCATGGTAGGCTATTGGAGAAAATGCAGAGGCACAAGATTGAGGGAGATTTAGCCATTTGGATTAGAAACTGGCTTTCGCTAAGAAGGCAACGAGTGGTGGTTGATGGAAAATATTCAGCCTGGAGTCCGGTTATTAGTGGTGTGTCTCAAGGATCTGTTTTGAGACCACTGCTGTTTGTCATTTGTCTAAACGACTTGGACGCAGGCAATGGGGGAGGGGTTAGTAAGTTTGCAGATGACACTAAAGTCGGTGGAGTGGTGGACATTGTGAAAGAATGTTGCAGGCTGCAGGGAGACTAAATGTGAGGTGATTCACTTTGGGAGGAATACCTCTCTGATGAAGGGTCTAGGCCCGAAACGTCAGCTTTTGTGCTCCTGAGATGCTGCTTGGCCTGCTGTGTTCATCCAGCCTCACATTTTATTATCTTGGAATCTCCAGCATCTGCAGTTCCCATTATCTCTGAAGTTATTGATTGTCAGCTGAATCTGCAAATCTCTAGACATAGCCCTGGGCTCCAGGTCATCAGTAGCGGGACAGCAAGGTGAACAAACAGCAGTGTCAGTCAACTTGCTTTCAAAACGTCAATGATCGTTTCCACAATCCTTGGGGTTTCAAGCAGTTTATCCCAGGTTAGTCCACAATTAAAAAATACAGAAAAATAAAAAGGTGTGTCTTTTAAGCTGCTAAACCACAATTAATTTTATATCCATGAGCATCCTCGGATATTTTGGCAAAACAGTTTAGGCACTCTCAAATATCAGTCAAGCTTCTCCTACAAATTCCGAGGAAGAGTCACTCAAACTGATTTCTCTCCACAGATGTTGCCAGACCTGCAGGGCTTTTCCAGCAATTTCTGTTGTTTCTGTACCAAGAGATTTGTGTCTCTCCTGGAAATGTGGGACTTCGCAAGTACCCTTGCCTCACTGTTGAGGTTAAGTCCAAGCTATCATTTCCTGACTAATGAGCTTGGAGAAGGTGGGTGGAGGAAGGAGAACTACAGGCGGTACGCATACATTTAAAACATTCAATATTCCTTTAGTTTTCTACTTCATCTGTTCTGCAACTCCAGATGTAACAAGTGGACTTTAGATAAAACAGCATTGTGACAAGGGGTAGAATAAGGCTGCTTCTGCATTTCTATTTGTTCATTAAAGTTTAAAATTCAGCTGTGAACGCAAATCAAAAGATTACTATTTCTCGATTGCCAACATTTCAGCTGCAGACTGCTACTGTCAACTTTAAATGATCACAAGATTCTAAAATAGAAAGTAATGCATTCATTATGATTAAAATGGGCTTCTGTCTTACTAACAATTTCAGTTCTAGGAGCACATGAAAAATATTGCTACTTAGCATTAGGCCTGCTTCAGTTTCTTTGCACCGTATACAAACAACTTTACCAAAAGAGCATCATCATTTAAAGAACCTGTCAAGAACAATCTTGCACGTGTGCCGCAGGAGCAACAACACGGTACATAACTTGCGTGTTCTGCAAAGCTGCATCCCAAGAAACAAAACAGAGGCAACATCTCAAAAAATATATCAAGTGCATGTTATGCAAGATGGAAAAGCAACTGCACCTGGCTCCAGGGGTCTGTTACAACACAAATACTTGAACACGAGAGGAAGATCTCAAGATTCCATATCTGTCTACTTGGGTAATAATTTATTTTGTAAACGGACCACAAAACCTCAGTAGTCACTGGGCACAAAGCACTGATGAGCAACTCAAAATAAAAATACACAGCTACAACTTCAAAAATCTATTACAGATGCACTGAATCAAAAGTGCAGATTTTGCTTGACTTAAAAGGTAATCCAAGTTAATGCAAATCTGATGAGTTTCGGTCAACACAAGCATAATCAACTTTACAGAAAAAAAACAAATTGATTCAGACATGAAGACATTCTGTAGGTGGGTGTAAAATGATACAAAGAATTGGTCATCCCAAGATACTTTTTTTGGCCATATAGAAGTGAACCAGATATTTCAAGATCTTGAAAGAAAAGTAGATGCTTGTAACAAAGAAAATGTCCCAATGAAGGAGTTTATGCTCTTGCTCAAACATTGTGGCTATCGTAGGTGATAGCCTGGTGATATTATTGCTAGACAGTTAATCCAGAGACCCAGGCAATGTTCTGGTGGCCTGGGTTCAAATTCCATGGTAGATAGTGGAATTTGAATGCAATAATAATCCAGAAATAACAGTCTAATGATGACCATAAAACCACCACTGACTGTTAGGAAAAACTCATCAGGTTCACTCATGTCCTTTAAAGGAAAGAAGGAAATCCGCCATCCTTACCTGGTCTGGCATGTAACTTAAGAATCAACCATGTTGCTGTGGATCTGACCTGCTCCTCTGGGCAAATAGGGATGGGCAATAAATGCTGGCTGATCTAATGACACCAACACCCCAGCAATTAACAAAAAACGTTAGTTTGCCTTATGACGGGCAGATTGCATTTCAAGTGCTGCAGCTAAAGAGGGACAGTGGATTTACTTTCTTCAAAGCATTTGATAAGGTGCTATAGTTATTGAGCAAAATAAAAGCTTGTGGTGTCGAGGGTAGCACGTTGGCCAAATAGAAGGTTGAATGCTAACAAGTAGTAACTAGCAGGTATTAAGACAGTGTAGGAGTTGGGGTGTCATGTTGCGGCCTTACATGGTGTTGATGAAGCCACTTTTTAAAAGTATTCAATTTGGGTCTCCTTGCTTAGCAAAGATGTTGTTAAACTAGGAAGGGTGCAGAAAAGATTTACAGGGACGTTGCTAGGACTGGAGAGTTTCAGTTCTTGGAATAGGCCGAATAGGCTGGGTTTTTTTCTCTGGTGCTTAGGCTGAGAGGTGACAGTAGAGATTTATAGAATCATGAGACATGGATAAAAGGTGAACAGCCAAGGTATTTTCCCTAGGGTGGGCGAGTCCAAAACTACAGGTCATAGGCTGACGGTGAGAGGGGAACAATTTAAAAGGACCTGAGGGGCAACATTTTCACAAAGAGGGTGGTGCGTGCATGAAACAACCTGCAAGAATTGAAGGCCGGTACAATTACACTTAAAAGGCATCTGAATGTGTCTACGAATAGGAAAGGTTTAGAGGGCTATGGGTCAAATGCTGACAAATAGGATTGGTCAGGTTGAGACATCTAGTCAGCGTGGATGAATTGGACCAAAGGATCTGCTTCCATGTTGTATAATTCTAAAAGGGCTTTTACAAGCTGCAAAAATGTAAGGAGTGGCTTGCCACAGGAATGTGTGCTGGGGCTTGAACATTTTACATAAAGTAACTGATGAAGGATCTCAGGGTACAGTTGCTAAACTTGCTGACAAAAGACAGTTAGAAGACTAAGTTGTGAAGATGGCATGGTGACGTGGAATCAAGAAAAAAAATGTGGGCAAGTAGGTGGCAAATCGAGCATAATGCTGCAAAATATGAAACTGTCCATTTTGACGAAGAATTAAAAATACTATCTAAATGGTGAGAGATTGTAAAACTCAAATGCAGACAGGTTTGCATTGTCCTGTGGATGAATCACAAAGTTAGGTACTGCTATTAATTAGATGTGCTAACAGAATGTTATAATTAATCTTGAGGGGAAATAAATATAAACATCCAGAGGTGTACCTTAGTTATACATGGTGCAGGGAAGTCCACATCTGGAATACTGTGTACAGCTTTGATCAGTTTCTCGAAGGAAGGACATAAAAGGCATTGGAGGTAGTCGAGAGAATGTTCACTAAACTAGCAGCTGAAAGAGTGGAACAAGAGTTAATATTTTGGGTCTGGTGAACCTTCCTCAGAACAGAGTTAACTCTGACTGTTTCTTGACGGATGCTGCCAGACCTGGTGAACTTGTCCAGCATCTTTGGTGATAATGGGAACTGCAGATGCTGGAGAATCCAAGATAACAAAGTGTGAAGCTGGATGAACACAGCAGGCCAAGCAGCATCTCGGGAGCACAAAAGCTGACGTTTCGGGCCTAGACCCTTCATCAGAATCCACTGTTCTTTCGGGTTTTAGCTGAACGAGTGGATTACCTTTTGAGGAAAGGTTGGACAGGCTAGAATTATATTCACTTGTGTTCTGAAAAGAAAGAAGGAACCTGAATGAAATCCTGAGGGGTCTTGCAGGATCAAAGAAAACATGCATCCTCTTATGGGGTAATCCAGATCTAGGGGTTACTGTTTAAGAATAAGATCACACCCAAATAAATCAGAGAATAAGTGAGTTCCTTACAGGGTGATGGGTCTTTGGATCTCTTCCTGAAGAAGATTTATAAGTTCAAAGAATCTGCTTCTATAAGGCTTAGAAAAATAGATGCTTGTTGAGCAATGAAATGAAAACTTTGCAGTTACCATCAGACCAGCCATGATAAATTGGGAGTGTAGATTCAAGCAGCTGAATGGCCTATGCTGGTTCCTAGTTCATACAGTACTCGCTTTTTTGATTGTACAAGGTCAGATACCCTAAATCGATGATAACTACGCCTCTCATATGCCACTTGTTCTCTTTATTCTTTTTTGGGAGGTGGCATCACCGGCAAGGTCATCAGTTGCTTCTTAACGCCAACTACCTTTGAAATGAGCACCTCAACGTCAAACACACCTCAACGTCAAACACACCTCAACGTCAAACACAGAACAACAATACTACCTAGAACACAGAACACTACAGTGCAGTACAGGCCCTTTGGGCCTCGATGTTGTGTCGAGCTGTGAAACCAAACTGAAGCCCATCTAACCTACACTAATCCACTATTATCCATATGTTTATCCAATGACTATTTAAATGCCCTTAAACTTGGCAAGTCTACTACTCTTGCAGGCAGGGCATTCAAAGCCCTTACTACTCCGAGTAAAGAACCTACCTCTGACATCTGTCCTATATCTCTCACGCCTCAATTTAAAGCTATGTCTTCTTGTGCTAGCCATCTCCATCCAAGGAAAAAGGCTCTTACTGTCCACCCTATCTAATCCTTTGATCACCTTGTATGTCTCTATTCAGTTACCTCTTAACCTTCTTCTAACA
Organism: Stegostoma tigrinum; assembly: GCF_030684315.1. Classification (NCBI taxonomy): domain Eukaryota; kingdom Metazoa; phylum Chordata; class Chondrichthyes; order Orectolobiformes; family Stegostomatidae; genus Stegostoma; species Stegostoma tigrinum. The sequence goes on from NC_081354.1 coordinate 166,060,870, forward strand.
AAAACAGCCTCAAGTCCCTCAACCTTTCCTCACAAGACCTTCCCTCCATACCAGGCAACATCCTGGTAAATCTCCTCTGCACCCTTTCCAACGCTTTCACATCCTTCCTATAAATGCGGTGACCAGAACTATCTGCAATACTCCAAGTGCGGCCGCACCAGAGTTCTGTACAGCTGCAACATGACCTCATGGCTCCAAAACTCAATCCCTCTACCAATAAAACCTAACACACCGTACACCTTCTTAACAATCCGCTCAACCTGGGTGGCAACTTTCAGGGGTCTACGTACATGGACACCGAGATCTCTCCGCTCATCCACACTACCAAGAGTTTTACTATTAGCCCAGTAGTCTGTATTCCTGTTACTCCTTCCAAAGTGAATCACCTCATACTTTTCTACATTAAACTCCATTTGCCACCTCTCAGCCCATCTCTGCAGCTTATCTATGTCCCTTTGTGACCTGCAACATCCGTCTGCACTATCCACAACTCCATCAACTTTACGGTCATCTGCAAATTTACTAACCCATCCTACACCCTCATCCAGGTCATTTACAAAAATGGCAAACAGCAGTGGCCCCAAAACAGATCCTTGCGGTACACCACTAGTAACTGAACTCCAGGATGAACTTTTCCCATCAACGACCATCCTCTGTCTTCTTTCAACTAGCCAATTTATGATCCAAACCGTTAAATCACCCTCAATCCCATGACTCTGCATTTTCTGCAATAGCCTACCATGGGGAACCTTATCAAACACTTTACTTAAATCCATATACACCACTGCAACTGCTTTACCCTCATCCACCTGTTTGGTCACCTTCTCAAAGAACTCAGTAAGGTTAGTAAGGCACAACCTACCTTTCACAAAACTGTGTTGCCTATCCCTAATCAAAATTATTCCATTCTAAATGATTATAAATCCTCTCTCATAATCCTTTTCAACACTTCACCCACAACCAAAGTAAGACTCACTGGTCTGTAATTACCAGAATGGTCCCTCTTCTTCTTGAATAAGGGGACAACATTTGCTATCTTCCAGTCTTCTGGCACTATTCCTGAAGATAATGACGACATAAAGATCAAAGCCAAACACTCTGCAATCTCCTCCCTAGCTTCCCAGAGAATCTTAGGATACATCCCCTGGACCAGAAGGGATGTATCTATTTTCACAGCTTTGATAATTGCTAACACCTCCTCCTTGTGAACTTCAATCCGGTCTAGTCTAAAAGCCTGTATCTCAGTATTCTCCTCAAAGACGTTGTCTTTTTCCCTCGAAAAATATTCATTTAGTGCCTCTCCTATCTCTTCGGACTCCACACACAACTTCCCACTACTGTCCATGACTGGCCCTCATCTTACTCCAGTCATTCTTTTGTTCTTGACATACTTATGGAAAGCTTTAGGGTTTTCCTTTATCCTACCTGCCAAAGACTTCTCATGTCCCCTCCTGGCTCTTCTTAGCTCTCTCTTGTTCCTTCCTGACTAACTTGTAATTCTCAAGTGCCCTAACTGAGCCTTCAAGCCTCATCTGTACGTAAGCCTCCCTCTTCCTCTTGACAAGAGTTTCAACCTCTTTAGTAAACCATGGTTCCCTCGCTTGACCACTTCCTCACTGCCTGAAAGGTCCATGCTTATCAAGGACACGCATTAAATGTTCCTTGAACAAGCTCCACATTTCAATTGTGCCCAACCCCTGCAGTTTCCTTCTCCATCCCATGCATCCTAAATCTTGCCTAATTGCTTTGCAATTACCTTCCCCCCAGCTATAACTCTTGCCCTGCGGTAAATACCTATCCCTTTCCATTATTAAGGTAAACGTAACCGAACTGTGGTCATTATCACTGAAGTGCACGCCTACCTCCAAATCTAACACCTGGCCTGGTTCATTATCCAGAACCAAATCCAAAGTGGCCTCACCTCTTGTTGGCCTAGCCACGTACTGTGTAAGGAAACTGTCCTGGGCACATTGGAAAAAAAACTGATGCATCTAACGTACTCGACCTATAGCACTTCCAGTCAATATTTGAAAAGTTAAAGCCCCTATAACAACTACCCTGTTACCATTGCTCCTATCCAGAATCAGCTTGGCGATCCTTTCCTCCACATCCCTGGAACTTCTCGGAGGCCTACAAAAAACTCCCAATAGGGTGACCTCTCCCTTCCTATTTCTAACCTCAGCCCATACTATCTCACTAGATGAGTCCTCATCAAACGTCCTTTCTGCCACCGTAATACTGTCCTTGACTAATAATGCCACACCTCCCCCTCTGTTACCACCTTGCCTGTAAGATACCTTCCAAATCACTCAACATTTGGACTTGGAAATACACTTTGACCCATCAATACGAAAGGAATGAAAGTCTAGAAAAATGTCTGACTGCATTGTGGGTCACCCTACAGCACAGACTGCAATTGAAGGCAATGGGAGCTATGGTTTGGCAATAATTCCTAAATTAGCCAGCAACACCCACATTCCATGAATGAATAAGCAAACAAAAAAATTGCTCCCAATCTGGAATCATAAGCAGGCCAGACCAGGTGAAGATTGCAGTTTTCTTTCCCTAAAGAACTGTTGTGAACCAGGTGGGTTTTTAACAAATGAATGATAGTTGTCATAATCACCATCATCCCCATTACACCTTACATTATGCAACAGTTACGCATTATTTCTCCCAAGCTTTTGTGTCAACGTTATAACAATGTTGCACGGCAGGGAGCTTAAAATAGCAAAATCTGAGTTTTTTCAGGATGACTCTATCCGTCGCCAGAAATCGACTAATTATTGTGGTTCACTAAACATGTATTGCACTTGATCCAGCGACTGCGACAATGCTGAAACAGCTCAGCTATTCAAAAATTAATTACCATGCATTCAAATACAGTAAATTATAATGCTACGTGTTAAGCAATTCATGAAAATTTAAAGGCTAACAAAATGTGAACTGTAATGCTTATTACCACCATCTACTACTAAAGCAGTACATAAATGAAATATTTTACTGCCCATGTTTCTTGAAAACTGACATGACTTATTGAGACACACATTGTCTCAGCACCTGAATCAGATTGGATATTACAGCGTCTCATGAGGACTTACAACAATGCACTGCTACTCACGACGTTGAAATTCGGAAGCCACATAATTCTGTGCCATTGGCTTTGGTCAGAAGTAACGACATGGTAACAGGAGCCCGTGTGTGTGTGCGCGTGCGTGCGCGTGTTCTCATGACTGTTGCATGTTTCAGTGTTTTTTTTAAATATATAATACACAAACATGCAGTCGTACAAGTTCATCTCAGAATATCAAACGGAAAGAAATTCACAAAAACACAAACTCAAATATTAGATGCATACAACAAATTCCGTAAAATATTTAAATATTGCAAAAATCAAGATCGTTTTACAAAATCAAAACCCATGAAAAGGTTATGAACTAACCAAGCAACACTTGTGCATTATATCTGTATCTATGGGGGAAATGGGGTGGATGCTCATTTGGGTTTGCCAAAAAAAATTGGGGAGAATGGCATAAATGCATCTGACAATTCTGGAATTGTGGCCACAGACAGTTTTGAATATAACACTACGGAATTTCAGAAGTGGAAAATGGAAAAGAAGAGAATGCATTTAAAAAAAGGAAAGACACTGAAGAATGAGAAGTTTAATCACATACAAGGAGACTAGCTCTCTAAAGAAACAAAGCACGAATAGGTCATAATTTAATCAATAAATCTAAACAGTAAATCTTTTTAAAGCACCATTTTTTCAGGCAACATTCCAATTTATTTGCAGTATGAACAAGTGCATTTAATCCCAGTTCTGACAAAATATTAACTTTGTCTTTAGACAGACAGACTGAGGATTTGCAGGGGTAGGCCATTCGAGTCCGCAACACTGTGCCACCATTCAATATGATCACGGTTGATCACGGAGCTCAATATCCTCAACCTACCCTTCCCCCCACAATCCCCATATCCCTTGGTTCCTTCAGACATAGGTTATACCTACCTCGTCCTTGAAAACAAAGTTTCAGCTTCAAACATTCTTTATGGTAGTGAATTCCACAAGCTCACCACTGCCTGGGTGAACAAAGTTCTATTCATCTCGGTTCTAAAAGGCCTGCCCCTTATCCTTAAACTATGACCCTTCTTTGGGGCTCATCCACCATCAGGAACATCCTTTCTGTACGTAACCTGCCTAGCCATGTCAGAATTTTAGGTTTCTATAAAATTCCCTCCTCATTCTTCTGAATTCCAGTGAATATAAGACTAAAACAGTCTTCAAACGTCTGTCCTGCCATCGGAGGAATCAATTTTGTAAACCTTTGCTAAAATCTTGGTCTGTGGCAAGAACATCCTAATGGGGATCATGACAAGTTATTGGCCAACAGGATTAAGGAAAATCCCAAGGCATTTTTATACATATACGAAGAGCAAAACAGTAGCCAGGGAGAAGGTTGCCTCACTCTAGGACAGGGAAGAGAATTTATGCGTGGAGCCAGAGGAAATGGGCAAGGTATTAAATAAGCATTTTGCGTCAGTATTCACCATAGAGAAGGACTTGGTGGATGACGAGTCTGGGGAAGGGTGTGTAGATAGTTTGGGCCATGTTGAGATCAAAATGGAGGTGGTATTGGGCGTCTTGAAAAACATTAAGGTAGACAAGTCCCAGACCCTGATGCGATATTCCCCAGAATAATGAGGGGGGCAAGGGAGCAAGTTGCTGGGGCCTTGAGGGAAATCTTTGTATCCTCACTAGCTACAGGGCATGTCCCAGCGGATTTGAGAAGAGCCAATGCTACTCCTTTGTTTAAGGGTGGCAGTGACAATCCAGCTGATTAGGCTAGTGAGACTTCCCCAAGTGGTAGGGAAATTATTGGAGAGGATTCTTCTAGACAGGATTTCCCCCGATTTGGAAATAAGTGGGCATATTAGCAAGAGGCAACATGGTTTTGTGAAGGCGAGGTTGCGCCTCATTAACTTGACTGAGTTTTTTGAGGAAGTGACGAAGATCATCGATGAAGGTGGGACAGCGGATGCTGACTGCATCGACTACAGTAAGGCCTTTGACAAGGTCCGTCATGGCAGGCCGATACAGAAGGCAAAAGTCACAGGGTCAGAGATGATTTTTCAAAATGAATAAAAACTGGCTTGGTTACAGAAGGCAGAGGATAGCAGTGGAAGGGTGCATTTCTGAATGGAGGGCTTTGTCTAGTGGCATTCCTCAGGGATCAGTGCTGGGACCTTTGATACATTTAATATATATAAAATGATTTGGATGAATATGTTACTGGCTTGATTACTAAGTTTGCTGATGACAAAAGGTTGGCAGAATCATGGATAATGATGAGCACTGTCAGAGGATACAGCTGGATGTCGATCAGTTAGTGACTTGGGCAGAGAGATGGCAGTTGGAGTTTAATCCAGAAAAATGTGAGGTGATGCATTTTGGAAGGCTTAATCCAGATAGAAAATATACAGTAATGCCAGAACCCTTAACAGTACTGATAAGCAGAGGGATCTAGGTACGCAGGTCACCGAAAGTGGCAGCACAGGTGGAGAAGGTAGTCAAGGCACACGGCATGCTTTTTTTCACTGGCTGGAGCACTGAGTTTATAAAACGGCAGGTAATTTTGCAGCTTTACAGAATCTTAGTTAGGCTGCATTTGGAAGTGTGTTCAATTCTGGTCACCACACTATCAAAAGAATGTGGTAGCTGGGGAGAGGGTACAGAAAAGATTTACCAGATGTTGCCTGGTATGAAGAACATTAGCTATGAGGAGAGGGTGGAAAAACTTGGGCTGTTTTCACTGGAATGACAAAGGTTAAGGGGCGACCTGCTAGAGGTCTACAAGGTTGTGAAGGGCATGGACAAAACGGACAATCAGAAGCTTTTCCCAAGGGTGGAAGAGTCAGTTACTAGGGGGCATAGGTTTAAGGTGTGAGGGGCAAGGTTTAAAGTTAATGCACGAGGCAAGTTTTTCTTTGTTACACAAACGGTAGTGGACACCTTGAACTCACTGCTGGAGGTGGTGGTGGAAACAGATACTATAGTGATTTTTAAAGGGTGTCTTGACAAACACATCAATAGGATGGGGAGAGGGGAATACGGTTCCCAGAAGGGTAGGGGCTTAAGTTGTGACAGGCAGCATGTCAGTGCAGGCTTGGAGGACTGAAGGCCATGTTCCTGTGCTGTAATTTTTTCTGTTCAACCTTCCTCAGACAAACACCAAAACTGCACAGAATATTCCAGATATGGCCTCACCAAATCCTTGTCTAATCACAGCAAGTAGTCCTTATTCCTCTTCTCAAATCCTCTTGCTATGAAGGTAAACTGTAGGTTAGCCTTCATAGCAGAGTGCCTGCTGCACTTCCACATGTTCTTTCAGCAACTAGTGCACAGGACCTGGTAGCTGCTCGTTGATCTTCATTCTTTGGTGTCTCCAAAATAGTTAAATGGCCTTAAAAATGTTCAACATCAGCTTGAAAATAAATTCTCCAAATTTTAGATTATCAGCATTTGATACAGACAATGATGGCAGTCAATTATAGTAATAGTGCAGTGTACACTTCACAAGTTCAAATTAATACCAATACAAAATTAGTGATGTAGTTATATCAACCATATTGGAAACAACAGAAATGAGTTTAAGACAATATACCTTGTGTATTTCTCATTTTAACAGCAAATGGTAACCTTACAATGTACCTGACTGCTTCCAGTCTCTTATTTTGTCGGATAAGCTCAATGAATTCCTGAATCCTCAAACTGAACTCCAGGCAGCTCTGTCAACAAAAAAGAACTCATTGAAAGACAGGTCACATGATAATCTGGATAAAACCTCAAGTGCCAAAAGAGGCTGGTATAACAAAGGCTAGAGTTTGATGCAAGGACAATGAGTCTAATAACACGCCACTCCTCCATACGCTGTGCCATAAATTCTTACAGTAGGATTCCCTGTTCAAAAATAGTGAACAGCATGATAAGCCTGCTGCTGATGTCTTGCGTATGAGCTAAACATGCTAGAAAAATTGCTGGCCCATTTAAATAACCTTATGACATTTATAAAGTCAAACTACAACCAACTTTGCAAATATGGAATAACTTTCCTTCAGCTTTTTAATTATTCTTCCATTAAATTTTTGTCATTTCCCCATAGTTTTGCTCACGGCATTTCGTTTGCTGTTAAAATAGTTTAATGCTATTACCTAAGTTCAAACTCTGGGCTGCTCATTAAAAGTTCGGATTAACAGAGGAGATACACCTACATACCCTGCTCTCACAGGACCCAGAAATCCTGTTCAGGGCACTTCTAGCATTAACTTACCATTCAAAACCTGATAGAAACATCAAAAATAGGTGCAGAAAATTCAGTCCTGTTTCACATTCAATGCGATCATGACTGATTATCCAACACTGTATCCTGTTTCTGCTTTCTCCCTATATCTTTAGCTCTAAAAACTATATTTAAATATCCCCCTTGAAAACATTTAATGTTTTAGTTTCAACCTCTTTCTATAGCACAGAATTCCACAGGTTCACCACTTGTTGGCTGAGGAACTTCTCTTTAGTTCTAAATGGCTGTAAGCTGTGACCCCTTTCTAACAACTTGAACGATTTGCTGCTGTCAGTACCATATGGGCCATGGCGTGCTCAACATGAGCTGAAATGGATGACATTGAGTTAATGCTATAGAACTTAACTTCAACTATTTACTTACACAGCCAGATCCACTTGTATGAAAATCAGTTTTTAAAATTGTTTAAACTTCCAAATTACACTCTTGCAATCCATGGCACATGATTTTCATATCATTGCTGTAACAATGGCACACTATGAAATGTACAATATTACTTGATGAGTTTTTATTTAAATGTCAGTAATTCTAACTGTTCAGCATGCTTATGATAATCTCACTTTTTAAATCATCCATGTACACCCATGACACTGAAATATAGCGACGTTTTGGTTGCTACAGAAACCTAACATTTGGGAGCATATTCATGTTGACTTATAAAGTTCTACTGTAAAATGGTGGAAATTTGTTGAAGTGCTCAATTTGTATGGACACAATTTTCTTAGATATGGTCAAAGGAAATTGTAATCCTGTTTATTTTTGTAGGTTTTGCTTTGTCACTTCAACTTCCAAAGTATGCACTCAACAACAATGAACTGATGCTTGTTATTTTTTTATTTCCAAAGCGAGAGATCCTGGGTTACAATTGATACTAACAGCTTTTTGATTCAACTCTCAAGTTCCACAGCAAAGGGTCAAGGCAGCAGCTCACCACTACCTTTGCAAGGGCAACAAAGGATGGACAGGAAACGTTGGCCAGCCAGTGGCATCCACATTCCTGAAATGAATTTTAAAAATTCTACCGTCTGACAATTTTTGCTTTGATTTTATCAGAGATGGTAATACGCTTAGCAACGTAGGACAGGAGTAGGCCATTTTGTCTTCACAGCATGCCACACCACTCAATACAATCACGGCTGATTAAATACTCCATGTTTCTTACCAATCACACCACCATAACCTGTATGCCACTGTCAGAGATCTATCAATTGATCCTTAAACACTGTCAAAGGCTGAGCTTTCGCAGCCCTTCTAGAATTCCAAAGATTCACAACCCAGAGTTCTAGAAAAAAAATTATCCCCCTCTTGGTCCCAAATGAAATACTCATTGTTAAATTGCACCCTCTAGTTCTCAACTAACCTTCAGTGACTTCTCATAAACCTTTTCATAAATAAGAACACCAATGTCCCTTTGATTGATTCTGTGTTTTTGGTGAGAAGAGTAGCTCCCTGCCAGACTGGAACCCAGGATCTCATCCGAAACGAAAAACAACAAGCAGCAATTCATGGCTGTTGTGCATGCTTTGAAAACTTAAACAAGTGGAAACATAGGAGGCAGTATTAGATTAATCTGTCACTCAGCAATATAGCAAATCACCACAGAATCAGATCCAATACAGGAGCGCATTATGATCAGGTTTCTGCAAGCTCTTTGAAATGCCTATGCAATTACTCACAGTCCCTGAATTTCCCCAAAAGTTCTTACTTCACCTCCCTCTCAGTACAGCATATACCTAATTCTGTTTTGAAAACTTTTCGGAATGAATTTCCTCCACCAGCTTTTCACAGTGCACTCCAGATCACAGCATACAAGAAAACACCCTTTTCCTGCTTAGATTTTGTCATTAAAATCTGCACTCTTAGGTTCCTGAAGTATCTGCCAATGTGAACACCAGATGTACTGTTAAGCAATGTAGTTTTAAACACCTCATTAACGTTCTGTTTTAACTTCTATACACTAAGTACAGCAAGTTTACAAACAGAAGGGCCTGAGGAACAGTCACCAAACTTGAAACATTAACTCTGATCTTTCTTCACAGGTGTTGCCAGAACTGCTGAGCTTTTCCAGCAATTTTTGTTTCTTCCCACCTACCAACCTGATCCCACATCCTTGACCTGTCCGTCCTCCCCCGACTCTCATATCCCCTCCCCACCTATACTGTCCTCTCTACCTATTTTCTCCTCTATCCATCTTCGGTCCGCCTCCACCCCCCCCCCCTCCCTATTTATTCCAGAATCCTCTCCCCATCCCCCTCTAATCAAACGTCAGCTTTTGTGCTCCTGAGATGCTGCTTGGCCTGCTGTGTTCATCCAGCCTCACACTTTGTTATCTTGGTTTTTGTTTCTGATTTACAATATCCACTGTTCTTTTAGTTTTTAAACAGAGCAATCATAGCTTGTCTCGTCTTTACACATGTCTGGAGCTCATCTTCAATACCATTCTCGGAATTTTTTTCTTTTACTCGCTCCAAAGCATTGACAACCTCAAGTTTTATTTTAGGTGAGGCAGAACCAGTAATTTTGCACTCGGCTTTTAGACCCTAACATATGCAAGTAGAATAAGGCATTCAGCCCATTGCATTCGCTCTGATGTTCAATCATGGCTGATGTTTCTCGACTTGACTCTCCTGCCTTCTTCTCACAACCTTTGATCCTCTAAGTAATCGGTCTTAAATACACTAAATGACTGACTACACAGCCTTCTGTGCACTGAGTTCTACAGATTCACCATCCTCTGCCTGAAGAAATTGCTCAGCTCAGTACTACATCATTATCCCTTTACTCTGAGACTGTGCCCTTGGGTCCTAGTCTCTCCCACTATTGAAAATATCTTGTCCACATTCACTCTGCCCAGGCCTCTCGGTATTCTAAGTTTCAAGTGAAACCCACCTTATCTTTCTTAACTCAGAGTACAGACCAAGAATCCTCAACTGCTCATGTGACAAGCTTTTCATCTCCAGGGTCATTTTTGTACATCTCTTCTTGGCTCCTGCCAAATGACAGCAGATGCTTCTTTAGATAGAGAGCTCAAAGCTGCTCACAAATTTTATAACTTCAGTAGTACGCATCTCTGTTCTTTTATTCCAGCCCTCTTAAAATGAATGTGAACATGGCATTTCTTTTCTTGACTCCCAAATTCCTCTATGGTCTAGATTTCCAAAGCCTTTTCTTACTTTGAAAATAATCTCTGCCTCTATTCTTCCTACCAAAGTGCATAACCTCACAATTTCCCCACATGGTATTCTATCTGAAACTTCTTTGCCCACTTTCCTAGCCTGTCCAGGTCCTTGTGCGATTTTCTCACTTCCTCAAGACTATCTGTCCCACCAGTTATCTTTGTGTTATCTGTAAACTTAGCAACAATGCTCTCAGACAACACCTATCTGGACAAAAGAACTAACAAGACTAGTTGTGGTGCCCAATACAGATCCTGTGGAACTCCCACTTGTCTCCAGCTGCCATCCTGAAAACAACCCCTTTTCATTCCCAATAAAAACTGGAAGAACTGCGAATGCTGTAAATCAGGAATGAAAACAGAAGTTGCTGGAAAAGCTCAGCAAGTCCAGCAGCATCTGTGAAGGAAAAAACAGTTAACGTTTTGCATCCAGTGACCCATCCTCAGAACTGCTTCCAAGTATTCTGCAATGTCATCCTTAATAATGGACACTAACATTTTTACCAATGACTGACTGAAATCTGTCTAACTCATCTACCATTTGCTATCTTCTGCCTCCCTCCCTTCTTAATGGGTACATTACATTAGCTATTTTCCAGTCCTCCAAAACCGTTCCTCACTCCAGGAAGATCACCACCAATGCCTTCACAATCTCCTCAGCTATCTCCTTCAGGGGTGTAGTTAATTGGGTTCAGGTGATTTATCCACCTTCAGACCTTTCAGCTTCCTTAGCACATTCTCCTGAGCGATGACCAGCACACTCACCTCTGATGCCTACCTACCATTAAGTTCTAGTATGTTGCTGGGGTATTCCACCGTGATTGTGATGCAAAGTATCTATCAATTCCTTTGCCATTTCTTGGTTAGCCTTTATACTTTTCCAGCCTAATTTTCAGCAGATCAATGTTCACTCTTACTTTTGTTAAGAAGCTTATCCTTTGTGACTTTTAAAGGCTTTCCAGTAATCTTCACCACACTATGCTTTTTCTTTTACTATCATACTGTCCCTGACTTCGCTTGCCAGCCATGGTTGCCTCCTCCTTCCCTTGATATGTGTTTTCTTTCTTCCTTGGAATCAATTTCTACCATGTCTTCTGAATTACCCCCAGAAATTCCTGCCATTGCAGTTTCACTGTCTTCTCTGCTAAGCTCCCCTTCCAACCAACTCTGGTCAACTCCTCCCTCAAGTCTTTGTAGTTACCTTTAATTAATTGTAATACTATTAAATCAGATTCCAGCCTTTTCCTCTTAAGCTGCAAGGCAAATTCTGGTCACTGCCCCTTTGGGTTACTCCATTTTAAGCTCCCTAATCAAATCTGCCTCATCGCACTTCATTAAATCCAGAAATGCATGTTCCCTAGAGGGCTCTACCACAAGCTGTTCTTCAAAAAGAAACCCTTTTCTTCAGATCTGCTACCAACCTAATTTTCCCAGGCCACCTGAATACTGAAGTCCCTGTGATTATTGTAATGGTGCCTCTCTTCCATGTCTTTTCTATCACCTGATTTATTTTCTCTCTCAACATCCTGCCAGAAGGCCTACACTTAACTTACATCAAGGTTTTTTTTTGCCTTTGCAGTTTCCTAACCATTTCCTGAACCTGTGATTCCTGATTCCAGATTCCACAACCAGGGAAAACATCCTCCCCGCATCCAGACTGTCCAACTCTGTGATAATAAAAGAGTGGAGCTGGATGAACCCAGCAGGCCAAGCAGCATCTTAGGAGCACAAAAGCTGACGTTTCAGGCCTAGACCCTTCAGATTCCGAAACGTCAGCTTTTGTGCTCCTAAGATGCTGCTTGGCCTGCTGTGTTCATCCAGCTCCACATTTGGTTATCTCGGACTCTTCAGCATCTGCATTTCCCATTACCTCTGTCCAACTCTGTTACTGTTTTATAGATTTCATCAGATACCCTCTTGGCTTTCTAAACTGGAATAACCACAGGCCCAGTCAAACCAATCTCTCCTCAAAAGACAGTTCTGCCATTCCTGCAATGAGACTAGTGAACCTCTGCTGCACTCCTCTATATCCTTTCTTGGATACAGACCCCAAAACTGCATGCCACACTCCAGGTGTAATCTCACCAAGGCCCTGTACAACTGCAGTAAGTCATGCCTGCTTTTGAACTCATTCTCAAACCAAATTTTGGTTGGGAGGTGGGGGGAACAGAACTAGCTGCTCAACGTTTTAGGTCTCACTGTTTTACATGAGAAAGAGAAGGAGGCGAAAGAGCTGCATTACTAATCTAGGAAAATGTTACATTTTCACTCAGGGAGGACACACTTGAGAGCTCATACACTGAAGCAATAATTGGTAGAGCTCAAAAATACAAAGGGTGCAGTCACTGATGGGATTAGATTCCCTACAGTGTGGAAACAGGCCCTTTGGCCCAACAAGTCCACACTGCCCCTTGAAGCATCCCACGCAGACCCATCCCCCTTTAACGCACACACCCCTAAACACTACAGGCAATTTAGCATGGCCAATCCACCTAGCCTGCACATCTTTGGACTGTGGGAGGAAACTAGAGCACCCGGAGGAAACCCACGCAGACACAAGGAGAATGTGCAAACTCCGCACAGACAGTTGCCCGAGGCTGGAATCGAACCCGGGTCCCTGGCACTGTGAGACTGCAGTGCTAACCACCCAACAGCTACCGAGACACTGATGAACAAACATATGGGTAGATTATGGGAAGATGTAACAACAGGGTTCCCACAGTTTGTGAATTCAAATACCCCAGTTTGACTGTGTCTTCCTTACTGCAAGTAGTTAAACAGGGCAGAATTTACATGAATTGAAGAGAGTTTCTTGAAACAGCATGTGCATAGTCCAAAGTAAAATGCCGTCCCTACTACCTATGACGAGAGTTCACACCCTGACACTAGTCTACATACCACTCCATGCGGATGTGAAGAATGCCCTAGACAAGATTTACACTGCCATAAACACCCTACATATAAAATTCCCCAAGGCCCTATTCATGTGGCCAGTGACTTCAACCAGGCCAACCTCAAGCGAGTGATGCCAAAGTAGCAACACATCTCCTGTCCCACCAGGTGACTGCAAATTCTGGAGCACTGTTACATAAGCAAAGATACATACTGTTCCATGCCCTGCTCACACTTTGGAAAATGCAACCATGGCACTTCACAAAAAGTAGTACAATACTGGTCCAGGGCAGTGGAAAACCATCGCCAGGACTGTTCGGAGTCGATGGACTGCACCGTGATCAAGAGTTCAGCGGAAAACCTAGACGAGCATGTAACTGCAGTCATGGCCTTTATTAGCAAATGTGTGGAGGACTGCATACCAAAGAATCCAACTGTTGCCCAACTGTAAACTTGGAATAAACCAGGAAATCTACTCCCAACTGAAGATCTGATGTGCAGCTTTTAAGTCGAGTAAACCGGGCCAATACAGAAAATCCAGATGTGACCTCCACAAAGGCATCAGCGATGCCAACAGGCAGTACTGGACCAAGCCAGAGGCCCAAACCTACCAAACAGATTCCTGCTGCCTTTTGTAAGGCCTAAATGAAATTATGGGATACCAAATATAACAGTGCAAGACAGTGGACAAAGACACATCCCTCCCTGACGCGCTCAATGTTTTCTATGCTCGGTTTGAGCAAAATGCCAGCAGCATGGTCATGCCTGCCCTGACAGCCCCAGACAAATCTGTTTCCCTCTGTCACCGCTACAGACGTAAGATCGAGCTTCCTGGGAGTCACCCCAGGCAAATGACGAGTCTGGATGGTGTCCCTTCCCAAGCACTAAGATCGTTTTTAGGTGGCAGCAGCATGAACCAGAGTGCCGACGGGAAGGTAAGGTCGTTTATTTGGGTATAAAAACTCACCTCGTGCAGTCGGAAGTAATATATTTGGGCCGTTGCTTCAGTCGAAACACTACTTAAGTAGTGTCTTCCACCCACCCACCTCCTCTAACCAAAAAAAAGGATCTGAACGCTGATTTGGTAGGATTACTATTTTTTTTTCCTGTTTCAATAGTCGGTGCGTGAATTTAGAACAGAGGAATGGTTGCCAGGGCAGTTGCATGCTCCTCCTGTAGAATGTGGGAGGTAAGGGTCACTACCAACGATGCCGCTGACTACATCTGCGGGAAGTGCACCCAGCTCCAGCTCCTTGGAAACCACGTTAGGGAGCTGGAGCTGGATGAACTTCGGATCATTCAGGAGGCTGAGGGGGTAATTGAGATGACTTACAGGGAGATAGTCACACCTCATGTACAGGAAAAAGGTAGATGGGTTACAGTCAGGGGACAGAAAGGGAACAGACAGACAGTGCAGGGATCCCCTGTGGCCATTCCCCTCAATAACAAGTTTACCGTTTTGGATACTGTTGGGGGGAGGGGGAAGAGAGAAAGAGTGGATGACTTACCAGGGGTAAGCCATGGGGTACAGGTCACTGGCACAAAGTCTGTACCTGTTGCTCAGAAGGGAAGGGGAGACAGGAGGAGAGCATTTGTCAGTGGGAACTCCATTGTTAGGGGGACAGAGGGGAGATTCTGTGGGAATGAGAGAGGCTCACGACTGGTATGTTGCCTCCCAGGTGCCAGGGTCTATGCCGTCTCGGATCATGTTTTCAGGATTCTTAAGGGGGAGGGGGATAAGCCCCAAGTCATGGTCCACATAGGCACCAACGACATTGGTAGGAAAAGGGATGGGGGAATGTGAGGCAGAAATTCAGGGAGCTAGGGTGGAAGCTTAGAGCTAGATTAAACAGAGTTGCTACCTCTGGTTTGTTATCCGTGCCACGTGCAAGCGAGATGAGGAATAGGTAGTGATCACATTTGAACACGTGGCTGCAGGGATGGTGCAAGGAGGAGGGTTTCAGATACCTGGATAATTGGGGCTTGTTCTGGGGTAGGTGGGGCCTCTACAAAAAGGATGGTCTACACCGGAACCAGAGGGGTACCAATATCCTGGGGGCTGAATTTGCTATAGCTCTTCAGGAGGGTTTAAACTAATTCAGCAGGGGGATGGGAGCCTGAATTGTAGCTCTGGTGTCCAGGAGGTTGAGAGCAGTGAAGTCTCAAATAAGGTTGTGGAGTGTACCAGCAGGCAGAAAAGTGGTTTGAAGTGTGTCTACTTCAACGCAGGAGCATTCGGAATAAGGGGGATGAACTTGGAGCATGGATTGGTACCTGGGACTTCAATGTTGTGGCCATCTCGATGACATGGATACAGCAAGAACAGGAACAGTTGTTGCAGGTTGCAGGGTTTAGATGATTCAGTAACATCGGGGAAGCTGGTAAAAGAGGGGGAGGTGTGGCATTATTAGTCAAGGACAGTATTACGGTGGCAGAATAGACATTAATGAGGACTCGTCTCCTGAGGTAGTATGGGCTGAGGTTAGAAATAGGAAGGGAGAGGTCACCCTATTGGGAGTTTTTTGTAGGCCTCCGAGAAGTTCCAGGGATGTGGAGGAAAGGATCGCCAAGCTGATTCTGGACAGGAGCAATGGTAACAGGGTAGTTGTTATAGGGGCTTTAACTTTTCAAATATTGACTGGAAGTGCTATAGGTAGAGTACGTTAGATGCATCAGTTTTTTTCCAATGTGTCCAGGACAGTTTCCTTACACAGTACGTGGATAGGCCAACAAGAGGTGAGGCCACTTTGGATTTGGTTCTGGATAATGAACCAGGCCAGGTGTTAGATTTGGAGGTAGGTGTGCACTTCAGTGATAATGACCATTGTTCGGTTACGTTTACCTTAATAATGGAAAGGGATAGGTATTTACCGCAGGGCAAGAGTTATAGCTGGCGGAAAGGCAATTAGGCAAGATTTAGGATGCATAAGATGGAGAAGGAAACTGCAGGGGTTGGGCACAATTGAAATGTGGAGCTTGTTCAAGGAACATCTAATGCGTGTCCTTGATAAGCATGGACCTTTCAGGCAGTGAGGAAGTGGTCAAGCGAGGGAACCATGGTTTACTAAAGAGGTTGAAACTCTTGTCAAGAGGAAGAGGGAGGCTTATGTAAAGATGAGGCTTGAAGGCTCAGTTAGGGCACTTGAGAATTACAAGTTAGTCAGGAAGGATCAAGAGAGAGCTGAGAAGAGCCAGGAGGGGATATGAGAAGACTTTGGCAGGTAGGATAAAGGAAAACCCTAAAGCTATGTCTACTGATGTAACAGGTCCACAGAGGATGCCATATCCCTAGCCCAGCTCTCCTCCCTGGAGTATCTGGACAAAGACACCTATGTCAGAGTCCTGCTTGTTGACTAAGGCTCCACATTCAACACCATTATCCCCTACAGACCCCCTATCCTCTGCAGCTTTCTGACCCACGGGCTATTAATGAAGCTAGGTAACTGCACTGCCTCCACAATAACACAACACTGGAGCTCCCCCAAGGATGCATCCTCAGGTCCCTTCTCTACTCCTTGTACATCCACAACTGTGTTGCCAAATTCCAAACAAAACACCACCTACAAGTTCACTGATGACACCACTGTAACGGTGTGGATATCTAGCGACGAGTCAAAATTACAGAAGGGAGATAGAGGGCTTGGTGACATGGTGAAATGAAAACAATCTGTCGCTCAATGTTGGCAAAACAAAATAACTGATCTTTGACTGAAAAAAGGAGGAGATCACACTCCCATCTACACCAACGAACCTGAGATGGAGGGTGAACAGCATCAATTTCCTCAGTGACAAAAACCGACGACCTATCTTGGTTTTCCTCAAGTAGATTCAGCTGTCAAGGCACAACAACTCTTTTTCCTCAGGTAGCTCAGGAAATTTGGCATGTCCATTTGGTCCTTCATCAACTTCTACCGATGCACCACTGAATGAGGTAACTGGCCATTGGATAAACGAGAGAGGTTGTGAATTTAATCATGGGGGGGGGAAAAAAAAATTGGACAGGGCCAATGAGGAATTTAAACAAAGCAAGCAAGAACTCAAGCAGGGAATTAGGAGAGTAAGAAGGGGTCATGAAATGACCTTGGCAGGTAGGGTTAAAGACAACCCTAAGGTATTCCATGCATACATTAAAAATAAGAGGATAAATAGTGAGAGGGTTGGACCAAGGACAAATAAGTAAACTTGTGCTTGGGGGCACACAATATGGGTGAGATCCAAACTGAATCAATATTGGACATAGAGGACAGTGAGACTTGTGTGGAGCGTGCTAATATGCTCGGGCATTTTGAGATCAAGAAAACAAAGTGGTGTTAGGTCTCTTGAAGAACATTAAAGTGGATAAGTCCCCAGGGCCCAATGGTATCTGCCCAAGGATATTGAAAGAGGCAAGAGAAGAGGTTGCTGGAGCCTTGACCAAGATCTTTGTATCCCTGCTAGCTAAAGGAGAAGTTCCAGAAAGCAGCAAGCAGCTAATGATTTTCCTCTTTTCAATAAGGGAAAGAGGGATAATCCAGGAAACTATGGATTGGTGAGTCTCTCAATGACTGGGAAGCTATTGATGAGAATTCTTAGAGATAGAATTTATGCCCACTTGGAGAAGCATGGCTTTGTGCATGGCAGGTCATGTCTTACTAACTTGATTGAATTTTTTGAGGATGTGAAGGCGGCAAATCGAGGAAGGTACAAGAGCAGATGTTGCTTATATTGATTTCAGAAAAGCTCTCGACAAGGTCCGTCATGGCACATTCATCCAGAAGATTAAGATGCACAGGGTCCACGGTGACTTGGCCACATGGATTCAGAACTGGCTTGCCTATAGATGGCAGAGGGTAGTGGTGGAAGGTTGTTTTTCAGACTGGAAGTCCATGACTGGTGATGTTCCACAGGGATCCCTGCTGTTTGTAATGCATAAAAATGACTTGGATGAAAATGTAGATGGATGGGTTAGTTTGCAGACGTCACAAAGATCAGTGGAGTTATGCATAATGCGGAAGGGTGTCAAAGGATCAGCTGCAGATATGGCCAGAAAAATGGTAGAGTTTAATCTAAAAAAATTGGGGGATCAAATGTCAAGGAAATGTACACAGTCAACGGCAGGACCCTGAGCAGCATTAATGTACAGAGGGATCTTGGGGGTCAAGTCTATTGCTCCCAGAAAGTAGCCACATGAGTGGATAGGGTGGTAAAATGGTATGCTTGCCTTTATTGGTCAGGGCGTTAAGTACAAGAGTCAGCATGTCATGGTACAGCTTTATGAGACTTTGGTTAGGCCACACTTGTGTATTGCATTCAATTCTGTTGCCACATTACAGAAAGAACGTGGAGGCCTTCGGGGGTCAGGGTGGGGGGCGGTGCAGAAGTGGTTTATCAGGATGCTGCCTGGATTAGCTACAACGAAAGGCTAGGAAAACCAGGACTGTTTTCTCCGGATCAGAGACTGAATGGAGACCTGACAGAAGTCTACAAAATAAAGAGATACATGGATTGGGTTGGCAATCAAAATCCTTTTCCCAGGAGTTGGAACATCTAAAACTATGGTGTATGCATTTAAAGGTGAGACAAGAGCAGAGGGGCAAGTTACTTTTTTTAAAATCACAAAGCAACAGGTGTAATGTGTTGCCACAGGTGTTGGCAGAGGCAGATACGATAGAGATATTAAAGGGATTTTTAGATAAGCACGTGAATATGCAAGGATTGGAAGGATACAGACCAAGGGCAGGCACCAGGGATTAGTTTAATTTGGCGTCATGTTTGGCACAACATTGTGGGCCAAAGGGGTCATTCCTGTTCTGTACTATTGTCTGTTCTAATCCTCATTCAATGAAAGCCAGTATACCATTTGCCTTCTTAACTGCTTAATTCCAGCTGCATTTGTCTGCATACTTTCATCAACTGGTGTAGAAGGGCACTCACTCATACCTTTGCACATCCACATT
This sequence comes from Stegostoma tigrinum, assembly GCF_030684315.1. NCBI lineage: Eukaryota > Metazoa > Chordata > Chondrichthyes > Orectolobiformes > Stegostomatidae > Stegostoma > Stegostoma tigrinum. The sequence goes on from NC_081354.1 coordinate 166,080,234, forward strand.
CCCTGTAAACTACCATTTAACTAATGTTTTGCCTGAATGTGAGTTTGCTCGCTGAGCTGGAAGGTTAGTTTTCAGACGTTTCGTCACCATTCTAGGTAACATCAGTGAGCTGCCGACGAAGCGCTGGTGTTATGTCCCGCTTTCTATTTATCTGGTTAGATTTCCTTGTGTTGGTGATGTCATTTCCAGTTCTTTTTCTCAGGGGATGGTAGATTGGCTCCAAATCAATGTGTTTGTTGATGGAGTTCCGGTTGGAATGCCATGCTTCTAGGAATTCTCGTGCATGTCTCTGTTTGGCTTGTCCTAGGATGGATGTGTTGTCCCAATCAAAGTGGTGTCCTTCCTCATCTGTATGTAAGGATACGAGTGATAGTGGTTCATGTCGTTTTGTGGCTAGTTGATGTTCACGTATCCTGGTGGCTAGCTTCCTGCCAGTTTATCCAGTGTAGTGTTTGTCACAGTTCTTGCAAGGTATTTTGTAGATGAGCTACAAATCGTCTCAAAATTCGCTAATATTTTGCCTGTTTATTACACTCAAATGAATTCGCATTTAGCCACGTACTGCATTTGCCATGGGCTGCCCACTTAAATCAACTTGTCTAAATCACCTTACAGCCTCCTTGCATCCACCACTCAACTCTGTCAGGCCAGTTTTGTGTCATCAGCAAACTTGGTGTTGCATCTGGTTCCCTCATCCAGCTCATTTAAATATAGTGTGAATGGCTGGGACCTAGCCACTGATCCCTGGAGTTAAATAATTGTCACTGCCTCCCACCTGGAATAAGACCCATTTATTCCCACTGTTTCCTCTTGGTCAGCTATGTCAACACGTTAGTCCCTACCTTGTGCTTTAATTTTGCACACAAGCCTCTTATGTGGGACCTCAAAAGCCTCTGAAAATTCAAAGAAAATCTCATTCATAGGTTCTTCCTTATCTATTTGATGAGTTACATTCTATATGTAAAAAAACTCCAGCAGATTTATCAAGCATGATTTTCCCTTTATGAAACCAGACCAACTTTGTCCAATCCCGTTAATGCTTTCCAAGTGCTCTATAACTTTTATCATACATTCTGGCAATTTCCACATTTCTTATGTTAGGTTACCTGGTCTGAATTATATTTTTCCCTTTCCATCCCTTTTTAAATAGTGGGTTTGTGTTTGCAATCTTCCAATCTGTAAGAACTGCCCAGAGTTTATATAATTTTGGAAGATGAACACGAAGGTATCCAAAACCAAAAAAAACACTGAAGAACTACAGATGCCGGAAATCAGAAACAAAAATAGAAATTGCCAGAAAAACTCAGGTCTGGCAGCATTTGTGGAGAGAAAGCATATTTAACATTATGGGCCCAGTTCTGAAGAAGAGTCATTGATAGGGTAGATTGATCTGAGAAGATCAGCACAACATCATGGCCAAGGGGCCTGTCCTCTGCTGTAATGTTCTATGTTTTTTTTTCCAAAAGAGTCACAGGACCCAAAAGGTGTCTCACTCTGGCAAACACTAATGTAAAATAATAAATTAAATATTTGAAAACTGTTTCTTTTCTTTAAACAGAAATCAAATTTTGTCAAAGCTTTTCCTCTTGAACACATATCTTTATATTGCACAAACTCAAACGGTGCAAGACAGACACTCAGGTCCTGAAAAGCGCTGATTCTACCTCAGCTTCTACTTTCAGAATAACCGATCTCAAAAATTTGAGCAGGTCAAGCCACCCGTTGAATGTTGCTGATATGCGATAGCAACACGAGCAGTGTTCCCCACTAACAGTTAGCTGCTGTCAAGCCAAGGCAATGTTCGGCTTATCAAACAACTAAATACTACTGTGTATCAGTCAGTGTCAGTGTGATAACCAACTAGGTAAGACTTTAAGTCCCAAGGGTTGGTGGATCATATCAAGCAGTGTATCCCTTTAGCTGTTTCTAACAGGATATAGACCATACTCAATGCTACACTTGTCCCGACACCTCCCCCCTTTCCCCCATCCCAGGCCCCAAGACAACATTCCACATCACGCAGATGTTCACCTGCACATCCGCTAATGTGATATACTGCATCCGCTGTTCCCGTTGTGGCCGCCTCGACATCAGGGAAACCAAAAACGGAGGCTTGGGGACCGCTTTGCAGAACACCTACGCTCAGTTCACACTAAACAACGGCACCTCCCAGACACGAACCATTTCAACTCCCCCTCCCATTCCGCAGAAAACATCCCATCCTAGGCCTCCTGCAGTGCAACAACAATGCCACCCGAATGTTGCAGGAACAGCAACTCCTATTCCGCTTGGGAACCCTGCAGCCTAATGGCATCAATGTGGACGTCACAAGCTTCAAAATCTCCCCTCCCCATGCCGCATCCCAAAACCAGCCCAGCTCGTCCCCATCTCCCCAACCTGTCATTCCACCTATCCCCTCCTCCCACCTCAAGCCCCACCCCTATCTCCTACCTACAAACCTCAGCCCGCCCCCTCGACCTGTCCATCCTCCCTGGGCTGACCCATCTCCTCCCCACCTACACTCACCTTTAGTGACTCCATCCCCACCTCTTTGACCAGTCTGTCTCCTCTCCATCTGTCTTCTCCTCTATCCACCTCCCCCATCTCTCCCTATTTATTTCAGAACCTCCTCCCCCTCCCACATTTCTGAAGGTGGCTCTAGGCCCGAAACATCAGCTTTCCTGCTGCTATTATGCTGCTCAGCCTGTTGTGTTCATCTAGCTCTACACCTTGTTATCTCTGTTGTCTTGTTGCGGTTTTGTTAGAAATCATTTTTATAGATTTTTTCCTTTATTTTCCCTGATTCATCATTCTCAAGTCCTATTTTATAACTATATATTTCTCGCTATCAACATCCTTCATTATGTTATTTATGTCCTCCTGCCCTATTTTCACTTATCCGTGGTGCTTATATTTAACTAATTTCTTTACAGTATTAAATGTGAATTTATATTTAAAGACTAGGAAATTAAATTATAAGCATTACAGTAAATGGGAAAACATCTGGTTTGAGAGAATAGTGAAATACTTCTTTGGTAGCCCCTCAGGGTTCAGAATGACTTGCATCCACTGCAGAGTCGTGGGTTACACAGGGGCTGAATAGTCTGGTCTGGAACTGCAGACTCTTACTTGGGTGGGACAGACTAGATTCTCTGTGCCCTTTCCATTGCTTGCACTTGGCCTCCATGTGCTCCACTTGGTGTTACTGAAAATGGTTGGCTACTTTGCAGATGCTGCTTCTCCAATTTCTCTCGGTGCAAGTGATTCCCATGTGGCAGCGAAGATTTTGCATTTCTTCAGAGGGGCTTTCAGGGTTTCCTGGTAGTGTTTCCTCTGCCCTCAGTGACTGCTTACCATTGCAGAACTTCAAATAGATCACTTATTTGAGGAGTTGTGTTAGATATGGAGACAATGTGGCCTACCCATTGTAGCTGATTGTGCACAATCAGTGCTTCAATTCAGTGGGTGCTGGTTTCTGAGAGAACACAAACATTGGCATACTTTCCCTGCCAGTGAATTTGCAGAAATTTGCAAGGCAGCACTAGTGATAACTCTCCAGATTTGATATGTCTGCTGCACATAATCCATGTTTCTGATGCAAACAAAAAGGCGGGGGGGACCACTGTTGACAACAAGCCTGGTGCTGGGTTTGAGGTCATGGACTTGGAACACACAGTACCTGTGGCATTCGAAGGCAGGACTGGCACTTTGAAGCTAAAGTTAGATTTCTTAATCAACATCGACTTGATTGAAGAGGCGGTTCCTGAGGTAAGGAAAATGATCCATGTTGTCCAGAGGCTCACTGTGGATTTTGATGGGTTGAGGGTAGTGTAGCAGGAGTGGCTGGGAAAGAACCTGTTTTCCAGAGGTTTAGTCTGTGACCTGTTATCTCAAATGCTCAATGAACGCATCGATGATGGTTTGTAGCTCAGTCTCAGTGTGTGCATACACAGGCACTGTCTGCGCACTGCAGCTTGATGATAGAAGTGGACATGGTTTTGGTTCTAGCGTGGAAGTAAAGGTTGAACAGTTTCCTGCTCATCCTGTAGGTCCTCTCCACCCTGGCTCAAAGTTTCATGGAGATGGGGCAAACTGTTGCAGTGAGGAAGATGAACCCTTACTCAATGCCAGTTGACACCTTTACAGAGTCTGTGGTATGATCTGTTAGTGAGTATCGTGGCTTGCATGTCATCATGAAGCTGGTGGAGAACAGTCACTAAGACACAAAAATAATACACCGCAGATTTTCTTGAACAACAGAAGCGTATCTCAAAAAAGTAGTAAAATAAAAGCAAAATATTCTAGAAAGTTAGCAATATCTAAACACACAGCAAAACAGTTTCAATCTGTGGTGACACTACCCATTACAGAGAAAACCTCAGGGAAATTACAATCGCATATCTCAGACTAGGCAATAGCCTCGTGGTATTATCATTGGATTGTTAATTCAGAGCCCCAGGTGTGAATCCCACCATGGTAGATGATGGAATTTCAATTCAATAAAAAAAAACCTGAAATTAAGGGAAACCATTTGACCGAGCTAACTTGTTCCCTGGTAAAACACTAGACTTGTTTCTGAATGCAAGACTTGCTGTCTGCCGAAGTGAACAACTTGCTTCTAAGCTTCACGTTTACATGAACTTCTTCATTGTAGATTCTCCTGAACTGACAACAAAACTAATAGTCTTTCACATTTTCTTTCCAGTCATGAACACCATAGAATATGCATCTATTCATAAACACAACCATCTCTCACATACTGAATGAGGTGTCTATTCTAGACGGACCTCGAACCTCATTTCTTTTTAAAAATAATAACTGTTCACAAAAATAGTTTGTCTTCTACAGCTGTTAATGTAAGTAATGTTTTCTATTATTCCCTTAAGAAAACTGACTAAACACACAATTAGAATCATTGAACCACAGCAAGAATTTTCAGCTGGTCTTCAGATGCAGCCATCATAACACACATACGATTGGCTAATAGTTAACATTTACAATTTATTTTGAGAACGCACCTTCATTTTCCTCAGCCTTGATTTGTTGTCATGACACCAGGCCAGACAAGTCGCTGTCTCTTGCCTTTCAAGTGATTCTTCCACCTCCTTTGCTGTAAGAAACATGTCAATATTCACCAAGTCCTAGAAGAGAGATCAAATGAGTACAATGAAATCGATTATGTCTCACTAATTATGGACAAAATATACAGCAACCAGATCAGTGCATGTGAAGTGCTCCTGCCTATCCTTAGACACACTTTTTACGACAGGTTGTTTCTGCTTTATGGTCCAAGTTCTAAATACTCTATCAAATAAAAAATAATTGAACTCAACTTGGAAATGTATCACTGAATCCTGGAATTGCCTTGATAAGACATTGTAGGCCATCCTATCACAGGACTTCAGCAGCGCAAGGCAGCAGCTTGCCACCATCCTCTCAAGGGCAGTTAGGAATGGACAATAAATGCGGCCTGCAGGCGATGCCCATGCACCACAAGTGAATAATTAAAACAAACTTAACTGCGTGAACTTGGTCTGATGTTTCATCATCTTTCTTCCAATCTTCATGTGTATTCACAGCAGTGAGTAATATTGCGAAGACAATAAGATATTAAAAACTAAATAATTTGATTGATGAAGAGCTTATGAAAACAAAAAGACAAAACCAATTTATAGAACTGAAACTGATCCCAGGTCCGTGTACCCTCAAAAAAGCACTTTAAAAGGTGTGTTTTCTTTTGAAAAGACAGAAATAAGCCATGTCTGATCTTCACTCAAAAGCTCTTGAATCTCTCCTTCTATTGTCACATATCTTTGTGTGCAGGTGTGGCAAGAAAAATGTGATGGAATTGAGGAGAGACACCATTTTCTAAGGTAATTTAATGACCAACTTTCCATCCTCAAACATTTAATGGCTATTAAGCTCCGTAACTGACTTAAACTAACATATGCTGAACAAACTTTCAAACAAAATGTGAAGTGCAGAAGACCTTTGTTTTTATTTTATTAGGTTGAGAAGACCTACATTTTGCCAAATTTAAAAATAATAACTGTTCACAAAAATAGATTGTATTGTAATTATTTGTATTGCTGTCCGATCCATTTATTTTAATAAGTATCCCTAACCACGTTTTTACCCATTCTGGAATGGTTGAGTTTTGTTATTTATACTCAACACAAAATGTGACTTATCTGTTAACAAAAGCCACTTGTGTGGATAGAAAGAGCGATCACAGGTATAGTTATGGATGCTACTTTTCTAGAAAGTGTCGGCGCTTTCACTGTTGGAAAGGAAGCCAAAATATTTTTATGTATACTAGGCAGTGTCATAGGTGGTGCTCGTGAGGTTCAAGCATTTTAAAGAACTGTTCAGAAGTTGTATAATACCAGATTCAAAGCAGTGGTTCTGATCAGTTATGCAAAAACTGCCTTCATGAAAGAAATTACGAAGAAATATGATCGGTTATGACCAACATGACTAGTTCTTATAAAGGGTCACTGGACTGAAAACATTAGCTGTTTCTCTGCTACATATGCTGCCTCTGAACCTTGAAATAAAAACAAAAGAAGTAGAGCTTGATGCACAATACCTAACAAAGTTGGCACTGAAAGTGGTATAATTCAAATTGAATCTCAAGTTTTTCATGTGGTTGAATAACATAGAATTTATTCTTTTAGAAAATAAAAAAATTTAAAAGTGCAGAAATCAAAAGAAATTCTGCAAGACCAAGGAAACAGTCTAACTCTGCTATGGACAACATTCCCATTCTTGGCACACAAAGCATTGAGAGCAAGGAAGGAAGGCAACAATGAGGTCCAGAAACAGGAATACCACAAAGGCCCAAGATTTCTCTCCCTGGTCATATTCCACATTCAGGGAATTCATCGAAATTGCTGTGAACCACTTCTCATTCACTCAAAATTTAAAAATAACCACATGCTCATTGGGTAGAAATTGAGAAAAAGCTACCAATACAGGAATTGGAAACTTTACAACACCTTTGTGCTGCTGCTTCAGAGAATGATAAATTTTACAGTATGGAAAGAGATCCTTTGGCCCATCATGTCCATGCTGTTCAAACATTTATCTATTCTAATCCTACTAACCAGCACTTGAATGGTCACTGCACACAAGGCTACAAGCTAAGTCAACATCTAAATTGTTGTTAAACATGGCAGGTGTGCACCTCTAGCACCCTTCCAAGCAGTTCTGGATCTTCTCAACGTCTTGCTCCTTACTCTAAAACTAGGCTGTAAGTAATTGACCCTCCTTCTAAGGTGAAACGTTTCTCTATCTACCCTGTCTATGCACATCAACTGGATATCACAACCACTCCCCAATCCTGAGAGTTTTCTCTGCTGTAATGAAAATAACCCCAGCCAATCTAGGTTCTCTTCAGCACAGGTAACATTTACACCCTCTTTAGTGCGACTACATCCTTCTGGGTGGCATCCAGGATTGCACACTGCATTCCAGCTGTCATATGCAGCTCCATCATAATATGCTTGCTCTTGTATTCAATGCCTTAACTAATAAGGCAAGCATTCCGTATGCCTTATTAACCAGCAACCCACAATTAGAAGTTACTACATACCTCTGAAGCAGGTGGGATTTAATCTCAGGCCTCCTGGCTCAGAGGTAAGGCACCCCACATATATTCTAAGTATTATAATCAACAAGTTTGGACAAGGATAGTCAGCATGGCTTTTTAAAGGGACAGATCACATTTAAATAAATTCAAAAAAGGTGATTAATAGACAACATGAGTTTCAGAGGCTTTTCACAAGGTCTCCTATGGCAGACTGGTTAAGAAGCCAGAGCGAACTGGATCCAAAACTGGCTGAACAACAGAAAGCAGAGGGTAATGGTCAAAGGGCATTTTTGTAACTGGAAACCTCTGTCCACAGAATTCCATGGGTACCCTGTTTGTTGTATAGATTAACCATCTAAATTTGAGTAAAGGAAGTACGATGAGTTGGCAGACATCATGAAAATTGGTGAAGTGCTAAACTGTGAGACTGAAGGACGATAAGCAGGCTGGTCAAACGGATTGAACAATGGCAAAATGAGTTTAATCCTGCAAAGTGAGAATTGATACAGTTAAGGAGGAATAAACAAGGCAAGGAAGTTAGCACTGCATAGAAGAACTGTAGTGAGGTCAACCCTCAAGACATTAAACAACAACTATTTACATAATGCCACTGCAGAGACCAAATTTAGAACATGAGATTAAAATAGATCATAGTTTGATGCCTAGTGCTGATATAATGGGTCGAAGAGCTTCTTTCCATGTCATGACGACTATGACAGGTTAGAAAACAAGTTTGGGAGAGGTGGGATCTGAACCCAGGCCTCCTGGCCCAGAGATATGTACACTACTACAGCATCACAGGAGCACCCTCTCAAATCCACAAGCCATCTCTTTGCTATTTATTTTAAATCAACCTGGGCGGGGCGGGGGGGAAAGGTGGGAGAAGAGGATCAAAGCAACAGCACCTTAAAAGAAGGGAGGAAGTGAGTGCAAGGACTGCGTGGGAGGAGAAAACAACGGAGCGGTAGACCTGTGCAGCCAATTATCTCTGGACGTCAGAATCCTACTAAGGAAAATAAACAAACAGTGAAATTCACTGTTGGGGCCAGAGGAAGTGTTGCAGTCTAGTACACTATTACAACATTTAAAAGGTATTAGGATGGGTATACAAATAGTAAAAGGTTTAGAGGGATATGGGCCAAATGTGGACAAATGGAAATAGATTACTTCATGATACCTGGTCAGCATGGACAAGTTGGACCAAAGAGTCTGTTTCCATGTTGTACAGCTCCATGACTTTACTCAGACGTGTTACAAAATATCTCTGAAACAGGTGGTACTTGAATCCAGACCTTCTAGCTCTGGAGGTAGAGGCCGTATCACTATGCCACGTGACCATACCCACCTTACTCAGTCGAGTTGTTACCCAATTATCCCTTAATTAAAAATAACCAGCACCTGCTTTGTTTCACTTGCTATCCATGCCAGACCCCACTGCATTATAACAGATTCACTTTTTCCCCCCCTCTTAAAAATTACTAACAGGGTAGACTGGCATTGATCTCCAACTCATCATTGTCTACAGGAATAGTGCCAGACAACTGGAGGATAGCTAATGTGGTTCCCCTGTTCAAGAAGGGGAGTAGAGGAGAAAATATGAGTCGTAATTTACCAGTACAATGAATAGTATCCAATGACTGATAGCAAGTCTTCCTGAAATCCTTGAACAATACATTGGTCACAAGTAACACTGAATATCTTGCTCGAATTCCAAAGTCACTGGTTAATACAAAGTTTCAGCAGATTTTAGAAATATTAACTTATTTCTTCATGACTGGGATCCTATTCTGAGGACTGTCAACAAAAACTGAAGTGAAACCAGGGAAACAGTAAAAAACAAGCACTGTCTCCAGCAGTGTCCAAAAATCACTATCCTGCCAAAACTCAGTTGGAACAGTTTCCACCCCCCCACCCCCGCCACCTTTCTTCCCAATCAAGATGGTCTGTGGCTGTCTGGTTAGTTCCAATCCTCCCTTGATTGATCAATTCAACATCCAACTAAAAAAGCAATTAAATTACAGAATCAGAGCCATAAAGATATCAGTATGGGAAACAGACCCTTTGGTCCAACTTGTCCATGTAGACCAGATATCCTAAATTAATCGAGTCCCATTTGCCAGCTTTTGGCCCTAATCCCTTGAAATCCTTCTTATTCATACAAGCATCCACATGCCTTTTAAATGTTTTCATTGCACCAGCCTCCACCACTTCCTCCGGCAGTTCATTCCATCCATGCACCACCCTCTGCGTGAAAAAGTTGCCTCTGAAGCCCCTTTTAAATCTTTTCCCCTTTCAGCTTAAACCTGTGCCTTCTAGCTTTGGACTCGCCGACTCTCAGGGAAACAACCTTGATTCACCTATCCGTGCCCTTCATGATGTTATAATCCTACATCAGATTACCCTTCAGCCTTCTGTTAGAACTGCAACTCAACCTCAATTCTCATTGTCTGTTTTTGTATTCAGTTTGAAAAAGAGACCCCCGAGGGCTTCCACAGCTTTGCTAATCAAAACCTGCCATAATTAAAGACCATTCTTGGGTTTCTCAGAAATAGCTAACCTCTTCAGACTTTCATGATGGTGTAACTTATCAGTTCTGCTACAATCCCTAAAAAAAGTTTCGTTTCAAGTGACTTTGTATTTTATTTAAATATGGCAACCAAAACTATACACAGCAGCAGTAATAAACCTAGAGTTAATTGTTAGAGATATTTGCCTCTGAAATTGATTAGTTTTATGACCCCTACCATAATCAGTTATTTCCGTACAATCAGAAACTTAGTTCACAAAGTGAAATGGCTCTTGGGATTTTACCAATTACCCTTTCAGTAATCGTCTTAATCAGGTGAATCACTGTCAGTGCAACATTAGCACTCATTTTCAGAATGGTGGAGCTTGAAATTAATTATAAAATAACACAGCACGGAAACAGACCCTACAGTCCAACTCGTCCATGCCGACCAGGTTTCGCAAACTAAACTAGTCTCATCCACCTGCGTTTCACCCATGTCCCTCTCAACCTTTCCTGATCATGTCCTTGTTCAAACATCTTTTGATTGTAACTGCCTCTAACACATCTCTGACAGGTCACAGAGTTACAGTCATCCAACATGGAACACAGAAAAATATAGCCCAGGAACAGACCCTTCGTTCAAACATACCGTAGATGCTTTAAAACATACATGGTGGAACAAGGTATAAATAAATTCAGCACCAGACACTGCAATACTGGTATCACAATTTGACAAGAGCACACCTCACTCAAAATTATTATTCAAATGAAGTCAGGGAATTAGCTGTTAAATTGTTTCAAGTAGAAAAGGTGGCATTTATGCAAAGTCAGTCAGTCAGTCACTTTTATACTAACTGAATGTTAAAACTGATTTTTGTTAAAGCAGTTTTTAAATTTTAAGTTATTCATTCTTTAGCTTCTATTAGTCAGGACTAGCATATGGATGTACATGGAATAGTGTAGGTTAGATGGGCTTAAGATCAGTATGACAGGTTGGCACAACATCGAGGGCCGAAGGGCCTGTACTGTGCTGTAATGTTCTATGTTCTATGTTCCTCATTGCAACTACCAGTTTAATGTGATTTAAATTTTAAAAAGAGCACAAGATTTACATTTAGCATAGCTACAATAGAAAACAATGTCTCAATTTTTATCTACATTGTTAACTTGTCCACGGTCTATTCCCTCCCAGGTACTAACTTCCTCCAGTACCATAATCTTACAAACATTTGTGCACTCTGAATTCTGATCACTTGCACATTACCAACAATTTTTGCTCCACAAGTAGAGGTTCGGCATCCAGGACTCAATGTATGGAAATTCCTCATTTTCTAATAACAAGATGTGCACATGCTGTTAACTATCAAACCAAAGTCTGAGAGACTGCAATTAGTACACAAACACAGCAATTTCTTAACAATTATGACTAATTTGACAGGGAGTTCAACACTTCATGATGCTGTGGGCAAAGTGATGCACTCCTTTTTAGAACTAATGGCCATTCCCAACTCTGATAACATTTTTCCTGAAACTACCAAATACTTCCCATGTTTACAACGGCACCATAATTTAAAAAGTGTCTTTGTTTCGCCAGCAAATTCTGGCTCTGAATGCCTCAGATTTATACTATATGAATTTGATTTCAGATACAAAAAGTAATTGTAAATTTCAAATTCTTTTAATTGCTGCACAAGAAAAAATTATAGCTTTATTCTCATCATGTTTTATTATTGTTCTAATCTATAACCGTTGTACTAGAGCTGCGCTATCACTATATTAAATGAAACCTGAACATGATACCCCACCTGGGTGAGGAAATAAAAATTTATAACAAGAGTCAAATATGGAATTTCACTTGCCTCGGGTCAGTTTACAGTTGATATACAGTCCTGTAGTTCAAAGACTATGTACAGAGTCAGCCACAAATGAATTAAAGAGTCATTTAAGATTATCAAATCAAATACCAAACTACTTTGCAAGCAGTTTATACAGCCCGCAAGTTTAAAATGCTATTTCAAAAAACACCTTGAAGTAGATTTCCATGAGCTCAAAATCCTCAAAGCAACATACAAACACTGAGGATTTATAACGTTACAAAGAGGTCTGCAGGAAAATTTATTGTTCACACTGCTTTAAACACTATTGTTTGAATGTCAGAAAAGGTAAAAGTAATAAAACTAATTTTGTAATAATTTTGTATGAGGTCAAGTATAAATCCCATGATATGAGTCATATACTAAGGAAACATCGACCTTTTGATCCATCAGTCCACGCTGATCAGGTCCCAAACTAATCTAAGCCCAACTGCCTGCGCGTGGCCTATATCCTTCCAAACCTTTCCTATTCATTAACTTATTCAAATGTCTCTTAAATGTTTTAACTGTACCTGCATCCATCATTTTGTCTGACAATTAATTCTGAATCACCATAAAAAAGTTGGCCCTCGTGTACTTTTGAAATCTTTTTCCCCTGGCACCTTAAAAATACGGTCCGTAATTCTGAACTCCCCTGGCCTAGGGAAAAGGCCCTTTTCATTCACCTTATCTATGCTCATGATTTTATAAACCTCTAAGGTCACCCCACAACCTCCAAAGCACCAGTCAATGAAGTCCCAGTCCTGGAAACATCAGAAAATCTTTTGCGAACCCTGTCCAGTTTAATAATACCCTTCCTACAAGAGGGCAACCAGAACTGCACACAGTCCTCCAGAAGAGGTTGTACAAGATATTGTTAAAACCTCAAAAGCCTCATATACCTCAAAAAGAGTGAGAATGGCAGCATGCTGAACACATTCTTAACAACCCTTTCTACCTGTGGCACAACTTCTAAAAATTATGTACTGAGATCTCTCTAGTGTACAACACTACCCAGAGATAGCAAGAACCGCAGATGCTGGAGTCAGAGTCAATACAGTGTGGAGTTTCATCAGCTCTGATGAAGGGTTCCTACCCAAAATGCTGACTTTCCTGTTCCTGATGCTTCCTGACTTGCTTTGTTTTTTCAGCTCCACACTGTGTTAACACTACCCAGGGTTATGCCAATCATTATACAAGTCCTGTTCTTGTTTGTGTTACCAAAAAATGTAGTACATCACATTTATTCACTTTAAATTCTATTTGCCACTCCACAGCACATTGACCAAATTGACAAATGGTTTACTTAAGCATGTTGAAAGAATAAAGCATTAAAATTCTCCATTCAAATCTATTACAACAAGGTAGTTAATGTATTACAATGGTGAAAGAAGAACGCTTCTTCCTGAAGGGACTTGCAGGTAATTTCCTCTTAATTCTTTGCCAGCAATGTTGATACTTCATCGTGCAACTTTCTAATCCACACATTCATTTCCCAACAACTTCCATCTTGTCGGCCCTCATTTCTATATGTTGTCCAATTGCCCATCTTTATTCATCAACAACATGGTGGCTCAGTGGTTAGCACTGCTGCCTCACAGCTCCAGGAACACAGATTTGATTCCACCCTCAGGTGACTATGCGGAATTTACACATTCTCTCCATGTCTGTGTGGGTTTCCTCTCAGTCCAAAGATGTGCAAGCAAGGTGGATTGGCCATGCTAAATTGTCCATAGTGTTCAGGGATGATAGATTAGGTTGGTTATAGGGACATGGGTCTGGGTGGAATGCTCAGAGGTCAGTGTGGACTTGTTGGGCCAAATGGCCTGTTTCCACACTGTAGGGATTCTATGAACTGAAGTCATAAATATCTTTTTATCAAAGTTAGAAACACAGGATACCAACAGGCATACAGACATGAAGACAGAACCGAAGACAGAACCAAAGACAGCGAGGAGTAAATCGGTGTACAAGTAAACCCTCAGAAGGGGGACATAAAACCCAGATCCAGGTGCACTCAGTTGCATGGTTTACAATAAGCGTACCGAAAAGTAAGTGCAGAGAGGCCAGCATCCCGTCACCAAGTCACCCTTTATTAACTTGTGGCCAGCCAGCGTGGAGTCAGTTCCTTGAACTGATAAGACGCTAAATCTCCTGGTTGTGCGCATCAGTCAGGGCTTTCCTGATGGATTAAGAATCCTAATCCAGGACCTCAGTCAACAAGATCCAACTGGTTGCAACACCTACTAGTACAAAAGGTAGGGGTCAAGTCATGCAGTAGTAACACCCCTATTTCTGGACCAGGAGTCCTGGATTCAAGCCCCACTTGCTCTCTGGGTGTGTAATGACATCTTTGAACAGGTGGTCTGATTAGCAAGTTTGCAGATGACACAAAGATTGGTGGAGTAGCAGAAAGTGAAGGGGACTGCCAGAGACTACAGCACAATATAGATAGACTGGAGAGTTGGGCAGATAACGTTCAATCCAGGCAAATGCGAGGTGATGCATTTTGGAAGATCTAATTCAAGAGTGAACTATACAGTAAATGGAAAAGTCCTGGGGAAAATTGATTTACAGAGAGATCTGGGTGTTCAGGTCCATTGTTCCCTGATGGTGGCAATGCAAGTCAATAGGGTGGTCAAGAAGGCATATAGCATGCTTTCCTTCATTGGATGCGGTACTGAGTACAAGAGTTGGCAGGTCATGTTGCAGTTGTAGAAAACTTTGGTTTGGCCACATTTAGAGTACTGTGTACAGTTCTGGTCACCAGATTACGAAAAGGAGGTGGATGCTTTGGAGACGGTGCAGAGGAGGTACACCAGGACCTTGCCTGGTATAGACGGCGCTAGCTATGAAGAGAGGTTGACTAGATTAGGATTATTTTCATTAGAAAGACGGAGATTGACGGAAGGACCTGATTGAGATCTACAAAATCATGAGGGGTATAGACAAGGTGGATAGCAAGAAGCTTCCCCCCCCCCCAGAGTGGGGGAACTCAATTACTAGGGGTCATAAGTTCAAAGTGAGAGGAGGAAAGTTTAAGGGAGATATGCGTGGAACGTTCTTCACACAGAGGACGGTGGGTGCCTGGAACGTGTTGCCAGTGGAGGTGGTAGACACACACACGATAGTGTCTTTTAAGATGTATCTGGACAGGTACATGGATGGGTAGGGAGCAAAGGGATACAGACCCTTAGAAAATAGATGATAGGCTTAGACAGAGGATCTCGATCAGAGCAGGTTTGGAGGGCCGAAGGGCCTGCTCCCATACTGTAATTTTCTTTGTTCTTCTTTGAACTGCTGCCTCACATGGAGGAATGATACCCTCCGTCATGCTGAACGGAACAGACTTCAGATGGAGTAGCAACTCAGAACTAGGGATCCATGATGTGTTGTGGATTTCCTGGAATCAGATAGGCCAGGTGGGGCAAGGAAGAGGTGGTTTACTTCCTTGGATAAAAAAAGGACAGTGAGCAGCATGTGTTTTTGGTAGTCTCAGAGCTTTGCTTTCATAGGCAAATTTATTTCCAGCTTCCTGAAATCTAAAATCTACCACGAATGAATTTGAACTCCTGTTCTCCAGAGTGTTCGGCAAGTAACATAAGCAATTCACTGCCATTCAGAGGAGAACTGGGTTACAAACATGCCCAAGTCTGAAGCATTGCATGAACGCAGAAGCAATTAGCAATTAAATATTTTTAGTTTAAATATTAATTCAGGATTTTGCAATCTTTTATCAGATAGGATGATAATTACAAGCCTTGTAGAATGCATCCCTGAGAAGTTAGTCAACATGACTGTTTCAAGGTCATACTCTAAATGACAAATCGAGTGAACTTAACAAAATTGTACTGCTGGAGCCGTGAAGTCTCTATCATTACAGCTGTACTCTCTGCTCACTTCCAATTATCTTCAAGCAACAGCCTTTTATTTAGAAAACACCACCTTTACTCTACCCCTTGCAACCAAAGCCAACATCTTATTCACCTTAGATAAAAAGGAACTGCAGATGCTGGAGAATCCGAAATAACAAGGTGTGGAGCTAGACGAACACAGCAGGCCAAGCAGCATCTTAGGGGCACAAAAGCTGATGTTTCGGGCCTAGGCCCTTCATCAGAAAAGGGGGGAGGGGGAAAGAGGGTTCTGAAATAAAAGTAGGGAGAGTGGGGGAGGCGGATCAAAGATGGATAGAGGAGAAGTTAGGTAGATACGCAGCGGGAGAGAGATCCCCTGAGGTTCGTCTGGAGGGAGGAGGGTAACTTTTTCAGGATAGGCATCCTTAGAAGAGGCTTCACAGTGGGGTTTAAACCTTGGAGGATCTCTGTCCTGCCGCAACTCTAATTTCTTCAGCCTTGAAACTGCTCGACCACGTCCTGAAGCAAACCAGGTACTACAGCCACATCTTTCTTAGTCCCTGCCTACGGAACCAGATCATCCCCAATGAACTAAAGCTTTCCTGCTCCTCAGATGCTGCTTGGCCTGCTGTGCACATCCAGCTCCACACCTTGTTATCGTATTCACTTCCTCACTATCGGCTGTACCTGCACACTAACTGAGATTCTTATACAAGGTCAGTAAAAGCCCTTTGCTCTGCATTCTGTCTGTCACTTGGGTTAAAAAAAATTTACTCTTCTGGCTGTTGCTATGGGCAACCTCACATTTTCCACATTATCCTCTGACTGCCAACTTTGTCAATTCACTGAACCGACCTATGGCTTTTTGCAGGGTCTTTGGATCATCCTCACAGCTTCATTCCTACCCCTGTATTAACAGCAAGTCCAGCAACATCGCAGTCCATCTCGTCATCCAAATAATTGATACACCACAAAATGGCAACTCGTGGAAACTGCACTATTTATCAAGCTGAAAGTTACGCACTTATACTGACTCTCTTTCTGATTAGGAGTAGAGGTCAAGAAGGTGTGCAGCGAACTTCTGAGTCGGGGGGACGGGGGGGGGGGGAGGAGTGAAAGTGACAGGGAGTATAGAGTTAAATGGAAAGATAAGCAACAGGACAGCATGTGTACAGGTGAGTTGAAGCTCGAGGCACCCCTAGGAATACAGCAAAAAGGAAGGATAGCTTAAGACGTCTTAAGACTTCCAATATCTCTAATAATGATAAAAAAAAGTTAGCATTAAGGCACTTTATCTAAATGCTTGTAGTATTCGCAACAAAGTAGATGAATTAATAGCACAAATTCTCTTGAATGATTATGATGTGGTAGGCATCACAGAGACTTGGTTGCAGGGAGTTCAGGGCTGGCAGTTAAACATCCAAGGATTCACAACATATCGAAAAGACAGGAGGTGGGCAGAGGGGGAGGGGTTACCTTGTTAGTTAAGAGTGAAATTAAATCTACGGCAGTGAATGACATAGGGTCAGAGGATGTGGAGTCTGTGTGGCTGGAGTTGAGGCACCACAAAGGCAAAAAAACTATAATGGGAGTCATGTACAGACCTCCTAACAGTGATCAGGACCAGGGGCGCAAGATGCACCGAGAAATAGATAAGGCATGTCAGAAAGGCAAGGTCACTGTGATCATAGGGGACTTCAATATGCAGGTGGACTGGGTGAATAATGTTGCCAGTGGATCCAAAGAAAGAGAATTCATGGAATGTTTGCAGGATGGCTTTTTGGAACAGTTTGTGAAGGAGCGCACAAGGGAGCAGGCTATTCTGAACTTCGTGCTATGCAATGAGCCTGACTTTAAAAAACACCTTAAAGTAAGGGAACACTTAGGAGGCAGCGATCATAATATGGTAGAGTTCAGTCTGCAGTTTGAAAGCGAGAAGGCAAAATCGGATGTAATGGCGTTACAGTTAAATAAAAGGTAATTACAGGGGCATGAGAGGGGAATTGACGAAAATCAACTGGAAGCAGAGCCTAGCGGGGAAGACAGTAGAGCAACAATGGCAGGAGTTTCTGGGTGTAATTGAGGACACAGTACAGAGGTTCATCCCAAAGAAAAGAAAGATTATCTGGGTGGGATTAGACAGCCATGGCTGACAAAGGAAGTCAGGAAATATATCAAAGAAAAAGAGACAGCCTATAAAGTGGCCAAAAGCACTGGGACATCAGAAGATTGGGAAGGCTACAAAAAACAGAGGATAACAAAGAGAGCAGTAAGGAAGGAGAGGATCAGATATGAAGGTAGGCTAGCTAGTATTATTAGAAATGATAGTAAAAGCTTCTTCCAATGCGTAAGAAACAAACAAGAGGCAAAAGTAGACATTGGGCCGCTCCAAACTGATGCTGGAAGACTAGTGATGGGAGATAAGGAAGTAGCTGAAGAAATCAATAAGTACTTTGCGTCAGTCTTCACAGTGGAAGATATGAGTAGTATGCTAAAAATTATGGAGAGTCAGGGGGCAGAGTTGAGTATGGTAGGCATTACAAAAAAGCAAAAGTGCTAGAAAAGCTAAAAAGGTCTAAAAATTGATTAATCTCCTGGCCCTGATGGGCTACATCCTAGAGTTCTGAGGGAGGTGGCTGAGGAAATAGCAGAGGCTTTGGCTGTGATCTTTCAAAAGTCACTGGAGTCAGGGAAAGTCCCAGATGATTGGAAAACTGCTGTTGTAACCCCCTTGTTTAAAGAAAGGATCAAGGTAAAGGATAGAAAATTATAGGCCGATTAGTCTAACCTCGGTTGTTGGTAAAATTCTAGAATCCATTGTCAAGGATGAGATTTCTAAATTCTTGGAAGTGCAGTGTCAGATTAAAACAAGTCAGCATGGATTTAGTAAGGCAAGGTCGTGCCTGACAAACCTGTTAGAATTCTTTGAAGAGGTAACAAGTATGTTAGACCAGGGAAACCCAGTGGATGTTATCTATCTAGACTTCCAAAAGGCCTTTGATACGGTGCCTCACGGGAGACTGCTGAGCAAGGTGAGGGCCTATGGTGTTCACGGTGAGCTACTGGCTTGCATTGAGGATTGCCTTCTGTCAGACAGCCAAAGAGTTGGGATAAAAGGCTCTTTTTTGGAATGGCAACCGGTGACGAGTGGTGTCCCGCAGGGTTCAGTGTCGGGGCCGCAGTGGTTCACGTTATATATTAATGATCTGGATGAAGAACTGGGAGCATTCTGGTGAAGTTTGCCGATGATACGAAGATAGGTAGACAGGCAGGTAGAACTGAGGAGATGGAGAGGCTGCAGAAAAATTTAGACAGTTTAGGAGAGTGGTCCAGGAAACGGCTGATGAAATTCAACATGAGCAAATGTGAGGTTTTGTACTTTGGAAAAAAGAATACAGACATGGACTATTTTCGAAATGGTGAGAAAATTCATAAGGCGGAAGTACAACAGGATCTGGGAGTGCTGATCCAGGATTCTCTAAAAGTTTACTTGCAGGTAGAGTCCGTGATTAAGAAAGTAAATATAATGTTGTCGTTTATCTCAAGAGGGTTGGAATATAAAAGCAGCGATGTGCTTCTGAGGCTTTATAAAGCTCTAGTTAGGCCCCATTTAGAATACTGCGTCCAATTTTGGGCCCCACACCTCAGGAAGGACATACTAGCCCTGGAGCGTGTCCAGCAGGCATTCACACGGATGATCCCTGGAATGGTAGGTTTAAAGTATGGTAAATGGCTAAGGATCCTGGGATTGTACGTATTAGAGTTTAGAAGGTTGAGGGGAGATCTAATAGAAACTTACAAGATCACGTATGGCTTAGAAGGGGTGGACGCTGGGAAGTTATTTCCGTTAGGTGGGGAGACTAGGACCCGTGGGCACAGCCTTAAAATTAGAGGGGGTAAATTTAAAACAGAAATGAGGAGATATTTCTTCAGCCAGAGTGTGGTGGGCTTGTGGAATTCATTGCCACGGAGCGCAGTGGAGGCCGGGACATTAGATGCCTTCAAGGCAGAGATCGACACATTCTTGATCTCAGAAGGAATCAAGGGCTACGGGGAGATTTGAAATGCCCATCAGCCATGATTTAAATGGTGGAGTGGACTCGATGGGCCGAATGGCCTTACTTCCACTCCTACATCTTATGCTCTTATGGTCTAAAGGCTCGCTACAAAATACCAGGCATGAATGAGTTTAGTTAGGAGAGTCAAGGGAAGGTTGGCCAATGCTTGTTGAGCAAAATCAGAGATTTTACAGCAGTGCACAAAATTTACAGATTTTAATAAAACGGATAAGATAAAAACAATTTTTACAGGCAAGATGATTGATAACTTGAGGACACAGATTTAACAGAATTACAGCACAAAAAAAGGGGAGCAGAGACAAGTGAGATGAGAGATACGGAATGTATTGCCTTAAATAAATAGGCGCAAAAATCTAACCACAAATTTTTACAAAAAAATTAGGTATACACTTAAGAAAAAGCACTTTGCAGCATTATGGGGTGGCAGGTCAAGGAATCAAGTGGACAGCTCCATCAAGTGGACAGCTCCTGATTGATTTATTGTTATGTGTACCAGCGTACAGCGAGAAACTTTGTTTATGAGCAGATCATGGAAAGCAAGTCATGCAGATCAAAGGTTGTAAGAAAAACACAGGCATACAGAACAGAAGACAGCCAGTCACTGATACAATGGGGTAAATGATTTTTGGCTTATGTTGTACATTATATAGGCGCTCTGAAATTGGAAGCACCAAGACGGCTTAAGTGCTTCTTGTTAGAAGCACAAAAGATGGAATATATTCACAGCAACAGCACTGAAAATACTCATTTTACAAATGGTTGAAAGGATAAAATGGCACAAATTGGACAGCTGCAATCTTTAGTATTATGTTACAATAAAATATTGGCACAAAAGAGACAATATCCACCATACTGGCTAATTTCAATGTGCGTTGTAAAATCAGATCAAAATATCAACCACAACAGACCACATTTTGATAGACCATCCCAATTTCCCACTTGCATCAAACGAAAACTGAGGCAGCTGGAAAATTCCCTGGAACGCTTCAGGAGCGTTCACAAAGTTCACCTTGCAGTGCCAATTTAAGTGCAATCCTGAGAATTGACTCAGGAAGAAAGAGTGTGTGTCGTGAACAAATAAATGGGAACATTTAAAACAAAGTTTGAGCACCATAAGTAGTGTACTGCCATTCGAGGTCTGAAGTGGTTTGGAATTCAGAACTAACGTTTTAACTAAGCGCCAATTACCAAGTTATGATCGAACGTGTAGTTTTAAATCTCCATCGAAAATGCAAATATATCCCTAAATTTCTTTTTAATATTGGTGCCAATAACATCATATAAAAAAGTTTACTTCAAAGGATTTCTGAAACAAACAGCTGCTATACATCAAAACAATAAACTTTACTTATGCTGTTTCATAGGGGTCAGCACTTTTGATTAGCCTCATTTGGAGGAGGAGGACCTGGGCGAATAGCAGACATCAAACTGCTTGAACTGAAGATAGTATATACACATGAAAAATTAAAAACCTTATTTTCTCTAAAGCTAAGAACAGAGAGTGAGATTATTTATTAAATGAATGAATGAATTTAATTCACAGATTATGATGTATGAAAGTAATATCCCAGCATCTACCGAAACAAATATTCCTCAACTCATTTGGATAATTTGTTGATCATGCTTGGTATCCTAATGAAAAGCATGACTATGGTGAGGCTCTCAGTCAGCAGTACTCGGTCACACACTAATAAAATGTATTGCCAGAATCCTCAGTTGCTACCTTACACAATTTTGAGTATCATCTGCAATTACTTCACTCAGGATCTGTGCTGCCACACAGTCATTTTGTCAGTGATGAAATTATTGTGTTTTCTGAACACAGTCATTGCCTTCAAGAAAATGTTTTTCGTATAATAGCTCTGAAGTGCAATTCAGACCCATTTTAAAAACACCACATGCAATGAATGGAAAGGAAATAGGAGGTAAGAAAGCATTTTGTTTGACCTCTAATTTTTGAAAGCCAAAACTGGTCATTAGCAAGACATGCATTAGCAATCTCAACCAGAGACAAACAGACCACGTATTTATTGCAGCAAACTTTATCCCAAGTTACCGTTTCCTTCAGTAACATTCTTCCACTGGCCTAACCAAAAAAAAACAACAGATACTCAGACAGTTACTCTTGGTATGTTATGAGGAACTACAACAGTAATATCCCTCTTCGTGCAATGAAGTCTTGAGGTTTTTTTCTCTTTTGCCCGACCATGTATTATGACAATAAGAACAGATGCAAATACATAAGCAAAAAGCAGCAGTGGAAAGGGAATCAAAAATAGGGAAGCAGAAAGAATGGAAATTCAAAGAATCACAGAAAAGGGAGTCTTCTAACCATTATAGTACGTGAACAACACCAAGGAAACACCAAGGAACAACACCTCGTTCTCACACACCACCCTACCAACCTTCGGATACAACGCATCATCCTCCGACACTTCCGCCATTTACAATCCGACCCCACCACCCAAGACATTTTTCCATCCCCACCCGTCTGCTTTCCAGAGAGACCACTCTCTCCGTGACTCCCTTGTTCGCTCCATATTGCCCTCCAACCCCACCACACCTGGCACCTTCCCCTGCAACCGCAGGAAATGCTACACTTGCCCCCACACCTCCTCCCTCACCCCTATCCCAGGCCCCAAGATGACTTTCCACATTAAGCAGAGGTTCACCTGCACATCTGCCAATGTGGTATACTGCATCCACTGTACCCGGTGTGGTTTCCTCTACATTTGGGAAACCTAGCGGAGGCTTGGAGACCGCTTTGCAGAACACCTCTGCTCGGTTTGCAATAAACAACTGCACCTCCCAGTCGCGAACCATTTCCACTCCCCCTCCCATTCTTTAGATGACATGTCCATCATGGGCCTCCTGCAGTGCCACAATGATGCCACCCGAAGGTTGCAGGAACAGCAACTCATATTCTGCCTGGGAACCCTGCAGCCTGATGGTATCAATGTGGACTTCACCAGTTTCAAAATCTCCCCTTCCCCAACTGCATCCCTAAACTAGCCCAGTTCGTCCCCTCCCCCCACTGCACCACACAACCAGCCCAGCTCCTCCCCCCCACCCACTGCATCCCAAAACCAGTCCAACCTGTCGTCTCTGCCTCCCTAACCTGTTCTTCCTCTCACCAATCCCTTCCTCCCACCCCAAGCCGCACCCCCATCTACTTACTAACCTCATCCCACCTCCTTGACCTGTCCGTCTTCCCTGGACTGACCTATCCCCTCCCTACCTCCCCACCTATCTTCTTTACTCTCCATCTTCGGTCCGCCTCCCCCTCTCTCCCTATTTATTCCAGTTCCCTCTCCCCATCCCCCTCTCTGATGAAGGGTCTAGGCCCGAAACGTCAGCTTTTGTGCTCCTGAGATGCTGTTTGGCCTGCTGTGTTCATGCAGCCTCACATTTTATTACCAAGGAAACTGTACTTGGGGAAGACAACTGCCTTTCAGCATGGATGAACCCTAATTCGTCAGATGGCTGGCTGAACTGGGTACTAAAGATAGGTTAAATTACATTTGAATTCTAGGCCTTCAATCCAGATCAACAACTACATCTTTATTCATTCTAAATAACTTGAGGAAAATAACTCTGACCTATATAAGCCATGTCCTTGACATGACTGGCTAGACCATTAACAAAATGATCACATCACCAAATTGTAGCAAATGCCACCCATCACTACAGGATCACAAAATCATGAGGACTTCATGAAGAAACACCACCTCAGTCACAACATGGTAGTTGGTGGTCTCGTTTTCTGAGGACATAGAAAACAGACCCTGGCCACAAACATGCAGAGTTTGAGTGTTAAAAAGGGGTAAATGATTTAATTCAAATGAAGGGTTTCTGACATTGTTCCATCAGCGTAAACAGCAAGTTAATGAGGATCTGATTCCTGTCATGAAAGACTGCTGTAAATCATCACAAATGCCACTTGATAATGGGTAAACTTCATTGATTAATTTTAAATTGATGTCACATCACTGCGAACATAAATGACATTAAATTGGTATTCTAAAAACAGTAATATTGTCCACAAGGATGGTTATTTTGGGAAATTTAGATGTCTGCAACAGGGAATACTTAATCACAATTGATGTTGAGGTTCACTGTTACTGAAAAGGGAGTTTTTTTTAAAAAACCCTGCAACGAAAGAATCACAGGTCTTAAACAAGACTGTATTTTGAATAATCACATATTGCTAAGGTGCAACTGTGACACGTGATTCTGGACCAGACAGAGTTTCAGAGATCTACAGCACAGAAAAGAAAAAAAGATCCTTCGGCCAATCGAGTCAGCACAGGTCAAAAAACCAAGCGCCTACCTATTCTATGCATAGATAGTAGGAACTGCCAATGCTGGAGAATCTGAGAATACACAGTCTATGGCTGGATGAACACTGCAGGCCAAACAGAATCAGACGAGCAGGAAACCTGGCGTTTTGGGTCGAGACTCTTCAGAAACTTCTGAAGGAGGGTCTTGACCTGAAACTACCTATTCTATACCCATTTTCCAGCACTTGGCCCTTACCCTTGTGCACCTTGGCATCACAACTGCGCATCTAAACACTTAAATGTTATGAGGCTCTCTACCAGTAACACCCTTGTGCAAAGTTCCAGATTCCCACCAAACTCCATCTTAAAAAGTTTTTAATCACTTCCCATCAGAATTTCCTGCCCCTGACAACACACCTCAGCTGCCTGGTCATTGAACCCTTCAAGGGGTAATGTCTACCCTTTAGACATCTCAATCATCTCAGACCCTACCTCAGTCTCCTCTGCTCGGAGGAAAACACTTCCATCTATTCAATCTCACTTCAAAACAAAAACTATTCAGCCCAAGCAATAGTCTGCATAGTCAGCACGCTTTCCTGCATGGGATTTTTTTTCCTATACTATTCATTTGTGGGATATGGGTGGCCAGCATTTGTTGCCCTTGAGAAAGTGGTGGGGAGCTAACTTCTTGAACCAATGCAGTCCACCTGCTCTGGGTTAATCCACAATGCCATTAGGGAGGGAATTCCAGGATTTTGACCTGGTGACAGCAAAAGAACAGTGATATATTTCCAAGTCAGGATGGTGAATGGCTTGGAGGGGAACTTGAAGGTGTTGGTGTTCCCATGTATCTGCTGCTCTTGCCCTTCTAGATGCAAGTGGTTGTGGGTTTGGAAGGGGCTGTCTGAGGATCTTTGGTGAATTTCTGCATGGCATCTTATAGATAATACACACTGCTGCTATGGAGTGTCAGTGGTGGAGGGAGAAGATGCTTCTGGATGTAGTGCCAATCAAGTGGGCTACTTTGTCCTGGATAATGTAAAGCTTCTTGAGTGTTGTTGGGGCTGCACTCATCCAGGCGAGTGGGGAGTACTCCATCACACTCCTAACTTGTGCCTCGTAGACAGTGGGCAGGCTTTCAGGAGTCAGGAGGTGAGTTACTCCTAGTATTCCTAGCTTCTGGCCTGCTCTGTTAGCCACTGTGTTCATGTGCTGAGTCCAGTTGAGTTTCTGGTCAATAGTGACCCCCAAGAAGTTGATAGTGGGGGATTCGGTGATGGTCACACCGTTGAATGTCAAGGGACAGTGGTTAGATTACCTCTTATTGGTGATGGTCATAGCTTGGTATTTGTGTGGCGCAAATGTCACTTGCCCAAGCCTAGATCTTGTCTAGATCTTATATCAGAGATAATGGGAACAGCAGATGCTGAAGAATCCGAGATAACAAAGTGTGGAGCTGGATGAACACAGCAGGCCAAGCAGCATCCTAGGAGCACAAAAGCTGACGTTTCAGGCCTAGACCCTTCATCAGAAAAGGGGGATGGGGAGAGGGTTCTGAAATAAAGAGAGAGAGAGAGAGAGAGAGAGAGAGAGAGAGAGAGAGAGAGAGAGAGAGAGAGAGAGAGAGAGAGAGGGAGAGAGAGAGGGAGAGAGAGAGGGAGAGAGAGAGGGAGAGAGAGAGGGAGAGAGAGAGGGAGAGAGAGAGGGAGAGAGAGAGGGAGAGAGAGAGGGAGGCGGATCGAAGATGGGTAGAGGAGAAGATAGGTGGAGAGGAGATAGACAAGTCAAAGGGGTGGGGATGGAGCCTATGGAGGTGAGTATAGATGGGGAGACAGGGAGTGGTCGGTCAGTCCAGGGAGGACAGACAGGTCAAGGGGGGGTGGGATGAGGTTAGTAGGTAGGAAATGGAGGCGTGGCTTGAGGTGGGAGGAAGGGATAGGTGACAGGAAGGACAGGTTAGGGAGGTAGGAGTGAGCTGGGCTGGTTTTGTGATGCGGGGGGTGGGGGGCGAGGTTGGAGGAGAGAATTTGAAGCTCATGAAATCCGCATTGATACCATTGGGCTGCAGGGTTCCCAAGTGGATTGAGTTGTTGTTCCTGCAACCTTCGGGTGGCATCGTTGTGGCACTGCAGGAGGCCCAGGATAGCCATGACGTCTAAGGAATGGGAGGGGGAGTTGAAATGGTTTGCGACTGGGAGGTGCAGTTGTTTATTGTGAACCGAGCATAGGAGATCTGCAAAGCAGTCCCCAAGCCTCTGCTTTGTTTCCCCGATGCATAGGTGGATAGAAGATTAGCTTGCAAACAGAAGACAAAGGGTGGTGGTAGAGCGTTGCTTTTTGGACTAGAGGCCTGTGCTGGGTCTACTATTGTTTGTCATTTCCATAAACTATTTGGACGAGCATATAGGAGGCATGGTTAATAAGTTTGCGGATCAAATCAGGATTGGTGGCATAGTGGACAGTGAAGACTTATCAAGAGTGCAGTTAGAACTTGATCAGAAGGACCATGAGCCGAGAAGTCACTGAAGTAGTTTAATTTAGGTAAATGCAAGGTGCTGCATTCTACAATCAGGATTCCTAAAATGTGGAACCAGGCCATTCAGCTCATCAAGTCCATATCACACTAGCCCTGCGAACAGCACCCCATCCAGGCCCACCCCTCCCCAATCCTTGCAACCCCGTACTTTGCACAGCTAATCACCCAAAATGAGATATCTCTGGACACTATGGGGAAATTAGTCCAGTGATAATACCACTAAGCTATCGCCTCCCACTAAATTATCTAGAATTACAAATCTACAGTTTTGAATAGAAACCATGAAACCTGATTCATCAATGTCCTTCAGGGAACAAAGCCTGCTCTCTCTACCTAGTCTGGCCTCTACGTGACTCCAGACCCACAGCAAAAAGTGACTGACTCATCTGTTCTCTGGAATGGCCTTCAGAAGCCATTCAGCTGTATCAGACACTATGAAGTCTCGAAAGAAAAATGAAATCGACAAACGACCTGTCATGGACCAAGGCACCAGAAATGACAACAGCAAAAATAGCCCTTTTTACCCTGCCAAGTCCTCCTTGCTGACATTTTGGGGGCTAAAACTGGGACAGCTTTTTCAGGCTAGTTAAGCAACAGTCTGATAGCTCTTGAGAGAGTTGGTGCAAACTTATTGAGACAAATGGCTTTTTTCTGCACTGCTCGGATTCTCGAATGAAATAGCTGCACCCAAGCCAAGCTGTTCTAGTACAGCTACATGACAAAAGTAGGAAATTACCTAGATGTGTACTGCACACAAAACGCAAGACAAGTCCACCCCAGCACTCTACTCTCAATCAGTAAAGTAATGGAAGGGGTCATCAACAGAACTATCAAGCAGCATCTGCAACAACTTGTTCACTGGAATCCAGTTTGGGTTCCACCAGGGCTGTTCAGCTCTAGCCATCGTACAACCTTGGTTCAAACATGGACAAAAAAAAAGAGCTGAATTCCAGAGGTGAGGTGAGGTGACAATGATAGCTTTTGCCATCAGGGCTGCATTCAACCATGTGCGGCATCAAGGAGCCCTAGCAAAACTGGAATCAATGGATATCGGGGCAAACTCTCTACTGGCTGGAGGCATACCTGGCACACAAAGATGGTTGTGGTTATTAGAGATCAGTCATCTCAGCAGGAGCTCTTCAGGGTAGTGTCAAAGACCCAATCATCTTCAACTGTTTTACCAATGACCTTCCCTCCATCATAAGGTCAGTGTGGGGTTCTCGCTAAACATAGAATCTTAGAATCCTTACAGTGTGGAAACAGGCCCTTCGGCCCAACAGGTCCACACCGACCCTCACGGCATCTGACCCAGACCCATCCCCCTAATCTACACATCCCTGGACACTACAGGCAATTTAGTATGGCCAGTCCACCTAGCCTGTACATCTTTGGACTGTGGGAGGAAACCAGAGCACCTGGAGGAAACCCACACACATGCAAGCTCCACACACACAGTCGCCCGCGAGTAGAATCAAACCTGGGTCCCTGGCTGTGAAGCAGCAGTGCCAACCACTCAGCCACCATGCTGCAGGATTGCACGATCTTCATTGAACAGTCAGGGATACGTTTCAAACAGCTCTGGAGGTTTATCTATTTTAAGCCTGACAGATAACTCAACGTCCTCTACATCTATTCTAATGTATTTAATTGTATCACAAACGTTCTCTCCAACTCTTATACCTACACTGTCCTACACACTTGTGAACACTGACCCAAAAGTATTTAATTAGAGGCCTAACTCTGTCGATATGCACAAGTTGTCATTATAGTCCTGAATGGGCCCTGTTCTTTCCTTAGTTGCACTTTTAACATAACAGATTTCTCTTTAATTTACCATTATCCTTTCATACCCTCTTTCTGCTCTCCTCTTTCCTTTTTAAGTTCTTTTTGCATCTTGTAGTCTTCTAGGGATTCTACTGTTTGAGCTGTCAGCACCTGATGTAAAGCTTTCCCACCTTTTCTCTTCATTTAATCCTGTACATGCATCAACATCCAGGGTTTGCTGGCTTTGTTGGTCCCACCCTTTGTCTTTTTTGGTACATGTTGGCCTTGTACTTGGTGTATTTTCTCCTGAAATGCATCCTATTGTTTCGACACAGAGTTACCGCCCTGAGAAATGCTGCTCCCAGTCCACTCTGACTAAATCATTTACGCTCTTTGTTCTAAACTGGAGCAAGGCAGATTTAGCTAAGATTTTCTGCCCATCTTTGTCCTTTTCCATAAGGAATTCGAATCCAAGTAATGATTAAAATGATCCCCCACTGATATTTTAACTACTTGCCCGGTTTCATTACCTATAATTAAGTCCAGGATCAACAAGTCCCTCAAAGCTGTGCTGCTGCACATGGGTTTCTTCAAGACAGCATCCATGCACAGCTGTTCCGATGTACCGTACATGGATATTGGCATCAGCACACTGATCATGGCACTGACTTTTTGTTTTGTGAGTCATTGCTACACTTGGCCTCCAAGGCCCCTGAATCAAGGGGGGGGAAAAAAAAAGCTGCAGGTCTCTGGTTTGAGTGAAGGGAGATGGGATTAGAAAGGGGATCTGGGCGTCTTTGGGTCACCATGGACAAGATGAGCCAAATGATCAATGTGGATTTCACAAGCTTCAAAATCTGCCCTCCCACTACTGCATCCCAAAACCAGCCCAGCTCGTCCCTGCCTCCCTGACCTGTTCTTCCTCTCACATATCCCCTCCTCCCACCTCAAGCCACACCCTCAACACCTACCTACTAACCTCATCCCACCCCCTTGACCTGTCTGTCCTCCCTGGACTTCCCTATCCCCTCCCCACCCACACTCACCTCGACTGGCTCCATCACCGCTTCTTTAACTTGTCTGTCTCCTATCCACCCATCTTCTCCTCTATCCATCTTCGATCCACCTCCCCATCTCTCCCTATTTATTTCAGAACCCTCCCCCCATCCCACTCTCTGATGAAGGGTCTGGGCCCGAAAAGTCAGCTTTTGTGCTCCTAAGATGCTGCTTGGCCTGCTGTGTTCATCCAGCTCCACACTTGGTTATCTCAGATTCTCCAGCATCTGGAGTTCCAATTATCTCAGACCACATTCCACGCTGTATCATTTCAATGATACTATGATTTCCTTCTCACTAAGCCATCATGACCCTGTTTGAGCATAATTTGATCATGCTCTTCCATTGCATCTTTTAGAATAGACTCTGGCAGTTTTTCCAATAGCAAATGTTAAACTAACTGGCTATAATTACCTGGTTTGTTTTGTCATTTTTGCTTTTACCAAATTTTTTTTTAAAAAAGATGTTGAGGACCCAGCACAGAATGGTGCACGAACCCACTCATCACATCCTGCCATTGTTTGGAGACACGCAGTGGAACTCTATTTGATCTCATGTATTACCCCCCGAAATCTTGAGCATGGGGTAATTTAAAGGTGGGTGAGGCAAGGATGTTGACATTCTTGGATAATCCAGAACTTGAGAACACTGCTTTACAATTTGGGGTTACCCATTTATAATAAGGCAGGAGGACACATTTTCTCTCAGAGTATTTTATGACTTCAGAACTCTCTACCTTGAAGGCCACGTAGAAGGGTTCACTGAATAATTTTAAGACGGAGGTGAATAGATTTTGGTTTGGTATAAGAATCAAAAGTTATTAACGATTGATCCAAATTTCACATGCGTATCTAAGACAGATCAAAAAAGATCTATATGCATGGTGGGGCAGATTTGAAGTTCCAAATGACTTACTTCTGGTCCC
Source organism: Stegostoma tigrinum (assembly GCF_030684315.1). Taxonomy (NCBI): domain Eukaryota; kingdom Metazoa; phylum Chordata; class Chondrichthyes; order Orectolobiformes; family Stegostomatidae; genus Stegostoma; species Stegostoma tigrinum. The sequence goes on from NC_081354.1 coordinate 166,110,681, forward strand.
AACTCATTTGAGGCTTTGTTTTATGTAAAAACCTTCGATGTTCGAACTTACAGAATACATTCTGCAAATCCAAACACAGTACATCCACAGACTCCTCTTTACACGCAACACATGTTTTTTAAAATGTGGAGGGTGGTATGTGTACGTAATGAGCTGCCACAGGTGGCGGAGGAGGCCGGTACAATTACAACATTTAAAAGGCATCTGCATGGGTATATGAACAGGAAGGGTTTGGAGGGACATGGGCCATATGCTGGCAATAGGGCTAGATTAATTTAGGCTATCTGGTTAGCATGGATGAGTTGAACTGAAGGGTCTGTTTCCATGCTGTACGGCTCTAGGAATCTAAGGCAAGTTACTCCTTCAATAAGTGCCAATAAATTATCATTTTCAATCAAATTATGATGAAAGGATAACTTACATTTTTCTAAAAGTGCACGTTATCTCTAGCGATTGATTTCAATATCCTCCCGATGACTGATTCCAAGCTAGCTGAGAATTTCCTGCTTTCTGTACCCCCTCCCTTCTTGAACAGAAGGGTTACATTGGCTACTTCCCAGTCAGATGGCACCCCTCCAAAATCCAGGGATGTTTGAAACATTAACATCAACAGATCAATTTCCCAAGATGAAACCTATTGGAATTCACAGAATTGCTAGCTCATAGCTCCATCAGCATGTTCGGTACCACTTCTGCAGTGATCTTAATTTCAGCAAGTTTTCTCTTCAGACCACCTTCTGATTTACAGGTAATATTAGAATGCTTTTCTTTGTAACCTCTACAGTGAAGACAAAGCCAAATATTTGTTCAATTTAACCATCATTTCCTTATTATTACTGATCACTTCCTATTCTCAAATCTCTAGATTCATAATCACACAGCATGAAATCAAACCCTTTGGTCCAACTCCACACCAACCAGATTTCCTAAACTGAACTAGTCCCATTTGCCCATATCACGAGAACCTTTTATTCATTAACAGGATGAGGACAATCGCTGGCCAGGCAGTATTTATTGCCCCTTCCTAATTGCCCAGAGGGCAGTGCAGGGTCAACCAAATTGCTGTGGGTCTGGAGTCATACATAGGCCAGTCCAGGTAAGGATGGCAGTTTCCTTCCCTCACGGACATTAGCAAACTAGCTGGGTATTTTTGGATAATTGATAATGGTTTCATGGTCATTAGATTCTTAATTCCAGGATATTTTTATTGAATTCAAATGCAACCATTTGCCATGGTGGAACTTGAACCCAGATCCCCAGAACATTATCTGGGTCTCTGGATTAACAGTCCAGCAATAATACCACTAGGCTATTGTCTTCCCTTTCATATCCAAGTACCCATCCAAATGTCTTTTCACTATTGTAATTGTGCCTGTCTCCAGCACCTCCTCTGGCTTATCCACACCATCCTCTGCATGAAAATGTTACCCCTCAGGTCCTTTTTCAATCTTTGCCCACTCACCTTAAACCTATGCCCTCTAACTTTGGGCTCCCCTACCATGGGACAAAAACATCCTGGCTATTCAGTTGATCTATGCCACTCATGATTTTATAAACATCTACAGGGTCACCCTTCAGTCGCCCACACTCAGACCTAAAAATGTCCCCTCCTATCCAGCCTCTCAACTCAAACCCTCCAGTCTTAGTAGCATCCTTATAAATCTTTGTTGCACCCTTTCCAGTTTAAGAACATCCTTCCTATAGCGGGGCAACCACAATTGTACATAATATTCCAAAGGTAGACTCACCAATGTCTTGCATAGCCGCAAGATGACGTTCCAACTCCTACATGCACTGCTATGCCCAACTCCTCGTCAACCTGTGACACCACTTTCAAGGAAATATGTACCCGCACCCCTAGGTCTCTGTTTGCCATGACCCCACAGGGCCCATCCATTAACTGTCTAAGTCCTGCCCTGGACTGTCTTACCAAAATGCTAAACTTCAAATTTACCTAAATTAAACTCCATCTACCACTCCTGGCCCTTTAGCCCATCTGATCAAGGTCCCATTGTACTCTTAGATATCAATCTTCACTGTCCATCATACAGCCAATTGTGGTGTCATCTGCAAACTTACGACTGTGCCTCCTGGATAACAAAGTGTGAGGCTGGATGAACACAGCAGGCCAAGCAGCATCTCAGGAGCACAAAAGCTGACGTTTCGGGACGAAACCCTTCAGAGACGGGGATAGGGGGGTGGTTCTGAAATAAATAGGGAGAGGGGGGGAGGCAGACCGAAGATGGATAGAGGAGAAGATAGGTGGATAGGAGAGTATGGGTGGGGAGGTGGGGAGGGGATAGGTCAGTCCGGGGAAGACGGACAGGTCAAGGAGGCGGGATGAGGTTAGTAGGTGGGAAATGGAGGTGCGGCTTGAGGTGGGAGGAGGGGATAGGTGAGAGGAAGAACAGGTTAGGGAGGCGGGGACGAGATGGGCTGGTTTTGGGATGCACTGGGGGGAGGGGGAAGATTTTGAAGCTTGTGAAGTCCACATTGATACCATTGGGCTGCAGGGTTCCCAAGCGGAATACGAGTTGCTGTTCCTGCAACCTTTGGGTGGCATCATTGTGGCACTGCAGGAGGCCCACGATGGACATGTCATCTAAGGAATGGGAGGGGGATTTGAAATGGTTCGCGACTGGGAGGTGCCGTTGTTTATTGCAAACCAAGCGGAGGTGCTCTGCAAAGCGGTCCCCAAGCCTCCGCTTGGTTTCTCCAATGGGGCGGAAGCCACAGCGGGTACAGTATACTACATTAAGCAGATGTTCACCTGCACATCTACCAATGTGGAAAGTCATCTTGGGGCCTGGGATGTCTCCTCTTTGCTCATCCAAATCATTTAAGGACAAACAAGAGTGGACCCAGTATTGATCATTGTGGCACAAACTGGTCACAGACCTCCAGTCTGAAAAACAACCCTCGACGACCACTGTCTTTAACCGTCAAGCCAATCTGTATCCAGTTGGCCAGCTCTCCCTGGATCCCATGAGATCTAATCTTACTAACCAGTTTACCAGGCAGGATCAACATGTACAGCTCTATCTTCATCCCTCCTTGTCACTTGAAAAAAACTTCCAAGTTTGTGACACACTACTCACGTGCACAGGGCCATGTTGATTACTATTAACCCGTCCTTGCATTTCCAAATGCATGCAAATCTTGTGCCTCAGAATCCCTTCAACTTATCCACCACTGGTGTCAGACTAGTCTGTAGTCCCTTGGCTTTACCTTGCAGCCTTTCTTAAAGCACTACATTAGCCGCTCTCCAGTCTTCTGGCATCTCATCCATGACTGCGGATGATAGAAACAGCTCCACTCGTGGCCCTGCAATTTCTTCCCTAGCTTCCCACAATGTCCTAGGATACATGTGATTAGATGCCAGAATTTTATCTACCTTTATGTGCTTTAAGATCCCCAGCACCTCTTCTTCTGTAATGTGGACTGTTTTCAAGACATCACTACTTATATCCCCAAGCACCCATGTCCTTCTTCATGGTAAATACTGACGTGAAATATTCATTTAAGACCTTACCCATCTCTTGTGGCACCAGACAGCTTTGTTGATCTTTAAAGGGGCCTTATTCTCTTCCTAGTTACTCTTTTGCCCTTAATGAACTTGTAAAATCTCTTCTAATTCTACTTAACCTTCATCTGCCAAAGTGCTCCATGGCCCCTGTTTGCCTTCCTGATTTCCCCCTTAATAATGTCCCTACTCCCCTTGTACTCTTCAGGTAACTTACATGATGCAAATTGCCTATACCTGACATATGGCTCCTTTTTCTTGGCTGAGTTTTGATCCTTCTCTACAACGTAGAACTACATAAATCGCTAAAGAAACTTTTCTTGTAGACGCCGAAAAAATTCCTCTCCAGCCAAGCTCTTAAAACTCTGGCAATCCCAGTCTACATTGAGTGTTAAAATCCCTTACCATTACAACACTATCATTCTAATTGATGCTGGAGGCCTTCCTACATATTTGTTCCTTAATTTCCCGCTGACTACTGGGGGTGCCCGATAGTACTATCCCAAAGTGATCATACCCCCCATTTCTCAGCTTCACCTAATTGCTGCACTGGACAAATCCTCATGATTTTCCTCTCCAAGTACTGCTGTGATGTTTTCCCAAATCAAAAATGCCACTCGCCCTCCTCGCTTTCCATCCTTCCTATGGCATTTATTACCTGGAACATTGAGCTGCCAGTCTTGTCCCTGCTCCTGTCATAGCTATGATATTCCAATCCCATGTTCCCAGAATTCATCTGCCTTACTTGTCAGGTCTCTTGCATTGAAACATATGCTGCTGAATTCACGTGTTTTACCTCATTCTCTGCTGTATTCTTGCCTGCCTTGTCTATTTAACATACTCCCTTTAATTTCAGAAACAGCTTCAACCTCTTTTTCCTCAACTGTTTAGGGTCTGATGAGTGCTGCATTCACCCTGCCAAGTGGGGACTATTCCATCATACTCCTGAATTGTGCCTTTATGATAACGGACAGGCTTTGGGGAGTCAGGATGTGAATTAATCATTGCATTGTTCCTAGCCTCTGAAGAGTTCTTGTAGCCACTGTATTTGTCATGGCAAGTCTGGTTACATTTTTGGTCAATCATAACCCCAGCTTGTTGATAATGGGGTATTTTGTAATGGTAATACCAGTTAGCGTCAAGGGACAGAGGCTAGATTTTCTTTTATTATGATTACGACACTCATGTTGTCAATACTATTTGCCACTTTTCTGTCCATCCTGGACAATACAGAGTCTTGCTGCCTAAGAATGAGATTGTGGAAGAGAATGATAAAACAGCTCCAAGTCAACGCAACTTTGGCAAAGGGAAGTCATAGCTGACCAGTCTCTTAGAATGCTTTAAAGTAGTGAGCAAGTTAGACAAACGAGAGTGTGGGATCATTATCTATCTGGATTTCCAGAAGGCCTCCATTAAAGTGTGGCACAGGAGGCTGCTAAACAAGATAACAGCCCATGGCATTAGGGGCAAGGTACTGGCAATGGATGGAGGATGGGCTGACTGGCAGAAGGCAGAGTGGGGATACAGGGGATCTTTTTCAGTATCACAGACAGTGGGAGCTCTGCAGGGATTAGAATTGGAGCAGAACAATTCACATTACATATCAACAAAGTGGGCAAAGGAACTGGGAGCAGTATTGTTACGTTTACAAATGACACAAAAGTAGTTGGAAGGGAAGGCAATGTTGAGGTGGTAGAAGGATGCAGAAGGACCTGGGTAGAATAAGAGTGGACAAAGAAGTGGCACGTTGAATACAATGCGGCAAGTGTGAAATTACGTACTTCAGTAGGAATAAGAGGCATCAGCTTTGTTCTAAATTGGGAAAGGCTTGGAAATCTGAAGCCCAAAAGAGACTGAGAAGCCCCAGTTCAGGATTCCAAAGTTAGCATACAGGTTCAACTAGCAGTTAGTAAGGCAAATGCAATATTAGCATTCATTTTAAGAGGGCTAGAATACAAGAGCATGTATGTCCTGCTCAGGCTATACAAGGCTCTTGTCAGACAAGATTTGGAGTATGATAGCTGCTTTGGGCCCCATATCTAAGGATGGATGTGCTGGCATTGGAGGGCATCCAGAGGAGATGTACGAGAATGATCCCAAGAATGAAGGGCTTATCATATGAGGGGCAGTTGAGGCCTTTGGAATGAAGAAAAATGAAAGGATATTTGATTGAAACTTGTAGAATATGGAGACACCTGAATGGACGTGGCAGAGTCTAGGACCCAAGGGTACAGCCTCAGGATAATCCTTTAGAACAGAAATGAAGAAGAATCTCTTCAGCCAGACGGTGGTTAATCTGCAGAACTCATTGTTGCAGAAAGCTATGGGTGCCAAGTCAATTAGCGTATTTAAGATTGACATAGATAGGTTCTTGATTAATAAGGAGATGAAGGATTACAGGAAGAAGGTAGGAGAATAGGGTTTTAAAAAAAAATCAGCCACGATTGAATGGCAGAGTAGACTTGATAGGTTCAATTGCCTAAATTTTGCTCTATACCTTTTGGTATTGTAATCGTACGGCTTATATTTGTCAAAGTCATTCTCCTGCCTTTTCCCCATAAGCTCTGATCCCCTTACTAGTCAAGGGAATCCAGTTGAAATCCTACAATGGCAAATTTGAATTCAATTAACAATCTGGAATTAAGAGTTTAATTGTTACAGAATGGTAGGGTAAAAGCCCATCGCAAGTGTCCTTTTAGACAAGAAGTGCATCAGCCTGTACTACGCATAGCCATGTGATTGCCATTGTAGGATTTCAAGTGGATTCTCTTGATGAGTAAGGGGATTAGAGCTTATGGGGAGAAGAGAGGAGAATGGCTTGGACAAATATAAACCGTAAGATTACAATACCAAAAGGTGTAGAGCAAAATTAGGCCTTTGAGCCCATCAAGTCGACTCTGCCAATCATGGCTGATAGGTTATTCCTAACCCTATTCTCCTACCTTCTCCCTGTAATCCTTGATCTCCTTATTAATCAAGAACCTATCTTTCTCGATCTTAAATATGCAAATTGACTTGGCACGCACAGCCTTCTGCGGCAATGAGTTCCACATTTTCTGTGGCAAGTGGCAGGTTAGGGTTAGATAATAAGTGTTGAACTAGCTAATGACACCCACACTCAGTGAATGAATTTTTAAAAATTCACTGTAGTTAAATTGGCTCCTTTCATCTGGAGGTTGAGGAGAAAGATATCTGTAAGGGAGAGGTTTTTTTTAAAATCTTGTTGTAAACAAACAAGGAGATGGGTGAATCAAGGGAAAGTAGTCAGTCAATTTATTTCTCCTCAAATTAGGACTTTAACACTTTGGGATAAAACATCGGAACCATAAACTAGGGAACCTCACCCAAGGTTTAGTCATAACATGCACGAGCCTCAAATGCCAGTTTGCTTCTGCCATCTTAGCACTGCCCACGTAATTGCCCTTATTGCAACTTTAATACACTAGCCTGGGACCCAATCTTCTCTTTTCCAAACTGGATGTAAAATTCAAACTATTAATTAATAGAGGGATCAAGTTCTGGAACCAAGAGGTTATGGTGAAGCTGTACAAAACTCTGGTGCGGCCGCACTTGGAGTATTGTGTACAGTTCTGGTCACCGCATGATAAGAAGGATGTGGAAGCTTAGGAAAGGGTGCAGAGGAGATTTACTAGGATGTTGCCTGGTATGGAGAGAAGGTCTTACAAGGAAAGGCTTAGGGACTTGAGGCTGTTTTCATTAGAGAGAAGGTTGAGAGGTGACTTAATTGAAACATATAAAATAATCAGAGGGTTAGATAGGGTGGATAAGGAGAGCCTTTTTCCTAGGATGGTGACGGCGAGCACGAGGGGGCATAGCTTTAAACTGAGGGGCGAAAGATATAGGACAGATGTCAGAGGCAGTTTCTTTACTCAGAAAGTAGTAAGGGAATGGAACGCTTTGCCTGCAACGGTAGTAGATTCACCAACTTTAGGTACATTTAAGTTGTCATTGGACAAGCATATGGACATACATGGAACAGTGTAGGTTAGATGGGCTTGAGATCGGTATGACAGGTCGGCACAACATCGAGGGCCGAAGGGCCTGTACTGTGCTGTAATGTTCTATTTGTCATTGCTGTTACCTAGAGATGCCTTACCTCCAAGGTCTTTAATTAATGCTATTGTAACACCAACATCAACATCTCTAGTCAATTCCAAAATGTGCTGCTCAAAAAAACTCCCAAGAAAGCCTTCTGAGCTCCTCATCTGGGCCACAAATACTAATCTAATTTCCCAATTTATGAACATTGAAGTCATCCATGCTGTCCCATTGCCACAAGCACCTAAGAGTTTTTCTTGTGTTCTTCATCCTGCATCGTGGTTACTGTTAGAGGCCTATCAACCACTTCCACTTATGACTTCTGGTCATTTTGATTCCTATTTCCACCTAAATAGATTCTACATATCATCTCCCAAACCAAGGTTCTTTCTAAACGACTGTACAAATGCCACTTTGTCAGCATATTGATCCTCAGATCATATTTATTGATTTCAATGGGTGGGGAGTACCACAGTGGCTAGCCAGGACTCTAGGTTTGATTCCACCCTCTAGCGACTGTCTGTATAGCATTTATATGTTCTTCATGTGTCTGCATGGGTTTCCTCCAGGTGCTCCGGCTTAGCCATGGGAAACGCAGGATTGCATGGACAAGGTGAGATGCTCTTCGGAGGGTTGATGTGGACTTGATGGGCCGAATGGCTTGCTTCCATTCTGTAGGAATTTTGTGTGCTATTGTTATGGTTCTAGCTGAAGTTATCAGCAAACAAGTCAGATGATATGTTATGAAAATAGATGGTTTTGGTTTAACGATGTGGTATTTCACTGAAACATGCAATGATTCGGGTTTAACAAATAAACTGGCGTTTATCCTAGAAAAGAAAACCATTCATAAGTATCACAAAAAAATAAAAATTTTGCAAATCACAATAAATACAGTGCCATCCATTCCAATATCACAATCCAAAGACAGAATTCTTTTCTCTGTTGCACATATGGTTTGACTTAGCTGTGATTTCAATTCATGAGGACCTGATAACTCTCTATCTTATGCTGAATCAAGGAAGAGGCTGAGAGATAGACTTTCTCTGTTTCAACATAAAGTCATGATGGGTATGAAGGCAAATAAACAAGGGCTCTTCCCTGGATAGGGGGGAGTCCAAAACTAAAAGGGCATAGGTTTAAGATGAGAGGGGAAAGATTCAAAAGGGGCCTAAGTGGCAACTTTTTCATGCAGAGGGTGGCGCGTGTATGCAATTAACTGCCAGAAGTAGTGGAGGCGGCTGGTATGATTACAACAACATTTAAAAGGCATCTGGATGCACACATGAATATGAAGGGTTTAGAGGGATAAGGGTTAAAAGCTGGCAAATTGGGCTACACTTACATAGGACACCTCCGCGGCACAGTTGGACTGAAGGTTTCCGTGCTGGACATCTCTATGACTAGGGCTCTATAACCCCTTTAGGGTTTTAACCAACCTTTTAAAGACTCCATCTTTTAAACTAAATTCCTTATATAGTGAGGTTACCTCTTTCTTGGCAGTCAGAAGCTACTATAAATTGTCAGGGGCAACACCCATTTACACGTCCGGCTTGAGCCGAGGTATGTGCCAAACTGCCTGACTCGTGCCTTTCTGGACCCCACAAACCAGATTCTCCCCAATCCACTGCAAGCTCCTTTCCAACCCCAGGCAGATATTCCATATCCTGCATCAAGCATGCAACACCACTGCCTGAACTCTCAGATACAAGAACTGCTGATGCTCTAGTGTAGAGCTCGAGGAACACAGTAGGCCAGGCAGCAGAGGGGCAGGAGAGCTGACTTTTCAGGTCAGGACCCTTCTTCAGAAATGGGTCCTGAAGCCAGTGACTGAAGTGCTGCTTTTTACTGCAAAATTAAAAAGGGCATCACCCCCTCTCAATATGCTACCCCATGTAACTACTACACTCCTTCTTGCTCACTCTTGAATTAATTCTATTACCATCATGTCATGATGAGTTCACTTATCCAGCCTGCAACCTCATTCAAACCAGCTGAGAGAACCTGAAACGAAGTGAACAACTGCAGATATTCCTGTCCTGTCCTGCCTCATACTCAGTCATACCTTCCAGTACCTGATCAAACCAGATCTTTTTCCAAGTCACGTCAGTACGCTCTGGTACGAAGAATCTAGGTAACATACCCCTTCTTTGACATGTCACCGAGATTACATCTCAACCATCAGCTCAAAGACTTTGAGTTGAAGATCCTTGGTGCCTCGAAGGTTTCCTACAGGTACGTTTGCCCTGAAGCACAGGGACATGTTTTAAAAATTCATTCACAGGATGAGGGCATCACTGGCTAGGCAGCATTTATTGCCCATCCCAAGTTACATAAAGGAACAGTTCAAAGTCAGCCACATTGCTGTGGGTCTGGAGTCACACGGAGGCCAGACAGGGTGAGGATATTAGCTTCCTTCCAGAAAGGACATTAGTGAACGACTAAGGTTTTTCCAACAATCAACAATGGATTCATGGTCACCATTAGACTCAATTCCAAATATTTACTGAATTCAAATTCCACCATCTGCCAAGGTGGGATTCAAACCCAGGTCCCCAAAAAGTTATCTGGGTCTCTGGATTAACAGTCCAGTGATAATACCACGAGGACATTGCTTCCCCAGATTTTGGAACTTGTACATGCCACAGCACTGCCAACCCTGGTACGACAATGCTGTTACTTAAAGAGGTTATTTTGTCCCTTTTTTTTTGAGGACAGATTGTGAGGCAGACAAAGAGCTGTCTCTAAGAAAATAAATAATTTGAGGGGCCTTAGGCATCCTTTTTCCTTCAAGTCAGAAAAATTAAAGCAGCCTGAGAAAGCTAGTTCTTACAAGCCTTTGGTATCTCAGAAGAGTTGGAAGCTTCAGTAAAAGCCTCCTAGTTACTACTTTGCCTGCATTTTCTCTTGATGTTTTTATGCCTCCTTGATTGCAGGACTGAGAATCTGTCTGAATATGCCTGCCTTGTTGCTAAGGGGTGTGTTTGTGGGATGTTAATGTATTGGAGCAGTGAATTATTAATAAGTACTATACCTATTATTTGGTTACGTTTTCCAGTTAAGTTATTGTAAATTCCTTTTTCTTGTGTTTGTATTTTAACTACAGTGTATAAATAAATTCTGTTTTGCTCAATATGGAATATTTTGACCAGTTGCATTACATCTGGAACACACCACTTCACATCTACCTTTAGAAGAAGAAAGTGTAAGGGTTGAGACCACCTTCTTAAAAGAAATTGAGGGGATTTGGACTGGTCCATAACACTAAAGTTCTAATTAATTGTTAAAATTATATTATTCACTTATGTATGTTTTCTTTTGTGTATTTAACTTTTAATTTAAACCTGAAGAACTGAACAAACGTGAACTATTTAGCAGAAATTCACCAATTAGCTCATTCCCATTTCTTGCAGGGCAAGGAGAGAAAAGCAAAGCCACACAGACCCCCTGAGCATCATACACTGAGGGGTGTCCTGATAGAACTTAATAGATTTATAAAATCACGAGGGGCACAGATAAGTTGGACCAAAGTGTGTTTCGGTGCTATATGACTCCATGACTCTTAAGCACAAAATTATGAAAGGCATGGCTAGGGTAAATAGTTGGAGTCTTTTTCCCCAAAGTGGAAACGTCAAACACTAGGGGGCATTAGTTTAAGGTGAGAGGGGGAAGTTTAGAGATATTTTAATCAGAGGGAGTTACTTGCCTGGAAAGTGCTGATGGGTGAAGTCCAGATAGTTGTGCTACAACACGTGTTTTGTTAACACAAAATTGACTGTAGTGCAATTGATGAATAGTGGACGCTATAAAATGCAAACTTTCTGCTGTACAGGTATAGTAAGTTTATATCGTGCAAGGTCACACAAGAACACATCTATCGCATTACAGGAGAACCACCTGTAGTAGAGGCAGATACGATTACAGTATAAGAGGCATTTAACATGCAAATGATCAGACAGAAAAGAGAGGGTCATCCCCTATTTGCAGGAATAAAAACCCACCTTTCCTCGGCTTCACTGTGAATCCGCATTCAAACTCCTCAGTTTCCCCCATTGCATTCATTATTGCATGCGATCTAAAGCACACCAAGTCTCGATCACCCATTAACTTTGCTGTAAGTCAGACGTAGTCCTTATATCAATTGTCTCCCCAGCTACACTGACATGGGCAATGCTCTATGCTTCAGTGGAGGCACATACAAAATTACTCTTTCACTACTTCAGTCAATCTGGCTACATTCACAAGACAACCTCTTCAGTGATCTTCAATCAGTCCCCTGACGAAGATTACATTTTTTTGGATCAACACCCATATCACACATTAATATTCCACATACAATGCAAGTTTTTAGGTTGAATAACAGTTCAAAATAATAAGCTAAACTCAAATTCAACAGAATATACAATTATACAAACGAAGGGATATTATCCACTCTATTCTCAACACTATAACGTTTACCATTTCACTGACATTTCAAGCACAACTGTTCTTAGACACCACTCACCTCAATTCCACTCTGTTTGGTCAGTTTAACAGCAGTATTATAGTAGCCACATCGCAGCAAGTGTTCCACCATCATCCGGTCCATGCGTTTTTTCTTCCACATATTAACTGCTGCTGCTTGGTCACTGCTGTGCTCTTTCAAGTGTTCAATTCTACGTTTGCAAAGTTTTGCACTCTCATCTTCAGCTTGGATTGATTCAACTGCCTGCATGAGATAGAAAGTACACTCCATAAACACCATCCCAAGTACAAACTTCATATTTATTAAGCAGCATTCAGTAAAATGAAATCATCAATGCTGTGGCTCATCATGTCTGCAGTGCCTCTCCAAATCAGCATTGTTACATAGTATTTTTCTCTTACCTTTTCCAATACACTTTCACATGATTTTAATCCAAATAATCAACTAATATTCTCCTGAATACCTTCATTTAATCTGCCTCTGCCGTACTTCCAGGTGAAGAATTCCAGGACCAAACTACTCACCGTGGGAAAATTTCTTTTCCTCCTATCACATTTGCTTACTTGCAAGTTTCTTGAAATCTGGACCCTCTTGTTCCACATTTTATCAGTGGAAAGTTTTTACCTGCCTACTAAGGAGGAAGTATTGGTGTAGGCCCTCTCTGATGAAGGGTCCAGGCCCGAAATGTCAGCTTTTGTGCTCCTGAGATGCTGCTTGGCCTGCTGTGTTCATCCAGCTTCACACTTTGTTATCTAGTATTGGCGTAGGGACTGTCATTGGATTACTAATGCAGTTATATTTGAATTCAGTTAAAAAGAAAATAAAAATGGTTGCCATATAAAACCCATCTCGTTCATACATGTCGTGTAGTGAAAGAAATCTGGCATCCTTCACTGGTCTGGCCCATGTGACTCTAAACCCACAGTAATGTGGTAAACTCTTAACCACCCTCTGGGATGGGCACAAAAAATGGATCCAGTCAACGATGCCCATATCACATGAATAAATTCTTAAATAAAATCCAGGCCCTTCGTAATTTACACCCAAAACGTTTCCACATCTCGATTCATTGAACTCAGGTCATCCCTCTCTATTGACACAATACCACAAACAACGAACTGGGCCACCCCTCCACATTACCCCCTCAATATTATAGGAATAAATGTTGGAATTACTTAACATAACAGTAAGGAGCATGATGCAGTGGCACTGTGATTAACACTGCTGCCTCAGTGCCAGGGACCCAAGTTCGATTCCACCATCGGGTGACTGTGTGGAGTTTGCACTTTCTCCCTGTGTCTGCCTAAGCTTCCTCCACATGCTCCAGCTTCCTTCCAGAGTCCAAAGACAGGCCCGTTAGGTAGATTAGTCATGGGAAATGCAGGATTACAGGGACAGTGAGAGGTTGGGGTGGGGGTCTGGGTGGGATGTTCTTTGCCGAGTTGGCGTGGACTCAATGGGCCAAATGGCTTGCTACCACGCTGTAGGGAATCTATGAATATATGAACTAGGAGCAGGAGTAGGCAATTGAGCCATCCAAGCCCGCTCCACCATTCTAGATTGCCCCACAAGAAACATCCTTTCTCCAACTACTTGGTTAATTTCCTTTTAGTATCTTTTATACTGGCACATCTCTTCCAAGTATGCCCACCTTGAAGTTCTGCTCCTCTCTCAGACAAGATTTCCATTCCAATCTCTCTTCTTGCCTACCGACTTTAATTTCACTGTCACCCCTGGCGTTTGACCAGGTGTTTGCTAAAACTCGTTTCCACAGCCATATCACATTCCGGCTCAGACTCACCCCACATGGATTCTAACTGAAGTTTCATCCGTCATGTTTTAAATCCTCCCAGGGTCACAGATATCTCCATGCTGTTCAGCATTCCACAGACAACGGCTTTCACCACCTCCTGAGACACACACTCCATTCCATGGGGCCCCACATGCACACACTCAACATTTCACTCCAACAGCATCGCAACACAATGGCTCAGGGCTGCACCACTCCTCAGTTCCACTTCAGCCTTTGGCTCATTCGTTATGCTAACAAAAAGCATTTTCTTTTCCTTTCAGGTATCAAGGCCCACAAGATGCAACAACTCAAACATACCCATGACCCTCTGGAACCTTCCTCTCCTTGCCTTTGCTCTGACTCTATCCCCTCTCCCAATACCCCCCACCTCCGGTCAGGTACTCACCATTCCTCCTAACCTTCTGCTCTCCGATGCTGAACGCTCTGTACTCAAAGGCCTCAGCTTTATCCCTGTGTGTCCCCACCTTAATGAATTTTGAGCACGACATGACCCTTTGCCCAGTTCCAACACTGTCCCACTCCCTGGACACCGCCTTCCGGCCTTTTACCTGCACTTGATCTGTTCATTGAGAACGGGCAATGTGACATGAGTCGCCTCAATTTCACTGCCCTTCAACAAATCCAGCTATATCCCTCCAAACCGACTGCACTCCATGCGCTCAGATTTAACCCTGACTTTGTCATCAAGCCTGCCGATAAGGGTGGTGCTGTTGTAGTCTGACGTACAGACCTCTACCTTGCAGAGGCTGAATGCCAGCTCTCAGATACCTCCACTGACCTTCCCCTGGACCATGCCACACCATAGCATCCACTCCGGTTACAGATCACATTTTACCCGGTGACCTCCGCACCTGTGCTTCCATGTTAATAGTCCCCCAACCCCAAACATTTCATTTCTACCTCCTGCCAAAATCCACAAACAGGACTATCCAGACTGACCGATTGTTTCAAACTGCTCCTGCCCCACAGAGCTCATCTCTTCCTACCTTGACTCAGTCTTCTCCAGCGTCCACATTGAGATGATCAGACGCCATTTCCGCCACCTCCATCAAGATGCCACCGCCAGACATATTCCCTCCTTTCCCTTGTCTGCCTTCCACAGGAACCATTCCCTCCAGGATACCCTGGTCCATGCTTCCTTCACCCCCAACCTCCCCACAGCCCTACTGCATCTTCTCATGCAACCGAAGGTGCAACACCTGCCCATTTACCTCCTCCCTCCCCAGTAGCCAAGGGCCTGAACATACCTTCCAGGTGAAGCAATCCTTCACCTGCACTTCCAAGAATCTAGTCTACTGCATTCACTGCTGACAATGTGGTCTCCTCTATACTGGTGAAGTGAAGCGTAGACTTGGTAACCGCTTCACAGAACATCTACACTCTGCTCGCATAAAAGACCCTGAACCACCTGTTGCCTGCCATTTCAATGCGCCAGCCAGCTTCCTGGCCAACATTTTTACCTCTGGTGTGTTGCTGAAGCCCAATGCAAGCTGGAGGAACAACACCTCATTTTCTGCTTGGGAAACCCACAGCCCTCTGGACTCAATACTAAGTTCAATAATTTTAGGGCCTGAATTCTTCCATGTCCCAGCCCCCACCCATCAACACCAGGCCTTTTTACCACATAGTGACTAACAATGGAGTGCGTAGTGGCAGGCTAACAGTCCCCATTAACAACTATTCACCCTCCCAGCCTGATCGTTAGCCACTCCTTTGCCTGTCCAACTGTCTCTGTCTCTTTGGGCTCTATCCTATCATTTATTCCCTACCCCAGCCACCTCCCTAATTTCTATGACAATGGGAACAGCAGATGCTGGAGAATCCAAGATAGCAAAATAGCAAGAGAGAGATTGAGCAGTTTAGGCTTGGGTTTACTCAGGCTCAGAAGAATGAGAGGAGATTGAATGGAGGTATAAAAACTGAAAGAACTGTGGATGCTATAAATCAGGAACAAAAACAAAGTTGCTGGAAAAGCTCAACAGGTCTGGCAGCATCTGTGGAGAAAGCAATTTTGGTCCGGTGACACTTCCTCAGAGCTGATGGTGGCTGGGAAAATGTCAGAAAAAAATGCAGAAAATAGGGATAACAAAATGTGGAGCTGGATGAACACTGCAGGCCAAGCAGCATCTTAGGAGCACAAAAGCTGACGTTTTGGGCCTAGACCCTCCCCGAAACGTCAGCTTTTGTGCTCTTAAGATGCTGCTTGGCCTGCAGTGTTCATCCAGCTCCACATTTTGTTATCCCTATTTTCTGCATTTTTTTCTGACATTTTCCCAGCTTGAGGAAGTGTCACCGGACCAAAACTGCTTTCTCCTCCACAGATGCTGCCAGGCCTGCTGAGCTTTTCCAGCAACTTTGTTTTTGTTCCTGATTTATAGCATCCACAGTTCTTTCAGGTTTTTATACCTCCATTCAATCTCCTCTCATTCTTCTAAGCCTGAGTAAACCCAAGCCTAAACTGCTCAATCTCTCTTCATAAAACAAATTCCTCATCTCTGTAACTGAGCTAGTGAACCTCCTCCGAACTATCTCCAATACGACTAAATCCTTCCTTGAATAATGGGACCAAAACTGTACACGGTAATCATAACAAAAAAGTAATAGCCCCTTCCATGAACTGCAAATGCTCAATCTGA
The DNA here is from genome assembly GCF_030684315.1 of Stegostoma tigrinum. Classification (NCBI taxonomy): domain Eukaryota; kingdom Metazoa; phylum Chordata; class Chondrichthyes; order Orectolobiformes; family Stegostomatidae; genus Stegostoma; species Stegostoma tigrinum. Next base: position 166,127,177 of record NC_081354.1, read on the forward strand.
CAGGTATGGCAAGAGCTTTGTTAACAAACTATAACAAACATTAATTATGTCTTAATATTCAAAAAGCTTTGTCAATATAACAGGAGTTATTAGCATCTCAGGCACTGTTCATTGTCAGCAGAAACAACATGAAAATACATGGCTCGTGTTTCAACTCAACAAAATTGCCGACAGCTACTCATTGTTTGATCAAGACAGAACTGAAATGGAGTCATCCTAACTGGTTTAAATTTAATCCAAAACATTGGCAGTTAGTGGTCTATTATCATTAATCAGTGAGTTTTTCAATGCAATGCCTCTGTCAGAATCCACTTGCGAACAAATCACCAATGTTGGAGTGCTCCTTACATTGGTATTATGAATTGCCCGGATTAGTCCAGAACAAAAAGCTTCAATAAAACAGGTTATTTTCCAGCAAAGACCAACAATTGTTAATTACCAAAGGGAAAACAACGATAAAATATCAAGATAGCTTTCAGTCAGCGTCTCAGCGCGTGTAAATTTATTTTTATTAATCTATTTTTCTAATCAACCTGTTCAGCGATGTTATTACACAACTCTGGACAAGGTGGGACTTAAATCTGGGCTTTCTTGCCCAAGGGTCGGTCACTACCACAAAGCCAAAAGAGGACCTCCCACACATTGCATGTTTTCACTTGGGCATCACCTAAGTCTAGGTTGGTCAGTGTGGGGATTGAACCCATCACCGTAGCATTCTTAACACTGCATTCTAACCATATTAGCTAATTGACCAACCTTCCTTGAATGAGTAGGTGTTTGTCACTTAATATAAGCAGCTGTTTGCTGGGGTCTTGAAAAGCCATTTATTCAAGACAGAAGTCATGTGGAATCATTCAAAGTAACTCCTTCGGTACATTTTCAGGAGAACAGCTGCATCATATTTGCTGGTGTCTCACTAGGCTCTACAAAAGGCATGTTTTTCTAGGAAGACAGAACATGAGCAGTATAGCTTCTCTCTCAGAAGGCTCCACCAAACTGCACACTCAACAATATCCAAAACAATAACATAAATCTCAGCCAGGAGATTTCCGGTCAATGCAGCAGCTCCACAGTCTTAGCTGTATAGTTAGCTTAAACGTTGTGACTTCCAAGAACTGTCTTTAAAAAAGTCCTTTTACCAAACTCGTAAATCATGGTTCGAGTATCCAAGTTTACTGCTGACCATGAACATGAACCCTCCAAATATTAATAACAAAGTCTTTTCCTAACACAATAACACCATTGTCTCATTCACAGTTTAACTTGTAGCAGTGGATTGTCCAGTAGAAATATCATCCAGCAAAATCCAATATATTCAGCAATCAAATCACCTTTTCCTTACTTAGGTCCAAAGGCAGCAGTAAATCACAACTTAACATTGTAACAGTTCCTTCAATACACAGTAAACATTTACTTGAACAAACATTTCCACTTCATTAAACACTGATCAATAAGAATGACACTGAGCAAACTCAAATTAATGGAACATCACTAGGCACCCAAGAAACAGGCAATTAACTTTAATATTTAGTCATTTGAACTTGAATCATCAACTTGCAATTTCTGTGTAATTCTTTACTACAATTAATATTTATGCATTGGACCGAAGTGCAGGTTTTGCCAGACATAGGCACAAGTGCAGCTGAAAAAATACAACTTCTAGAAGACATATTGTGAAGAAAACAACAAGTATGTACAAATGTTCCAAAATTCAATGTGCACTCCCAGTGTTCTCTGGAATTTTTTAAAAAGACAGGGTTGCACCTATGTTGTCCTTCTCACACTACCAATTATCTCAAAGTCCTTCATAGCACATGCAGTACTTTAAGCGCGTCACCTCCGTAATGTTTAAAAATGCCACAACCAATTAACTGCTTCTTATAGTTTGCTTTCAGCAATGTGACAATGGCCGGATCATCTTTGTGTTTCACTGATTGAGGGATACTGGCCAGGATACAAGGATGAACTCTCGTGTCAAAAATGGTACCAAGATTTCTTTTCAAGTAAACTGGAAGGAGCAAATTTCTCATCCAAAAGATGGTACCTCCAACTTTGCAGTGGTCTTTCAGGAGTCCAGAGGAGTGTTAGCCCTGACTTTTGTACTGCGAGTCTCAAAGTGCAGCTCTAACTTGGAACCTTGAGAGTCAGAGGCAAGAACCACATATGACCCAGACATGTTTCCTGGGTAACCACACCAACAAATTTCCATTTGACAGTTGAATTGGCAGATGTTTGAGATTATGCAGGGACTCCTGCATAAGGACAAAGAAGGAAAGTTATGCGCTGATTCAGAGAAAATGGGTGACATTCTTAACGAGTACTTTGCATCGGTATTCACCAAGGAGAGGGACATGACGGATATGGAGGTTAGGGACAGATGTTTGCTTAGTCTAGGTCAAGTTGACATAAGGAAGGAGCAAGTGTTAGGTATCTTAAAAGACATTAAAGGTGGACAAGTCCCCAGGTCCAGAGGGGATCTATCCCAGGTTTCTGAGGGAAGCGAGAGAGGAAATAGCCGAGGCCCTAACAGACATCTTTGCAGCGTCCTTAGACACGGGTGAGATCCCAGAGGACTGGAGACTTGCTAATGTTGTCCCCTTGTTTAAGCAGGGAAGCAAGGATAATCCAGGTAAGTATCAAACGGTGAGCCTGATGTCAGTGGTAGGGAAGCTACTGGAGAAGATACTGAGGGATAGGATCTATTCCCATTTGGAAGAAAATGGGCTTATCAGTGATAGGCAACATGGCTTTGTGCAGGGAAGGCCATGTCTTACCAACTTAATAGAATTCTTTGAGGACATGACAAAGTTGATTGACGAGGGAAAGGTTGTAGAGGTCATGTACATGGACTTCGGTAAGGCATTTGATCAGGTGCCCCATTGCAGGCTGATGGAGAAATTGAAGTCATATGGGGTCCAGGGTGTGCTAGCTAGATGGATAAAAAAAACTGGCTGGGCAACAGGAAACAGAGTAGTAAAAGACAGAGTAGTAGAAGAACATGTACATGGACTTCAGTAAGGCATTTGATAAGGTTCCCCATGGAAGGCTCATTCAGAAGGTCAGGAGGAATGGGATACAGGGGAACTTAGCTGCTTGGATACAGAATTGGCTGGCCAACAGAAGACAGCGTGTGGTAGTAGAAGGAAAATATTCTGCCTGGAAGTCAGTGGTGAGTGGGGTTCCACAGGGCTCTGTCCTTGGGCCTCTACTGTTTGTAATTTTTATTAATGACTTGGACGAGGGAATTGAAGGATGGGTCAGCAAGTTTGCAGATGACACAAAGGTCGGAGGTGTCGTTGACAGTGTAGAGGGCTGTTGTAGGCTGCAGCGGGACATTGACAGGATGCAGAGATGGGCTGAGAGGTGGCAGATGGAGTTCAACCTGGATAAATGCGAGGTGATGCATTTTGGAAGGTCGAATTTGAAAGCTGAGTACAGGATTAAGGATAGGATTCTTGGCAGCGTGGAGGAACAGAGGGATCTTGGTGTGCAGATACATAGATCCCTTAAAATGGCCACCCAAGTGGACAGGGTTGTTAAGAAAGCATATGGTGTTTTGGCTTTCATTAACAGGGGGATTGAGTTTAAGAGTCGTGAGATCTTGTTGCAGCTCTATAAAACTTTGGTTAGACCGCACTTGGAATACTGCGTCCAGTTCTGGGCGCCCTATTATAGGAAAGATGTGGATGCTTTGGAGAGGGTTCAGAGGAGGTTTACCAGGATGCTGCCTGGACTGGAGGGCTTATCTTATGAAGAGAGGTTGACTGAGCTCGGTCTCTTTTCATTGGAGAAAAGGAGGAGGAGAGGGGACCTAATTGAGGTATACAAGATAATGAGAGGCATAGATAGAGTCGATAGCCAGAGACTATTTCCCAGGGCAGAAATGGCTAGCACAAGGGGTCATAGTTTTAAGCTGGTTGGTGGAAAGTATAGAGGGGATGTCAGAGGCAGGTTCTTTACGCAGAGAGTTGTGAGAGCATGGAATGCGTTGCCAGCAGCAGTTGTGGAAGCAAGGTCATTGGGGTCATTTAAGAGACTGCTGGACATGCATATGGTCACAGAAATTTGAGGGTGCATCCATGAGGATCAATGGTCGGCACAACATTGTGGGCTGAAGGGCCTGTTCTGTGCTGTACTGTTCTATGTTCTATGTTCTATGTTCTATGTTCTATGTTCTATGTAAGAAGGGAGTTTCTCAATTGGAGACCTGTGACCAGTGGTGTTCCACAGGGATCTGTGCTGGGACCACTGTTGTTTGTGATAGGAAGGTTTAGGTGGTCTGATTAGCAAGTTTGCTGATGACATTAAGATTGGTGGAGTAGCAGATAGTGAAGGGGACTGTCAGAGATTACAGCACAATATAGATAGACTGGAGAGTTGGGCAAATAAATGGCAGATGGAGTACAATCTGGGCAAACGCGAGGTGATGCATTTTAGAAGATCAAATTCAAGGGCAAACTATACAGTAAATAGAAAAGTCCTAGGGAAAATTGATGAACAGAGAGATCTGGGTGTTCAGGTCCATTGTTTCCTGAAGGTGACAACGCAGGTCAATAGGGTGGTCAAGAAGGCACATGGCATGCTTTCCTTCATTGGAAGCGGTATTGAGTACAGAGTTGGCAGGTTATGTTGCAGTTGTATAGGACTTTGGTTCGGCCACATTTGGAGTAGTGTGTGCAGTTCTGGTTGCCACATTACCAAAAGGATGCGGATGCTTTGGAGAGGGTGCAGAGGAGGTTCACCAGGATGTTGCCTGGTATGGAGGGTGCTAGCTATGAAGAGAGGTTGAATAGATTAGGATTATTTTCCTTAGAAAGACAGAGATTGAGGGGGGACCTGAATGAGGTCTACAAAATCATGAGGGGTATAGACAGGGTGGATAGCAAAAAGCTTTTTCCAGAGTGGGGGACTCAATTACTAGGGGTCATGAGTTCAAAGTGAGAGGAGGAAAGTTTAAGGGAGATATGTGTGGAAAGTTCTTTATGCAGAGTGTGGTGGGTGCCTGGAACACGTTGCCAGTGGAGGTGGTAGACGCAGACACGTTAGCGTCTTTTAAGATATATTTGGACAGGGAGCAAATGGACACAGACCGTTAGAAAGTAGATGACAGGTTAGACAGAGGATCTTGATCAGCGCAGGCTTGGAGGGCTGAAGGGCCTGTTCCTGTGCTGTAGGTTTCTTTATTTCTTGTTTCTTTGTTTCCACCAAGAGTAACAAATTGCATTTTCCAAATGCTGCATTTAATTGCACACAAGTGATCAGAGGTTCTCATAACGTTAATACAATATAAACAATGACCTTCACAGAAATACAATTCAATTGACAGTTTCTGTTCTTGACTTTCAAGTTGAAGGCAATCTGAGCATCCGCGCATATTAACAAGTTAATGTAAGAATTAGAAGGAGTAGGCAATTCAGTGCCTCAAGCCTGCTCCACTATGTAATACAATCATGGTGGATCTCACCTAGGCTTAAACTCCATTTTCCTGCCTGCTATCCTTCACCTTACAACCCATTGCTAATTCAAAATCCATCGTCTCCTCAAATTTATTCGGTGTCTCATCCACTACACTCTGGGGTAAAGAATTCCACAGATTCACAATCATTTCATCTGTTTTAAATCTGCTACCACTTATGCATAAAAAGCAGTCAGAAACACTTGTGTTTAGAAAGCAAACAGAAATTTGGTCTTTACTGGAAGGCTTTCAGTGTTAACATCCAAAACCCTATTTTAATCTATGTCATTGAGTAGAGATGTATTTGCATTGGAGCCAGAGAGGAAAAAGTTGTTTCATAGAATCATAGATCATAGAATCCCTACAGACTAGTCTAGCCAGCACATCCCTGGACACTATGACCAATCAAACTAACATGCACATCTCTAGACTGTGGGAGCAAGCCCAAGCGTCCAGAGGAAACCCATGCAGATACAGGGAGAATATGCAAACCTCACACACAGACACCAGAGACTGGAATTGAATTCTGATCCCTGGTGCTATGAGGTAACAGTACTAACCACTGAGCCACTGTGCTGCTCCCCTACCCCCACATTTCACCTGGTTGCCTCATAAGACTATCCATTCATTACAGGAATCAATGTGCACACAGACTTCAGAACGAGAGCTGACCTTTTTGAAACATATGATATATAATGTCTTTGACAGAGTAGATGCTGAGATGATGTTTCCCTTTGTGGGGGATATCTGGAAACAGGGAGCTTTTACAAAAAAAAATTTCAGATGCGAGCATCATTAAACCAGTTTTTTTTAAGATTAGATTCCCTACAGTGTGGAAACAGGCCCTTCGGCCCAACAAGTCCACAATGCCCCTTGAAGCATCCCATCCAGACCCATCGCCCCATAACCTACACACCCTGAACACTATGGGCAATTTAGCACGGCCAATCCACCTAGCCTGCACATCTTTGGACTGTGGGAGGAAACCGGAGCACCCGGAGAAAACCCAAGCAGACATGGGGAGAACTTGCAAACTCCACACAGACAGTCACCCGAGGCTGGAATCGAACCAGAGTCCCTGGCATTGTGAGTGCCACTGTGCCGCCCTTAATAACATTTACTAATCATTCATAACAGCCCTGGAGTGTGGTGATTAGATGCCATTTTAAACACCAATCTTGGGGTGTAGAGACACATACAGTACTGTTAAAGGGAAATTGTCAGACTTTGGCCCAACAATGAAGGGATAGTGACATATTTCCAATCCGGTGTCATGTGTAGCTTAGAGGGATATTTGGAGGAAATGTGTCTCCATTGCCTGCTGTCATCCTTAGGGATAGTAAAGGTTGCATGTTCATAAAGTGATGTCAGGAAGAGACTTTTCTTTTCAGAAAGAGCAGCTTTTGTGCTCCTAAGATGCTGCTTGGCCTACTGTGTTCATCCAGCACCACACTTCCTCGGATTCTCCAGCATCTGCTGTTCCCATTATCTCAGAAAGAGGCTTGGTTAATTTGTCAAGTTCATCTTACAGATGGAACTCACTGTTGCCACTATGTACTGGTTGTAAACACAGGTAAACGTTGAAGATGGCAGATAGGATGGCAATCACACTGGCTTTCTCCTGGATGACGCCAAGTGTTGTTCATGTTACACCCATCCAGACAAAGGCAAAGTTTTCCATCATACTCCTGACTTGTACCTATTGGTTGGCAGACAGGCTTTTAAAGGCGAGTCATACAGCTAGGAAACAGACCTGTCGGTCCAACTCGTCCATGTCCACCATGTTTCCGAAATTAAACTCGTCCCACTTGCCAGCATTTGCCACATATCTTATAAATTTCCTATTCGTATACCTATCCAAATGTCTTTTCAATGTTGTCACTGAAGCTGGATCCACCAGTTCATTCCACATACAAATCACCCTCTACATGATAAAGTTGCCTCTCAAGTCCCTTTTCAATCTTTCTTCTCTCACTTAAAAATATCCCCTAGTTTTGAACCCACCCACCTTTGCTATTCACCTTATTTATGCTCATGACTTTATAAACCTCTAAGTTCACCCATCAACCTCCAACACTCCAAGAGAAAAGTCTCAGTCTATCCAGCCTCCTCTTATAACAACACTTCAATCCCAGCAACATCCTGCTAAAATCTTTTCTGAACCCTCTTCAATTTCATAATAACCTTTCTATAGCAGGGCAACCAGAACTGTAGACATTATTCCAAAAGTGACCAAATTGAATTTTACTTGTCACATCAAACCAAGCCTGGATCTTGTTCACACGTGAATCCATTTTGACATGGATTGCTTTAGTGTATGTGTCATTGGCAAGTGGCACTAATCATTATGTGCACATTACTAAACATCCTCATGTCTGACCTCAAGGGATGGGAGGTCATTAATGAAGTGTTGAGCCTAAGACACTATGAGGAACTCTGCAGAGATTTCATAAAGCTTAGATGACCACACACAACAACCATCTTCCTTCCTGACTCAAACCCAGTGGAAAAAAGCTTTCCCCCAGATTCCCACTGACTTCAGTTTTGTTGGAATGCACTGATGCTGTACTCCTATCAATTATGGCCTTCTGTCTAGTACAATCCTCTCTCACTTCCCCTGAGCAGTTCAGCTGTTTGACCACATTTAGGCCACGGTAGTAATAAACTCAACAGTTGAGTAGACTGGGCAGAATCTGAGCTGATCATTTGTGAGCAGATTATTATTAACAAAGTCCCACTTAATAGCCACTGTCAATGACATCTTTTGGCATTTTGTTGATAGTTTCAGAGCAACCTAAGGATGCAGTAATTGGCTGGGTTGAGTTGTCCTTTTTTTGTACATACCATGGCAACTTTCCACATTGCTGGGTAGATACTAATATTGTAGCCATAAATGCAACAGCTTTGTCTGAAACCCAAATCATAACATTTAACAAACATTGCATCAGAGATAATAGGAACTGCAGATGCTGGAGAATCCGAGATAACAAGGTGGAGAGCTGGATGAACACAGCAGGCCAACAAGCATCAGAGGAGCAGGAAGGCTCGCGTTTCGGGCCTAGACACTTCCCGAAACGTCAGCCTTCCTGCTTCTCGGATGCTGGTTGGCTTGCTGTGTTCATACAGCTCTACACCTTGTTATCTCAGGAATACGAGTAGGCTGTTTGGCCTCTCAGGGATGCTCTGCCCTTCAAGAGGATCATTGCTGATCCAACATTCCTTATGTCCACTTTCACTTTTTCCCGATAAATCTAATTATCCCTGACTGATCAAAACTTTATCTCAGCCTTGAATATACACAAGGACTCTATCCCCATAGTTCTGAGGCAAAGAATTCCAAGGACTTGCAATGCTCAGAAGAAATTCCTCCTCACCTCAGTCTTAAATTGGCATCCCTCTATTCTGAGATTATTTCCGCCAGTCCAAGCCATTCTCATGGGGGAAAACATGCTCTCAGCATTTAGGATTCTTTAGGGGCTGGAGAGGCTATGTTTCATTGAGACAACCTTTCATTCTAAGTTGTGACAAAAAGAGTCCCAGCCTGTTTAATCTTCGGTCATAAACCTATCCCCCCTACACCAGGGATCATTTTTGTGAACTTTATGAACAACCTGCAATTAAATAATATCCTTCCTTAAAGTAAGGGATTAAAATTAATTACTCAGTTACTCAATTACCAGCACCTTGCAGTGTCGCAGGAAGACTTCCTTACTTTTATTCTCCAACCACTTGAATTAAGGGTCAACATTCCAATGGCCAGCCTGATTATCTGCTGCACCTGTGCGCTAGCTTTGAGTTTCAGGCACAAGTACCTTTAAGTCCCTTTATTGCAGCCTCCAGCTATACTTATCCATTTAAATAACACTGTTCTTTTGTTCTCCCTTCCAAAATGAACAACTTCACATTTTCTCACATTACACTCCATTTGCTAACATTCTACCCACTTATTTACTCTGTAAATCCCTCTAAACTGTTTGTATCCCTCTCAATTTGCTTTCCATCTATTTTAGTGGCATCTGGAAACTTGGTTATAATACATTTGCTTTCTTCCACCAAGTCATTAAAATATATTGTCAACAGTCTCAGTCCCAGTTCTTCTCCCCGCAGAATCCGGCTAGTTCAAAGTGCATCAATCTGGAAGAGAACCTTTGACGCCCAACAAGAGATAACAAGAACTGTCGACACTGGAGTCAGAAATAACAAGAGAGTGTGGAGCCAAAGAAGCACGGCTGACCCGAAATATCAACTTTCCTGCTCCTCTAATGCTACCTGGCCTGCTGTGCTCCTCCAGCTCCAGAGTTATCCCTTTATCCCCACTTGCTATTTTCTGTCCATTAGCCAATTGTCTTATGCCAAGATACTGTCTTCAACAATGGGGGCTCTTATGACATCAAGATTTGAGAAATATTTTGTTGGATGCCTTCTGAAAGTCTAAATGCAACATCTACTGGTTATCCTCCATCTCTCCTAGTTAAGGCTTGCTTGGAACACTCTGATAAATTAGTCAGGCACAATTTCTCTGTCATGAAGGTATGCTGACTCTGCTTGATTAGACTACGATTTTCCAAAGGAGCAATCACTTGTGCTAATGCCCATGTGATTCCAAACCCATTGTGACATGGTTGACTCCTAAGTGTCCTCTCAACAATTAGGAATGGGCAATAATGCCAGCCTTCCCAGAGATGCCCTCATCCAGTGAATAACTTAAAAAAAGTGTGACAAGTCATACCCAGAAACAGTGGCAAAACTGTCTAGGACAGAGTGTGTAAGGCATGACTCAGTATGATAACCTCAGGCTGAAGCTTGACCAGTCTGAGGGACAGTTCTTCCAAGTGTGCCAGAAGCCTCCAGATGTTACTAAGGACACCCCTGTAAGGTCAACAAGGATTTGTGCATAATGGTCATTTCTAGCGGCTTAGTCGACGCCAAGTCGTCCGGCCAATATCAGGTCAGGCTTGGTTCAATTAGACACAATAGTACAAAATTGTTTGCTTAGGCATTTCAGACAGCACTTAAAAGCCTCAAACATTGTTATGGGTCAGAAGTCATACTGGTCAACCAGGCGAGGTCATCAGATTTTCCTTCCCAGGGGGATGTTAGTGAAACACATGGAATTCTCCTGACAATCAATAATGGTTTCATCGCCACCATTAGACTAGCTTTTTATTCCATATTTATAAAGTTACTTCAAATTCAAATACAAGTTTTGTAGGACTATGTTCAGATGCAACAGGGAAAAGTTTGCAAAATTTTACCTCTCAGGGGAGATTATGCGAAGTGTATGTTTTGGTTTACTTCTGACTCAAGAAATATTGCACTTAGAGACTTTTGATTACAGACAGGAACAAAAATAAAGTCTTAACAACTTGTATACCTGAACTACCAAAACTCACTGTTTCTCTAGAGGCTCCCACCAATCAGAAAATAATTTTTATCTTTCTTTTAGGCAAAGTGAACAAGCTCATTGGACCAAACTGATTTTTATTTTTTCTATCTCTGCCTGCTCACAATCTGTGTACCTTTGCAACCTCCTACTCTCATCCATGCAACTTGTCCTTTTAAGTAAGTGTAATTTGAGACATTTTCCCAGTTCCTTTATCCAAAGGAAAGAAAGGGCTCATGTGATGCAGTGGTAGTCTCCCTACCTGAGTTCAAGTTTCACCCACTCCATAACATCTCTGATAATAAAATGTGAAGCTGGATGAACACAGCAGGCCAAGCAGCATCTCAGGTTCTCCTGAGATGCTGCTTGGCCTGCTGTGTTCATCCAGCTTCACACTATTATCTTGGATTCTCCAGCAACTGCAGTTCCCATTATCTCCATAACATCTCTGAACAGGTTCATCAGAACATAGCTCCAGAATTAAACAACAAAGAACAGTACAGCACAGGAACAATTCCTTCGGCCCATTAAGACTGCCAATACCTGATGCCTTTCTAAACTGAAAATTGGTCAGAGCGTTGAGAATACAAGTTGGGGCATCATGTTGTAATTGGACAAGACATTGCTGAGGTCACTTATGGAGTGCTGTGTACAGTTCTGGTTGCCTTGCTACAAGAAGGATATTACTAAACTGGAAAGAGTGCAGAAAGGATTTGCAAGGATATTACCAGGACTGGATGGTTTGAATTATAAGATGTGGCTGGATAGGCTGGGACAGCTTCCAATTTCAGGTTGCCAGAGGCTGGAATCAAACCTGGGTCCCTGGCACTGAGGCGGCAGTGCTAACCAGTGAGCCACCATACCGTCCTATTATTCTCAAGATCATGGATAATACTGTTTTGAGCAGGCAAAGGGAGGCAAGTTCGGGTCCATGCGGGCAGCCAAATCAGTGTATGTCAAGATCTGGTAAACTTTCCAACATTTTAACCTCTTTTGGGAAAAGGGGACATAAAGGCGGCAGTTGGGAAACATTTTGGACCTGATGAATCACAAGAATCAGTACTGGGACCTTTGTTGGTAGCGTATATACATACTACATATATACATAAATTTTACAGATGAAAATTTGGGGGCAAATGTTAAACAAGTTTGTACATGACCTGATTGGTAGAGTGGTTAGTGAAGAAGATGGTTGTCGGTTGCACGATGAGCTGATCCAATGGCAGATGATATTTAACCCTGCTAAGTGCAAGGTGATGCTCTTTGGAAGATGAGACAAGATGAGGGAGTATTTAATGAATGGCAAGATACCGAGCAGTTTGAAAGAACAGTGATCTTGTGGTTGTTATTCACAGATCCCTGTACTTGGCACAGCACATGATTAAGGTACTTAAGATAGTATAAGGGGCACTTCCTTTCATCAGTCAAGTCACAGTATAAAAGCGAGGCAATGTTGGAGTTCTACAAAGTGTTGGTCAGACCACAAGTGGAGTACGGTGTGCTGTTCTGGTCACCTCACTATACGAACAATGTGATAGCACTAGAAGGGATACAGAGGAGGTTCACTAGGGTGTTGCATGAGATGGAGAAAGTGAGCCATTAGGAGAAACTTGATAGGGTTGGATTATCTTCTTTTGAATAGTGAAGGCCAAGGGTGGGCGTGACTTACGTGGATAGGATTGAGGTATATGGAAAGATGAGCAGGAGCAATTGCTCCCCTTCTTTACGGGGGCAAACGTGAAGGGGCACTGTTTAGGTTAAAGGGCAGGAGATTGAGGGCATTTGAGAAAAAAAAACTTGTTCACTCACGGGGTGGTGGGAATCTAGGATGCACTGCCTAGGAAGGTAACGGATGCTGGAAACCTTATAACTTTGGAAAAAATATCTGGATGAGCACTTGGGAAATTGGGATTAATGTGCCTTTAGTGGTAGTTTTTGATATTGCAGACTTGATGGGCCAAAGGACCTTTCACACATGCTAAGATTGTCTGGCTTAATGACTCAATTTCGTAGAGTCAAATAGGAAAAGGGAGGCAGGTACCAAACATATAGTCAATAGAATTTTGTACAATAGAAAATCAAGTAATCAAGAGGAAGGAGACACAGTCTGCAAAGGGAATAGACAGGCTAAATGCGTGCACAAAATTTGGGCAGGTGGAGATATCTATGTGTATTTTAAAAATTGTAATTGTATCTGCATCCACCACTTCCTCTGGCAGTACCACACAACAACTATCGTGTTTTAAAAAGTTACCTCTTGTGTCCTTTTTAAATCTTTCTCCTCTCACCTTAAAAATCTGGCCCCTAGTTTTGAACTTCTCCACTCTAGGGGAAAAAAGAGAGTGACCTGCCCATCACCTTATCTTAACCGCCCATGCTTGTCACTTCATTGCTGTGGTTGTTGCAGCCTCAAGGCTGAAAATATTGTGTGCACTTCAACGCCTGGCCCCTTACATTAGGCATCCCTCTTACGGCAGGACAAACATTTCAAATTCCTATCCTTATTTTATTGCAAGTCCAGAAGTAGGATGCCAATAATGTTGGAGGGGGCTCAACAAAACCTACACCTTCACCATTACTTCTGGAAAAGGAGAAGGCAGAAAATAGACTAGAGTAATGGGGCAGCACAGTGTCCCTCTTTCTACACCATAGAACACAGAACATTACAGCACAGTACAGGCCCTTCGGCCCTCGATGTTGTGCCGACCTGTCATACCGATCTCAAGCCCATCTAACCTACACTATTCCATGTATGTCCATATGCTTGTCCAAAGATGACTTAAATGTACCTAAAGTTGGCAAATCTACCACCGTTGCAGGCAAAGCGTTCCATTCCCTTACTACTCTCTGAGTAAAGAAACTACCTCTGACATCTGTCCTATATCTTTCACCCCTCAATTTAAAGCTATGCCCACTCTTGCTCGCCGTCACCATCCTCGGAAAAAGGCTCTCCTTATCCACCCTATCTAACCCTCTGATTATTTTACATCTTTCAATTAAGTCACCTCTCAACCTTCTTCTCTCGAATGAGAAGAGCCTCAAGTCCCTCAGCCTTTCCTCCTAAGACCTTCCGTCCATAACAGGCAACATCCTAGTAAATCTCCTCTGCACCCTTTCCTAAGCTTCCACATCCTTCTCATCATGCGGTGACCAGAACTGTACACAATACTCCAAGAGCGGCCGCACCAGAGTTTTGTACAGCTTCACCATAACCTCTTGGTTCCAGAACTCGATCCCTCTATTAATAAAAGCTAAAACACTGTATGCCTTCTTAACAACACTGTCAACCTGGGTGGCAACTTTCAAGGATCTGTGTACATGGACACAGAGATCTCTCTGCTCATCTACACTACTAAGAATCTTACCATTAACCCTGTACTTTGCCTTCTGGTTACTCCTACCAAAGTGCATCAACTCACACTTGCCTGCATTAAACTCCATTTGCCACCTCTCAGCCCAGCTCTGCAACTTATCTACGTCTCTCTGCAACCTACAGCATCCTTCGTCACTATCCACAACTCCACCGACCTTAGTGTCATCTGCAAATTTACTAGCCCATCCTTTTACACCCTCATCCAGGTCATTTATAAAGATGACAAACAGCAGTGGACCCAACACCGACCCCTGCGGTACACCACTAGTAACTGGTCTCCAGGATGAACATTTCCCATCAACTACCACCCTCTGTCTTCTTTCAGCAAGCCAATTTCCAATCCAAACTGCTATATCTCCCACAATTCCATTCCTCCGCATTTTGTACAATAGCCTACTGTGGGGAACCTTATCGAACGCCTTGCTAAAATCCATATACACCACATCAACCGGTTTACTCTCATCTACCTGTTTGGTCACCTTCTCAAAGAACTCAATAAAGTTTGTGAGACATGACCTTCCCTTCACAAAACCGTGCTGACTATCCTTAATCAATTTATTCTTTTCTAGATGCTTATAAATCCTATCCCTTATAACCTTTTCCAACACTTTACCAACAACTGAGGTAAGGCTCACTGGTCTATAATTATCAGGGTTGTCTCTACTCCCCTTCTTGAACAGGGGAACCACATTTGCTATCCTCCAGTCATCTGGCACTATTCCTGTAGACAATGACGAGCTAAAGATCAATGCCAAAGGCTCGGCAATCTCCTCCCTGGCTTCCCAGAGGATCCGAGGATAAATCCCATCCAGCCCAGGGGACTTATCTATCTTCACCCTCTGTAGGATTTCTAATACCTCTTCCTTGTGAGCCTCAATCCCATCTAGTGTAGTGTAAGAAAATTTACCACAAAAGGAGATTTTAAATACTTATCAACATTCCCAAAACAGTATGCAAAATTCCCAAGATTTCTCAGTATAATCCATAACTGAAAGTGTTAGGTGTCAGCTGTTAAGTATTTATATTCCACTGGTTTTGAGAAAATGTAACATTTACCTCCAAGTAACGGAAACAGAAATAAGAATGTTTTCAAACAGAAGCAGCTGTTTTTGGCTCTGTTGTAACTAAATTAACATTTCCATAAATCAACATTTCAAAAGATCATAAGAAGCAACAACCCAGGAGGGTAACTTTTCTATGCATCACTTACCAATCTCAAACAGATCAGGAAAGCTCAGGTCAATTCTGTTGCCTACTAAAAAAGGACAGATTCTAGCATTGTCAAGAATTACAGCTTTTAAAATTAGTATATTGCTCTGCACAAATATACATAAATATTGCAGAAAATTATGAACAATTAATGCTTATATAAATTATATTTTGAAATACAATTTGAAAGTACAGTAATAAGTCTCAAAGAAGCTTGTCAAATCAAATTAAAGTTCTAGTGAAAGGTCATAATTCACTTACCAATAGAATTGCCATTACCATGAGATTTATATTATTTGCTTCTAGAGAATCAGAGTAATAACCTTCCTTTGCTTAACGTAAAAGTTTCTGTAATATGCATTTTACAGATCAATTAAAAATTGGTACCTCCATTGAAAACACTCAACATCTTAGTTACCAGCAGTTTTGAAAAGTGAGCACTGCAGTTCAGCTACGGAAAATGGGTCAGGATTTGCAAAGAATGCAGTCAGTTTCATTCAGTCAAGCACACAACCTAAAGTACAGCATCATAGGGATTTTATGATTCTACCAAGAGTTCATTCACGACAAGGAAACATTTGGATCAAACTTATATGAAGTCATTTGAAGCTGACTACCATTAAGTAGATGTTTGAAAGCTCCATGAAGTGGCTATCAGATTTTCCTGACTGCAAACTGAAGTCAGAATTAAGCCAATCAAGGTGTTTTTAAAAAAATTGTTTACTTCTGGTGATATTACTGTACAATAGTTAGTGGTTACTGTATGCTTTTTTTTGGGATCTGCCAACTTTTGGAATACACTTGCACCATGTGTTTCCAATTTCAAACTGGTTTTGTGCAAGGATTCTATTTTATTCTTAATTTCTTTGGGTTGATAAACTTCTGTTTTATTCTTAAAATCAAATTGTTAACATTGCATGTCTGTGTTTTGGAGAGAGACCATATCGTTAAAACAAAATACAACTATGGATGTACCAAATCAGAATTCAGTCTGGGATCTGACTTGACAGTTGGGATCACAACACCTGCAATGTTATATTAGCTTCCTTGTTCTGATTATCATGAACTAACATTTTCACTTAAATTGCAGATTAAACTGCATGAACTCGGGCAGTTAACACTCATTTGACTTGTCATGTCCTTTCTCATCCCATTAATTCAATTTCTCAAAACATTTTTCTTTAAATTCAAGATGAAAGCTAGTTTAATGATGGTCACGTATGCGCAGCAATTTTTAAAAAACAAAAACATCTGGTTCACTAACGCCCTGTCTTGGTCTGGTCTACATGCAACTCCAGACTCTCAGCATATGACTCTCAACTGCAAATGACACTCTGGGCAAATTAGGTATAGTCAATATTTGTTGACTGAGCCAATGATGCTGGACACCAATGAGCCATTGAAGAAATTTAAATATCATGTCCGAAAACATAAACCCTCACCACCCACATACAAGTCATAAGGAGCAGTTCCAATACTAATGCTATGGATCACCACGAAATCTTTCCATTCAGAGAAATATCTTTTTAGAAATACTTGACTTTCTGTACTCCTACACATTTCCATTATATAACCTGGTGTGCCACAACTGCCATACCTTGAACCTCGTAGTTTTACTATTTTAGCCTTATCTACAATTTTCCACAAAATAATCGGTCAGACATTGAAGTAATAAGACCGTTGCCACATAAAAACAGATTACACAGCATGTTAAATACAAGTGAAACATTAAAGGTGATGTTGAAAATACAATTGACAGGGCCCTCAACCATGTCAGACACATCTCCCATACTTTGGCCCTCACCCATTCTCTTCCCTCCTGCAACAGCAATAGGATTCCCCTTGTCCTTACCTAACATCCCACCAGAAGTTCATCGGACACCATTTCCGCCACCTCCAGTGAGATGCTGCCACCAGACATATTCCTCACCTTTCCCTTGTCCACCCTCTGCAGGGACTGTTCCCTTCAGGACACCCTGGTCCACTCTTCTTTCACTCCCAACACCCCCTCACAGCACATTCCCCTGCAATCATCAAAAGGTGGAAAGCCTGCCCATTTACCTCCTCCCTCCTCAGTATCCAATGGCACAAGCATACCTTCCAGGTGAAGCAACACTTCACCTGCACTCCCCAGAATCTGGTCTACTGCATTTGCTCCTCACAATGTGGTCTCCTCTATACTGGAGAAGCGAAGCACAGACTGGGTGAACACTTGACAGAGCATTCTACCTACAAAAACCCTGAGATTCCAGTTACCTGCCACTTCAACACCACCCGTACCCTGACCAACATCTGTCTCAAGCCAGCTGCAGTGTTAAGTGCAAGCTGAAGAACAAAATCTTATTTTCCACTTGGGAACCCTGCAGCCCTCCAGACTGAATACAGAGTTCAATAACGTTAGGACCTAAAAACTCTTCCACGTCCTAGCCCCAAACCCCACACACTTGATATCACACAGTCCACCATCCCAGCCTGACTGTTAGCAACTCCTTTGTCCGTCCAACTGTCTCTCTCTTTGGGGTCTATCCTATCACTTACTCCCTACCCCACCCATCTCCCTATTTGCTGCATGTAAACTGATGTTTTCCCAGCCACCATCAGCACTGAGGGTGGGTCACTGGGCTCAAAAGTTAACTGTTTATTTCCTTCACAGATGTTGCCAGACCTGCTGAACTTTTCCAGCAACTTGTTTTTGTTCGCTTCAATCATAATCAATTTTCCTATCCATAATACAACCCTATCTTCTTATAGTGATAAGTTACAATGTTTGTCAATGTACTAAAAAAGTAGTAACTAGTTTCATGATTTGACATAGGGAGCATAAGAATCTGAAATACAGAAATCCCCCACAATCTATAACAAGGCCCTCACAGAACCGTTTTTAAAAATAATATTTGGTGGGACGTTGGTATAGCTGGCTGTCAGCATTTCCTGCCCACCCCTAGTTGCCCTTGAGAAGGTGATTGGTGAGCTAACTTCTTGAACCAATGCAGTCCACCTGCTCTGGGTTGATCCACAATGCCATTAGGTAGGGAATTCCAGGATTTTGACCTGGTGACAGCAAAAGAACAGTGATATATTTCCAAGTCAGGATGGTGAATGGCTTGGAGGGGAACTTGAAGGTGTTGGTGTTCCCATGTATCTGCTGCTCTTGCCCTTCTAGATGCAAGTGGTTGTGGGTTTGGAAGGGGCTGTCTGAGGATCTTTGGTGAATTTCTGCATGGCATCTTATAGATAATACACACTGCTGCTATGGAGTGTCAGTGGTGGAGGGAGAAGATGCTTCTGGATGTAGTGCCAATCGAGTGGGCTACTTTGTCCTGGATAATGTAAAGCTTCTTGAGTGTTGTTGGGGCTGCATTCATCCAGGCGAGTGGGGAGTACTCCATCACACTCCTAACTTGTGCCTCGTAGACAGTGGGCAGGCTTTCAGGAGTCAGGAGGCGAGTTACTTGCAGTATTCCCAGCTGCTGGCCTGCTCTGGTAGCCAGTGTTCATGTGCTGAGTCCAGTTGAGTTTCTGGTCAATGATAACACCCATCATGTTGATAGTGGGGGATTCAGTGATGGTCACACTATTGGCTGTCAAGGGACGGTGGTTTGATTGTCTCTTATTGGTGATGGTCATAGCCTGGCATTTGTGTGGCACGAGTGCTACTTGCCAGTTGTCAATCCAAACCTGGATATTGTCCAGATCTTGTTGCTTGAAACATGGACTGCTTCAGTATCTGAGGAATCACGAATGTTGCTGAACATTGTGCCAGTGAGCATACCCACTTCTGACCTTATGATGGAGGGGAGGTCATTGAGGAAGCAGCTGAAAATGGTTGGGCTGAGGACACTACCCTGGAGGAACTCCTGCAGAGATGACTGACCTCCAACAACCATGACCACCGTCCTGTGTGTCAGGTATGACTCCAACCATTAGAGAGTAAGCCCCAATACCCGTTGATTCCAGTTTTGCTCGGGTTCCTTGATGCCACATCCGGTCAAATTCAGCCTTTATGTCAAGGTGTGGCATCAAGGAGCCCTATGAAAACTTCTGACAAAACAAATACACAGGATGATAAGAAATGAAAATGTCTTTGGTCAATCAATATATACACATCCCTTAAGAGCTGTTTACTTATATCATAACAACAGTGGATATGCTTCTCGCAGCCTTTGCCAGAGGCTCTGGAATCTCCCATCTAAGCCTTCCAGCAGCATTTCCTCTGCCACCTAGATTTACAAGGACATTTTGGAACAGCTAAACCATGAAATTTTAAGCCACCATGTGCATTGGAATCATCGGGTCATCGGTGCTCAATTAAGTCAAGTCATGACTTGCCACGTGTGGATATTACTATATTTATTGCTGTGAAATTGATTAAACATAATCTTTTAAGATCTCTTGACCTTACAGAAATGCCTTCAGCCAATTAGAACTTTTTCTTTAAGTTCCAAACGTACATGAAATCTCCAGTATAAACAAATGAAACCTATGGAGGCACAGGAAAATTCGGCATGAATTTGCATTGAGACCTTGAATTTCAAGCAGAGTTCTCAGCAGATAGAACAGTATTACTTAAGGAAAATAACAAATTATTTATGAATAAAAATAGAACAGGAGAATTGGAACGATAAGCTAATGGGACAGAGAAGAATGGCCAAACATAACTGTTCACATTTTCGGTTTTAAAGTTCTATAGTTGCTTATTCCTAAAATATATGAAATATAGTTGGATCACAATAATTCTTTCATGTCTAACGGCTCATTTTCTAATACTCTCATTCATCTTGTCTTGGCCTTCCAATTTTTCTGGGTCAAACAATTTCATGCTTTTAGACATTGGTGTCTCTACCACAGGTCATCTGTCTGAATGCCCACTCTTTCTCGTCTCTTCTACTAGTGTCCCTTTCCTTCTCCAAATTTATTAAGGTGAGCGATGTTTATTGCTGGTAACATCTGAATCTCACTTGCTGGATGTGATTGGGGAGAAAACTTAAAATTAGGGAAAGAAATTTTGTGCAACATGCCTCAAGAACAGAAGTCAAAGTTTACCAATTGGGAAGAAGAAACTGATGCTTTATTAAGGCCTAGACCAAAACCTTTCAAATATCGATAAGATAGCTAAGACCCTAACTTTTATCTCATTTAAAAGGCAAGTCTAAGGTGCTGTGCTCCAGATCTAATTTGATTGGTAACACTTGAACCAAAACATACTTTATTCTTACTGTACAGTCAAAATACAAACAAAACAGAGTTGGTCTTCCTTTAACTCCATTGGAATATCTAACAGAAAAACAGATTATTTAACTGCTTAACAGCAACCACAGTACACCTTCAAAGGCAAAAGTCACTAAAACACATTGCTGCCTGGAATGCATGACAGACAAAGTTAGTTGTTGCAGGGGTAAGGCGGGGGGGGGGGGGGGGGAATGCTTCCACTGCCAAAAATCAAAACCCTAACTACTGAAAGGTAAATTGAAGCCCTGGTTCCATCGGAGCTGATTCCACTCATTTGTGCTGCTGGTATTGTTCCAACTTTTACAAGCTCACAAACTACCCAAAATCCATAAATCTGACTGCACCAGTCAACCAATTGTCTTTGGCTGCTCCTGCCCCACCGAACTCATCTCTTCCTGCCTTGACTCTGCTTTATCCCCCACTCTGGTCCAACAACTCCTCATCTGGGACACTACCTGCGCGCTCCACCTTCTCCAAGACTTTCAATTCCCCGGCGCCCAAAACCTCATCCTCACTGTGGACATCAGGCTCTCTACGCCTGCATCCCTCACGGGGGCAGCCTAAAAGCCCTCTATTTCTTTCTCTCCTGTAGGCCCAAGCAGTCCCCTCTACGAATACACTCACCTGCTTGGCAGAACTTGACCTCGCCCTCAACAAGTTTTTCTTTAACTCTTCCCACTTCCTACAAACTAAAGTGGTGGCTATGGGCACTCATCGGTCCAAGCTATACCAGCCTCTTCGCAGAATACTATCTCTCACCTCTTCCTCTGCTACATTGATGACTGTATTGGTACTGCCTCATGCTCCCATGAGGAGCTCCAACACTTGACCAACACCTTTCACCCTGATCCCAAATTTACCTGGACCATTTCCAATACCTCCCTCCCCTACCTGGGCCTCTCCACCTCCATCTCCAGCAACCGACTTAGCACTAACATCCATTTCAAACCTACTTACGCCTGCAGCTACCTCAACTCTACCTCATCTTGCCTACTCTCTTGCAAATATGTGATCCCATACTCCCAATGCCTCCATGTCCACTGCATCTGCTCGCAGGATGAAGCATTCCACTTGCAGACATCCCATGTGAAAGGCCCTAATTTTCCACCCTCCTGTGATCCATAACACCCTCAACCCGATCTCCTGCATTTCCTGCACTTCTGCCCTCAAACTCCCTCCACCCCACCCCAAAGAGAGTGCCCCCCTAGTCCTAACATACCATCCCACAAATCTCCAAATCCAATGCATCATCCTCTGTCATGTTTGGTACCTGCAATCAGACCCCACCACCAAAAATATTCTTCCTTCCTCACCCCTATCTGCCTTCCAATAGCATCTGCTCATTCCATAACTCCCTTGTCTGCTCCACATTTCCTACTCCCCACTAACACTTCCATTACACCCTATACCTTTCCCTCCAACCACAGGAAGCGCGACACCTGCCCCATACCTCCCCTCTCTCCAAGGCCCCAATCATTCCAAATCTGACAGATTTACCTGCATAACTTCTAACCTGGCTGACTGCACCTGTTACTCCCGATGTGGTCTCCTCTATGCTGAAGACCAAGCGCAGACCCGCTAACTCATTTGAAGAGTATCTGTGCTCTGTACTTTCCAAACAACACCATGTTCTGGTTGCCAGCAGTTTCAACACCCCCTTCCTATGCCCTAGCGATGTGTCCAAACTGGGCCTCCTTAACTGTCACACTGAGGCCACACGTAAACTGGAGGAAAAACACCTTGTACTCTGCCTCAGGAACCTGCAGCCCGATTGCCTCAGAGTTCACCAGTTTCAAAATCTCCCCACCCACAGCATCATCCAATGTCCAGCCCTCTCTCTCATTCCATCTCCTTGACCTGACACAACCTGTCCATCTCCCTTCTCACCATCCGCCCCACCGTTTCCATTGACCTATCACCACTCTACTTATCTACCCACAGCCCCATTCATTTCTGGGTCCCCTTCCCCCTCCCCTGTCCTGAAATGTTGACTTTCCTGCTCCTCTAATGTTATGTGACCTGCTGTGTTTTTACACCTCCACATTTTGTCACCTCACAAGCTGTTTACTTTATAGGCTTCAAAGAGATAGCTTGGTGCCTAAAGCTGCAAGCTTCTCTTCAAAAACAAACAACAACTTCCAGGACAAAATATACCTCTCAATGCCATAGCATCGTCACAACTTAAACAACCAAATTAAATGAAGAAAAATGAAAACTGCACTGATGGGTCATGACAAAAATCACTGCACAAGTGTCAATATTCTAATGAATACATTACACTGCATGCTTGCAAATCATAGTAGTGATGCCGAAAGAAAAATAATATTCATAGGAAAATCTTAGTTGTCAATCTTCCATTCATGGTGTTTTAACAAAAACCTCAGAATAATTTAAAACAATAAGTTATCTAATCAATACATTGTCAAAGGAGTACAGGGAATACTAAGGCAAAGAGTTAAATTAAAGTGTTGCATTATTCTTATACTTTCAACAAAACCTTCACTATAACCATCCAGAACGCAAGGGCGCAAAGCACCTTAATGCGCACAGATGAGTTCAATTTTATTCCCTAATACCTCAAACTGTTAAAAATGCGAATTGGTAGCAGCCCAGCGAGTTGATAATCTTGAACGTTGGTGAATGACAGGACTCAGTGTATATCTGCTCCACAAACCTATTTCCTTGAATTTAAAGTAGAGCAGATAATGGACGGAGAAAAAGTTAGAAAGAAAAATAAAGAACCAGAAAGTGAGAAAAAGAACAAAATAACTGTTGATACAAACTCCGAGCCCTCTAAGGGTGACATACTTATTGAAGGAAAAGCCAGAGTTTCAAATGACCCTTTTTGCTACTTCAAGCTCAGTGGCACATCAATACTTTCAGTCACCACACTAACTGTATTGTTAAGCAATGAAGGAGAAGCCCTTTCTACTGCATATACAATATGCATTTACTGTGCAAATCCGGCAGCTGCTTGGCACTCTTGTAGAGACAAACATAAGTTTCTATTGTTGTCAATGGAACCAACAATATTAGTAGCACAAATAGTTCATTAACGTTTCCAACTCCCAAATCACATATTTTTCCAACTGAAAAGTACTTCCGCATTCTCTACATAAGCCAGTTAACAAACTAGGAAATCATAATTGTTCTCGGAAATTCTGGCCCACTAATCTGCACAAGTAATTTTCCAAAGTAGTTATTTTGAGCACATACGAAGAACCAAAAATCCTAAAAGACAAGTAACATTAAAGTCAATGTCATGGATCAAGTTTAAACTTTGCAGCAGAAATGTCTATTGCACCAGTGCTTCATTGTGAATGGCCAAGAAATAATTTCCTTTCACATCCTACAAGAGAATCACAATTACTAACACTGTAAACGAAATACCCAAGAGCTGAAACTCAGATAGCAACGGAATAAAGCAAACTTAAATTTCCCAATATCTAAAACATTGATTAAATATAAATGCATAATCACCACTATGACACTGCATCAATGCTTGTTCATATACTTAACTGCTACAACTTGCAGCTTTAGAAATTAAACTTAGCTAATGCCCAACAGGTAAATATTTAGTTCAAAATTTAGACCTGTTGAATTTCAAACACAAAATATTCATTGTAAACCTGTAGCTGAAAGTGAAAATGAGTTCAATTGTATTTACATGAAAAGGAAAGTCCAAATTTTAAAAATTGTCAAATCAATTTTGTACATGTGATCTGGACAGGATACACTGCAAATAAGGGTTGTAGATATAGATCATTAAAGGCTAATCTCTTGGTCAAAAGGTAGACAAATGTGCTTCAAGAGAAAAATCCAATGAAGGGTTAACTTGCTACAATTTCAAATACAAAAAAAGTCATCTGAGTTCTGTACTGAAAAAAATGAAGAATTTTTCAGTTAATTACATTTATATAATATACATGAAATGCATCATTTCAAAACCATCTATCAAGTCAAATCATGATATGGAAGAACAATAATGGGTTATTCAATGTCACATCAATATTCCATAATGCCAAATTTCCAACATAAACCCACATTGACAAAATGGTACGCTCATCTTACACCAACTGAACAGTTCCACGTATCATCAATAGTAAGGTAGTGAAATGCCACCTCACTATCCCGAGAGACATGCAGCTTAAAATCAACTTCGCTGTTGTGAGAAGCAGGCTAAAGAATTTATCTTCTATAAATATACAGCACACAAAACATTTCATCCAACATGGAAATATAACGTATCTGGACTTCCAAAAAACATTTGATAAGGTGCCGCCCAAAAGGTTGTACACAAGTTAAGATCACATGGGGTTAGGGATAATTAATTAGTCTGGGTAGAGGACTGATTAACCAACAAAAAGCAGAGAGTCAGGATAAAATGGATCACATTCTGCTTAGCAAAGATGTATCTTGTGGGGCATCACAGGGTTTGGCTCTCAGGCCCTAACCATTTACAATACATATTCATGATTCAGATGCAGAACAGAAAGTGCTGTTGCCAAATTTGCAGATGACTCTACAATAGGTGAAAAAGTAGTTTTTAAGAAATAAGAAATTTACAACTGGGTATGGGACAGGTTAGATGAATGGAGCAAATTTGGCAGATGGAGTTTAATGGAAAATCTGTGTTTGTGGTGTATATGAATTTACAGATAACTTTTGATGCAGTCCCAGATGCTTTAATTTTGCATAAATAACCCATGACATGGGACTTCACCAAAAGCTCTCAAAATTCAAGTGCACCACATACAGTGATTCTCCCTTACCTATCCTAGTTATGTGCTCAAAAAATTCCAGTATATTTGTCAAACATGATTTTGCTTTTATAAATCCATGCTGACTTGGTGTAATCCCGTTGTGGGCTTTGTTTAAGAGAGTGTCTTGTTATCACATTCTTGGTAATACACACCAACATTCTTCCAACTAATAGCATTCAATTAACCTGTCACTAATTCCCAGCTTTCTCCCACCCTCCTTTCTTTTTCTGAAAGTAATGGGGCTACATCACCCTGCCTAGACTGTGCCAGAATCTACAAAATTTTGGGAGATAACTAATGTATCCACTATTTCCATGACCACTTTAAGTATTCTGGGATGTAGGTCATCAGGTCCTGGAGATCTATCAGATTTCATTCCCATTAATTTCTCCAGTACTTGTTTTTAAAACAAATACTAATATCCCTCAATCCCTTCTTCCCTAAAGACTTTGCTTCCCTACCATTTCTGGGAAATTATTTATGTCTTCTTTAAAAAGGGTGTCAACTGTAACTTAAAATTTGCTGGGTTAAATGGAAGTAAGTTAAACTGATTGAATAAAATGAGGGAAACAAGTTATGATGCCTGGTGATAACCTAATGCTTGAAAGGTAACTGATTTTTCACAATTTCATGACTTTTGCTAAAGCGATATGCATACATTTATTTGAAATACTATAAACGCAGCAGCAATTAACTGAATTATCACAGTATCTCTGGAAAAGTTGAAGTACTGTTTAAAACCAAGTGCAACAGATGTGGTAATGTAGACTCTGTAGAAGTCTGTAGAACATGTTTGTCAACAATGTGATTGTTATAGATTATGCTGTACCATTCATTCAACCAAACAATATTACAAAGGTGGCAACAGCACGAGCAAGCAAAAGCTGACAAAGGCTGTTAAAAGATGTAGCCCCATTACTTTTTAAGAACAGAAAGGAGAGTGTGAAAAAGCTGGAAATTACTGATGGGCTAGATGAACACTATTTGTTGGTATACATTATCATGAATGCGATAACAGGGCACATTTTTTTAAAATAAAGTCCACAATAGGATTACACAAAGTCAGCATGGATTTATGATAGCAAAATCATGTTTGATAAACACCTCTTTCCAGGAAGAGGCAAGCAAGTCTTCATGAGCAATTAAGCAAACTAGCCATGGCAGATCACATATTTGAGATGTTTGCCAAACTGATTATTTGATGGAGACTGGTCAATATAAAATTTGAATATACAGCTTAAAGTAGTGGAAAAGGATATAAAGAAAACTTTCTGCAGAGCAGACTTGTATAACCCAGGGGAGGGGGCTGTATGTTCAGCAGCCAGAGGGCTGCGATAAAGCAGGCTGATCACCAATGCAGGTCTGATCTTTGGACAAGTCAATGTAAATGGGCTCATTTAAGGTTGCAAACAATGTTTGGGCAAGATTTTTGCAGTGCTCTTATCTTTAAGAAAGCACATTGTATATGTTCTATTATTATTGGCATCCTGAGGAAATGTGACCAAGAAGTGAAACTGGGAACAAAAACCTACCAGTTATTAGCTGCTTAATTGCCCTGCTATTTCCTTGCTTTCCATTATCATTACTCCCGTTTCACACTAAGTGGCCCACATTTGTCTTCACTAACCTTTTTCTTTTTAAATACCTAAACTCTGAACAATCCATTTATGTTCCTTGGAAATATACTTTCTTTCTTGTTTGATCCTTTTTCATCAAACTCTTGGTCCTCCTTTGCTGAATTCTAAACTGTTCAGAGTCCTTAGGTTACAATTTTTTTCCCCCCCACAATTTCATATGACTCTTTGGTGAATCTAATCCAGTCCTTAGTTGTAGTTGCGAACTAGATGATAAGCCATTTACCCACCATCATGCCTTTGACTGAAGTTACCAATTCCATCACAGCATTTTTTTCAAAGTCAATTCACTTTCTGTAAACAGCGAGTGGCTTACAGGCCATGATAAACTGTTGAACTCTTTCATAAACCCTGTTTAATCCAGAAAATTTACGAACAGTTGCAAATCTTCAAGCCTTTTCACATTGTTCAAAAATATCACTATGCAGTCTGAAGAAGTTTTTTTTTAAAATTATTCATTCATGGGTTGATGGCATCATTGGCTGTGCCAAAGTTTACTGCCCTTCTCTAACTGCCCAGAATTAAAAGTCAACCATATTGCTCTGGGTCTGGTGTCACATGTAGACCAGAACAGCCAAGGACGAAAGAATTCCTCCAAGGGTATTAATAACTTTTTTATTTAAGAGAAACAAGTTTAAGTGATTACATGATCACAATCAGGCCAGCTTCATTTTAAATATCACCTTTTTACTCAATTCAACTTTCATCATCTGCTGTGATGGGATTTGAACCCAAATCTCCAGTGCGTTAGTTTGAAGTTCAGGATTAATAATCCTGTGATGTTACCACTGCGACCACCTCACCCAAAGACTGACAAGTAACCCAATTTCCATCTAAGCCTAAAATTGCTCAGAAGATTTCCCAGTCTGTGGCTTTCAGCAGTTTGATTTCATTAACAAGAAATTGGCAATTAAATTCTATCCCTGGTTTAAACCATATTACTGGCCAATCGGTGTTCTTATTTCACCCTTAAGTATCTTCTCTGCAGAATTATGTTCTCTATTGTGCTACTTAAGTGAGAATTTGTTTTGGGATGAAAACATGCCATCACTCTAATTCAGGATACAGTTTACTTGCTAATCAGCTTTACCACTTGACAATTTAGAAATGAGTTTTACTTAATAATAAACAAGTTATTTCAGTTCATTTGAGAAAGCTTGTCTTAGTCTCTTCATCATCAATAGAAGCACCAAACAGGAAATAATTGGCAATTTGGTAACTGAATCAAACTAGTTCCATAAATGGTGTGACTTGTTAAGTATAATGGGGCTTAATTACTAGCATATTCAGCCCATTCCAGTTGTAGCAAACCAAACAACATGCTGTGATGCCAACAGCAGAAACCTTTGTCATCAAACTAAAATAATTATTGTACCTTTCGTTTTAAAGCGCTGAGTTTCTCAACCACACCATCCAGCAAAGTCACCACAGAGTCCACTGCTGGACAGTTGCTCAATGTTTTCTCCAGTTCGGCAACTACCATAGTTACATGACTTGTTTCTCGGTCAATATTTTTCTGGGCTGCTCGGAAACGTTTATTCAAGGTTTCATAAGGTACCTACAAGAAAACATTACAGTTATTGAATTATTCTACTACATGCAAGTCAGACAAACATTGGCAATAATCTGGTTTCATATTTTCTGTTAGACAATAACAAGGCCAAAAAAGTCCCATTCATCTAAAGCGTACTTACTACAATTTATATTGCTTCATCGTCTAATCCTTGTACTTATGATAGCAAGTTAACACTGACATTTTTTGATAATTCCACCTTTTGAGGTAATATGGTGCTTGCATTCTTGTCTTCAGAGGGATCTGACTCCCAAAACATGATTTTCTAGAACTTCGTTTTTGAGTTCTGTGCTCAAAACTGTTGGCCAAGAAGTACCTTAACAGTATATTATTTCTACAGTTATAACATGTTATTGATCTGAAATGTGGACTTGGTTTCTTTCTTATATGTTAACACAACTGTTGAGTATTTCCATTACACAGGAACACGAGAAATAGGAAGAGCCCACTGAGGTTACTCTGCCATTCAACGCAAACACAGCTGCTCTTAAGCTTCAACTCCATCTTCCTGCCTCCTCCTCATACTCTTGACTCAAGGTCCAAATTTCACTATTCCCCCACCTTAAAGATAGTCAACAATGGAATAACCACAACCTACTGGGCTAGAGAATTCCAGATATTCATAGTTCATATTCACAGTACAGTAATTTCTCTTCTCAGCCCCAAATTCAGTTACTGTGCCCTTGTTTTAGATTCCCTGATCATGTAAAAACAGCCTCAGGAGCTATTCTCCTAAAACCCTTCAGAATTGTGTGTGTTTCAACACATTAAGATTATTAAATAATAAGTTACATCAGGATTGCCAAAACTGGGATCAAGCCGAAATTTTGTGATTACGTTCTTGAAGGTACCAACGGCCATCATAGAGACTTGACGTTGTTATAACAACATCCTGCAATAGGAGACACATTTCCTTCCCCTCCACCACCACCCCAGTCATGACAATGCTTAGGCTTGAAAGGCGTTCAGCGGGAAATGTTGAGAATCACTGTTACAACCCCAAAAACCAAAGTTTGGCAAACAGGATTTCCATTTTTTCAAACCACACTGATTTCTTCTAGTCACACTGTACTTTAAGTGCATTAAGATAATATCTTCCAATTTCTTTACTGCTTTCCAGTATCTGTAACGGTATACTGGCTTTTAGAATTGAATGCTCATCCTATCTGTGTTAAGTTGATCCTGTCTTCAAACAATGTTGTGAATACATGGGTGAAGAAAAGGAACTGACCAAAGATAAATGCTTGCAGAATGCCAGTAGTTTCAATAAAAAGCAAATTCAGTAATTAACATTCAATGAAACTATCATAACAGGATACTTCATTAATATTCCTATCACAGCAACAGGACTGTGAGCTTAAAAATGTACACATGATCATCCACAAAAAACAAAATGGAGCTTCTCTCTCCATACAGAAACAGTCATCTTAAACTAGCTCCCAGCTTTCTTCAACTTTCACCGAGAATAACAGCAAAAACTCATGGATAATTCTTTTAAAAATTAGATCAAGGTCATCTGTTCAGATGTCTCAGTTACTTCTAGTGAACAAGCTAAACTGTCATCCTGCCTGCCCCATCATTGTATTTTCATCTGTCTCTCCTGTTTCCTCTCATGCCATTTCATAGCTAACCTTGTTCATGAAACTCACTTCTGATTCCCTTGAACCTGAGCATTGTTCCAAGAGTTCCTGGAGGACCAGTTTGCAGTACATACCTTTCCAGCCACTCGGTTAACGATTCTCCCTCCATAAAGTCAAAACTATGAGACATGGCTGCCAACTACATCATGCTCTCTTCCAATGACAAGACAACGAAGCAGTTCATGATCAACGAAGCAAGACAATATTTAGGTCTGGGCTTAAGAGTGACAGGCAACGTTCGTACCACACATGAAATAGTCAAACCACGTCAACATGGCATTCAACACTAACATGGCTGATAGGTCACCACAGATCACAATCTAGATACATAAACACAAAGCTTCAAGAACAGATCAGAGGTTAGGAATTCTACTGCAGTAAGTGCTTCACCTCCTGACCACCCAAAAATCTGTCTGCCACGGGCAGAATACAAGTCAGAAGTGTGATCAAACGCTTGCCTGATGAGTGCTATTCCAACAACACTAGACACTCAGCGGCATTCGAAATAAAGCAACCAACTTGATTAGCACCCCAGCCATCACATGAAACACTGACTTGCTCCACCACTGTTATAGAACAGCTATTGTGGAGCACTTCAAGATTTCAACAGCAGCTCCCAAATTGCTGTCCTGTACCACCTGGAACAATGAAATTAACAGACACATGGGAACACAATCTCCAGCAAGTCTCACAACATACTGACTCAGAATTACAACCATACTTTTAACGCTCATCTGACTAAATGCTAAAATTCTCAGCGTAACAGAATTGTGGATCTATTGTATAATCCACACTGCAAGACCCAAATCAGCAAAATTGTTCCAGAGATTTAGGGATTGCCAATAAAAGCGACCATGTAAACAACATTCACATATCATGATCAAATAAAAGAGTCTGCACACTGCCACTCTAACATAATTCAAAAAAAATGGCAGTTTCAGCTTGCAGATTATTAAAAATCCAACATGCTCAGACATGTTATGACAAACAAACCACCAGACCCAGAGATGAGAACAGCACCATAGCATAAAAGCCCTATAATTCCATGTGTACACTGGCAAAACTCAGCTCCACCTCACTTTGACCACTTTTAACCCTTCTACTGTCCAACTGTCAGACTCTGGCACCATTTAATGCCCAACATCTTCACCTTAGTTGTAATTACTCCAACACACCTACACCCTTGGTACTAAATATACTCTGCAACTTGACAACATATAGAACTGTGCTGCCCATGTCCAGACTTGCACTAAGTCCCATTAAACAAATCACCTCTGCACTAATTTTTGTTGACTTCCAATTATGGAGAGATGGTGATATATTCATGCAACTACACATCCAGAAGTCTAGTTAATGCCCTGGGGACATCAGTTTCAATCATTTCACGGTAACAGATGATGAAATTTGACCTCAAAAGAAGTCTGGATTTCAAGCAGACATACAGGCAACCACGTAACCACTGCCGATTGGCATGAAAAAAATCTGGTCCAGTAATACCCACCAGGGAAAGAAATCTGCTGTCCTTACCTGGACTAACCTACGAACGACTCCAGAGCAACAGCACAAAAGCTGACGTTTCAGGCCTAGACCCTTCATCAGCGAGCCCTCGGAAACGTCAGCTTTTGTACTCCTGAGATGCTGCTTGGCCTGCTGTATTCATTCAGCTCCACACTTTGTTATCTTAGATTCTCCAGCATCTGTAGTTCCCATTATCCCAGAGCAACAGCAATGATGTTGACTCTTAACTGACCTCCCTGTGGGCAATTCGAGATGGACAATGAATGCAGGGCAAGACAACACCCACATCTCAGGAATGAATTGTAATAACACTACTTAAACCGTCTTCATGGCCTCACCCCTCTCCAGCTTTATAATGCAAAAACTGGCTCCCGGAAACGTCGTTGCCCAACTCTGCTCCGTTAGCCTGATCTTTCGACCATACTTGATTTTAATTGTTCCAGACCAGCAGGTGACATGGCCCTAGTTCTAGAATTTCGACCGGTCTCACTTTCATTCCCATTTTAAGATGTTACCTCTTTGATCAAGCGTTTAGTCATCTAATCTCATACTCCCTTATGTACACTATCGTGAAATTTTGTTTGATTAATGCTTCTATGAGACTCTTGAGCCATTTTATTGCGTTAAAGCCGCTCAACACCGGTGACTTGGAAAATGAATGTCACCGACCAATACAGCTCGTTAGCACCATTTATTTTATTTTGCGACCGAACTAAGTACACACAGATAACTGATCTTAAGAAATGCGTTTTGCAGTGTTTCTTAATTCCAAACTCAAAACTGACGAACAAAAACACTCAAATAGCTGATCACAACTACTGACTGGTAAGATTAGCGTCCACGGAAAGGCAAATTAGCATCTGAACTCCAGCTGTTTTCTTCCCTGGGTCTCGAAGATCGCCCTCAGTGCAGAGTAGTATGAAACACTGACCAGGCAGAACCATGAAAGGGCTGATGATATGCACCACATGCAAGGCATACCTTTAAAGTCGGATATTCCTGGACCTTTAAAGCCATCGAGAGTTGAGCAGCTGATTCCTGCACCGCCATCTTAACTCAACTATCAATACTGTGGTGCAACATGGGTAAAGACAAGAAACCAATAACACAACCGATCAAATGAAAAATAAAAACAAACTTCAGAAAGTAACCAAACACACTTGGTAGACTTCATTGAAAAGGAGCAAAAAAAAACTCTCTATCATTCGATCAGTTTATTCATTGTAATTGAACGCCCTGCCTCGTTTCCAGCAGCTGATGGAAGAGGGGCGGGGCCGCTAGTGTTTAAACCTTCAGCGATCGAACGAACGCGATAACGGCGACCCTGGCCCCGCCCCGCCCCCCACCCATCTTCCGCCCCAAGGCCCCAACCACACCCCCTGCATTCTGTCTCCGCCCATAGTGTGGCCCCGCCCCCGTTCTGTTGTAACGCCGGTTCCTCCGCTGACCGTTAAACGTTTAAAAAAAATTACCAGACTGGTCTCGCGCAACCTTATCCCACTTTCTCCCGACCACCGTGCCCTGATCATTCCCCACTGACACCCCTTCCTCCATCACATCCCTCAGCATTTCCCCACTTCTCGCCGCTCCACCACTACTCATTCTTCCACTCTTTCTCCCCACCACTGCCGTCATCATTCCCCTACTCCTTCCCTCCCTGTTTCACCCATTCCTCTCGGTACCTCTTCTTCACTTTGCCATTCTGTCTCTCCACTTCCCATCCTTTACCTCACAACCATCCTAAGCATTTTCCCACTGTCTCTCGCCATTCCACAACTTCCACCAGCCCCTTCCTGCCGACTGTAGGCTTCACTCTTCCCCTAACCCATGTCTTCTACCTAGACCTACAAATAAGCTGCTACTCACCCACCAAGCAAAAGCTTCCCCCTCCTCCAGGGAAGAGATTGCTGAGCCCCTTGCCGAGATTTTTGTCTCCTTGAAAGCCAGAGGTGAGGTGCTGCAAGTCTGGAGGTTGGCTAACTGTGCCACTATTTCAGAAAGATGGTGAGGGAAAGCCAGTGAACTATAGTTCGGTCAGCCTGACCTCGATATTTGGGTAAGTTGTTGGAGGGAATCATGAGGGATAGAATTTGCATATATTTGGAAAGACAGGTACTGATGAGGGTTAGTAAATATGGCTTTGTGTGTGGGAAATCAGGTCTCACAAACTTTTGTATTTTGAAGAAGTAACGGAGAGGATTGATGAGGGCAGAGCAGTGGATGTGATCTATATGGACTTCAGTAAGGCATTTAACAAGGTTCCTCATGGTAGACTAGTTAACAAGGTGAGATCACATGGAATGAAGGGAGCACTATTTATTTGGATACAAAACTGGCTCTAATGTAGAAGATAGAGGATGGTGATGGAGAGTTATTTTTCAGAATGGAGACCTGTGACCAGCGGTGTGCCACCAGGATTGGTGCTGGGTCCTTTGCTTTTTGTCATTTATATAAATGATTTGGATGTGAACAGAGAAAGTATTGTTAGTAAATTTGCAGATTGTACTAAAGTTGAGGGTGTAGTGGACAGTGGAGAAGGTTACCTCGGAGTGCAATGGGCTCTTGATCAGGTGGGCCAATGGGCCGAGGAGTGGCAGATTGAGTTTACTTCAGATAAATGTGAGATGCTGCATTTAGAAAGTCAAATCAGGGTAAGACTTATAAACTAATGCTAAACTCTTAGGAAGTGTTTCTGAACAAAGAGACCTTGGAGTGCATGTTCATAGTTCCTTGAAAGTGGAGTCATAGGTAGTTAGAATAGTGAAGAACGTGTTTGGTACGCTTGCATTTATTGGTCTGTGCATTGAGTACAGGAGTTGGGAGGCCATGTTGCAACTGTACAGGATATTGGTTCGGCCACTGTTTGGAGTAGTGTGTGCAAATCTGGTCTCCCTCCTATGGCAAGGATGTTGTGAAACCAGAAAGGGTTCAGAAAAGATTGATAAGGATGTTGGCAGATCTTGATGCTTTGAGCTGTAGGGAGAGACTGAAGTGGCTGGAGCTATTTCCTCTGGATCATGGGAGGCTGAGGGGTGACCTCATAGAGGTTTATAAAATCATGAGGGGCATGGATAGGGTGAATAGCCAAGGTGTTTACCTGGGGTGGGGAGTCCAAAACTAGAGGATATAGGTTTAAGGTGAGAGGCGAAAGATATAAAAAGAAACTTAGGGGCAATTTTTTCACACAGAGGGTGGTGCATACGTGGAATCAGCAGGCAGAGGATGCTTTGGATGCTTTTTTGTTACTTATTCCCTCTCTCCTCAGACCTGGAGGCCAAACCCATCCTTCTAAATCCCCTACTCCCCTAATGGTCTTCATCTCACAAACCTTCTCACTCCCCAATCCCTCCTCAAGTCTCCTCGTCCAACACCTTTCACAACCTCCTGTCCAACCTTGATCCTATCCTTCCTCTTCCAACAACCCCATCCAATGACCAAAGGTTTTGTTTTGTGACTTTAAATATATTCTTGCATTCATATATATGTCTGACAATTCATTGACCTTGGATAACTACTTGGTGGAGAAGCCAAGATAACAAAGTGTGGAGCTGGATGATCACAGCAGACCCAAGCAGCATCCTAGGAGCACAAAAGCTTACGGAAAATGGGGATGGGGAGAGGATTCTGAAATAAATAGGGAGAGAGCGGGAGGCGGACTGAAGATGGATAGAGGAGAAGATAGGTGGAGAGGACAAGAGAGTTGCAGTGGGAGAGAGATCCCCTGAGGTTAGTCCGGAGGGAGGAGGGTAAGTTCATCAGGTTAGGCATCCTGGAAGAGGCTTCGCAGTGAGGTTAAAATTGTGATCAGAGATAATGGGAACTGCAGATGCTGGAGAATCCGAGATAACAAACTGTGGAGCTGGATGAACACAGTAGGCCAAGAAGCATCTTAGGGGCACAGAAGCTGATGTTTCAGGTATAGGCCAAAGATTAGTGTGTTGCAGTGTAAGTGCAGTCAAGGGAGGGCTGAAACATTCACTTGCAGAGCAAATGAAGGAAGATTGTGTGTCTCACCTTGCAATGGCAAAGTTGTCCCAATCATAACAGTTTGATACATTGTCAGAATCCAATAACAGCCTTTCAGAATCATGTGGAATTTGTGATGTCCCAAAATGCCCATGTGAAGCACAGTCTCAAACGTTTTTTTACGAGGATCCATTTGTCAAAGCTTGTGACTGTGAAACAATAACAGAGGAGAAACTGAGCAGGTCTGGCAACATCTGTGGACAAAAAACATGGAACATAGAACAATACAGCACAGAACAGGCCCTTCGGCCCACGATGTTGTGCCTAACTTTTATCCTAATCCTAAGGCTTGTCTTAGTTGCACCCCTATCTTATGCTGTCATCCACATTCCGATCTAATAGCTGCTTAAATGCCCCTATTGAGGCTGACTCCACTACCCTCTCCGGCAATGCATTCCACATCCCAACCACTCTCTGAATAAAGACCCTACCTCTGACATCTCCCCGATATCTACCTTCATTCAATTTAAAACTATGCCCCCTCATAACAGCTACCTCCACCCGAGGAAAAGGTTTCTGGCTGTCCACTCTATCTATATCTCTAATCATTTTGTACACTTCTATCAAGTCACCTCACATACTTTGTCATTCTAAAGAGAAAAGCCCCAGCTCTCTCAATCTTTCCTCGTAAGACCTTCCTTCCAATCCAAGCAACATCCTGGTAAATCTCCTCTGCACCCTTTCTAACACTTCCAGAACAGTGTTAATGTTTCATGTCCTGTGACCTTTCTTCAGAACTCGACTTTAGTGTCTCCAGTCATGAATCTGCACATTGGTGACTGCATTATAATTGTTATTGGACACCAGTATAAGGACAAAGATATCTTTGGACAACAGCATGTGTCACTGAACTGTCATCAGAATGCCCTCTTTTTCACTATTAATCATAGAACATAGAACAATACAGCGCAGAACAGGCCCTTCGGCTCTCGATGTTGCGCCGACCTGTGAACTAATCTAAACCCCTCCCCCTACACTATCCCATCATTATCCATATGCTTATCCAAGGACTGTTTAAATGACCCTAATGTAGCTGAGTGAACTACATTGGCAGGCTGGGCATTCCACCCCCTTACCACTCTCTGAGTAAAGAACCTACCTCTGGCATCTGTCTTACATCCATCACCTCTTAAGTTGTAGCTATGCCCCCATGTACAAGCTGACGTCATCATCCTTGGAAAAAGACTCTCGCTGTCCACCCTATCTAGTCTCTGATCATCTCATATGTCTCTATTAAATCCCCTCTTAGCCTCCTTCTCTCCAATGAGAACAGACCCAAGTCCTTCACCCTTTCTTCACAGGGCCTGCGCTCCAGACCAGGCAACATCCTGGTAAATCTCCTCTGCACCTTTTCCAATGCTTCCACATCCTTCCTGTAATGGGGCGACCAGAACTGCACTAGCGTTTTGTACAGTTGCAGCATGACATCACAGCTCCGGAACTCAATCCCTCTACCAATAAAACCTAACACACCGTAAACCTTCTTAACAGCACTATCAACCTGGGTGGCAATTTTCAGGGATCTATGTACATGGACACCAAGATCCCTCTGCACATCCACACTACCAAGAATCTTTCCATTGACCCGGTATTCTACCTTCCCATTATTCCTCCAAAAGTGAATCACCTCACATTTATCCATATTAAACTCCATTTGCCACCTTTCAGCCCAATTCTACAGTTTATCCAAGCCTCCCGATAATCTGCAACACTCTTCCACATTGTCCACCACTCCACCGACTTTAGAGTCATCTGCAAACTTACTAACTCATCCACGTATGCCTGCGTTCAAGTCATTTATAAAAATGACAAACAGCAGTGGTCCCAAAACATGTCCTTGAGGCACACCACTAGTAATCGGACTCCAGGCTGAATATTTTCCATCAACCACCACTCGTTGCCTTCTTACAGAAAGCCAGTTTTTAATCCAAACTGCTAAATCTCCTCAATCCCATGCCTCTGTATTTTCTCCAATAGCCTACCATGTGGAACCTTATCAAAGGCTTTACTGAAGTCCATGTACACGATGTCAACTTCCCTTCGCTCATTCACATGCTGGGTCACCTTCTCAAAAAACTCAATGAGGTTTGTGAGAAACGGCCTGCCCTTGACAAATCCATGCTGACTATCTCCAATCAAATTGTTGCTTGCTAGATGATTATAAATCCTATCTCTTATAATCCTTTCCAAAATTTTTCCTGCAATAGACATAAGGCTCACAGGTCTATAATTACCTGGGTCATCCCTACTGCCCTTCTTGATCAAGGGCACAACATTTGCAATCCTCCAGTCCTGTGGTGCTAAACCTGCAGACAATGAGGACTCCAAGATCAAGGCCAAAGGCTCCGCCACCTCCTCCCTAGCTTCCCAGACAATCCTTGCAAAAATCCCATCTGGCACAGGGGATTTACTGACCTTCACACCTTCTAGAATTGATAACACCTCCTCCTTACAAACATTAATCCTTTCAATTCTAGTAGCCCGTAACTCAGTCATCTTCTCTACAATATTCTCCTGTTCCTCAGTGAAAACAGATGAGAACTATTTGTTTAGCACCTCTCCCATCTCCACAAGGTCCACACACAACTTCCCACTTCTGTCTTTGACAGGCCCTATTCCTGCCCTAGTCATCCTCTTATTCCTCACATACCTATAGAAAGCTTTAGGGTTCTCCTTTATTCTACCTGCCAATGTTTGCTCATGTCCCCTCCTTGCTCTTCTTAACTCTCTCTTCAAATTCTTCCAAGCGAATCCGTAACTCTTCATCGCCTCATCTGAACCATCTCATCTCATCGTCACATAAGCCTCCCTCTTCCGCTTAACAAGAGATACAATTTCTTTCGTAAACCACGGTTCCCCTACCTTATCACTTCCTCCCTGCCTGACAGGGACATAGGTATCAAGGACATGCAATATCTGTTCCTTAAACCAGCTCCATATTTCGATTGTCCCCATCGACTGCATTTTGCTAACCCATTCTATGCCTCCTAAGTCTTGCCTAATCGCATTATAATTGCCCTTCTCCCATCTATAACTCTTGCCCTGTGGCATGTTCCTATCCCTTTCCATTGCTGAAGTAAACAT
Organism: Stegostoma tigrinum; assembly: GCF_030684315.1. NCBI lineage: Eukaryota > Metazoa > Chordata > Chondrichthyes > Orectolobiformes > Stegostomatidae > Stegostoma > Stegostoma tigrinum. The sequence goes on from NC_081354.1 coordinate 166,166,064, forward strand.
AACTGAATTATGGTCACTCTCTCCAAAATGCTCACCCACCACTGAATCAAACTCCTGGCCTGGTTCATTACCAAGTACCAGATCCAGTGTGGCCTCCCCTCTTGCCGGCCCTTCAACATACTGAGTCAGGAAACCATCCTGCACACATTGGACATAAACTGATCCATCTGACGTACTAGAGTTTTGGCATTTCCAGTCAATGTTGGGGAAGTTAAAGTCTCCCATAATGACCACTGTGTTCCTTTCACTCCTGCCCAGAATAGTTTTGCTGATCCTCTCCTCCACATCCCTGGAACTTTGCGGGGGCCTATAAAAATCTCCCAGCAGTGTTATCTCTTCTCTCCTGTTTCTGACTTCAGCCCATACCACCTCAGTAGACGAGTCCTGATCAAAAGTTCTTTCAGCCGCCATTATACTGCCCTTGACTAACAAAGCCACACCTCCCCCTCTTTTACCACCTTCCCTGACCTTAATGAAAGATCTAAACCCTGGAACCTGCAACATCCATTCCTGACCCTGCTCTATCCATGTCTCCGAAATGGCCACAACGTCGAAGTCCCAGGTACCTATCCAAGCTGCAAGCTCACCTACCTTATTCTGGATACTCCTGGCATTAAAGTAGACACACTTCAATCCAGCTGGCTGTCTGCCAGCACACTCCTGTGACAGTGAGGTCCTGTCCATGTCCTCCCTACGCTCATCCTCCTGTGTACTAGAACTACACCTCAGTTTCCCATCCCCCTTCTGAGCTAATTTAAATCCACCCGAATAGCACTAGCAAATTTCCCACCCAGGATATTAGTGCCCCTCTGGCTCAAGTGGGGACCATCCTGTTTGTCGAGGTCCCACATTCCCCAGAATGAGCCCCAATTGTCCATGTACCTGAAGCCCTCCCTCCTGCACCATCCCTGCAGCCACATGTTCAGCTGAAATCTCTCCCTGTTCTTTGCCTCACTACTGCATGGCACGGGTAACAAACCAGAGGTAACCACTCTGTTTGTTGTAGCTCTCAGCTTCTACCCTAGCTCCTTGAAATCCTGCCTGACATCTCTATCTCTCTTTCTACCTATGTCGTTGGTGCCTGTGTGGATCACAACTTGGGGCTGGTCACCCTCTCCCTTCAGGACCCCAAAGACACGATCCAAGACATGATGGACTCTAGAAAAAGTGGCCTAAAAATAGCCTGTCCCACTTCTTCATGGCTGTGGTCAAATGATTAAAATCTTTAGATTTTGCAACTAAGAACCCGAGAACATAATTAACTGAAGAAAGAAAGAAAGAAAATGCCGTGTTTTTGCGGAGGAGAGGTGTTAATGCTGACCAAATCTAGTTCACTTTTTCAGAAGAGGTGACCAAGTGCAGTTCATGTAGGTTATGTGGATTTCAAAATAATCTTTGACATGGTCATGGAAGGCCTATGAAGAAAGTAAAAACACATGGAAATTCAGGGTACCTTGAAAAGTTGAATCCAAAATTGGCTTTGTGGCAAAAGGCAGGGAGTGGTTGTTGAAGTCTGTTTGTGGTACTGGAGGAAGACATCTAGTGGTGTACAACAGGGATTGGTGCTAAGTGCCTTATTGTTGTTTGTGCAGATGAAAGTGTTGGGCAGATGATAAGCAAATTTGTGATGACATGAAGACTAGCCGGGCGATTGATAGTGATGAAGGAGATCTTCAGTTACAGGAAGATATGAACAGATTGGTCAGATGGGCAGATCAGTAGCAGATGGTATTTAACCCTGATAAGTTTGAGGAGATGCACTTTGGAAGAAATAAAATGATATGGCAGTAATCGATGAATGGCATGACACTGAGAAGGTCAGAGGAACAGAGGGATCTTAGAGTATTTGTTCAAAAATTCCTAAAGGTGTCAGGGCAGGTTAATAAGGTAGTTAAGAAGGTATAAAGGATGTTTTATCAGTTGAGGCTTAGATTATAATAAAAGCAGGTAGGTTATGTTGGATAACAAGGTGTAGAGCTGGATGAACACAGCAGACCAAGCAGCATCAGGAGAGCAGGAAGGCTGATGTTTTGGGCCTAGACCCTTCTTTTGGAGCTGTGTAGGACTTCGATTCAGCCACAGCTAGAGTACTGTTTACAGCCCTGATTTCCATACTATAAGGAAGGGTGTGATTACTACTAGAGGCATGGCAGAGGATTTTCACGAGGATGTTCCCTGGGATGGACCTAAAGTGAAGAAAGGCTAGTTTGCTTCCTTTGGAGCAGAGAAGGTTGAGAGGAGATCTTATGAAAGTGTGTAAGTATATGAAGGGGATGAACAGGGTGAATAGAAAGCAAACTTTCACCTTCTCCCTGAACAGTCAGTAACAAGAAAAAGTTTTTATGGTGAAAGACAGGATGTTTAGAGGGAATTTGATGATTCTTTTTCACCCAGACGGTGGTGGAGGTCTGGAATGCACTGCCTAGAAGGGATAATAAAAACCGCATACTTGGTTGACCACTTGAAATGTCTGTTCATTCAAGGCAATGGGCCTTAATTTGATTTTGATTTGATTTGATTCATTATTCATACTTGTATCAAGATACAGTGAAAAAATATTGTTTCACATGCTCTCCCTACAAATCATACCTTACATATGTACATCAAGGTAATAGAATAGAATGCAGAACATAGTGTTACAGCTACAGAGAAGGTATAGAGAAAGATCAGCTCATGTATGAGAGGTCTGTTCGTAAGTCTGATAACAGCAGGAAAGAAGCTGTTTTTGAATCTGTTGGTACATGTTTTCAAACCTTTGTATCTTCTACTGATGGAAGAGGGTGGAAGACGGTAAACAGGGTAGGCGGGATCTTTACATTAACTGCTTTCGCAAGGCAGCAGGAAGTGTAGATGGAGTCAATGGAAGGAAGGCTGGTTTGTGTGATGGACTGGGCTGCGTTCACTACTCTCTATAATTTCTTACATTCTTGAGCAGATTAGTTGCCATATCAAGCTGTGTTGCATCTGGATAGGATGCATTCTGTGCTGCAGCTATGAAAAATGGTATAGGTCATTGTCGCTTCTTTGGAAACAGAGGAATTAGTGTGCTTTCTGGACTGAAGTATCAATGTGGATAGATCAGGGCAGATTATTGGTGATATTTACTTTTAGGAATTTTGAAGGTCGTGGCCATTTCCACCTCAGCACCATTGAAACAGAAAGGGGCATATCCTAAAAACTGCTTCAACTTGTGTAGATTTGTTGTAGTTTTAGCTGCAAATTTGATGGGCTGAAGGGCCTCTTCTGAACTGTATGATTTTAAGAACTGCGATTGCATCAAAGGAGCTATCAAAATTCCAAACTGATTAGTGGGAGGGCCATGGATTAAATTGTAATATATTTTTTGAAACCAATCAAAATTCCCACAAAATTAATGGATTGGACACTGTGTATGGATGCACATAAATAATTTGCCCAAATAGGCCCTTTTTTTTGGCTCTCAAATTGCCAGCATTCCATAGCAGGAAGAGGAAACACTTCAAAGATATGCTGAAGCTGTCTTTGAAACAAACAGCATTGACATTAATGAGAGACAGGGACTTGTTATCATTCTGGGTAATTGTTAGCAACTTGATGGACAAGTTGCATCACAATTTGAGTCAAAATCCTAAAATGAGGCAGAGCAACAGCAGAAAGGAAGCAAATCCTACACTATGGATCCCAGGATCGCATGGGATGTCCTGTCCATATGACCAAAAATTTGCAGGTTGAGAGTCACCCTGTTCAGTCACATGACGCCCCACAGCAGAAGCTTGTGATTCTGAGTTGATGTCTTTCTCAAATCAAGGGACAACTGTTGGCAATGACTTGTGTTAATAATAATCCAGCATAAACATTAAATAGCTTTAAAAATGTTTTCCATACCACTTCAGCCCATGCTTTTCTTGTCGTCCAGGAATAGGAGCTTCCCCTATTGAGGGACCAATAACAAATAAAATGTTTAATTTTTAATTTTGTCTTAATAAAATGCATTTGTGAATTAAAACTCTGAGGGAATTTCAGACAAGGACCTATGCAACTGAAATCATGAACACCAGTGGTGGAGAAACTATGATTTTGAATTCCCAAGAGGTTAGAATTAGACAATTGTCAATATCCCACAGGATTGCTAAATTGGAGAAGATCACAGACACAGTGGCAAGGCCCTGAATGGGTTTGTAAAAAACAACAGAATCTTAAAATCAAGGAATTGCTTGACTGGAAGCTGTTGGTGGTCAGCAGGCACAGGTGTGACAAGGGAATGAGACTTGTCTGTACTTTGGATGACCTCAAATTTACATGAGGTATAATATGGGAGATGATTCTCCCTGGAATAGTCAAATCTACAAGCCATGAAGGCAGGCATCAGGATTTCAGGAGGTAAGCTGAGACAGAGGCAGAGATATTGCAGAGATGACAAAAGGAGGCCCTGCAGACGGCACACTTATAAGGTTGAAAACTCATCTCAGGATTAAATGTCACACTAAGATTACTTGCAAGTGAGAGAGGGAGAGAGACATTTGTTCGAAAATGAGCTTTGAAGTAGACACTGAAGACAATGGTTTGAGTCTTCACAACACTAAATTGGAGGAAGTCTCTGCTTATCCAGTGCTGGCTGTCACATGTTATTTCTTCTCAAAGTACAAATACAGAGATAACACACACTTTTCTGTCTTACTAGGTGTCCTTGAAAAGTCTGCCCTTGTAAATACATATTTCCAGTGCATCTCATGTGTGACAGAACTTCATCAGACACTCAGTTGCAAATGTAGGTATATGATGGTGTTAACTTTTGCTTGTTGCCAGACTTGTTGGAGGGATAAAAGACAAATATTGACTAAAGCAAAACAAAATCGAAGTTAAAGAGAAAAAGCTGATAAGTGCACAGGATTTAAACCATCTGTTCTGCAACATGAATTTCAATGTAGAGCTTTTTGGTGTTGAATTAGCTGAAAAGTGGCTGCAGCCTAAAAGTGGAGAGAAATGCAGGTTTTGTAAGAAATTTTGTGAACCCATTCAACTTTTGGGACGTCTGTTTCTTATTCTGTCCCCAGAGAGATAAGTCTGAATTCATTACCGCTTCCTTTTCGCCATTAATTTAAAGATTGCAAAGCACAAGAGGGTGTGCATATGGAATTGTAACAGTGCTGGTGCCGTATGAATTTAAACCATATGTCATGTTTAGTTCAAGTCTTCGGAAAACCGAGTTTCCAGTTAAAATACAAGTCCATGTCGCTCTTGTTATGCATCAAAAACTTTTTAAAAAAATCACTGCGTTGCCTGTCACTGGATCGATTCTAACATTTAGCATAATAAAAGCTCAAATCCACCTATTTCAATTATGTTTGGATAAATCACGATTTTGACTGGAAGCAATGATTCTATCCGTCATACTATGTTACATTTAGGATATATGTTAATGTATTTGATGATATAATGGAAATTGAAGGTGTTCTGTAACAACAGTTTCGCGTGGTTTAAATTCAGTCGACGCTTCTGATTGCGGTATGTGTCTTTTCTTTAAAGAAAGGTACGTGATTTGGGGGATATACTCCGAGTTTGGAGTGAATGCCAATGTGAAACAAAGGTGTTTATTCGCAGTTTGTGGGAAGGCAGAAATCATGTCCTTCGTTGATAAGTAAATCATACGTCGTTGTTCAGTTAGTGCTGAAACGACCCAAATACCTTTTATGTCGCTGGTCGTTTGTGAAGCATTACGTGTTTCGGTATCCAAGTACAATTCGCGGTGAAAAAGAGCGGGGGTGGGGTTGTGGGGGAGATTTGTTTGGGGCGGAGGTTGTTGATAAATGGGTCGCTTCGTTGACAAGAAAACACACCCTGAACTTATCCATTTGTGGGTCGTTGCGGCTCTTAACAGTGAAAAGGCTTTCGGTTTCGGCATAAAGTGTAAGGTTTGTTCTTGTCCTTGCTAATCCTGCTGAAACCTTCTGTATGGTTTACCGTAATTACACCGGGGATTGAATTCAATGGAGCGTTGGGCTCTGTACATTTGTTTGATAATTCTGTGGTTTGGTGAGACCTTTTTCCCTACCCCACATCCACATCCCGCCCCTTTTCCCTTCTCCTTTAGTTCTTTCTGGGATGTGATGTTGAGTACAAATGAAACTGCTTCCTCTAACAATAGAGAACCTGCGCTGGGAAACGCCGGCATTCAAAGCTCAGGCCACTTTCGCCATGTTTTTGTTTATCCAGATAGAATAATGTTAGGGGGAGTGACCTGTTTGGGATCCATTTTCCCCCTCTCTCCCCTTTGTGTGTGCATTCGGGATTAGCGCGTGACTTTTACTAAAACACATCGCAGAGCTTTATTCGACAGTGGCAAATGCTTGCATTGTGAAACTTGTTGATTTGGTGATTGTGATGAACGATAAAAGCGCATCGCCGCTGGCAGTGCGTGAAGTGTTTTCGATTAACTTGAGCTTTGCATGTTTTTCGGAGTTGAAGGGGGTGAACGTTTTAATACGGTAACGTTGGGGAAAATGCAACAGAAAGGCAGTGACATGATCATGGCAGAAGGGGATCTGGAAGTTATGGGTTAGTCCAATACAAAACCCATTATCTTTGTAACCTTTTCACAGTAGCTCGACTGGAAGTAATTTAGTACTTGTCAAAATACTGTCCTGTTTATTTATTTCCTTTCCTTCTGTACAGATGTCACAAATGATACTTTCTCATTTTCTTGTTTGAGTCCTGGAAATAAATTTATTAAACAGGAAATTGGTCCAAAAAATTCGCGTGGTGAATAGAAAAGCTGCGATGATTTGAATTTAAAACTTTTGATATTTTGTTGAGTTGGGACCTTGAAGTGTGACGGCTAGATTGGTCTCTGCTAGTCACATTAGCCACAACGAAGCGTTATTTTACTTTAAATCTTTATTGCAACACTACTGATATCTGAAGATACTGCTTATTTTCTTCCGAAACCGGAACAACGAAAGATTATGATGACATTTCACGAATCTGATCAACTTGGTTGAACAGTGGCACAGTCTTGCTTCTGCTCTCTCACCATTAAAGCTTGAAGAAATCATGTCATGTGCAACTAATTCACCAGGTGACTCGGTTATCCGTCCAAGGGAGATGGGTATTGCTATCTAGGCCAGCATTTATTGCCATATCGAATTTACCAGAGGATAGTTAAGAGACAACCACATTGCTGTCGTTCTGCAGTCACACCAGGTAAGGATGGCAGATTTGTCTCCTGAAAGTACGTCAGTGCGTCAGAGTTAGTAGGAACTGCAGATGCTGGAAAACCTGAGATAACACTGTGTAGAGCTGGATGAACACAGCAGGCCAAGCAGCATCAGGGGAACAGATTTCTAAAGAAGGGTCCCGACCCGAAACGTCAAACTTTCCTGCTCCTCTGAAGCTGCTTGACCTGCGGTGTTCGTCCAGCTTCATACCTTGTTATCTCTGTTTATCCTGATTCTCTGTTTCCTATTAATTTGCCATGCTAATACATACTGCAAACATCATGTGCTTTTATCTTATGTTGTAATCTTTGTGTCTTATCAAATAACTTTTTGAAATCAGTTGTTCTCTATCTACATGTTCAACTTTATCCATCCTGTTTGTTCATATTGACTTTGCTCGATTGAAATTTTTGAAACGACCTACTACTACTACTTTCTTACTAATGGATTCCAGCATTTTCCCAATGACATCTTACACAAACTGGCCTATTCCCTTTGCCTAATTCCACTTTAAACATCTCATCATAAAATTCAAGTCCATTCATGGTCTTCATCTTTCCTTTCTTTATCATTTTCACCAGATCTTGGACCTGCCAGGAATTGTGTTCTCTGGTAATTAACTTTGCATCCCATAATATTTTCACTCACCACTGGTAGCCATACCTTCAATGATCTTGAGCACAAAGCTCTCGGATGCTCTTCCTACACATCTTGGTCTCTCCAGCTCCTTGTCAATCTTTAAAATCCTCCTAAGAACCTACTTCTTTGACCCAGCTTTAAGTCACCACTCTGTCTCCTTGTTTGGCTCAGTGTTGATTGTAGTCTTATGTTAAAATGGTTATGTAGATGCCCATTGTTTTTTGGACATACTGTGCACATGGAATTGGCATTCTTGATCATTGAGAGACAGAGAGAGAGAGAGAGATTCTGGCTACAAGAATCACAGAAACCTTATAGTATGTAAAGAGGCCATTTAGCCCATCGAGTTAGTGCTCAGAAGAGCACCCTGCCAAGACCCAACCCCCTACCCTACCCTGTAACTGCACATTTACAATGGCCAGTTCATTAATCTGCACATCCCTGGGTACCATGGACAATGTGGCACAGCCAGCCCACCTAACCTGCACATTTTAGGATTGTGGGAGGAAATCAGAGTGTTCAGCAGAAACCTACCCAGAGACTGGGAGAACATGCAAACTCCATACAGACAGTAGACACCCAAGGCTGGAATCGAACCCTGGGCCCCAAGCGCTGTGAGGCAGCAGTGCCAACCACTGAGCCATTATATCACTTTTGAGTGGTACGTAGTGCAGAATGGAAAACGTAACTGAAAAAAACTTCATTCCAGCATACTGCAACACAAAACACGTAACCATTAAAAATAAATGATTGATCTCCAATGAGAGAATTCACTTATGTTTATATGGCTGTTATTCCACTTGGCTGTGTGCAGTTATCTGTGGATGCACTGTGCACAAATACCTAATACACTACCTAGTGTGTCAACGAATTGTCTACCTTGTTGATGAATGAAAGATGAGATTGCAATCATTCGGATTAAGTTGCATGTTATGGAGCTATTAAAAATTATCAAATTTATCATTAAAAATAATATTGTAATAATGGAGGCATTATTTTATTTTCATCAATTTTATCAATTTTCCCAACCATAATTACAGAATTCATATTAATAATTGATTGTGAGTGTAGAACATGAATGTTGCTAAAAAGAGAAATGAAGTCAAAGTTTTTTGCTATGCGTTGTGTTTAAGTCCTATTGAGTGCTAGACGAAAAGTGTTGACATCATGTCACTGCTTGTTTTGAAAATTCAACCACATGCAGTCCTGTTAAGTGTAGAATTATAAGAAAAATGAATTTTTTTTGATGAAACAAACAGATAGGTGAAGTAAAATTTTATAATATGACCAATGTTCCATTTTCTGATGGCCAACAGCAGTCTCAAGTGTTTCTAAATCTGGTATATCATATTATTGATGTGGAAAAAGCATTCTTGTACTGTACCCTTTGCCAAGTGTAAATGCATCGGATTAAGACTTCCATTTTCTATTTCAAGTTGATTACAATTTCATTATCATCCTTATCATCTTTGCAAATCATGTAAGTTTTGGTGAAATATTCAGCATTTTAATGCTGTCATGTGTCAGGATCATTTTTAAGGGATAAATTACAAAAATCTTCATATAGCTGATCTGGGAATGAGTAGGACCACACCCTGTATAGTGTCGCACAGTTTTTGTCTCCTTATTTAAGGAGGCATACTTGCATCAGAGGACATTCAGAATATATTTTCAAGATTCTTGTGATAAAAGTGTTGCTTATGAGGGAAGCTTAAACAGATTGTACTTATACTCACTGAAGTTGAGAAGAATGAGAGGTGAGCTTATTGAAGTATAGGATTCTGAAGTGCTCCTTGACAGGAGGTGACTGTTGAGAGGATGATCTCCTTTTGTGAAGAAATTCCAGAACCTGTGGGCACAACTTCAAAAAAAGGAATCTTCCATTAAAGACAGAAGAATTTCTTCTCCAAGTGTGGTTGCTCTTTGGTGTTCCCTGGTTAAATTTTTGATCCTCAAGGGAGCGAAGGGTTTGGGGGCGAAAAGTGAAATTGCTGTCAGCGTCCCTAAACTCTGAGATCTTTCCCAAGGTGATCAATTAAATTAGTCCATGTAGCAGGCTAATTTTTGACGCTGCAAGCCCAAATCAGAGAACTGTCTGAGAACCTCAGCACCTTCATCTAGAGGGCGCCCTCTGAAAGACATTTGAAATTTTTAAAAAATCTTGGGATCGTTTGTATCCACAGCTGTCACCCTCTAATCCATGCTTTTCCAGTGAGGATTTATTGTGGAGAAGGAAGGGTTGGGGAGGAGGAGCTGGTGGGCTTGAGGCTGGAAGCTGGAACAGGAACACTTATATCCCAAACAACTTTCAGCAAGCTGCTTTCTGGAAGCTAACAAGCTTTGATTTCAACAGCAGCCATGTGATGACATCCTCTAATTGCTCACAAATGTGCATTTAATTCTTCAAATTCGCTACCTACCATTGCTGGACAGGTAGATCATCAGCCATCAGAAAAATTTCCCAAAGGAGAGAACACTTCATGCCAAATTGCATCATACTCCCTCATACCTACATGTCCTCCTTTATCCTGCCTTGAAGGCTATTTTCTTGAAATCAAGGTTGTGCCCTCAAACAGCACTTGTTTAGTTACTGGCAGTTCATGTACTGTGAATTCATAGCTATCAAGAATAATCGCATCGCTGTTATAATTCTCACACGATTCAAGTTCAAAACCCAGTATAGAGGGGCAGTTGGTTAACTTCTCAGAATAATTAATACATCTCCAAGAGCAGAAAATTGTGTTCCTACCCTGAGCTAACTGTTATTCAATCTATAAAGTCATCTTTTAATCTTTCTTTTGTCGTCATCAACTATTATACTGAATGGATGATTAAGAACATACAAATTGGTTACAGGTCTTTAATTCACATGCAAGGAAAGTTTTAGAAATCTTTAAAGAGAATAGGCCAGGATACGTTGTGTTAGATTTCAATGTTTGCTTTAACTTTGTTAGCCTGATAAAAGTAAATATAGCATAGATTGTGAGAAAAATGCACTCTGAGGCACACTGAAAGTTCACATAAAAGACAAATGAGTAACAAAATCAAAGTTGTTGGAAAAGTTCAGCAGGTCTGGCAGCATCTGAGGGGAGAAAACAGAGTTAACGTTGTGGGTCCAGTGACCCTTCCTTCGAACCTGACCTGAAACGTTAACTCTGTTTTCTTCCCTCCTAGATGCTGCCAGACCTGCTGAGTTTTTCCAGCAACTTTGCTTTTGTTCCTGATTTACAGCATCCGCAGTTCTTCCAGTATTTATTTAAAGATAAATGAGTGTTTCATATTGTGAGAGGCAGCTAAATTTTATTTCCATATCTAGACAATATGTTTGTTACGTTTTATACACCTGAATTAATATTTGAAGGTCGTTGCAAAGAAAAATATTTAGGTACTAATGAATTAGTTAGAATATGTATATTGTGAAATATCAATTATTATTAGTGTAAATGAGTACTAAGTTAATCTATAAAGATGAGAGTTATAGTTTTGATTGACAACAATTTTTTTGGAAACTTTAATTTTTTGAAGCCTTGACATATTGCATACAATCTAATTTCCATGTGTGATGAGAAGCCACTCAGATTTTTTTCCTGATGTTGGTTATGATCCAACAGCTAGGAGGAGCATGGAGACTGCAGTTCCTTCCTTTGAAGTAGTAGCTAAATACATCAGAGGATTTTTCACATCAGGAACATCATCTATGCTTTCATTTCCACACCCACATCTTAACAGCAGTTTTTGTGTGTTGATGAGCCAGTGCACCTTGGCCCCAGTGGTAAATGTCAAATTTGCACTGAACAGAAAATGACTTGCAGAGGCATAAAATCAGATTATTGCTTTGTCACCTTGTGCCCAGAGGAATCACCCAAGCTTATTGAAGCATTGACAGATAAGTTTCTTTCTTTCTTACCCTCCATCAGTCAAAAGTATGCACTTTGTAGAAACCATATATTCTCCTGAGCTTGGAAGTAAACAGTTTTTTTCTGTCAGAGACCTGTAAGACCTGATACATATCAAAAATGCACACTTAACCATTTTTAAATGCTTATTCTCACTGCACTGATTATTTCATTTAGAAATTGCCACAAACTGGATTTGCCAGATTTTGATGAATTTCAAATTACTTGAGTTCATGATGATCCAGCAATTACACTAAATTCAAGTATTAAGAATAATGGTGTGAACAAAGTTGCATTTGGTCCTGGTAGTAGCATGATTTTATTTTACTGTGAAACATAGGGTGAGAACAAAGAACAATGAAAATTACAGCACAGGAACTGGCCCTTCGGCCCTCCAAGCCTGCGCCAATCCAGATCCTCTATTTAAACCTTTCACCCATTTTCCAGTGGAGAACTTGGAATGGTTTATTCGTTGAAAAGAGGCAGAGTCATGGACAAGGACAAATAGAGGTTATTTGTTGTTTGTTTATGGACCATATTTGTAATCCTGTTTATAATTAGCTTCTGATTGGTCAAACTACGAGATTTGAAGCAATCGATTTGTATCTGAAACTTAATGCCTTCCACTTGTCTTTAAAAATAAGAAAGCGGTGAAATAACTCTACAGGGCCGGTATCCTGTCATCAAGGCACCCTTTATTTACACAGAGAAGTCCTTTACACTTATCCATATCCCCTAGAGCCAGCTCTGAGTGTCGAGATGTCTGACATTCCTGTTCTTATCTGTCAGCCAAACTAACAGCTCCAATCCGTAAACTCATATTCTGTGATATCCATCTGGCTGAATTCATTGCAATTACTATAGTTGAGGTGTAGGCCATCTTCTTAATATACTTTGAGGGAGTTTGTTCTCATCCATAACATAATGCTGGTGACACAATACTAGGTTGAAGTTTCCAGTTTGACTGTAGTTCTTTATTTCATTTGCTCCTTTTTTTTAATGCTTTAAACACTCCAGCCTGCAGCCTTCAGCCTTGTTTACAATTCCCTCCCCATCTTTGAGATCCTTCCTACCCCTAAAACCTTCTAAGATCTCTTCATTCCTGACTTTTGCATATCCCAGATTTCAACCTCTCTACCAATGGTGGTCATGTCTTCAGCTGCCTAGATATGAAGCTCTGTCAGTCCCTCTCTATTATCTCTCTCCGCCTCATGAACTTTTTTTATTCATTGTAGGATGTGGGCATCACTTGCTGGGCCAGTATTAATATATGACTGACTCTAGTTGCCTTTGAGAAGGTGGTGGTGAGCTGCCTTCTTGAACTTCTGTATTTCGTGTGCTGTGGATAGACCTAGAAAACCATTAGGGAGGGAATTTCAGGATTTTCATCCAATGACACTGAAAGAACAGGGATATATTTATAAATCAGAGTGGTGACTGACTCGAAGGGGATCTTGCAGGTGGTGTTGTTCCCATCTGTTGCCCTTGTCCTTCTAATTGGAAATGCTCTGCAGTACATCTTACTGATTCCACACCTTGTTGCGACTGAGCAACAATAGTGGAATGGCTAAATTATTTAAGGACTTTTAAGGAACTTTTTAAACTTACTTTGACCAGTTTTTGATGCCCCCATCCTGATATGTCCTTTTTGTTTCATAGTGTCTATGATATTGTAAGTGCTATAAAAATGCAAATATTAATTTTGTGATTTTTGTGTAGTTTAGTTGTTTAAAGAAGGAACAGTGGATATATGTGTACTTCCATAACCAGGACCACAGTGGAAAGGTGGTGGTTGAGTCAGCAGATACAGTCTGTGTCTCTAAGTAAGTGCTTAAGCATCATATAAAGATGAAGAACTAATTCTATCCGTTACTGCCTGCTTCATGGAATATATTAGCTCCTCTTTTTCAGGTGAAGTCTGACAAAGGAGTAGCACTTCAAAAGTTTGCGATTTCAAATAAACCTGTTGGACTATAACCTGGTGTCGTGTGACTTCTGACTTTGCCCATCCTAATCCAACACCAGCACCTCCATATCATGGCTTAAGTAGGACAGATAGGGTATCTGGAAAGAAAACATTTCTGATAATTGAGAAATACAAGATTTGGTGTATATTCAAAAGATTATAGCCATACTTTTCGGGAGCGAAATTAGGAAACATTTTTACACACGCTTGTCACAAGTTTGTAACTTTCTTCCACAGATGGGGAGATGGTATTGTGCTAGCAATTTTACTGGTGGAACTTGAATTCCATTAATAAAATCTGGAATTGAGTTTTGCTAATTTCAGTACTGTTAACTATTATTGTATGGCAGCATTGTAAAAACTCATCACATGCACTTATGGGAAAGAAATTTGCTATCCTTAATTGGTTTGACCTGCTCCAGATCCACAGCAATGTGCTTAACTTTTAACTTCCTTCTGAATGACCCAGCAAAGCATGGCTCAGAAGTGTTCAGAGAACATGAAAAAGGAGTATGAAATGTGAGGCTGGATGAACACAGCAGGTCCAGCAGCATCTCAGGAGCACAAAAGCTGACGTTTCGGGCCTAGACCCTTCATCAGAGAGGGGGATGGGGTGAGGGTTCTGGAATAAATAGGGAGAGAGGGGGAGGCGGACCGAAGGTGGAGAGAGTATAGGTGGGGAGGTAGGGAGGGGATAGGTCAGTCCAGGGAAGATGGACAGGTCAAGGAGGTGGGATGAGGTTAGTAGGTAGGAGATGGAGTTGCGGCTTGGGGTGGGAGGAAGGGATGGGTGAGAGGAAGAACAAGTTAGGGAGGCAGAGACAGGCTGGGCTGGTTTTGGGATGCAGTGGGGGGAGGGGACAAACTGGGCTGGTTTTGGTATGTGATGGGGGAAGGGGACTTAACCAGCTTCAAATTCTCCCCTTCCCCCACCGCATCCCAAACCCAGCCCAATTCGTCCCCTCCCCCCACTGCATCTTTGTTATCTACTACCCTTGTAGATATTGTAAACTCTTCGTTTATGTTGCAAATCTATGTTTAAACCTTGTTCCAGTTGAATAAAGTGGGCAAAAGTGTGCAATCTATGTTGAGAAAAATACATCTCCTGTAATTTTTATTTGGAAACTGTTCATTTTGATGTTTGGGCTTTGCAACTACATGGATGAAAATTGACTAAAACAAATGAATGCTCGTGAGTATCCTTGATTAAGACCTAATCATTATATTTACAGAAACTGATCATGATTTTATTTTCCTTATTTCAGTACAGTTTTAATGCAGAGATGAGAAAATATATTTTTTGACAGAAGGTTGTGTGTCTTTGGAATTCTCTTCCTCAAATGACAATGGGTGCAGAATCTTTTAAATATTTACGCAGCAGTAGATAGATCCTTTATTACCAAGGGAGTGAAACATTGGAGACATGCGGGAATGTAGAATTGAGGTTGAGATCTGACCAGTCACAATGTTTTTGGATGATGGAACAGGCTTGAAGGCCAAGTGACCCTCCTCTTGTTTTATGATTGTTTGTTTGTGTTACCCCCCAATAGTTTGATCAAACATAATTTCCCTTTCACAAAACCATTCTGCCCCTGATGATTACCTTGAACATATTCCAAGTATCCTGTTATAACTTCTTGTTATAACTTGTTGTTATAACTTATAACTATCCTGCTTTCTATCTCCTTTTTTGAATAATGGGATTAGTCATATTTTTCAATATAATGGGATCATCCCTGAATCACGTGGACTTTGAAAAATATAAATTGATGCATCAACTTTCTCCCCAGCCTCTTCTTTAAAGATATTCAAAGCTCAACAGGACCTGGGCACTTGTCAGTTGCAGTCATTTGGCAGCTCCAACAATTCCATTAGTTCCTCTTTTCTGGTGTCTGTGACTTCGCCGAGTTCCTCCGTCCCTTCTATTTCTTCATTTATTGCTGCTTCCAATATGTTACTTGTATTCTGTCTGATGAAGACTGGTGAAAAATACCTACTTAATTCATCTGCCATAGCCTTATTTTCCATGATGAATTCTGTAGATTCTCTTTCTATTGCAACAGCACTCATTTCTGGCTAAGTTTCTCTTATACTCTAATTTTTCTTTCTATAGTGATTTTTTTGGCCATCCTTTGCTGTTTTTGTAATATCTGTCCAGTCGTCTGACTTGCCACCTGTCTTGCAAAATTATTTGCTTTTATTTTTTAGTTTGATGTTATCTTTAGCATTTCTATTGAACTACAGATTTGGCTTCATCCCTTGGAATATCTCCTTTTCCTTGGGATATATCTTTTCTGTACATTCTGAAAAATACCCTGTATGTCAACCACTGCACCTCTACTGACCTGTCCTTTAACCTAATTTGCAAATTAATTTTAGCCAATTCTTGTTTCATGCCCTCATGCTCTCACACATGTTAAACAATAGCCTTGAATCCACACCTCACTCTTTAAAACTGAATCTAAAATTTAATCATATGGTTATTTTTACCTGGAGACACCTTCATTAATTAATTCCTGTCTTCTTGCACAATGTCAAGTCTACAGCTGCCTACTTTCTGGTTGGCTCCAATAAATGCTGTTCTCAGAAATTATCCTGAAATCATTCTGTGAATCCCTTTTCCTAGCTACCGTTCCCATCCTGCTTTCCAGTTCATCTGTGGATTATAGTTTCCCGTGATTTTAGCTGTACCTTTCTGAAAGGCTCTCATTATTTCTTCTTTTACACCTGACCGGAATGTGTGTTTGCTGTGCACCACTTCCACAGATGATTTCTGAGCTTTATAATTTCCCTCATCTTGGTTTCCTGATTTTAGGTAATCCCTTTCTGTAATGCTGATGGCATCATTAATTAACAGAGCCACCTCTCCTACTTTCCTAAGTGTCTGTCATTTCTAAATGTTCTGTAGAATGTTTTGTGGAATGTATTGCCAGAGAGGGTAG
Source organism: Stegostoma tigrinum (assembly GCF_030684315.1). Taxonomy (NCBI): domain Eukaryota; kingdom Metazoa; phylum Chordata; class Chondrichthyes; order Orectolobiformes; family Stegostomatidae; genus Stegostoma; species Stegostoma tigrinum. Next base: position 166,182,700 of record NC_081354.1, read on the forward strand.
TGGAGTCAGCCTCATTAGGGGCATTTAAGTGGTAGTTAGATAGGCATCTGGATGATAGTATAAGGTAGGGGTGGAGGTTAGATAGACCTTGGGTTTAGGGCAAAAGGTTGGCACAACATAGTGGGCTGAAGGGCCTTTACTGTGCGGTACTGTTCTATGTTCTATGTACCCTTCAAGATTTGGGTCCTAATCCCTATCATTCTGGGGCAATGTTTCTGTCATGGCTACCTGATGATACTTACTAATTTCCATTTGCTATCTGTTGTGTTTAAGATGCTAAGTGTGTTCAGATATGCAGCTTTTACTTTTATTCTTTCACGCTCTTTGTAAATTCTGTCTTGTTTATTGGGTAACTTTTGGATTCATACTCTCTATTCCTTCTTGTCATTATCTGTTTATCCTTTCCTGTCATAATAACCTTTCTTTTCGGTCTTGATTTGACTGTTTGATTTACCACATCTTCCCAAGTTTGATGACCTGCCCAAAATATTCAGTTTAAAATCCTCTCTACTTCCCTCGTCCTAGAGTTGGCAAGAACACTGGCCTCAGCACGATTCTAGGGGAGACAATGCTATTTATACAGAAACAAAAATAGAAGTTGCTGGAAAAGCTCAGCATGTCTGGCAGCATTTGTGAAGAAAAAAGAATCAGAGTTAACAGTTTGGGTCTGGTGACCCTTCCTCTGTTAACTCTGATTTTTTTCTTCATAGATGCTGCCAGACCTGCTGAGCTTTTCTAGCAACCTTTGTTTTTGTTCCAGATTTCCAGCAGCCACAATTTTTTCAATTGCTATTTATACAGATTCGACTTTCCCCAGTACTGGTGCCAGTGTCCTACGAACTAGAACCCACTCTTCCCATACTAGTATTTAAGCTATGCATTCATCTCTGTCTCTGCAACTATCCATCAGGTTTCAGATCTTGCAGCTTTTCTGGATGATAGTGAGGTCTCCAGGTGGATGAGCTAACTGACCAAGCACTATGGTACAAGAAGCTTCTTGATCTAGGAAACAAGAAAGAATGTAGTAATTAAAATGAAAAGAGCTGCGGATACCGTAAATCAGGAACAAAAACAAAGCTGCTGGAAAAGCTCAGCAGGTCTGGCAGCATCTGTGGAGGTGAAAACAGAGTTAACGTTTCGGGTCTGGTGACCCTTACTGAACTGAGGACGTGTCACTGGACCCAAAACGTTAACTCTGTTTTCTAATCCACAGATGCTGCCAGACCTGCTGAGCTTTTCCAGCAGGAATGTAATAGTAGAGTACAGTATCGTGAAAGGATTGACACGATTCTGTGCAGCAAAGAGCAAGATTCCAGATAGTTGTGTTATCTGCCCATTGTCAGGATTCAGGATATCTCCTCAGGGCTAGAAAGGAGCTTGCAGTGTAAGTGGGAGGATCCAGGCTTCATGGTCCATGTACACACCCATGTTATAGGCAAAATAAAGGAGATTCTGTATAGTCACTGGATCCAGAGGTCAAATTAGGAAGCAGAACCTCAAAGGCTGTGATCTGAGTCATGTGATAGTAGTGAGAAAGAAGCTGTTTTTGAATCTGTTGGTATGTATTTTCAAACTTTTGTATCTTCGGACTGATGGAAGAGTGTGAAAGAGAGTATAATCGGGTTGGAGGAGTCTTTAATTACGTTAGCTGCTTTCCTGAGGCAATGGGAAATATAGATGGAGTCCATGGATGGAAGGTTAGTTTGCGTGATGGACTGGCTGCGTTCACAACTCTCTGTAATTTTGTGTGGGCTTGGGCAGAGCAATTGTCATACCACTCTGCGCTGCATCTGGATAGGGTGATTTTGATGGTGCATCTATAAGAATTGGTATGAGTCGTTGTGAACATGCTGAATTTCCTTAGCCTTCTGATGAAGTAGAGAAGTTGTGCTTTCTTAACTGTGGCATTGACTTGAATAAACCAGGACAAATTGTTGGTGATTTTTTATTCCCAAGAGCTTGAAGCTCTGAGCTATCTCCACCTCAGCACCAATGATACAGACAGGGGCATGTCCTCTATTCTGCTTCCTGAAGTCAGACCAGTTTCTTCATTTTGCTAACATTGGGGGAGAGTTTGTTGTCTTTATACAATGCTACTAAGCTTTCTGTATCTTTCCTGTACTCTGTCTCATCGTTGTTTAAGAACTGATCCACTACAATAGCGTCATCAGAATATTTGTAAATGGAGTTGGGTAGAATTTGACCGTTCAGTCATTTAATGTATAAGCAGTACTGTAAGGGATTATCATCAAGGAAGTGTTGTCACCTAGGGGAGGTATTGGCCTACTGTTAATCCAGCGACACAGATCATGATCTGGGGACCTGGATTTGTATCCTGTCATGGTAGAAGGTGGAATTTGAATTCAGTAAATGCCTTGAATTAAGAATCTAATGATGACTGTGAACCCATTGTTGGAAAAACCCACCTGGTTCACTAACGTCCTTCAGGGAAGAAAACTGCCATCCTTACCTGGTCTGGCCTACATGTGACTCCAGACCCACAGCAATGTGGTTGACTCTTAACTGCCCTCTGGGCAATTAGGGATGGGTAATAATTGCTGTCTAGCCAGTGACGCCCTCATCCCATGAATGAATATAAAAAACCTCTCCTTACTGATTGCGGTCTGTCGGTTAGGAAGCTGAGGAGGAGCAGAATCCTAGCTCTGAGTTTGGAGATGTGCTTCATTGGAATTATGTTGTTGATGGCACAGTTGTAGTCAAAAATCAGAGCCTGATGTGTGTGCGCGTGTGTTATCCTGTTGCTCTAGGGATGAGTGTAGAGCCAGGGAGTTGGGGTCTACCTGGACCTGTTGTGATGGTATGTGAATCAAAGAGGAAACTGGAGTTGGTGCATGACATTACTAACCTGAATGAGTGAATGAATACTTTTATTGTCACATATATATCTAGGAAGATACAGTGAAAAGTGTATTGTCACCATATTCCGGCACCATTTTGAGTTACAAAAGGAATAAAAAGAAGTCAATTAAATAAAGTTCATCCTACATTCATATTGGATCTCAAGCATGGCTCCAGGCCTTCTGAAAGGTCTCTGGGTTTATGGGCTTTTGGTTAAGAGTGCATGATGAGAACAACACAATCGTCACTATCACCCTTCTAAATCATTCATCATATTTACTTGGTCTAGTATGTTTGATCTCTCATTGTTGCTGTGTGAATATCCTGATACTCTCTCGTTAATAGCACTATGTACTCAACACCATCCAGCCTCCATACAGGATGGTGTGTGACATTATCGTCATCACCTAATGTACCCATCAGGAAGGCAAACAGCTTGTGCACTGTCTTCTATCTACAGTTCAATGCACCGACTTCCACGGAGTGATATTGTTAGCCTAATCGCAGAAAAATCAAGTCTAGGGAAGTCTAATTTTCAATAAGATGAATGGTGCTTTCAGGCTTAGGTCCTATGGGTATATGAATAGAAAGGTTTTAGATGGAATAGGCCAAATGCTGACAAATGGGACTAGTCATGTTGGAATATCTAGTTAGCTCATACGAGTGGACTGAAGGGTTTGTTTCCGTGCTCTATGACTCTATGCCCTTTCCTTAACCAAAATAGGAGATAGATTCAGAATGTAAATGGCTGCTACTATAACAGATGCCTGTTTGGAGAGCTTCCAGTTTGATGGGAACAATGGCTGTGGTTCTGGTTGCAAATACATACACACCTACAAATGCAATTTTTTTTAAATAAAGGAAAAAGTATATTCAGTTGACCATATATACAGTTCACAGAAATTTGGCAAATTCATTTTACAAGAATCAGAACAGGTATTATCTCAGCATCTTTATGGATTAATTCTCTGACTGATTTTATTGCAGGAGTATGTTTTTCCCATGATGTGAATTAAACAACAACAAATTTTAGTAAATCAATGTAGCACAGAATGATCCTCTGGCAAATTATTTGGGTTCTGCAGTTCCTCAGTCTTCAGATATCATTTGACATTCTGCAAAAGGGTCATTGAACCTGAAATGTTCACTCTGATTTCTCTCCACTGACACTGCCAGACCTGCTGAAATTTTCCAGCAATTTTTGTTTTTGTATCTTTTGAATCTGATTAATTTTAAGACTGACACATTAGATTGACCTGACATCATTAAAAGAAGCATTTTATAAACCTGAAGGATAGATGGATCAATCAATTCTGGCATTCTAAACATAATTGGGTTAAAAATAACATGAATTTTCTTTTCTTAGCAGGTGAGGAGGAGCTGTTGAAACCTCTCAATACATCATATCAATTGGATCTGTGTTTTGTTTTCCTCGGAGTTCTGCCATAGGTCTGGCAACAACTTCTGGCCCTTCACTCCTGTCCTTGTGTCCCTCATGGACAAACATAAAGTAAAACGTCTGCGTCTAGATCGACTGTTTGAAGGTTAGAGCGTCAGTGATCAAAGTGCTAAAACTAGGTGTGCATAATAGTGATTAGCTGGTTTACGACTTGCAATAATTGTGCTCATCCTAACTGTTCAAAATTCTTCTTGCAGTATCTGGTCACATAAAGATATGCGCACATGACGGTGCTGCAATAATTCAAGTAGAATGGCCTGTTCAAGTTCAAATGGTTAAAACAGGATATGTTTTTTAAAGATTCCCATGAATAACACGGGTTGATTGAGATTAACAAGATGTTTTGACAATTGGTTTTACCTATACCTTTCTTTCCCAGTTAAACCACAATTTTTTTATTCCTAAAGCTTTGATTGCCAAGAAATAATTTTTGTAAATAATTTCTCTCCCCTGAGTAATCCCACGTCTCAGATGGGCATTTTTAAAAAACGTAACCATTAATTCAAAGCTCTCTTGATCCATGGACTGCAGTGGTTCAAGAAGACAATTCACCACTACCTTCTTAAGGGCAATTAAGGATGGGCAGTTAATACTGGTTTAGCCAGCAATAACCACATCCTGTGAAGTTATAAAAGCAGACACTGATGGTTAAGAATTGAAAAGTCTGGTATCCATTCTGTGATATGTGCAACATCTTGTTGCAAATCATCTGCTATTTCTGTTATTAATGCTCCAAATTTGTTTTTTGTTTGCTTATTATTTTACTACTTTTTTTCTAATTGTTCTCCTCCCATCCCTATACATACAGGGTAGACTTCATGGGGAACACCACTCTGCTACATTGTGCAAGTGGTCAATACATATTCCACAGATGGTGTGTCCTCCCCCTGGAATTTTTATTTATTGTTGGAGTGTACTTATTCTGAGTGTTTGGAATAACTCTCAAAATATCTGCCACTGCCTCCTTCCTGATTGATCTCGTCTAATATCTCAATTCATTTCAGTCAGCTCAGCTCTCATGTCAACATGCACATTTGCCATTTTGTGAAGTTTAATATACTACAGTTACTACTTTTCCATTATTTCAGGTACCCAACATTTCTTCTTATCCTCCTTCATGCATTGTGCTTATTGTTTGGGGACCTCTGGATCACTCCCATGAGTGACTTCTTCCTTTCAATGTTTCTTGTCTTCACCAAAACCAGTTTTACAACTAGATATCCTGAACCAAGGTCATCCCCAACTATTGCACCAAGGCCCCTGCATTTACTTAGCTTCCCATTGTTCTTGAATGTCACGTATTGCTCAATATTCAGGATCCAATCCTTGTTACCCTGCAGCCACATCTCCAGAATGGCAACCAAATCAGTGTGCACTATCAATTCATTTACTTTGTTGTGAATGCTGTGCACATGCAGAGGCAGAGCCATTTATTTTGTAAACAAACACAGAAATTGCTGGAAAAGCCCAGGAGGTTTGGCAACATCTGTGAAGAGAAATCAGAGTTAATGTTTCGGATCCGGTGACCCTTCCTTAGAACCCTTTGTTCTGTTATCTCTGTGGCATCAAATCTTGACTGCCAGCACATTTATAGGATAACAAAGTGTGAAGCTGGATGAACACAGCAGGCCAAGCAGCATCTCAGGAGCACAAAAGCTGACGATTCGGCCTAGACCTCTCTGATGAAGGGTCTAGGCCCGAAACATCAGCTTTTATGCTCCTGAGATGCTGCTTGGCCTGCTGTGTTCATCCAGCTTCACACTTTGTTATCTTGGATTCTCCAGCATCTGCAGTTCCCATTATCTCAGAGCACATTTTATAGGATTTTTTTTTCTCTGAATCCTTCCGAACAGTCTCAGAGCTTCATTTTGCATTCTTTATTTTGCTCTCTGAATCAATTCTACACCTTGATTACAATTACTCAAGCTTGATACAGCACAAAAACAGACCCTTCAGTCCGACTCATCCATGCTGAACATGTTGCCCAAACTGAACAAGTCCCATTATCCTGCATTTGACCCATATTCTTTCTAAACCTTTCCTATTCATTGTACCTCTGTGCAAATGTTGTAATTGTACTCACCTCTACCATTTCCTCTGGCAGTTCGCTCCTTATTCACTGTGAATAAAATTTGGCCCTCGGGTTGCTTTTAAATCTTTCCCCCCGACCATAAACCTTTGCCTTCCAGTTTTGAACACCCCTACCCAAGGGAAAAGATCTTGGCTATTCACCTCATCTCTACCTTCTCTGGTTGCGCAGCTTGCATGAACACCAGTCCCAGCATGGTTCAAGTGTAGGACATCCTAACAGTGCAGACCCCATTTTATCCAGTATTTGTGCCAGTGCCCACAAATCAGCACCCATTTCTCCCACATCAGTCTTTCAGCCACACTGTTAACTTCCGTGATTTTTATGCCAATTTTCAGGTGGCTCAGACAGTATTCATCCAGTGATTACCACAGAATGAATCACAAAATTGCAAAACTGTTGACGTGCAGAAGGAGACCACTAAGGCCACTTTGTGCCTGCACCAGCTCTTCAAGCCAGCATCATTACCTAGAGATGCTCCTGCTTTCTCCCCATACCCTTGCACACAATTTCTTTCCAAATAATCATCCAATGCTGTCTTGAATACCTCAATTGAACCTGCCTCCACCACATTCCTAGGCAGTGTATTCCACATGCTAAATACCCACTGTGTGAAAAAGTATTTCTCACATCACGCTTCTTTTGCATAACACTTTAAATCTATGCCCTCTTGTTCTTGTTCCTTGTACAAACTTCGAGGCTCTGTTTTTTAATTTCACATTTAACTTCACATATTTCCTCATGAACCTCTTTTCTAGATCTACCTTTGTCATTCCCTTCCCATTGCATCTTCTTCTCTGCCCCAGACCAGACCAGATATCCTAAGCCTTGGCACTGAACAGACAACATAACTGTCTGGACTCATGTTCTTTGCTTCACAGGACAGTGTCAATCTCCATCACTATTCTGTCCTGTACTACCATTACGTTCCTTTTGGCTAGCCCATGTTGTATGGCTTCCTGCACCATAGTGCCATGGCTGGTTAGCTGATCCAACCTTCTGTCTTTAACCTCAAACTGGAAGAGCTTCAAACCTATGCTTCTGTGCTCCTCTGCTTCTCTCTGGATCACCTTACCAAATTCATGAACAGTCACACCTCTGGACTCAGCTCAGTCAGAAAACCCTGTACAATCCCATTCATGGGGTTAGGGCATCGTGGCTAAGCTAGTCAGAGGTCAGACTATCATCTCAGCCGTTTGGCATAATCGAGCACCATTGGACTGGAGTCTGCTCTCGAAATACCTCCCTCACAGTTATGTCAATTCTAATTTGTTGAACTCAGCGGTTACTTTCAAACATTACAGCACTGTGAAATGCTTCTAAATAATTAGAAGATATACTCTGCACCTTATCTACAGGTTTAATGCATCAGCATTTAATCAGAAGTTGTCTCCCAAACCTGATCAGGTTATCAGGCAAAGCTGGAAGTAAACTATTTATGTTTCTTGGGTGTATTCTAAGGAAATCTAAGATGATAATAGCTATCTTTACTGTGACAAGTTTTGAAGAAAAATGCCTTTTATTAAATACAAGCATCATACAATCCTTAGAGTGCAGAAGGAGGCCATTTGGCCCATTGACTTGCACCGACACAGCAAAGAGGATGCCACCCAGACACCTGCCCCCACACACAACTTATCCCTGTAAACTGGGGAAGCGATGGCTTAGTGATATTATCGCTAGACTATTAATCCAGAGACCCAGATAACGTCCTGTGAATCTGGGTTTGAATCCTGCTATGGCGGTTGATGAAATTTGAATTCACTATAATTCACTTTAATCTGGAATTAAGGATCTAATGATGACCATGAATCTATTGTCGATCATTGGAAAAACCCATCTGGGTCATGAATGCCCTTCAGGGAAGGAAACTGCCATCCTTACCTGGTCTGGCGTACATGTGACTCCAGACCCACAGCAATGTGGTTGGCTCATAACCGCTGTGTGGGCAATTAGGGATGGGTAATACATGTTGCCTAGTCAGTGACGCCTCATCCCTTGATGAATAAAGGGAAAAAAGCTCTCATTTGAAATGGCTAATCCACCTAGCCTGCACATCCTGGACACTACGGAGCAATTTGGCATTGCCAATCCATCTATCCCGCGCATCATTGGACTCTGGGAAGAAACAGGAACAGCCCATGGCAACCCACACAGACACAGAAAGAATGTGCAAACTCCACACAGATAGTCACTCAAGGCAGGAATTGAACCCATGTCCTTGGGGCAGAGAGTCAGTAGTGCTACCCAATGGTAAACTGTTTGATTTTTAGATATGAAGGTTTCTGCCATGTATCTTCTATTCCATGTGCACATTCATGAGGAAATTGTTTGCGCTCGGAAGCAATTCCAGGGGTGCACACAAACTGTCTGTAGGTTACTTTCCCTCCATCTCTCCTTTGCCATTCCCTCATGGTGCCTCATTGGCAGAAGCCATATGATATACTTAGAAATTTGATCGAGTTGAGGATGAGGTCTCTGCTTTGCTAATCTGTGATGCTGAGGATTGATGTGCTATGGCTAAATAATGCTTATGTTTGGAGTGTAATTTTTAAAATAATTCTCCAGCAGTTTTATTTAAATATGAATATACAATATTAAATTTCAAAATGTGAAATATAAGCTATCTTAATTAGCACAAAATGTTTCAATTTGTCCATTTTTAAAGCAATTTTCAAGTCGTTGAATGAGGTGTACATGGTTTTGAGTCCATCAAATCTAACCTGTTTTTATATCTTCGTGGGAATGTTTTGCCTTTGTTGGAGAAGGACTTTAAACTTGACTCTGGGTCCTGTGTTCAACAGGATAATTTAATATTTATTTGGAGCTCCTTACCACCCAGCATGGAAGAGGTCACTGGTGATAGACTCTGAGACACAACCCCTCCCTATAAAGTACAGGATCTCTATATATTCTGTGATACAATAATTACATGCAACATTGACGTCAGTGATTGCCACCTCCCCTCTGACTGTAATGCCCCACCCCAGGCATTTCCCAGCTGCTACTGAGTAATGTTTTGCAAATGCCCCTTAAAATGTTCTGTTTTCTGGCGTCCTTTCACAAGGTCATCTGTTTATATCCTTCATTATATGTCATTTGGTCCTCTATTTGTAGTGATTGCAACTAGGTGGATCTTGCAGATTATGAGGTCCTTGTTTGGCTCAGGTTATGAGCCCTAATGAGGAAGCCCTGGCTGACCAATATAAACAACGGATTTAGAATCTCCTCAGTTCAGGGAACTGACTCTGAGCTGGCTGGCCACAGCCAGTGTACAGTGCACAAGTAAATAAAGGGTGACTTGGTGACATGATACAGCCTCTCTGCAGTTATTTTGGTGGTAATGGGAGAAAACAGAATGAGCCTGAAGAACATTTGCTCTCAGCGGTCATCTTGGAGTTGAGGTAAGCATTTCTGACATCATGCCTTTATATGGGAAGCTTGACCCATTTGATCCTGCCGTTGAAGACAGGGCCCAGTTGTGGAGAGAATGTGGGATAGCAAGAACCACAGATGCTGGAAATCAGACTCCATACAGTATGGTGTTGGAGGAACACAGCAGGTCAGGTAGCATCAATGGAGCAAGAAAATCGATGTTTCAGGTCGGGACTTTTTATCAGGACTGGTCAGGGGAAAGGAGCTCAGAAATAAATGGGGGAGTTGTACTAGGGGGAAGATAGGTGCGGTGGTGATAGGTGGATGCAGGTAGGGGGTTGAGGAGATTGGTCAGTGGGAAGGGTCAGGCAGATGGTGAGAAGAAAGGTGGACAAGTTGTGTCAGGTCAAGGAGGCGGGCATGAGAGGGAGGGCTGGACATTGGATGAGGCTGTGGGTGAGGAGATTTTGAAGCTAGTGAATTCTACGTTGAGGCAATTGGGCTGTAAGCTCCCGAGGCAGAATATAAGGTGTTGTTTCTCCAAGTTTTGTGTGGCCACATTGTGACATTGGAGGAGGCCCAGGATGGACATATTGCCAGGGGATTGGGAAGGCGAGTTGAAATGGCTGGCAACCGGAAGGTGGTGTTGATTGGAGCATACAGAGCACAGATGCTCCATGAATCAGTGACCGAGTCTGCTGATGTGCAGATTTGAGACAGCAAAGGAGACCTTACAAGGCCTGACTTGATTAAGACAACTCGTAGGACGATACCCAGGAGAGTACACTCCCCGGAAAGTCCTCCTACATGGGCGTTGGAACAATTAAATTGCTTAGTGACATCCAAATCAGAATCGATTAAAAGTAATGTTTGGTTGAATGGTCACCCAGTTTCTGTGGAGGTTGATACCAGTGCAGCTGTATCTGTGATTGCAGACCTGTCTTTCGCAAAATTCGGTCAGGCCACCAACCCTTAAGTTTAAACAAAACTTCAGCCAGACTGAGAACACAAACAGGGGAACCATTGCAGATTTTGTTTCAGGGCTCCAGTGAATCATAGAGATATACAGCACATAAACAGACCCTTCAGTCCAAAACATTCAGGCTGACTGGATGTCCTAAATAAATCTAGTCCCATTTACCAGCATTTGGCCCATGCCACTAAATTCTTCCTATTCATGTACCCATCCAAATCCCTTTTAAATGTTGTAATTGTACCAGCCTTCACCACTTCCTCTGGCAGCTCATTCTGTTAACATAACACCCTCTATTGGAAAACGTTGTCCCTTAGGTCCCTTTTAAATTTTTTCCCCTCTCACCTTAAACCTACTCTGACTAGTTTTGGACTCCCCAATCTGGGCAAAAGAGTTTGTCTATCTGTCCTATCTATGCCCCTCATGATTTTATAAACCTCTATTATAGACACTCTTCGGTCTCCGATGCAGCAGGGAAATTAACTATCATCTGTTCAGTCTTTCCATATAGCTCAAATCCTCCAACCCTAACAACATCCTTGTAAATCTTTTCAGCACTTGAGGACAGTTCCATACCAGCCATCATCTAAAGGTCTGGTTGAAAGAGCAGTCCAATCATTGACAGTAGCCTTAAAAAGCAGCCTACAGAGTCACTCAATACCAAACTGTTCCGGTTCCTGTTTGATTATAGGATGGCCCCTTGCAACAAAAGGGATAACTCCAGCAGGGTTGCTGATGGAGAGAAGACCCTGCACCAGGTTAAACCTAATATTCCTAGACCTGGGGGGTGGATGAAATGACAGCAGGAAATGCTAATGCTTGCTCACATGCTTGCTCTAAGTGAGGGAGACAATTTGATTTGAGGGACAAAGTTTGATGTTAGAATCATGGAAATGGCTCTGCACGGGTATGAAGTGAAGTTGGCACGAGGTCATGTCCCACGATTTACAAACTTTGAGTACATGAGGTGATCCTGAACAAACACATGGATCACCTGAAAGCCAATGGCTCACAAACCGGACAGGAGTAAAACAGAATAACCAGAAAGCCTGTTAGAAACCATGGATTCTCCCCCTTCGTCTAATTTTGAAGAAACTTCAGAGTCCAAGATGGATGCAGTCTCAATACCATTCCTGTTGGAAGAAGAGGAGGAAACTCTCCTGAGGCACTCCAGATGCTAGAGATGGGCTATGGTCTGGTACTCCCTGCTCATGTCACAGTCCGAATCAGGAAAACTGGACCTGGGATGAGAACATAGCAGGAAAAGCTACAGGAGATAGACCAGAGATAATGGGAACTGCAGATGCTGGAGAATTCCAAGATAATAAAATGTGAGGCTGGATGAACACAGCAGGCCAAGCAGCATCTCAGGAGCACAAAAGCTGACGTTTCGGGCCTAGACCCTTCATCAGAGCACCTATATTCCCAGACTTAGGGGTGGTGGGATGTAGTGATTGGAACCAGGTTGATCTCATTAACTCTGAGATCCTTTGGGATTGTTAACCTGTGCCAATCAGGAAGCCCTGGCTGACCAATATAAACAAGGGATAAGCATTGCCTCTACCAGGGTTTGCTTGTTAGTGGTTCTCTGGCACATTTTTTTTTACCCTGGTGGCGGAAATACTGAAAAAAATTCTTTGCACAGTGGTGTCATCACCGAGCCTCTGCACTTGAACACACACAACATGGGTGCCATGGGAGAAAATGAGCACTACTGTGCAGCAGTAGTGTGGGGCTGGAAAAAAACACAAAGACAAACAAAAAATGAGAAAATAAAATATAAACAGGGGATTCGAAATCTCTTCAGCTCAGGGGAGTGACTCTAAGCTGGCTGGCCACAGCCACTGTACTGTGCTCTGGAGAAGTTGGCCAAGGTAGGACTTCGTTCCCTCAAACATAGGAGAATAAGGGATTACCTCACTAAGGTGTGTAAGATCATGATGGGGCATAGATAGGATGAATACAGAGAGTCCTTTTCCCAGGGGTGTGAATTGAAAACTAGAGGGTATTGGTTTAAGGTGAGATGGGAATGATTTAGGAAAGACTTGAGGGGCAACTTCATGAATATCTGGAATGAGCTACCAGAGAAAGTGGTTGAGGCAGCTACAATAGCACATTAAAAAAAAAATTCGGATAGGTATATGGATGGGAAGGATTTAAAGGGTTATGGGCCAAATGTGGGCAATTGGAACTGGCTGAGTGGGCACCATGGTCAGCATAGACCAGTTTGGGCCAAAGGGCCTGTTTCCATTCTGTATTACTCTATGACTGTAGGTAAATGAAGAGTGGCTTGGTGATGGAGTACTGGCCTCTGTGCAATTATTTCCATGTTTATACCAGACTTTATTCAATCCTCCCAGCTGACAGAATGAGAGCTTCTATTATCCACAGCCGTTTGTCTGAGGGATGTTAGTTAGTTCATTGCACTTATAATGTCAGTTGCCTACATGTATAATATGTAATGACAGTTATTTAAAAAGCCTTTGATTATAGTGAGATCTGACTTTTCCTTGTACACTTTTTACTAAAGAACAAGTTTTCAGTTTCTCTGAGGCACTTTTATTATCTTTTCTGGTATGAGCATGAAGACTATGATTCTGACTGTGAGAACTGCCCTCAACTAACTGGCCTCTTTGCTGAAGAGCAAATCCAACATCTTCTATGTATGATGTTCTACGGAAAAAATTTGATCTGATTCAAAGTTAGAATTCTTTGTAGGTATTATCTGTACGTTCTTTGTTTGAGGCAGCCTAGTGGTTCAGTGGTTAGCACTACTGTCTCAGTACTAAGCACCCAGGATTGACACCACTCTTGGGCAAGCGTGTGAAGTTTGTACATTCCCTGTGCCTGCAGGGGTTCCATCCGGGTGTTCCAGTGTTCTCCCACAGTCCAAAGGTGTGCAGGTTAGATGGATTGGCTATGTTAAAATGCCCTTAGTGTCCAGGAATGTATAGGCTAGGTGGATTAGACATGGGAAATGAAGGTTTGCAGAAATAGGGTAGGTGTGTGTGTCTGAATGGAATGTTGTTTGGAGGATTAGCATGGATTTGATGGGCCGCATGGCTTGCTTCCGCGCTGTAAGGATTGTATGATTTTTTTTCGCTATTGTTTGGTAGATAAATTTTGGTGCTCTGGAATAATGTGTAATGGGACAGTTTATCCTACATCAATGATCTCTCTTCAACCTCAGGCATGTGAACTGATTTTTTTGAGCATTTAACTCTGTTAATTCATTATTATATCAATAGAAAGGAATGGCCTATGTTCAGGAAGACATTTCACAGAAATAGGGTTCGGATGAATATTGTGTAAGAGCCTTGGAATCCTGGAGCAATCCTACAATGATGTCACAGTGTTACCCTTCACTGGGCATAAATAGCACAGTCACCTGATGTGATTCATAAGCCCCTTTAACAATAACCACATGGTAGGAAGAAATAATGTGAGCTTCTCAGAATGGTACAGCGATAATCACGGGGCATTTTTATCTATTTATGCAACAGAAAAATAAGTCTGATAAAGTCAGCATAGATGAGGACTTCATAGAATATTTTTGGTATAGTTTCTCAGAACACAATGTTCCAGAGTCAACTAAGGATGGCAGATGCTGGAAGTGAAGGTCACTAAATGTGGAGCTGGAAAAGCACAATGGTCAGGCAGCATCCAACATTTTTACGTAAAGATATGTGGCAGGTCAGATAGTCGAACAAGATATAAATGATAGCCAAGAATGATGAAGAGATTAATAAGAATTGGACAACAACAGAAAGATAAATAGAAATATAACTCCAATAGTAAGATTTTTTTTTGATAATTAAGATAGAAACAAGTTAACTAAGTAAGTATTGATCCGACAGAAAATAAGCCTGGAGAACTAATAATGGAAAGTAAGGAGACGGCAGATGACTTAAACAGATTTGCTGTGATTTGCACTGTTTTGCATTGATCTTCATGATAGAGGATACAAGTAACATTCTAAAAGTACATAAAAATCAGACAGTGTAAAGGAGGGAGGATATCAAGAAAATTCTGATCACAATATTGATGCTATGGGCTGAGGACTCCCCAGGTCCTTTGGGACTTCATCCTTAGATCTTCTTTTATTCAAAGGAAATGGCCAGCAAGATAGTTGGTTGACAGTGTGCATTGGCTTTAATTTTCCAAAATTCCCTAGAAAGCTCCATTAGACTGGAATTTAGCAAATGTAGCTCCTTTATTCGAAAGTGAAAGGAGACAGAAAGCATGAAACTACAGGCCAAAAGGCTTAACATTGTCTCGATGATGAGTGTTACGAGCTATTATTTAAGTTGTCAGTGTAGGGTACTTAGATCAGGCCAAGGTAATCAGAAAAAGCTAACATAGTTTTGTGAAATGTAAACTATGTTTAACTTTATTTTGGGAGTTTCTTAAGGAAGTAATATGCCAGGAACAAAGGGAATCAGAGGAAGAACTGTACTTAGATTTACAGAAGGCATTTGAAAAGGCACTACATTGGGGTTATTGCAGATAATAAGGTTCATTGTATCGGGGAGTAACATGTTGCGATGGAGAGATTACTGAGTTAACAGGAAACATAAGAGTAAGTATAAATGAGTCAATATCTGGTTGGCAACGTGTAACCACTGTCGTGCTACAGGGATTATTGCTAGGGCCTCGACTTCTTGAAATTTGCATCAATGACTTGAACAAAGGGTCAGATATTTTGTTGCTAAGTATGCTGATGACACAATGGAAAGTAGGAAAGTAAGTTATGGAGAGGTTGTAGGGAAACTACATATGTTAAGAGATTGGGAAAAGACCTGACAAATGAAGCATAGTGTGGGAAAGTGTGAAACTGTCAATTCTGGCAGGAAGAATAAAAAAGAAGCATACTATCTAAAGGATCAGTGATTGTTGAACT
This sequence comes from Stegostoma tigrinum, assembly GCF_030684315.1. Lineage (NCBI taxonomy): Eukaryota > Metazoa > Chordata > Chondrichthyes > Orectolobiformes > Stegostomatidae > Stegostoma > Stegostoma tigrinum. The sequence continues at coordinate 166,198,355 of NC_081354.1, forward strand.
CTGGGATGCTTGTGTCCTGTGCCCTAACATCTTTTTATGTTAAAGGTGTTACATTATTACAAGTTATTGTTGTTGGCTTTCAGTTTCTCTCATTTTCGTTAATTTGTTCCTGTAGATAAAGGAGGTTAAACCTATTTGATTCTGCAGGGTTCAACAGAGTGAAATTGTTTCTGTTGCATTGCTAAATTATACTCCAGTTGCAAGAATTGATCCACTGTTATTAATTTAATAGCTTGATTCTCACAAGATGTCATTTTCCAGTCCTGATATATTTTTAAATACTGACTTTCCAGACTTTGAAACTACAGTTAGCAGTTTTGTAATTCAATGATAAAGAGTTGAGAAAATAATAATTATGACAATGTATAATATTAGAAAGCAGATTTATGAAAGAACATATTTTTATGTTTCATATAAAAAGCTGGAGACTTAGAAAACTGGCTGCAGGACTGAGAGAATACATCCCAGAAACAGTTTCTCCCGATCATCACCATTTGATAATTTCCTCCATTTTCCAAATAGCTCTCCTTTCAGTAAGCTACAATTCACACTTATAAAAGCCTGCAATGTGGAATTTTGATTGAACAACCTCCTGTAACGTAGGTAAATTGTATCTACTGCATAAATCCTGTCCACTCGTTTAAATACTTAGTCTGACAAGATACATCATTGATAACTCATGAAGTGTGATGAATTGCTTTTGAAATTCAGCGGGCTTCCCTTGAATTTTTTCCACAGTGATAACAATTCTGGGAAACATTTTTCCTGAAAATGTATTTGATTAACAAATCTCAAAATCTTAGATTTTTACTCGTGTTCCAAATCAGGGATGGCTAACTTCAATCCCCACTTCTCCAAGTCAAATTATGACATGCTGAGGCCCTAAAATATGTGGTTAAAGAGGTTCCATACTATCGCCAAAAGTATCAGTGATAATGGGAACTGCAGATGCTGGAGAATCCAAGATAACAAAGTGTGGAGCTGATGAAGGGTCTAGGCCCAAAACGTCAGCTTTTGTGCTCCTGAGATGCTGCTTGGCCTGCTGTGTTCATCCAGGTCTACACTTTATCGCCAAAAGTATGTCTGTTATTCTAACAGTACGACAATGAAGATAAAGATATCAAATTTGTATACATTGACGCAGCACTAAAACAATCCCATTAAAATGTATATCTTGCATTAAATCCATTTGGATTATGAAAATATTTCAGAAATAAAAATATGATTTCTTAGTTAGGATAATTGAAAACTTTTAAATCTATGTCAGAACGAAAGTAATTCCACAGATTAGCATATATGAAATGGAAATAGCTCTCTAATCTTCATACAATTTGAAGTATTTTTGTTTGTGATCTTTGGACAGCAATGATGTCCTCAAATGATAAATGTCAAAAAAAATGACAAAGCTTTTCTCTCTCTATGCACATGCTTTGTGCAGAGAGCTTTTCTTTCAGCTTGTTTTCCCCAGTTCATTCTTGGTGTTTTTCAGCCATGACAATGACCTTTGTCCTCAGCAGTTTATTACCATTAGTCTCAAAAAGAGCTGCAAAATTGCTCCTGCATTAGAATAAGCTGATTGAATCTTATCTTGGATCATGACTTGATGCAGGGCCTGATGACATAAATGTCTTTAATGAAGAAGAGTATCAATAATTGAAACAAAGCACACATCTATAGCTGAAGTAGCCTTTGCATGTGCTTTCCAACTAGCATCTGAGAGGTGCTTTTGTACAGTAGAAAAGGACCCAGTTTGAGTCCTGTCCACCCTTTCTAGAGGTGAGGAAAAATAGGCATAATTGTTGCACTAAAGCAAAAAAAAGCTGCATCTGAGTCACAATCAACAGTAGCACGGCTAACAGCATTCAGCGTGTCCAACCCATGGAATATATACAGCATACTTATTTTTCTGTAGAAAGCTTTGCTGCATATCTTTACACCTTCATGTCATGCAAGTTGCATTGTCATATAACTGTCCTGTGCATTTACTGAAGTCGACTTTGCAGTTATTCCCTGGATAGTCCAGCACCATGTTGACTACATTTGCACCACCATGCTTTTTGCATTCAAGGAAAGTTAGAAAGCATTCAACTCTGATTTGATTTATTGTTTTCACGTGTCTCTAAGTACAGTGAAAAATTTTGTTTGGCGAACAGTACAGGCAGGTCATAATATACAAAGACATATAGATCATTGGGTGTTTAGACAGAGCAAAACATACAAGGTTATGTCTGCACAGGAGGTGCACAAAAGCAAAATCAAAGTTAGAATTGAAATTAGGTAGGTCCATTCAGCAGTCTAATAACAGCAGGAAAGAAACTGATCTTGAATGTGTAGTATGTGTTCAGGTTTTTGTATCTTCTGCTTGATGGAAGAGGTTGGAAGCGGTGCCGAGGTGGGAGGGATCTTTGATATTAGCAGTCTTTGGCAGTGAGAAGTGTAGTTGGAATCCACGTATGGGAAGCTGACTTTTGTGATGCTCTGGGCTGTGTACACAACTTTCTGTAGTTTCTCATGGTCCTGGGCAGAGCAATTGCTGGACTAAGCCATTATGCACCCAGATAGAATGCTTCCTATAGTGCATCTGTAAAGGTTGGTGAAGGTCCTTATGGACATGCTGAATAACCTAAGCCTCCTGAAGAAGAAGAGACGTTGTTGTGCCTTCTTGACTGTCGCATCTACATGGGAGGTCCAGGACAGATTGTTGGCTATTGTCACTCCGAGGAATTTGACATTTGACACTCGACCATTACACTTCAGCTCCATTGTTGGAGATCATCCATGTCCTGCTCCTTTCTTTCTGAAGTCAGTGATCAGTTCTTTTTATTTGCTGCCATAGAGATTGTTCTCATTGGGTCACAACACCATGCACTTTCTCTCCTTCATGTATTCTGACTCCTCATCATGTGGTATGCAGCCTACAACGGTGGCGTTGTCAGCGAACTTGAAGATGATGTTTGGACAAAATTTGGCCACGCAGTTGTGACTGGACAGGGAGTACAGTAGGCTGTTTGATATGTACCCTTACAGAACACCAGATTTGAGGATTATTGTGAAGGAGGTGCTGTTGTCTATCTTCACTGATTGCAATCTTTGGATCAGGCAGCTGAGGATCTAGTTGCAGAGGGCAGAGCCAAGACCTAGGTCTCAGAATGTTTAGATTCCTTTGAGCTCAATGGGCAAACCATGATTAGGTGACAAGTATATTGCATCATGTGAAGAAAAAAAAAGCCTACTTCTATCAAATCATCCAAAATAGACCTTTTTACTGTTTCCATCTATAAACTGGATGAATTCATCATATGTCTTAAACAAGTATAAAGGGACCCCAGATCCTGTTTTATGTGGTTAGCAAGAAATAGATCAAACTTGACAATAAGCTTGATCAAGCCAAGAAAGTTCACAATTACATGGTGAGCTGAACGTTTCACGGCGTCCCATAAAAGCTAACCCATGGTCTTTCTGTTAATGCACATATGACTATAATAACATGTTGAACTATATGCCTGCAGCACACTTGCTCATTTTCCAACTGTTCCTCCAGGTACGAATCCAAAGTTAATTCATGTTGCTTCTTCAAATCTGTAAGCAGAGTTTTTCTATCATCCTCAGACTCATGATTTTAAATTCCAACAGGCCTTCATAGAAACATAGGAACTAGGAGCAGGAGTAGGCCATTTGGCCCTTTGAACTTGCTCCACCATTCAATCTGATTGTGGTAGATCCTCTATCTCAATTCATGTTCCCGCTTTCTTGAAAAACTGGTGGCATGGGTTTAAAGTGAGAAGCAGACAGTTCAAGGGAAGTTGCAAGGCATTTTTAACGCAGACTTTATCAAACCTAAATTTCTATCTCATTCTTGAATATATTTCGATGACTTGGTTTCCACAGCCTTCTGAAGTAGAGAATTCCACAGGTTCTCTACCCTTTCAGTGAAAAAATCTTTCCTCATCTCAGTCCTAAATGACCTATCCCCTATTCTAAGACTGTACCCCCTTGTTTTGGACTCCCCAATCAGGGAAAACATTCTACCTACTTCTAGTCTACCCATCCCTATTAGAATTTTATACATTTCAATCAGATCCCCTTTCATTTTTCTGCACTCTTATGAATACAGGCCTGGGTGAACCAATTTCTCCCCTTAGGCCAGTTCTGCTATCCCTGGTATCACTCTAATGTACGTCTACTGCACTCCCTCTATGACAGATAGGCAGACAAAAATTGCATGGAATACTCCCAAGTCTTACCAAGGTTCTGTATATCATATAACATACCCCTACTTCTGAATTTAAAAACTATTGCAATATACCATTTGCCTTTCGAATTGCTGTACCTGCCTGTCTGTTTTCGTTGACAGATGTACAAAGATGCCCACATTCCTTTTGAAGTGATTGAAAAAAAGACAGCTCGATATCATAGAATATGAGTTCCCTGATTGAGGCTGTTAACCTGATCCAATCAGGGAGTCCTGGCAGACAGGTATAAACAGGAGTGTCAGATATTCTGCTCATTGTAGGAACTGGGTCTGTGCTAGCTGGGTCAGTGTCATGTACCATGCATGTGTAAATAATGGATAACTTCATGATGTGATACTGCCCTCTGTAGAGTTATTTAATTCTTGTACATTTCCCAATGTATCAAATGATAGTCTTGCTTTCTGTTCTTTACATGGAAGTATATAAATTCACATTCAGCCTAATTATACTGTATCTTCCATGTCTTCCTGCACATTTAATTTGTCTAAATATGTTGAAGCTTTAGCTAGCATGCAGCTCAGAATTCACACTCCGGCCCAGTTGTCAGCAAATTTTGGAATGTTGCTTTTGGTTCCCTCATCCAGGTTATTCATAGATATCCTTGTAGTACTTCGTTAGTCACTGTTTACCACTTGGAAAAAGACCCATGTATTTGCAATATGTTTCTGGCCTGTCAACCAATTCACACCTAATCCATGCCCATATGGCAGCACCCCCTCCCCCCCCATTCCATGAGCCTAATTTTTCCCATTAACCTCTTAAGGGGGATCTTATCAAAAGCCTCCTGAAAATCCAAATGCATCACATTCACTGGTTCTTCTGTATCTATTCTGCTAGTTACATCTTCAAAAAGCTCTGATCGATTTGTTAGGTATGATCTTCCTTACATTATCTAATCCCATTAATACTTTCCATGTTCTGTTCTCCCAAATTTTATAATAGACTCTAGCATTTTTTTTCTAATACTGGTATTAGGCTAACTGGTCTGTAATTCTCTTTTTCTTTTCTCCCTCCTTTTTTAAGTAGTGGAGTTACATTTACAACTCTCCAATCTGTAGGAGCTTCTCCAGAATTTATAAAATTTTGGAAAATGACCACCAATGCATCAAATATTTCAAGGGCCACTTCCTTTAGTACTCTGTGATGTAGATTATCGGGCCCTGGTGACTTGTCAGCCTTTAACTCCATATATTTCCCCAGCACTGTTTTCTTATTGGTACTGATTTTCTTCAATTACACCCTCTCTCATAAGACCTTTGTTTCTTAATATTTCTAGAAGATATTTCTGCCCTCTTTGTGAAGATAGAACCAAAGTGTGTGTTCAGTTCTCCTACTATTTCTTTGTTCTTCATTATAATTTCTGCAGCTTCGAATGAAATCAATACATAGAACATAGAACAGTACAGTACAGGAACAGACCCTGGGACCACCATGTCTGTTCTGACCATGATGCCATTCTAAACTAATCCAGTTGCAACTGGCCCATATCTCTCTATTCTCTGGCTGTTGCCGAGTCTGCCTAAATGCCTCTGAAATGTTGCCATTGTATCTGCTTCTACCATGCCTCTTGGCAGACCATTCCAGGCACGTATCACCCTCAGTGTAAAAAAAACGCTTGCTTCTCACATCTCCTTTAAACATTTCCCCCTCATTTTAAACCAATGCCCCCTATTATTTGACATTTCCACCATGGGAAAAAGCCTCTGACAATCCATCCTATCCATACCTGCCATAATTTTATATACTTCTGTCAGATCACCTCTCAGCCTCTGATGTTCTAGTGAAAACAGTCATTAAATTCATCTCCAGCCACACTGTCAATTATATTGAGAAATGTTTGGAGACAAATTCTTCAAAACAGAGGGTAAACACAAGCAATTGGTCGAGGTATACCAGTTCCTCCAAATTGCACTTTTCACTGTGAACTGACATTGAATGAAATAATCCTTTTAAGTAATATTTAATTTGGTTTTTAAAAATGGCTTGTATTTCTGAAATAAGCTGTTACAATGTTGACACTCTGAAATATCATCGTCAGTTAAGATACTCCAGAAGCCAAAGTCATTGGAATTTATGTATTTATATTCTTCAGCAGGAATTTCAGGCTCTGGTGTTGTCAAAGTGTTCATTATCAGTATCATCTATCCTCGTGGAACAGTTAATTGCAATGGTTGTTGTTGAGTATGAGGTCCCTCAATTTTAATAAAGTGAAATACCTGTCAAATTTGGTCAGTGTTTTTGCCACGCTTCACACTTAACATTCAGAAATTCTTTTGTAATTATTATTGTCCTTAAATCCACCTAAACACTTTTTTATTTAGTGACCAAAATGTCAAAATACATAATGTGACTCTGAGGTCAAAGAAGAGGCGAACTTGCATCATTGCACAGCAGTTCATCAATGTTCTATACAGGAGCCTGAAAGTCTGAGTCCCGCTTTTCTTTAATGGAGGCTGAGAGTAAATCTAAACTTTTCTGATCATGTTTAATGTTCATGCAAATCTGTTTTTTTGTAATGATTATGTGGCCATATAGCAATTGTCTGGCCATTTCAGTGTATTTGTCATAGCAGTACAAAAATGTCCACTTTCGAAAGTCTTTTTCTCTCTTTCCTTTATTTTTCAACCAATTTATGTAAAACTTGAAATTGGTCCTTTCATTTGTTGAGGTCCCCAATAATGTGAGACACTAAGCTGTAGCTCATGTAACCTATATCTACATCAGGCAGTGCTCCAAGCACCCATTTTCTCATTTATAATGATAATGGCTGATCTAGCTCCTTTTAATACTATTGAAATCTTCAGAATACAGATACACTATTCTCTACACATTTTAATGATGTGATTTCCCTTGTTCAGTTTCGACTTACAGAAAGAAAATTGCTTACAAAAATAGTATCAGAGATAATGGGAACTGCAGATGCTGGAGATTCCAAGATAATAAAATGTGAGGCTGGATGAACACAGCAGGCCAAGCAGCATCTCAGGAGCACAAAAGCTGACGTTTCGGGCCTAGACCCTTCATCAGAGAGGGGGATGGGGGAAGGGAACCGGAACAAACAGGGAGAGAGGGGGAGGCGGACCGAAGATGGAGAGTAAAGAAGATAGGTGGGGAGGTAGGGAGGGGATAGGTCAGTCCAGGGAAGACGGACAGGTCAAGGAGGTGGGATGAGGTTAGTAGGTAGCGGGGGGTGCGGCTTGGGGTGGGAGGAAGGGATGGGTGAGAGGAAGAACCGGTTAGGGAGGCAGAGACAGGTTGGACTGGTTTTGGGATGCAGTGGGTGGGGGGGAAGAGCTGGGCTGGTTGTGTGGTGCAGTGGGGGGAGGGGACGAACTGGGCTGGTTGAGGGATGCATTAGGGGAAGGGGAGATTTTGAAACTGGTGAAGTCCACATTGATACCATATGGCTGCAGGGTTCCCAGGCGGAATATGAGTTGCTGTTCCTGCAACCTTCGGGTGGCATCATTGTGGCACTGCAGGAGGCCCATGATGGACATGTCATCAAGAGAATGGGAGGGGGAGTGGAAATGGTTTGCGACTGGGAGGTGCAGTTGTTTTTTGCGAACTGAGCGGAGGTGTTCTGCAAAGCGGTCCCCAAGCCTCCGCTTGGTTTCCCCAATGTAGAGGAAGCCGCACCGGGTACAGTGGATGCAGTATACCACATTGGCAGATGTGCAGGTGAACCTCTGCTTAATGTGGAAAGTCATCTTGGGGCCTGGGATAGGGGTGAGGGAGGAGGTGTGGGGGCAAGTGTAGCATTTCCTGCGGTTGCAGGGGAAGGTGCCAGGTGTGGTGGGGTTGGAGGGCAGTATGGAGCGAACAAGGGAGTCACGGAGAGAGTGGTCTCTCCGGAAAGCAGACGGGTGGGGATGGAAAAATGTCCTTGTTCGCTCCACACTGCCCTCCAACCCCACCACACCCGGCACCTTCCCCTGCAACCGCAGGAAATGCTACACTTGTCCCCACACCTCCTCCCTCACCCCCATCCCAGGCCCCAAGATGACATTCCACATCAAGCAGAGGTTCACCTGCACATCTGCCAATGTGGTATACTGCATCCACTGTACCCGGTGCGGCTTCCTCTACATTGGGGAAACCAAGCGGAGGCTTGGGGACCGCTTTGCAGAACACCTCCGCTCAGTTCGCAAAAAACAACTGCACCTCCCAGTCGCAAACCATTTCCACTCCCCCTCCCATTCTCTTGATGACATGTCCATCATGGGCCTCCTGCAGTGCCACAATGATGCCACCCGAAGGTTGCAGGAACAGCAACTCATATTCCGCCTGGGAACCCTGCAGCCGTATGGTATCAATGTGGACTTCACCAGTTTCAAAATCTCCCCTTCCCCTAATGCATCCCTCAACCAGCCCAGTTCGTCCCCTCCCCCCACTGCACCACACAACCAGCCCAGCTCTTCCCCCCCACCCACTGCATCCCAAAACCAGTCCAACCTGTCTCTGCCTCCCTAACCAGTTCTTCCTCTCACCCATCCCTTCCTCCCACCCCAAGCCGCACCCCCCGCTACCTACTAACCTCATCCCACCTCCTTGACCTGTCCGTCTTCCCTGGACTGACCTATCCCCTCCCTACCTCCCCACCTACACTCTCTCCACCTATCTTCGGTCCGCCTCCCCCTCTCTCCCTGTTTGTTCCGGTTCCCTCCCCCCATCCCCCTCTCTGATGAAGGGTCTAGGCCCGAAACGTCAGCTTTTGTGCTCCTGAGATGCTGCTTGGCCTGCTGTGTTCATCCAGCCTCACATTTTATTGCTTACAAAAATAGCTAGCTTTCTGTAGCTTTAGGAAATTTGCCATGTACCAGATGCTTTGTATTGCATGATTAGATTTTTTCTTCCTATTTTTGACAGTCTGACTTCATTCCTCAATTTTCTTGTGTATGTTTCTAAGTGTTGCAAGAATCACTTCATTTTTCTACGCCTTTGCTATGGTCAACCACGGACAGATGTCACATGCGTTTAAGTTTATCTAATGATTGTCTTTTATGAGCAATTACATAACCGTGCCAACTTATTTTGAACTTAGTCAAGGGACTTCACAGAAGAGTTCTCCTTTTCAATGGTAAATGTTCTTCTTTTAGATATAGATTTTGGGTGTGCTGTGACAATTTAAATGCCTGCTGTATGAATAGAGCATATCTGGTGCAAATGTCTTGCAGATTGCTTGGTTTTTTTAGCTGGAAGGATAGATTTAGCATTAATATATGTTCAGTAGATGTTCAATGCTTGCAAGAGAGAAATTACTTTGACTTCACACAACAGACGTCAGCATTGGACATTCATTAAGCCAAAAAACCAAGTGTAATTCTGATCTGACACTGATGGACTCATGGATTCATGTGTCTGTGTGTATGTATGTGCTTGTGAGTGAGGGTGTGTGTGTATGTATGTATGTATAAAATACAGCCAATGATCATTTATTACTTAGAATAGCATATTTCAAAACAAAAGGCTGGAATTTATACTCCCCTGCTAATGGGTTCAAAGGTGGGGAGGACGTTAAAATCCATCAACTCTCCACTCACTTTCAAGTGGTAGGGAAAAATGCTGTCCTATGTAATAAATAATCCATTATTTTCACTTAAATACATAATAACAGCGATCACATTCTGATGATGATTTTCATGATGTGGAGGTGCTGGTGTTGGACTGGAGTGGAGTGGACAAGGTCAGAAATCACACAACACCAGGCTGTGGTCCAACAAATTTATTTGAAAACACAAGTTTCAGAGCCTCACTCCTCCTTCAGCTGTTAGTGAGAGAGGTAGTATTAGACACAGAATTTATAAGTAAAAGATAAAAGGTTCACACCATTGATGAGGATATACTAAACAAACGTAAGATTTTGTTAAATCTTTAATCAGTTGGAATGTTTAATTGATTAATATGTAAATGTAAATCATCAAATTCCTTTCAAGTCACAGTCCTGAGAGAACTAAATGTTTTATCAGTGTAAAGAAGAAATGAAACTTTAGGTCAGACAATGCATGTTACATGTGAGACCTTGTTCAGAATCTGTTTGTGTTTTAGTTTGGAGTCAGACGAATTTTATTTCTAAAGTAACAATTCATGAAATGCTATATTGACTGGCTGTCTATCAATTGTATGTTTTTTGAACAAAATGAAATGTATCCCCCTATAGTGTTGCGCGTGTGTGTGTGTGTGTGTGTGTGTGTTTGTGAGTGAGGGTGTGTGTAAATGTATGTATGCATGTGTGGTGGCATCACCTGTACTGTGACATGAGCCCAAGATCCTGGTTGAGGCTGTCCTCGTGAGTACCGGACTTGGCTATCAGCCTGTGCCTGGCGGCTGTGTGTTGTTGTCTATCCCAAAGTCTGCCTTGGAGGACTTTTGCTTGAAAATCAGAGGCCAAATGTCCTTGACCACAGAAGTGATCCCCCACAGGGAGGGAACATTCCTGTCTGGCGATTCTTGTGTGGTGATTTTCCCAGAATGCTTTGCAGCATCTTAATGAAATAATAAAGAGAACCTTTTCATTCTTTCAATTTTAATGCTCTCTGTGGATTGTATTTAGGAAAGGTAAACAACTGGTATTGTCATCATAATAATTTATATTCAATTTCACTTGTTTGCTGTGCAAAATAAAATTGAGGTGCGTTCTTTAGCTGATTGATTGACATCATCTGTATGTTTGAGTAGTTGCATAAAATCCTTCTGCTCTAGATACCCAAGTTTAATGTCTAAAGGCAGAAGCAAGATGTTTGGTCTTGCAGGTTAAAGTGACAAAATGAAGACTAATGGCTTAGAAAACAGATTTTGCCCAAAGTAATGAGACCAGCTGATTACAGCAGATTTCAATTAACAAATTTCTGGGATTGGTGGTTAAGACGTTAGGATTATGTGGCTCAGACTGTGGCTGATATTCTTGGGGAAAAGCCAACGTGAAAACAGTTGGAAATTGGCTGGAGACCATCAATTTAATATGTAGACCAGAGGAGCATTCCAATTGTAAATGAGGCTTCAAAAAGACATAGGAACATAGAAATTAAGAGCAAGAGTAGGCAATTCAACCCTTTGAGCCCATTCTGCCATTTAACATGTTCATAGCTGATCTTATCCTGGTCTCAACTCCACTCTCCTGCCTGTCCTCCATAACCCTTTAACCCGTTTTTCACCAGAAACATATCTATTTCTTTCTTGAATCTGTTGATTGATTATACCTCCACTGCAGTTTGGGGCAGTGAGTTCCACAGATTCAGATCTCCCTAAGAAAAGTAGTTTCTCCTCATCTCAGTTTTGAACATGCCCCTTCTCACTCAAATCCATAATGTTTTGTTTGAGACTGTCCTACAAGTGGGAACATCTGTTCAACATCCAACTTATCACTCCCTTTTAGTATTTTGTACACCCCAAACAGATCCCCCCCACATTCTTCTGAACTCCGAGTGCAAACCCAAGCTATTCAACGACTCCTCATACAACAGCCCTTTCATCCCTGGACTCAATCTGGTGTACCAGCTTTGAACTGCATCCAGTGCCACCACATTGTTCCTCAAGTAGGGAGACCAAAACTGGACACAGTTCTCCAGGTATGGTCACACCAATACTTTACATAATTGTAATACCATTTCTTTATTTTCGTAATCCGGCCCTTTTGCAATAAATGCTAGGATTTCATTTGTCTTTCTTATTATATGCTGTACCTGTATGCCGACTTTCTGTGATTCATGCACAAGGACCCCAGATTTCTCTGCACTGAAGCACTCTGCATCTGCTTCCCACTTAAGTAATGATGTGGAGGTGCCATTGTTGGACTGGGGTGGACAAGGTCAGAAGTCTCACGATGTCAGGTTATAGTCTAACAGGTTTATTTGAAATCACAAGCTTTCAGAGCACTGTTCCTTTGTCAAGGTTAAGTATTCAACCTGTAGGACTATAACCTGGTGTTGTTTGACTTATGACAATTTAAATAATAAGTTGCCCTTTTATTTATCCAGCTAAAATTGAATTGAATTTGTATTTCGAATTTGTTGACATGTGTACTTTTACAAGAAAAATACAATGAAAAGTGTTATAAGTCACCTTACCATGGCGTCTATACAAATTACAGAAGTCATAAGTAAATTAATAAAGAACAAAGAAAAGAACAAAGAGAAAATTACAGCACAGGAACAGGCCCTTCGGCCCTCCACGCCTGCGCCGATCAAGACCCTCTGTCTAACCTGTCATCTATTTTCTAACGGTTTGTGTCCATTTGCTCCCTGCCCATCCATGCACCTGTCCAAATATATCTTAAAAGACGCTAACGTGTCTGCATCTACCACCTCCGCTGGCAACGCGTTCCAGGCACCCACCACCCTCTGTGTAAAGAACTTTCCACGCATATCTCCCTTAAACTTTCCTCCTCTCACTTTGAACTCATGACCCCTAGTAATTGAGTCCCCCACTCTGGGAAAAAGCTTTTTTCTATCTGCCCTGTCTATACCCCTCATGATTTTGTAGACCTCATTCAGGTCCCCCCTCAATCTGCGTCTTTCTAATGAAAATAATCCTAATCTACTCAACCTCTCTTCATAGCTAGCACCCTCCATACCAGGCAACATCCTGGTGAACCTCCTCTGCACCCTCTCCAAAGCATCCACATCCTTTGGTAATGTGGCAACCAGAACTGTACACAGTACTCCAAATGTGGCCGAACCAAAGTCTTATACAACTGTAACATGACCTGCCAACTCTTGTACTCAATATCCCGCCCAATGAAGGAAAGCATGCCATGTGCCTTCTTGACCACTCTATTGACCTGCGTTGTCACCTTCAGGGAACAATGGACCTGAACACCCAGATCTCTCTGTTCATCAATTTTCCCTAGGACTTTTCCATTTACTGTATAGTTCGCCCTTGAATTTGACCTTCCAAAATGCATCACCTCGCATTTGCCCGGATTGAACTCCATTTGCCATTTATCTGCCCAACTCTCCAATCTATCTATATTCTGCTGTAATTTCTGACAGTCCCCTTCACTATCAGGTACTCCACCAATCTTAGTGTCATCAGCAAACTTGCTGATCAGACCACCTACACCTTCCTCCAAATCATTTACATATATCACAAACGACAGTGGTCCCAGCACAGATCCCTGTGGGACCACTGGTCACAGGTCTCCAATTTGAGAAACTCCCTGTCTCCTGTTGCCTAGCCAGTTTTTTTATCCACCTAGCTAGCACACCCTGGACCCCATGTGACTTCACTTTCTCCATCAGCCTGCCATGGGGAACCTTATCAAACGCCTTACTGAAGTCCATGTATATGGCATCTACAGCCTTTCCCTCATCGATCAACTTTGTCATGTCCTCAAAGAATATAAGTAACAATAAATGATAAATTTAAGACAAAAGTTCATCAGAATCCATTTAACGGCTCCCAGTTTCAGAGGAAGCTGATCAAAAGACAGCTGGAAATGAAACCATCAACCCATAATGAGAACACCACACTGGGACAAAACCAACATGCCAGCCTGCTGGAAAAACTGGGCTGAAAGCCTCCGTTGTAGAAATCTGCAGTCGGGATGAGACTGCCCACCTGATGAAAGCATCTATCAAAGAAAATGTCACCAGGAAGAGACTACCAACCTGGATGAAGACTGCACGGAACACAGGGCTGGAAGCGATCACTGGACATGAAGATGAACCGCCAACGAGACCACGACACAGGGACAAAACTGCCATGCCACGAGACCATCATGCGGGGAAAAGAATGCCACTCTGGACCACTGGAAGCCACCTTATCACTGGATAAGCCATTAAGTAAAGGTAAGATGAATTTTGATGTTTTAATATTAACTATACTAATTGGAAATGATAAAAACAGAAAAAGGAAAAGAAAAAATTATAAAATTGCATGGAGTAGAAGAGCTACAGGCTCCTGGTCTGTGGACCCCATATGCTGCAGTGCTACTCCTCCACCATCCTGTGCATGCATCTAAGCTAACACATTAAACTCCATTTGCCAGATTTTGGCTCATACTTCTAGCCTATCAATATCCATCTAAGCTCTTTATTTCCTCACCACACCCTGTTTTTCCATCTATCTTAGTATCATCCATGAATTGTGCTGCGTTACACTCTGTACCCACTTGCAGTTCATTTACGTAGATTGTAAATAGTTGTAGTCCCGGAACTGAACCCTGTGGCAGCCCACTCGTTATAGTATGTCATCCAGAGAAGGACCCATTTATCCTGACCCTCTACTTTCTGAGAGTCAGCCAATCCTCTGAATGAACCAATACTCTATCCTTAATCCCCTGGAATCTGACCTCAGTCTTCAAGTCACATGTTGTTTTGATTGTCTATTCCACTCCCACTCTGTTGCATATTGTCTTTGGCCTCCTGCACTAGTGGAGCTGAACATGCGCTTGAGGCACTGCACCTCATTTTTGATTGGGCACATTACAGCTTTACACTCTCAAAACTAAGTTCAATTGCAAGTCATAACCAACTGTTTTTCAGGAAAGCAATTATTGCCACTCTCACCTCCTCTTGATCCACCTTTTGCCTATTCACCTGCTCTTTTAGAACAAATGAAAGACCAAAAGAGAAGTATGGCACAGGAACAGGCCCTTTGGCCCTCCAAGCCTGTGCCGATCATCATGTCCTGACTGAACTAAAAAAAAACCTTTGCCCTTGCTTGGTCTGTATCCCTCTATTCTCTCTTTATTCATGTAACCATCCAGATGTCTCTTAAATGTTGCCAATGTGCCTGCTTCCACCACCTCCTCTGGCAGAGCATTCTAGGCTTCTACCACTCCCTGTGTGAAATACTTTCCTCGCACAACTCCCTTAAATTTTTGCCCTCTCACCTTGAATTTGTGCCTCCTTGTAATTGACACTTTCAACCCAGGGAAAAAGCCTCGGACTATCCACCTTATCGTGCCTCTCAATTTTGTAGCCCTCTCTTAATCTCCCCTTGGCCAACGTCTTTCCTGCGAAAACAATCCTAGTCTTTTTAACCTTCCCTCATAGTCAATGCGCTCGAGACTAGGCAACATCCTGGTGAACCTCTCTGCACTCTCTCCAAAGCTTCCACACCCTTCTGGTAGTGTGGTGACCAAAACTGCGCACAATATTCCAAATGCAGGCTAACTAGGGTTTTATACAGCTGCAACATGTTTTGCCAACTCCAGTACTCTATGCCCCGGCCGATGAAGGCAAACATGCCATAGGCCTTCTTAGTCACTTTGGCCGGCCTGTGTTGCCACTTTTAGGGAACTGTGGACCTGCATGCCCAGATCCGTCTGTATGTTAATGTTCCTAAGGGTTCTGCCATTTCCAGAATATATTTAGTCCTTTTTTTTCTTTGTTACATCATTTTTTTGTAAGTTATTAATCTATACTGTTATTCATCTATAATTTTATATGCTTTTGTAAGATTCCTCCCCCCACCCCCCCATTCTTCTAAATTCCAGTGAATATAATCCCAGTCTATTCAGCCTCTCCTCATAAGACAACCATCTTAACTCTGGAATCAACCCAGTGAATCTCCTCTGCACCCCCTTCAGTGCCAGTGCATCGTTTCTCAAATAAGGAGATCAAAACTGCCTAGGCCCGAAACGTCAGCTTTTGTGCTCCTGAGATGCTGCTTGGCCTGCTGTGTTCATCCAGCTTCACACTTTATTATCTTGGATTCTCCAGCATCTGCAGTTCCCATTATCATTCTAACAGTCAACATTTTGGTTTCAGTTTTGCAAGCATTGGTGGTTAAATAGTCTGTACTCTGCCTGTTATGAAAAGGCAAAGGAATACTCCATTTGATATGACAGCCAGCTCCTGAGACGTACAGCCTCCATGCATGCATCATATAATACTGACATTCATACACCTTGTTGAATTGTATGCTCAGCATGTTGCAAAGTGTCCATGTTCATAAGGTGCATTTCGTCTTAGTAGCTACTACTGTAGTCTATTGTAATAACCCTTGATACAAAATCATTTTAGTTAGATTTTCCCCTTTTTTCACTTGACAATCTTAAGTCGCCAAGCCCTAGTTGTTGACTTTACAATCAGTAAGAAAAATTTTTCCTTAAAGACCTTCAGAGATCAGAGTGGAAAAGGAGCAGTTTTTTTTGAGGAGTAACGTCTCATTCTTTCCTTATTACTATTTTCATTCAAGTGAATCTCATTGTAAATATTCTTTCCAAGGCCTTCATATCATTTCCTGCAATAGAACATAAGAACAGAAGAACCAGGAGCAGGAGTTGGCCATTTGGCCTACTCTGCCATTCAATGAGATTGTGGCTGGCCTTTTCACGGCCTCAGTTCTACTTATGCACCCTCTGACCATCACCCTTAATTCCTTTATATTCAGAAACTTATCTATCTTAGCTTTAAAAACATTGAATGAGGAAACCTCAACTACTTCGCTGGGCATAGAATTCCAGATATACAACCCTTTAGGTGAAGTTCCTCCTCAAATCAGTCCTAAATCTGCTCCTCCTAACTTTGAGACCGTGCTCTCTTGTGGAAACAACCTCCCTGCTTCTATCTTTTGTATTCTCTTCGTAGTTTTATATGCTTTTGTGAGATTCCTCCCCCCACCCCCGCATTCTTCTAAATGGCAGTGAATATAATCCCAGTCTATTCAGCCTCTCCTCATAAGACAACCTTCTTAACTCTGGAATCAACCCAGTGAATCTCCTCCGCACCCCCTTCAGTGCCAGTGCATCGTTTCTCAAATAAGGAGATCAAAACTGCATGCATCAGCTTAGGAGAGCTATAAGGGTGCATGAGAAAACCTTGGCAGATAGGACCAAGGAAAACTCCAAGGCTTTTTACACATACGTGAGGAATAAGAGAATGACCAGAGAAAGGGTAGGGCTGATTAAGGATTGTAAAGGGAATTTATGTACCAAACCTAAAGAGATAGCAGGGGTCCTTAATGAATACTTTTCTTCGGTATTCACAACGGAGAGGGACCTATTTGTAGGGGAGGACAGTTTGAAACAAGCTGGTAGGCTGGAGAAGCTGGATGTTAGTAAGATTAGTTTAGATTCCCTACAGTGTGGAAACAGGCCCTTCAGCCCAATAAGTCCACACCTCCCCTGGATATATCCCACTCAGACCTATCCCCCTATAACCCACACACCTCTGAAGGCTACGGGCAATTTAGCATGGCCGATCCACCCAGCCTGCACATTTTTGGACTGTGGGACGAAACCAGAGCACCCGGAGGAAACCCACGCAGACACGGGGAGAATGTGCAAACTCTGCACAGACAATTGCCCGAGGCTGGAATCAAACCCGGGTCCCTGGTGCTACGAGGCTGCAGTGCTAACCACTGAGCCACTGTGCTGCCTGTAAGGAAGATGTACTAGGAATTTTGAGGAACTTGAAGATATGTAAGTTCCCCGGGCCTGTTGGGATTTATCCGAGGATTCTATGGGAAGTGAGCTAAGAGATCGCAGGGCCTGTGGCGATGATCTTTTTGTCCTCACTGTCCATGGGTATAGTGCGGGAAGATTAGAGAGTGGCAAATGTCATTCCCTTGATCAAAAAAGGGAATAGGGACAACCCTGGAAATTTCAGGCCAGTTAGTCTTAAGTCAGTGGTGGGCAAATTATTGGAGAGGGCTCTGAGAGATAGGATTTATGATCACTTGGATAGGTGCAGTTTGATTCGTGATAGTCAGCATGGATTTGTGAGGGGTAGATCATGCCTCACAAACCTTATTGAATTCTTTGAAGAGGTAACAAAACACGTGGATGAAGGTCGTGCAGTGGATGTGATATACATGGATTTAAGTGAGGCGTTTGATAAGGTTCCCCACGGTAGGCTCATGCAGAAGGTAAGGAGGCATGGGATAGGGGGAAATGTGGAAGATTGGGTTCAGAACTGGCTGACCCTTGGAAGACAAAGGGTGGCAGTGGACGGAAAATATCCAACATGGTGCTCAGTTACGAGTGGTGTACCACAAGAGTCTGTTCTGGGTCCTCTTCTAATTGTGATTTTTGTAAATGATTTAGATGAAGGAGTGGAAGGGTGGATTAGTAAGTTCGTGGATGATATGAAAGTGGGTCAAGTTGTGGATAGTGCGGCGGGTTGTTCTAGGTTACAACGGGACGCTAATAGGATGCAGAGCTGGGCTGAGAAGTGGCAGATGGAATTTAATCCTGAAAAGTGTGAGGTGATTCATTTTGGAAGAACATACTTGAAAGCAGAATGCAGGGTCAACGGAAAGATTCTTGGCAGTGTGGAGGAGCAGAGGGATCTCGGGGTTCATGTCCACAGTTCCCTGAAAGCTGCCACCCAGGTAGATAGAGTTGTTAAGAAGGCGTATGGTGTGTTAGCTTTCATTAATAGAGGGATTGAGTTCAAGAGCCGTGAAGTTATACTCCAGCTATACAAAAGCCTGGTTCGGTCACATCTGGAGTATTGTGTCCAGTTCTGGTCACCTCATTACAGGAAAGATGTGGAAGCATTGGAAAAGGTGCAGATGAGATTTACCAGATGTTGCTTGGAATAGAGGGAAGGTCTTATGAGGAAAGGTTGAGAGAGCTAGGGCTTTTCTCTTCAGAACGATGAAGGATGAGTGATGAGAGGTGTACAAAATGATCAGAGATATTGATAGAGTGGACAGCCAGAGACTTTTTCTTAGGGTGGAGGTAGCTATTGCGAAGGGACATAGATTAGATTCCCTACAGTGTGGAAACAGGCCCTTTGGCCCAACAAGTCCACACCACCCCTTGATGCATCCCACCCAGACCCATCCCCCTATAACCCACACACCCCTGAATGCTACGGGCACTTTGGCATGGCCAATCCACCTAGTCAGCACATCTTTGGACTGTGGGAGGAAACCGGAGCACCTGGAGGAAACCCACGCAGACACGGGGAGAATGTGCAAACTCCACACATGCAGTCGCCCGAGGCAGGAATTGAACCTAGGTCCCTGGCGCTGTGAGGCTGCAGTGCTAACCATTGAGCCACCGTGCCACCCCAAAATTTTAAAGTGAGTGGAGATAGATATAGGGGAGATGTCAGAGGTAGGTTCTTTACTCAGAGTGGTAAGGGTGTAGAATGCATTGCTGGAGAGGGTAGTGGAGTCGGCCTCATTAGGGGCATTTAAGCAGCTATTAGATAGGCAAATGGATGATAGTATAAGGTAGGGGTGGAGGTTAGATAGATCTTAGGTTTAGGGTAAAAGTTCGGCACAACCTTGTGGCCGAAGCGCCTGTACTGTGCTGTACTGATCTTTGTTTTATGCTCTATGTTTTAGTACTGCAGGTGTGGACTCAGCAGCACCCTTTACAGCTGGAACAGAACCTCCCTGCTTTTAAACTCAATCCATGTAGCAATGAAGGGTAAAATTTCATTGGCCTTCTTAATTACCTATTGCACCTGCAAACCAACCTTCCGCCATTCATGCACAAGGACACCTAGGTTCCTCTGCTCAGCAGCATGCTGCGATATTTTACTGTTCAAATAATAGTCGTTTTTACAGTTTTTTGACCAAAATGGATGATTTCACATTTATCTGCAACGAATTCTATCTGCCAGACCTTCGCCCACTCATTTGAACTATCTATGTCCCTCTGCAAAATTTCAGAGTCCTCTGCACACTTTGTTCTACCTCTCAGTTCAGTGTCATCCACAAACTTCAACACACGTCCCCAATTTCAAATCACCTAAGTAAATTATGTACAGTTGCAGTACCAGCACTGATCCCTGAGAAACACCACTGGTCACTACATTACACTTCCATTACATAGTGTTCAAGAAAGCTATCACGGATACATTCAGTGAACTGCTCCTGAGATGCTGCTTGGCCTGCTGTGTTCATCCGGCTTCATACTTTGTTATCTTGGATTCTTCAGCATCTGCAGTTCCCATTATTTCTGATACAAATTCCTCCTCAAGGCTGCCTTGATCGACCTTTTTCAACCAATTGACATGTAGATTAAAATTTCCCACGATAATTGCTGTACCATTTTTATAGTTTTAGTTATTTCTTTGTTTATTGCCCAATCCAATCTAATGTTATTTTTTGGTGGCCTGTAGACTGTACCGATCAGTGACTTTTTTTCTAAGAATTTCTAATATCCACATGAATGGATTCAACCTTGTTCTCCATAGAACCTATATCATCTCTCACTACTGTCCTGATGTGGTCCTTAAATATCAGAGCAACACTATCTCCTTTACCTTCCAGTCTGTCCTTCCAAATAGTCTGATACCTCTGGATATTTAATTCCCAATCATGACCATCCTGCAACCATGTCACTGTAATCGCAACTAAATAGTGCTCATTTGCAATAATTTGTGCTGTTAACTAATCTACCTTGTTTCAAATGCTACGAACATTTAAGTAAAGTGCATTTATGGTAGCTTTTATACTTTCTTCTTGAATTTAAACATCTCCAGTAATAATATCTCTCGAGTTATCCTTCTTCTTAACTTCCTCATGCTCCTCAATGTAGTTAAACCCCCCTGCATAAATGTTAACCTGCTGTTTCCTTTTCTATTTACCATTATATTTCCTGTCATTTTCTCTTCCATTCCCACCATTTCACTAGTTTAAAGCCCTAAGACTACCCTATTTTTCCTTCTCGCTAGAACACTGGTTCCAGATCAGTTAAGGTGGAGATGTCCCAACAGTACATATCTCTCCTGTTCCAAGACTGGTGCCAATGCCCCTTGAAATAGACCCCCTGTTTCCCATACCACTCCTTTAGCCATGTGTTTACTTCCCTAATTTTCTTATCACTATGCCAATTTGCTTGTGGCTCAGGCAGTAATTTGGTGACTATCACACTTGAGAACCTGTTCCTTAATTTTGTTCCTAATGCTTGATAATCCCCAAAGAGGTTCTCCTTCCTTGCCTTGCCTATGTTGTTTGTCCCAAAGTGGACCACAACAACTGGATCCTTGCCCTCCCGCTCCAATATCCTTTCAGGATAGGACATCATTCTAACACTCACCTGTTGTTAAAGAACTCGGTTGCAGAGAAGGCATCACTCGAAGCAAGTGGTCCCAGTGCAGACTCGAAGTGAGCCCAATGCTTCTGCATTGACAAGGCAGTCCTAGTGCCAACTCATGCCTGCTGCAGCCATGGCAAATTATGGTTCCTGGCAGTGTTTGCATCCAATGCAGATTCATAAAAGTGGCGGCACGGGTGAGTTTGGGTCCAGTACATGATTTGGTGGCATCGACAAAGGCTGCATTGGAGAGTTGTGACTGAAGTGGATTCATGGAGGTGGCAGAGTTGAGTTTGGGGCAGTGCAGTAATTGGTGGCATTGGCAGCAGTTGCATTGGCGAGGTTCAGCAAGGACTCATTTTGGCAGGGGTGTTGTGGAGGTGAGATGGTGGTGAAGAGTGGTGACCTGAATTCTGGCATTGCAACAAAGGGGACCCACCTGGCCTATGATAGAGCACTTAACAAGAAGAACTGTAAAGTTAAACACTTTGTTTATTTATTTTTCTGCCTTTGTGTTGTATGTTTTGGTTTATTTTTCTGTGTTTTAAGATGGTGCTGGAGAGTGGTGACACTGTAAAATAATTTTTACTGTATATTGCAATAAGGAACATACAAGTAGTTACTTGGTCATAATGAGCACGTCTGTTATTGAGAATTTTGGAGAAATGTGGCTACCATGGACATGAAGCCAAATATGTAATGTGTGTTGTGGATATGAGCAATGTTAATAGTGCCTTGTTAATAACTGTCCTCTGCTGCTCAGGCATGATTATACATTATATATCTGATGTTTTGACACTGAAATGTTGCCATGGTGTGACTGTAAAACAAAAAGAACCTTGATCAAGATAACAAAGTGTGGATGGACACAGCAGGCCAAGCAGCATCTCAGGAGCACAAAAGTTGACGTTTCGGGCCTAGACCCTTCATCAGAGAGGGGGATGGGGAGAGTGCTCTGGAATAAATAGTGAGAGAGGGGGAGGCGGACCGAAGATGGAGAGTAAAGAAGATAGGTGGAGAGGAGAGTATAGGTGGAGAGGTAGGGAGGGGATAGGTCAGTGCAAGGAAGATGGACAGGTCAAGGAGGTGGGATGAGGTTAGTAGGTAGGAAATGGAGGTGTGGCTTGGGGTGGGAGGAAGGGATGGGTGAGAGGAAGAACAGGTTAGGGAGGCGGAGACCGGCTGGGCTGGTTTCGGGATGCAGTGGCGGGAGGGGACGAGCTGGGCTGGTTGTATGATGTAGTGGGGGGAGGGGATGAACTGGGCTGGTTTTGGGATGCGGTGGGGGAAGGGGAGATCTTGAAGCTTGTGAAGTTCACATTGATACCATTAGGCTGCAGGGTTCCCAAGCTGAATATGAGTTGCTGTTCCTGCAACCTTCGGGTGGCATCATTGTGGCACTGAAGAAGGCCCATTATGGACATGTCGTCTAAAGAATGGGAGGGGAAGTTAAAATGGTTCGCGACTGGGAGGTGCAGTTGTTTATTGCGAACCGAGCGGAGGTGTTCTGCAAAGGGGTCCCCAAGCCTCCGCTTCGTTTCCCCGATGTAGAGGAAGCCACACCGGCTACAAGGGATACAGTATACCACATTGGCAGATGTGCAGTTGATCATCTGCTTAATATGGAAAGTCATCTTGGGGCCTGGGATGGGGGTGAGGGAGGAGGTGTGGGGGCAAGTGTAGCACATCCTGCAGTTGCAGGGGAAGGTGCCGGGTGTGGTGGGGTTGGAGGGCAGTGTGGAGCTGACAAGGGAGTCACGGAGAGAGTGGTTTCTCCGGAAAGCAGACAGGGGTGGGATGGAACAATGTCTTGGGTGGTGGGGTCGGATGGTAAATGGCGGAAGTGTCGGAGGATGATGCATTTTATCCGGAGGTTGGTGGGGTGGTGTGTGAGAACGAGGGGGATCCCTTGGGGCGGTTGTGGCGGGGGCGGGGTGTGAGGGATGTGGATCCTCCCTGGACTGACCTTTCCCCTCCCTACCTCCCCATCTATACTCTCCTCTCCACCTATCTTCTTTTCTCTCCATCTTCGGTCCGCCTCCCCCTCTCTCCCTATTTATTCCAGTTCCCTCTCCCCGTCCCCCTCTCTGATGAAGGGTCCAGGCCCGAAACGTCAGCTTTTGTGCTCCTGAGATGCTGCTTGGCCTGCTGTGTTCATCCAGCCTCACACTTTGTTATCTTGGAATTCTCCAGCATCTGCAGTTCCCATTATCACTGATACAATTAGAACCTTGATCAAACTGTATTTATCCATTTACACATTCATCAATTTTAAGGCACCATTTAATTGTAGATTTTATCAACCTGTTCAGTCATGTTACTCCACAAATTTAGAGCAGGAATGACTTACAGGCCTCTTGCCACAAACGTAGGGACACTATCACTGTACCACACGAGCCCTGCAGTTTAGTTGCGACCCAAGTGATGTGCAACCATATCAGCACCCAATTCAGCTTGTCCCCTTAAGAAATCAATACAGTTCAGGTTTCATGGAAGCATTCAATATGTTAAAATTGATCATGTCACAACAGCAGCTTATAATGTAGTGACACTGTTAAAGTAAAAAAATGTCCCAAGTTAATTCGCAGGGGCTTAATTAAAAAATGACTCTGAGTCACATAATGAGATAATAGTCACTGAGTCACGTAGTGAGATGTGAGTTCATATGAACAAAGGGTCTCTGGAATACCTAAAAAAGGAAAGGGAGCTAGAGAGATGAGAAGATGTAGGGGAAGAATTACAGAGCTGGGAATGAGGCAGTTAAATGCATTTCCACCAAAAGGATTAAAATTGAGATGTTCAAGAAGCCCTAATGAGAGCAATGCAAGTTTTCTTGGGGGTAGTTCTGGGGTTGGTGGTGATTTCAGAGAGGGGAAGGAATAAGATTATGGAAGGATTGGAAAGCGACAATGAAAATTTTATAATAAAGATGTTGCTTCCCTGGGGCTAATGGAGATCAATGAACAGTCTTTTTGCAGCTTAATTCTTGGCAGCAATGTTTTGGACAACCTCAATTTTACAAAGGATAGAATGTGGTAAACCCAGCAGATGGGCATTGGAATCATCAAGTTTAGGTAATGACTGATGAGCTGAAAGTGAAGTTGCCTAGTTATTAAACTGGAGAAAGGTAGTCTTGGTGATGGCACATTTATAAGTTCGGAAGCTCATCTTATGCTCAGATGTGACACTGAGGGTGTGAATGGACTGACTCACGTCTCTGTTTCTAAGAACGGGTGTTAAAGTTAAGAGTTAGGGATGGTGTTTGGAGAGGAGACTGAAAACATCTTCACTATGTGTCTTTGAAACAAATTTCTGCTCATCCATGTTGGATAAATCTGATAATTTAACAGCAGTAGAGGATTCCAGAAGGGTAGTGCAGAGGTAGGGCTGGATGTTGCTGGATAAAAAACTAATCGTGTCCTACTGAAACCCTCATCCATGCCTTTAGTACCTTGATACCTGACAATTCTAGTGCCCTCCACTATCAACATCAATTGACCAGAAACTAAAATGGACTAACTACATAAATACTATGGCTACAAGAAGAGGTCAGAGGCTAGGACAATTGCTGGAAGTAATTCACCTTTCAATACTTGAAACCTGGTCCACCATCTACAAGGCACAAGTCAGGAGCATGATAGAATACTCCCCAACTGGTGGATGGGTGCAGCTCCACGAACGCCATCCAGGACAAAACAACTATGCAGCTCCCTTACCTCCCTTGTTGGTTCACCTGATCCGGTCTCTGAAAGGGCAGCGCACACCTAACTACACACATAACACTGTAATTACCAGAGTTTGCCTGCAGACTTGCTTATGGGCTGAAGAAATAAACTCCATTGTTGGTCACATATTTAAACCTGCATATTACATGGGTTGTACATGTAAGGGTCAGAAATGTCGAGAACAATCAAAGAGTAAAATAGAAAAGAAAGTTAGCATAACTTGAAAGAAAATTAGTAGCAAGCTCAATAGGTTTGGATCAGAGATTGGAAGTCAAAGTTCTGAACGAACTGAACAACTATATTTCTGTGTCCATCATGGAAGACAGTTCAGCAGCCCCAGAAGAGGCATTCTGAGGTAACGGGCAGTGAGTGGGAGAAGGAGGAAGACAGAGAGAGAGACAGAGACAGACAGACAGATGTTGACTTTGTTTTAGGACTGCTGTAATGCTAGGAAGGCAATTGAACTACAGAGATTCTAGACAGGGGACTTAACGAGAAATCAAGAGGAGTGACGTGGCTCTGTGCTGTTAGAACTAAAGAAGATATTCTAAGAATTAGTATGCAGCTAAATGTTGGAGTAAGAGTTCAGAAGAAGTTCTGGGAGCTGAAAAATTGGGAAGGTTAATGAGTCTGTCTTGTGGAACCCAACTGTGTCATCAATGGACTCATTGTGTCATTAACATCTGGTGGAATTACAGAGGCGAGTTTGGGTTCCTGGCAGGACTTGTATCTAGTGCAGATTCATGGAGGCAGCGGAGGAGGTGAGCTCAGGCCTAGAACAAGACCTGGTGGTATCAGCCACGGCTGCACTGGCAAAGTCCTGCACCCAAAGTGGACTCATGGTGATGGTGGAGTCAAATTTGGGCCAGTGTAGTACCAGCAGCATCGGTGGAGTCTGTATTAGCGAGGTCCAGTGAGGACTCACAATAACAAAGGTGTTGGTGGAGACGAGATGACGCTGATGAGTGGCGACTCTTGTTTTGGCAGCAGCGTGGCAAAGGGGACTTATGCCTAGCCACCAGGCCCATGGCCCGTGACGAAACACTTCACAAGTAAAGTTGGACACTTTCTTCATTTCTTCATTTTTCTGCCTTTATATTCTATGTTTTAGTTTATTTTCCTGTGTTTTAGGATGGCACCAGGGAGTGGCAACACTAAACAACACTTTTCATTGTATTTTGTAACAAGGTACACGTGACAGTAAATAAATCAAATCGACACATCTGTGGTATCTGTCTCGATCATATTTGCTATTTCTTATGCACTATGTGGTGTTCTCTCTGAGAACTTCAGCACCTTAAGACTTGTGGTTGATGCCTGTCTTCCTCTTTCTCATTGGCTATTAGTCTTTATATTTACCATGCTTTTGAAATACTGCATTCAGATCAGGTTTCCCTGCTAAAGGGTTCAGACAAGATTTACAAGGATGTTGCTGGGATTGGAGGGTTTGAGATATAGGGAGAGGCTGAAATAGCCAAGGTTTTTTTTCCCAGGGTGGTGATGTCCAAAACTTGAGGGCATTGTTTCAAGATGAAAGGCAAAAGATTTCAAAGGGACCTGAGGGGCAACTTTTTCAACTAAGTATGGAACAAACTGCCAGAGGAGGTGGTGGAGGCTGGTACAATGACTACATTTAAAAGGCATGTGGATGGGTACATGTGTAGGAAGGGTTTAAAGGGATATAGACCAAACAAAGGTAAATGGGGCTAGATCAGGTTAGGATATCTGGTCAGCGTGAACGAGTTGGACTGAAGCTTCTGTTTCCATTCTCTATTACTCTATGTTAATTGTGGGTATTGGAAATATGTCACACATAAATTATAAATTGTGTCATTGTTCTAATATTCTACAGTAAAGTTTGTTGTTTCTTCAAAAACATGAAATATTGTGTCTTTATTCTCTTTGAATGTCCCTTAGATCTCTCACACTTTGTCAACTTTAAAAATAAAAGTTATTGGTCCCTAGACAGATTGTGACATAAATTTGGATGTGGTCTGGGAGCACAAAAACTTACCATAATGTGTGGAACTGGAATTACTGTTTAATTTTTTCAGGGTTGTAAAATTAAAAGCATCCATTTCCCTATGTATATATTTTTCTGAAACAATTCAGACCTACAAGTTTGAATAGTTAGACATCACAGATTTTTTAAAAAACGAACTATTTAAGAGGGCCTGGCCAGTGTGTCGGAGTTCCATAGCAGCAACCATTACTGCACAATAGCCCACAACCCTAAAACCCTGGCTGGTAAACCCAATGAGAGCCATGAGCAACACTTCCCCCATCTAGAATGGACCACAATCACAAATCACAAATGAAAACAGAAATTGCTGGTGAAATGCAGCAGGTCAGGCAGCATCAGTGGGGTGAAAGCAGAGTCAACATTGTTAGTCTAGTGACCCTTCATCACAACTCGAAGATGAACTCTGAAGAGTTACCAGACTCACATGTCAACAGAAATTCTGAGTTTCACCAGCAATTTCTGTATTCATTTCAGATCTCCAAGATCCACAATACTTCCTTTTACTCAAATCACAAACCATCTTTCCTATCTCAAAGTACAGCCACTCAAGGAACACTTTATAGGAGCGTCTGAAATAGGTGAAGGCTGGAATTGAGTGTTTGCGTATGGGTGAAATGACAGTTTTATAAATCCTGACATGCACTTTGTACCAATATTTGGTCGATAACTTTGTAATACAAAATCCAAAACCAATTACAATTTATATTTGCACAAGAGTGATGGCAAGACTGAAGGAAGGGAATCAAGGTGGAGACAATGTGGATAGTGGTCCTAAGAAATGTGGGCTGTTGATGAGTGGAAAATGGGAAGAAAAATTTAACTGAAGCACCCTTCAATCAGCAGCTCTCTCTGAGAACTTCAGCACCTTAAGACTTGTGGTTGATGCCTGTCTTCCTCTTTCTCTCTGTTTCACTTTCTCCAGTTTCTACTTCAATTGTTGCTGTTCTGATTGCAGTAAAGGCCAATCTCTCAGTGGTGGTAAAGTAATGAAGCAGTCAGTAGTCAATGAACCTGAAACATCAGCCTTCCTGCTGCTCTGATGCTGCTTGACCTGCTGTGTTCATCCAGCTCTACACCTTATAATCTCACACTCTCCAGCATTGGCAGTTCCTATTATCTCTGTAGTCAATCACAAATCTGGATTCTTGCTCAACACTGCAATGGTCCAAGCAGCAGAAACATTTTTTGAGCCTTCCACGCAACATATTGCATGGTTCAATGACGTCCTTTAGAGAAAGAAATCTGTCATCCTCACCTAATGAGTCCAGACCCACAGCAATGTGGTGGACTCTTAGCTGCCCTCTGGGCAATTAGGTATGCGCAATAAATGCTGTCACAGTGGAGCAAGGAAAGGATGTTACTGACAGACAGTGAATGTTTTGGATCAATAAAATGGAGCTAACAATGTCCAGGAACTAATCTGTATGATACTTCCAAAAGAATTGTTCAGTTAGCAGTACATTTACTGATGGGCTCAGTACAGGGCAAGTCATGCAGTGGGACAGAGTGAAATCACAAGTATAAGACCCGAATTTAAATATCCCCAGCACTTTACTTAAGTCCAACAGGCTGTGGTGCTATTCAAATATCTATATCAATATGGGAGGCAGTGCAGTGAGTTTGTAACAAGCATGCACATTCAGAACTTTGGTTCCAGCGGCTGTTCAGCAGGCATTGTTTGGTTGAATTCTGAGGCCAGTTGGTTGCCTATATCATGCTGGTGTCTAGTCTGTTTTCACCTGAGCGATGTTTTCCTACTGTTCGGGAAGTATATACTGTGCTGAAGCTTTCTTTTTTGTGAAGTGCCACTGGCATCGGGTATTTTTGAAGGGATTTTCACCATGGGGTCGAATGAGTTGTCTTGCCAAACATGCTTCCTTAACAAAAAAATAGGAATTGTGGATGCTAGAAATCAGAGACAAAAATAGAAATTGCTGCAAAAACTCAGCAGGTCTGACAGCATCTGTGGAAAGAAATCAGAGTAAAGTTTCAGGTCCAGTGGCCCTTCTTAAGAACTGTTTATGTTTTGAAGAACTTTATGCTTGATTTCTGGTTATGTTTCATTAACTACTAACCACACTTCTATGGTGTCCATTTCATCTGATTTTGTCCCCATCTACCCAGAATAACTCACCTTGGCCAGAATATACTAGAATTGATCAGCATCTCTGAACACATGCCATCTTTAAAAGCCTGTTGAATAATCAGACAAACACTGTCAGGTCTGCAGTTGATTTGAACGATTTGTAACATTTGCCCTGGACATGGCAGACAAGAGACATTTATCATCCCCCTTTGCAGGAAGACACCGGAATGGGGTGGTCGGTGCAAAGAAGGGACCGGGGAGGAGACCATGACACAAGATGATTATGCCAGCCTGTCCAAAACTGCCAGCTAGGTCAGTGTACTTTTGGCTGATGGGGATTAGCACAAGGCAAGGCAATATTTTGCAGGGAATCTAGGAAAATCCAGGCAGACTCAGAGTGAGTGAGCAAGTGAACAGGCCAGAGATGCAACTTGGTCCAATCCATCAGCTGGGTGCCCGTCCCTGAGAACAAAGTGTCCTTTCTGTGCATTAGTTTCCAGTGCAGCCTTAAGGTGCATCATTGAAGTGCAGAAGCATCCTGTAACTGGAGGTTTGCCATGAGGGTTTCTAGAGGTTGGCCCATGTCAAATGCCAACGTCCATGGATTTGTGGTGCATGTGGTCAGGTGCCTGTTGTGTGACCTGAGATGTCCAGTGTCCAACATGAATCTCATGTGGAGCAAGTGGAGATCTGAAGTTGTCTGGTACCTGCTCTGACTTCCATGTTGAGAATTCTCAACAACTGACTTGTTCAGTATGTTTGGTAGGATAGGAAGTTGAATGTTAATGAGGCGAGTTGTGTCATCAGCAAGGTATTTAACAAGGTAACTTCCTTCATTGGCTACTGCCGAGTGAGAAACTCAACTTCCTGCTCAGCAAAAGCATAAAAGGCGTAACAGTTTGCTCCCAAACTGAGATAGGCCTTACCAGACTTCTTGTCTGGTTTTGTCACAGATATTACCATGTCTGACATCGTTCAAGTCCCTTTATGATTCAGCTCACTGTGTATACGTTAATACTTGGTAGAGTTGGGTTACCAGGTGAACTGGAAGCTGTTCATGAGTCCACAGAAGAAATGTTTCATCATAAGCTCAGAATGGCTACAACACAGATGGAGACCAATTAATCTGTCACATCTATGTAGCCTGTCGAGAAAACAACTCTCCTGAAGTCACTTTCCACCTTCTCCTTATAGCTGTTCAATTACTCTTCTGATAATGATCTACTTCTCTTTTGAAAGCCACAAACAGTGCACTCCAAGTCCTAATAACTTGCAATATAAACCTGTTTTCCTTCATTCCACCCTCCACCAATCACACTTCATGTTGTGCATTCACCATACCTCCTGACCTTCTGCTAACCGATGCTGAGTATTCTCTACTCAGCAAAGGTCTCAGTTTTATCCCTCTGTGTCCCCATCTTAATGACTTTCAGAAATGACATGACATTGAACTCTTCTTCTATTGCCTTCACCTCTGTGCCCATTTCTTTGGATAAGAGTCCTCTTCCTGTTCCACAGACCCCTTTGCCCTCTTCCAATACTCTCCTCCACCTGGCCTTTTATCTGCATTTGATCTGTTCATTGAGAACTGTCAATGTAACATTGGTCAACTCAATTTCTCTGGCCCCCTTAACCATTTCAACCTCTCCGTCTGGGAACTGACTGTACTCTGTGTTCTCAGACCCAATCCTGACTTTGTAATTAAGCCTGCTGATAAGAGTAGTCTGTTGTTATCTGGCTGAATGCCAGCTTTCAGATACCTTATCCTATTTCCCCTGGACCATGATCCCACCATGGAATATCAGGCCATTGTGTTCACTATGGTCACCAAACTCATTTCATTTTGGTGATCTCCCCCAAATGGGTCCAAGCTGATAGTCTCCCAACGCCACACAGTTTGCTTTTACCTCCTTCCGAAAATCCATAAACAGGACTATCTGGGCAGACCCATTGTTTCTGGATGAACACAGCAGGCCAAGCAGCATCTTAGGAGGACAAAAGCTGATGTTTTGGGCCGAGACTCTTCATCAGAAAAGGGGGATGGGGAGAGGATTCTGAAATAAATAGGGAGAGAGGGGGAGGGACCTTCAGTCTGCCTCCCCCTCTCTCCCTATTTATTTCAGAATCCTCTCCCCATCCCCCTTTTCTGATGAAGAGTCTAGGCCCAAAACGTCAGCTTTTGTGCTCCTAAGATGCTGCTTGGCCTGCTGTGTTCATCCAGCCCCACACTTTGTTATCTCGGATTCTCCAGCATCTGCAGTTCCCATTATCTCAGACCCATTGTTTCTGCCTGCTCCTGCCCCACAGAACCCAGTTCTTCCTATCTTGACTCCATCTTTTCTCCTCTGGTCCAGTCCCTGACCACTTATGACCGCGATTCCTCTGACCTTTTCCTCTGGTTTTGGAATTTCCAGTTTGCAGGCTCCAGCCGCCTCCTGCTTACCATTGATGTGCAATCCTTTACAGGTCCATCCCCCTCAGGGTGGTCTCAGGACCCTCGCTTCTTCCAGGAAAAAAAAGACCTGAACTGTCCCTATGTACCACCAGCCCCCTCTTCCTGGCTGACCTTGCCCTCACGCTGAACAGCTTCTCTTTTAACTCCTCATTTTCTTCAGATAAGAGGGGTGGCCATGGGTATCCACATTGACCCAAGTTATGCCTGTCTCTTTGTGGGACAGATGGAACAGTCCTTGTTCCAGACCTATTCCGGCCCCCAGCCCCCGTACTCTTTCTCCAGAATATCAATTATATCATCAGTGCTGCTTCCCTCTCATGTCTGGAATTAGAAAAGTTTATCAATTTCGCTTCCATTTTCCACCCCGCTCTCACTTTCACCCGTTTTATCTCTGACTCCTCCCTTCCTTTCTCGACATCTGTTTCCAATTTCTGGAGATAGCTGGCCAGCAATATTCACAGGAAGTGCTACACTTGCCCCCACACCTCCTCCCTCACCCCTATCCCAGGCCCCAAGATGACTTTCCATATTAAGCAGAGGTTCACCTGCACATCCGCCAATGTGGTATACTGTATCCACTGTACCCAGAGTGGCTTCCTCTACATAGGGGAAACCAAGTGGAGGCTTGGGGACCGCTTTGCAGAACACCTCCGCTTGGTTCGCAACAAACAACTGCACCTCCCAGTTGAGAACCATTTCAACTCCCCCTCTCATTCCTCAGACGACATGTCCATCCTGGGCCTCCTGCAGTGCCACAATGATGCCATCCGAAGGTTGCAGGAACAGCAACTCATATTCTGCTTGGGAACCCTGCAGTCCAATGGTATCAATGTGGACTTCACAAGCTTCAAAATCTCCCCTCCCCCCACTGCATCCCAAAACCAGCCCAGCTTGTCCCCACCTCCCTAACCTGTTCTTCCTCTCACCTAGCCCCTCCTCCCACCTCAAGCCGCACCTCCATTTCCTACCTTGTAACCTCATCCCACCCTCTTGACCTGCCCATCCTCCCGGGACTGACCTGTCCCCTCCCTACCTCCCTACCTATACTCTCCTCTCCACCTATCTTCTCCTCCATCCATCTTCGGTTCACCTCCCCCTCTCTCCCTATTTATTTCAGAATCCTCTCCCCATCCCCCTTTTCTGATGAAGGGTCTAGGCCCAAAACGACAGCTTTTGTGCTCCTAAGATGCTGCTTGGCCTGCTGTGTTCACCCAGCTCCACACTTTGTTATCTCGGATTTTCCAGCATCTGCAGTTCCCATTATCTCTGCAGAACATCAATGTTGTGTCCACAGAAAAAACCCTGAGCTTTCAGTTGCCTGACACTTCCACACATCTCACTGTTCCCTGCCCAACATCTCTGTCTTGGAGATAGTAGGAACTGCCGATGCTAGAGAATCTAAGATAACACGGTGTGAAGCTGGGTGAACACAGCAGGCCAAGCAGCATCAGAGGAGCAGAAAATCTGAACAAGGGTCCCAACCCGAAACGTCATGCTTTCCTGCTTCTCTGATGCTGCTTGGCCTGCTGTGTTCATCCAGCTTCACACTGTTAATCTCTGTGTTGGGCTTGCTGCAGTGCTCCAGTGAAGTTTAGCACAAGCTGGAAGAACGACAGCTCATTTTCCAAATGGACCCTGCAGCCTTCTGTAACTTAAGGGCTTGAGCTTGCCCATTTCCTTACCCCAACCCCCACACATCAGGCATTGTTATCACATAGTCTGCTATCACACATTGTGAGCTACTGAAAGTGCCCAGGTGTTCACCCTCCTAGCCAGATCGTTATCAACTCCTTTGTCTGCCTAACGGCTCTTCTCTGTCTATTTAGGCGCTATCCCCAACTATCACTTACTCCTTACCACCTCCCCATACCCCATCTTCTGCATATAAACCCATATTTTCCTAGCTACCATCAGTTCTGAGGAAGGATCACTGCACCCCAAATGTTAACTCTGGTTTCTGTCCATGAGTGCTGCCAGACCTGCTGAGCTTTTCCAGCAACTTCTGTTTTTGTTTCTCACTTATAGCATCTGCAGTTCTTTTGGTTTTTACGGTTCCTTCATGTTGTAATTGTTATAATGTTACAATAATTTGTAGAATTCACTACCCCAGGGTGCAGTAGATTGGGGACACAATAAATTTCAGGAAAAGACAGATTTTTAAATTGTCTTGGGCTGAAAGGTTATGGGCAACAGGCAGGAAAGTGAAGTTGACGCCATAGATGAGATAAGCCTTGATCATATTTAATGGTGGAGCAGGCTTGAGAAGCTGGATTTCTAATCCTGCTCTTAGTTTTTGTGTTCTTATCAAAGGGTATGGGTAGAAAGCGGGGACAGAAATTAGATTAGGTGACCCACTGTGATATTATTGATTAGCACAGCAGGCTGAAGGATTGAATGACCTACTCCTGCCCATGCTTTTCATGTTTCATGTTTAAAGCCTGCATATCATTCCTAAAGTATGGTGCTCAGAAATAGACGAGTTGAGACTGTGCCAGTGTTTTATTGTTCATCTGGGCCTCATCTAGGAATAGTGATTGCTTCAGTTTAGTCATTTTTTTCAGAAGTGTCATAACCCTCTATTGTTGTAAAAAAACAGGGATATGTGTTATCTAAAAGTTTTGTTAACCAGTCACTAGGGTGGATTCTGAAGGGACAGGGGACATTTTTTCTTATACCTGAAGACATATAACAAATGTACTTTATAATTATTGTGTTCATGTCACATAGCCAGGTGTCACTTTATTTATATAGCATCTGCTTGCAGCTTCTTCTTCACTTCAGTGAACCTTTTAGTGGTCTTGTTTACTCATTTCTGGAGACAGTTCTATGAGTGCTCCAATTTTTGTCTTAACACCACGTTGGTGAACCAGCATTTGTCCATTCATCAAATTCAACTCATCAAGTAGCAGTCATATTAGCCTAACTAAATAGAAGCAGCTGTCTCATATCTATCTCCATCTAGATGAATGCAAGTAGTTTTTCAAAGAAAATGCCTTTCAATAAATTCATTTCATATTGCAATGATTCTGATGGCTAGCAACGATATGATAATACAGATAATAGATTGCTTTTGATTTCCATGGTAACGTCATTTATAGCATAATAATTTGGAACAGGATTGAAAAGAGGCAAGAATTTTAATTATACGTTCTGAAATGTAAATGGGTAAGTCTCATTAGTCCCAGAAAAAGAAAAAAAACAGGTTAGATCATAACGAAATCAGAAGTCTTCAGAGCAAATTTTAACAGAAGGAGCATTATGCTAACATTCTAAATCTGTTTTGCATGATTTTGCAAATCAAAAGGCTGGAAGGAAGTGATTTATATTATCTACATTTCTTCTGAACCCAGGCAATTATGGGTAGCTGATTGTTATGCAAGTATTAAATGAATTAGAATGAAAATGATGGGAGTAGGCCATTGGTCTGTCTCAAAACGTGTGCAAAGATCTTTCTCCTAATATCATATTGTTTCATTTTCTCTCACCAAAAAATCATGCAACAAATAATATACATGGATGCTGCACAATGATTTGCATTGATGATTAGACGTAAAGAAAATAATAACCAGCCAGGAATTAATTTCCTCAGCAATACCTAAGTATACTTGTTTGTAATGGAGGCTTTTGTGGCAGAGTGGAAGTGGCCCAGCTAGGAGGCCCAGGATGTAATAACATCTCTGAACAGATTGATCAGAAACTAGCTATCTCCAGTTATATACAGTAGTGCACAAATGATAATATATGTTGTAGGGGCATGGTGCTTGGTAAACTTTGTTATTTAGTGCTACAGGGATCAATGCTAGGAACCCATTTGTTCACAGAATATAATCAGGATTTATATGAGGGAACTAAATGTAATATATCCAAGTTTGTAGAAAGTTGAGAAGGTGAACTGTTCAGAGGATGAAGAGATGCTTTGGTGTGATTTAGTCACGTGGAGTGGGTGGGAAATTGCACGACAAATGAAGTGCATTGTTGATAAATGTGAGGATATCCACTTTCCTAGTAAAAATTGGAGTTCAGTCCGGGCAAACGCGAGGTGATGCATGGAGTTCAATCCGGGCAAATGAGAGGTGATGCATTTTGGAAGATCTAATTCAAGTGCAAGCTATACAGTAAATGGAAAAGTCCTGGGGAAAATTGATGAACAGAGAGATCTGGGTGTTCAGGTCCATTGTTCCCTGAAGGTGGCAACGCAGGTCAGTAGAGTGGTCAAGAAGGCATATGGCATGCTTTCCTTCATCGGAGGGGGTATTGAGTACAAGAGTTGGCAGGTCATGTTACAGTTGTATAGGTCTTTGGTTTAGAGCACTGTATAGAGTTCTGGTTGCCACATTACCAAAGGGATGTGGATGCTTTGGAGAGGGTGCAGAGAAGGTTCACCAGGATGTTGCCTGGTATTGAGGGCGCTAGCTATGAAGAGAGGTTGAGTAGATTAGGATTATTTTCACCAGAAAGACGGAGATTGAGGGGGGACCTGATTGAGGTCTACAAAATCATGAGGGCTATAGACAGGGTGGATAGCAAGAAGCTTTTTCCCAGAGTGGGGGACTCAATTACTAGGGGTCACAATTTCAAAATGAGAGGAAGAAAGTTTATGGGAGATATGCGTGGGAAGTTCTTTACACAGAGGGTGGTGGGTGCCTGGAATGTGTTGCCAGCGGAGTGGTAGACACAGACACGATAGTGTCTTTTAAGATGTATCTGCACAGGTACATGGATAGGCAGGGAGCAAAGAGATACAGACCCTTAGAACATAGATGATAGGCTTAGACAGAGGATCTCGATCGGCGCAGGCTTGGTGGGCCGAAAGGCCTGTTCCTGCGCTGTAATTTTCTTTGTTCTTTGTTCTTTAAACAGGCTGACAGATTATTATCTGAATAGTAGTAGATTGCGAAAGGGGGAGGTGCAATGAGTCCTGGGTGTCTTTGTACACCAGTTGCTGAAAATAAGCATGCAGGTGCAACAGGTGGTAAAGAGTGCAAATACTATGTTGGCCTCATAGCAAGAGGATATAAGTAAGGAACAGGAATATCTTACTGCAATTGCCCAAGGCCTTGGTGAGATCACACCTGGAGTACTGTGTGCATTTTAGTCTCCGTATCTGAGGAACAATGCTCTGGCTATGGAACCAGGTTCAGAACCAGGGGTCACTGTTTAACAATATGGGGTAGGCTATTTAGGACTGAGATGAGAAGAATTTTCTTTAGACTGCTGAACCTGTGACATTGTCTGCAACAGAAAGCTGAAAGGCGAAACGTTGAATGTTCTCAACAGGGAGATAGATATAGTTCTTAGATCCAAGGATTTTGGGAGAATGCTCTCTTTTGTACAAAAAGAAGGCCAGACTAACAAGGTGTGAGAGATTGCCACTCCTGAGAAGCATCAGTACTTCCCGATATGAGAGGACCAGGTGATTGGCAGTGGAGTGCCAAATAACCAGTACCTCAAAATCCAATCATTCTACACTTTAAAAACTAGCATTTAATCAGCCTGGCTAGAATATCTTTACTCTCAGTAAGGAATCAGCAGGAATTTGTAATTGTTGTCTCTGATTTGTCATACAAATTTTATATTGCTTGAAGCAAAAATCAAGAAACACTGGATGAATTATGTATTTGAGAACTTCCTGGTGTTCATTCAGTTATATTCATTCCTGTTTAATTAATGTATTTTTGTGAACAATGTTTTAGCCCACTATAACAGGATCCCATTGAGTTTAATTTAGTACTGTCCTATTCGCAAAGCTTTCAAGTTTGGGCATCCATTTATTGAAACATAAAAACGTAGAAAATAGGTGCAGGTGTAGGCCATACAGCCCTTTGAGCCTGCACCACCATTCAATACAATCATAGCTGATCATGCAATCTCAGTATTCCATTCCTGCCCTCTCCCCATATCCCTTGATCCTTTGAGCTAGCCCCAACTGCTTCCTGTGGGAGAAAATTATACAGGTTAGCAACTCTCTAAATAAAGAAATTCATCCTCATCTCAGTCCTGAATGGCTGGTTCTGAGACTGTGACCCCTTACTTTGGACTTCCCCAACATCGGGAACATTCTTCCCGCATCTGGCCCACCCAACCCCATCAGGATTTTATAGGTTTCTACGAGATTCCCCTCATTCTTCTAAATTCCAGCGAATATAAGTCTAGTCGAAGGAGTCTTTGCTCATGTGAGTCCTGCCAACCTAGGAATCAGACTGTGAACCTTTGCTGGACTCCCTCAATAGCAAGAATGTCCTTCCTCAGACTAGGAGACCAACTGTACACAATACTCAAGGTATGGCCTCACCAAGGTCCTGTATAACTGCAGCAAGACATCCTTACTCTAATACACAAATCCTCTCACTATGAAGGCAGCATGCCATTAGCTTTCCTCACTGCTTGCTGCACCCACATGCCAACCTTCGGCGACTGTTCCACCATGTCACCCAGGTTTCGTTGCATCTCACTTTTTCCTAAACTGCTACCATTTGAATAATTATCTGCCTTCCTGTTTTGTGACCAAGTTGGATAGCCTCACATTTATTGACATTATATTGCTTTTTCCAGGTATTTTCCCACTCAGCCAGTCTGCCCAAGTCACCCTGCAGCCTCTTAGTGTGTGCCGTGAGGAGGATGCTATTAGTGTCATCTGCAAAGTTGGAGACATGGCATTAAATTCCTTCGCCCAAATTGTTAATATATGTTGTGAACAGCTGAGGTCCCAGCACTGAACCCTGCAGCATCCCACTCATCACTGCCTGCTACTGTGAAAAGGACCCATTTATTCCTACTCTCTGCTTCCTGTCTGCATAACCAATCCCCTATCCATGTCAATGCATTACCTCTGATATCATGAGCTCTACTTTTCCTTACTAATCTCTTGTGTGGAACCTTGGTAAATGCCTTTTGAAAATCCAGATACGTAACATCTACTGATTTACCCTTGTTTACTCTATTGGTTACATCCTCACAAAATTCCAGAAGATTTGTCAAACATCATTTCCCTTTAGTGAATCCATGCTGATTCGGACTGATTCTATCACTGCTTTCCAAACGCTTAGTTACTACATCCTTAATGATTGACTTCAGCATTTTCCTCACCACTGATGTGAGGCTAAGCAGCCTAGAATTTCCCATTTTCTCTCTCCCTCCTTTCTGGACTACCCTCCAGTCCATTGGAACTCTTCCAAACGCTACATAATGCTAGAAATTTTTCACCAATGCATTTGCTATTTCGAGGGCCACTTCCTTAAGCATTCTGGGATGCAGAACATCAGGTTCTGGGACTTATCGGGTTTTAATTCCATGAATTTCCCCAATACCATTTCCTAGCTAAAAAAGATTTCCTTCAGTTCCTCCTTCATGCTTAACCCTCTGTCCTCAAGCATTTTCTGATGGTTATTTATGTCATCCTTAGTGAAGACAGATTCAAAGCATTTGTTTATCTGAGATAATGGGAACTGCAGATGCTGGCGAATCCAAGATAACAAAGTGTGAAGCTGGATGAACACAGCAGGCCAAGCAGCATCTTAGGAGCACAAAAGCTGACGTTTCGGGCCTAGACCCTTCATCAGAAAAGGGGGATGGAGAGAGGCTTCTGAAATAAATAGGGAGAGAGGGGGAGACGGACTGAAAATAGATAGAGGAGAAGATAGGTGTAGAGGAGAGTATGGGTGGGGAGGCAGGGAGGGGATAGGTCAGTCTGGGGAGGACAGACAGGTCAAGGGGGTGAGATGAATGTAGTGGGTAGGAAATTGAGGTGTGGCTTGAGGTGGGAGGAGGGATCTGGTCTGCCATCTCTTTGTTGTCCACTGCGAATTCACTCAATTTGAACTGCAAGGGACGTACATTTGTCCTCACCAGTCTTTTACACTTCACATATCTATAGAAGTTTTTACAGTTAGTTTTTATATTATCCACAATCCTACCATTCCTGTCATCCAGCCAATGCAGGAAGACTACCAGACACTTGGAGAGATTATGTTGCAGTTCAGAGGATCCAAAAAGTTACAAATAAACCTCAAAATTTACTCTAGACATGTCTAACTTTCAACTACAACATTGTATAATGTATTGTCAGGCAAGACAAGGAGGTAGTAGGAACTGTGGATGCTGGAGAATCTGAGATAACAAGGTGCTGCTGTGTCCAAGATAATAAAATGTGAGGCTGGATGAACACAGCAGGCCAAGCAGCATCTCAGGAGCACAAAAGCTGACGTTTCGGGCCTAGACCCTTCATCAGAGAGGGGGATGGGGTGAGGGTTCTGGAATAAATAGGGAGAGAGGGGGAGGCGGACCGAAGATGGAGAGTAAAGAAGATAGGTGGGGAGGAGAGTATAGGTGGGGAGGTAGGGAGGGGATAGGTCAGTCTGTGTCCATCCAGGTCTACACCTTGTTATCTAAGAAATGGAGGTACCTTCTTTCAGCATTCCTTTATGCCCAGCAGAGGCATTGCCCCAAGTTATAGGCCCTTTTAACACTTTTTACCCTTTCCCCTTTATTCTTGGCCTTGAGCTGGATGAAGAATACTGACTGAGCCTGCTGAAGAAATAAAATTTACATCAGAAGAATCTTATGATGGCTTCATCTTACTGTGAGGCTGTAAACAATGCATTACATTGCTTCCATGATAATAAATGCTGTCTCATTAGCATATCACATAGTCAAATCTAATCACTTATGCAACACGCTTTGTCTTTCTCTCTCTGACTTCCTGGGGCTCCACTTCCTGTCTGAAGCATCCATCTCAGTCCCTTCAACACATCAGGCTCACCTCTGAGTCTGGGCCACATGGTATCATCTGTGGGGACTGACCTGGTCCTATTAGTGGCTCAATCAAGCCTGGCAGAAGAGCCAGGCAATCTGACTTGGTGCCAACTCTTTTGGCCAAAAGGTTTTCTTCCAGGCTGGGGATGGAAATCTCACTTTGAAACCGTT
Organism: Stegostoma tigrinum; assembly: GCF_030684315.1. Lineage (NCBI taxonomy): Eukaryota > Metazoa > Chordata > Chondrichthyes > Orectolobiformes > Stegostomatidae > Stegostoma > Stegostoma tigrinum. The sequence continues at coordinate 166,238,761 of NC_081354.1, forward strand.
AAGGCTAATCTCAGCACATCATTGCCGTAGAGCAGCCAGCTTCTGAATCTGCTCAACTTTCTATCGGTTTGGAGATCCTTGCCATATTCAGCCCTGTGAACCATTGTTCTAGATTTTCCTCATCTGAAGGAAATAATTTTGCCCTATTTTCTATCTTAAGTCCCTCAATCATTTCAGATGCTTGAGTTCAATTGTCCTTAAGCTTTTAAACTCAAGGAGGTTAGGAGTTGCTGTAGTTCAGTTTTATTATCCTACTTCTAAGCTAGAGATCCTAGGTTCACGTTCCACTTGATCCAGTTGTGTGTCATAAGATGCCTAAGTAAGTCGATTAAAAATACCTTAAACTCAAGGAGTGTAAACCATATTATTTGCAACTTGTTATCAAAAATTGGCACATTAAACCTAATATTATTAAGATGAATCTGCAGTGCACCAAATCCACCATGATCACTGTAAGAGGCTTCGCAGTGAGGTTAAAATTGTATCAGAGATAATGGGAACTGCAGATGCTGGAGAATCCAAGATAATAAAGTGTGAAGCTGGATGAACACAGCAGGCCAAGCAGCATCTCAGGACCACAAAAGCTGACGTTTCGTGCCTCTCTCTGATGAAGGGTCTAGGCCCGAAACATCAGCTTTTGTGCTCCTGAGATGCTGCTTGGCCTGCTGTGTTCATCCAGCCTCACACTTTATTATCTATGACCACTGTAACTTCTGTGAAGCATGATCTGTCACTAATAGGTAAGTTTTTTTTTGGTGCAGTGACATTTACTTTGGACTATTTGTTCCTGTGCTTTTAGAGTGGCCAGGGCATTCCGGGTAATGGCATATGATGATGTTTACACTGGATGCTGAAAGTTGTTAATGAGGTTGCTGCAAATTCATCAGCCTGATTTTCTTGATTATTCTGTTTTTCCAGCACTGCTGCTGTTGTCAGTATCTTGTACAAGACTGTAGTTTCCTACCTGTGTGGTGCAGCCTTACGCTCCATGATGACTTGTTTCACCATAGCGCCAAAGTAATATCATAGTGAAAGCAGTTTGCTTGATGACAGCACACTTCTAAGAATAGAATATCCTTTATTGTCACTTGTACTACAATACAGAAGTAAAGGAGTACAGTGAAATAGTTTTATAATGACTGACTTTAAATAATGCCTTCTTAGGTACAAGTACCTAGGTACAAATCCTACAGATTTAAAAAAAAGTGGTCTTACACAAAGAGGATTAAACGAAAGCATAAGCATTACTCATATATTAGTTACAACTTCGTGAAAAAATTTCACAAGGAATCAAGGGCTATGGGGAGAGTGCAGGGAAGTGGAGTTGAAATGCCCATCAGCCATGATTAAATGGTGGAGTGGACTTGATGGGCCGAATGGCCTTACTTCCACTCCTATGTCTTATAGTCTTAAAAGGTTTTAAATTCGAGTCCAATAAAAGCAGCTTAGCATGTGGTACCAACTCCAAGTCCAACAATTATCTCACATTGCTCCAGCCTCCAGTCTGCTTCTCACCAGCACTCAGCAGCAACCAGCTAAGTCGCGCTACACTGGGATTTGTACCCTGGCCCCTCTATTGCTCTGGGACTCGGTCTCTCTGATGCTTCGGGGATGTGGCCTCTTCAATGCTCTGGGGACACTGCCCTGCCGTTGCTCCTGGGACTCAGCAATCTTCTGTTGCCTCCTCAGGCTGCCCACTCCTCCCTGTTCCCATCCATGCAACAGGTTTGCACCCACTGCCTTCTCGATGCTCTGGGGTAGCTTCCCCATGTCCTGCTCACGGCACTTCGGGGCACTTAGATAAGCTGCCAAGTAAGAGATTGAAGCAAAAAAAAACTAAAGGAGAATGCATGATAACAAAGTGTGAGGCTGGATGAACACAGCAGGCCAAGCAGCATCTCAGGAGCACTGTTTTCCTGTCACTTTGCTCTGCATTTTCTGTTGTTTTTTTCAAAATAAACCAGAGGTAACTATGCTATTTGCAGCTTGGTTGCCTCTTTTATGAAGCTGCGGGGAGGTCTGCTCTGCAGTAGTCCATGTCCACAATGATTTCCTGGGGTGATTTATATTACTTGATGAGATAATACAGCACAGTGACACTAATTTGTTTTTAACATTTTTGATGGGGCTTCACTTTGCTTCTTCTGTGGTGCCCATTCTCATCAGAATTGGGACCCTCCTCTGGTTTGCTGCTGATAGATTTTTTTTGCATTTGCTTACTTCAGGTGTTGTAAATTGTTCATTAAGATGAGAATTGGAAATCCAAATAGCAACTCAGAACAGCATGTTGAATGCAGATTGAATGGTGAACTGTTTGACCCCTGTAGTTAGGAGACTGTAAGGACTTCACATGCTAGAAGCCAGAGTCAATAAACGTTTGGAACTGATCAAGCACAGCAGGCCAGACAGCATCAGAGGAGCAGGAAAGTCAATGTTTCGGTCCTGACAAAGGGTTTCAGCCCGAAATGTGTGCCCTTTAATTGTGTGACTGAATTGCAATGTAAATTCTTAGTCCAAGCAATTGTCCAATGTTGACAGTATTGGGTTGCTAAGAAATCTCACGTTCACTGTGTATTATGCAAACATTTTAGCTAAACTAAAATCAGCTGTCAGCTTTTTTTAAGCTCCACTTACAGAAATAACTGCAGTGGAGAAGTATAAGCTGAAAATTCTGGAACCATTTGAATAAATTGACAGCTTTCGCAGAGAGAGGGAGTGAGTGTTAATGTTTCAGATCTTATGACCCTTTCTCTCAGTCAGTTCTGAGGATAAAGGATTGAAACACCTTGAAATGTCAAACTTAGATGCTGCTTGGTTGTTTGAAGCCATTAATAAAAATTATTATATTTTGGATTCCCATTGGACTTGTATTGGATTAAAGTGGGGAGCATGTTTTATCGTCATTCTCATTGATGTATAAAGAGAGTTCATTTCATTCAGTATTCTAATTTTATGTGCAGAACTGTATGGAAATCACTGTTGTTTCAAGATATGAAACTGAACAGAGAAGCTGGAAACGCAGTGCACATAAGAAACTGATCTCCAGGTTTTACTTTCAAATATTTTGATGCTTATCAAAATGAAAGATAGCCAACAGGAGGAACAGTTTCTCTGTTCCCCATGAGGTCAGGCAGTTAACACATTAGAAGTTTTGTTCTCGCTGGCTCAACAGTACATCTTATCTTAACTCTCAGATGAACAAACGTGACCCCTTTGACCTCTAGCAGCAGGCAACATTTTCATGAATTGTCGTCAGCCTGAAGTGTTCACTCCATTTCTCTCTCCATGTACCTGCCATGTATTCCAGGTTTTTTTGTTGTCTTTTTACCTGTCTATAAATCTCACCTGTGCCACATTATACCCACTTTGAACATTAAAAGCATCTTAGATAAAAAGAATTCTGTTAGAATGACTGAAAAGCACAAAAGCCAACATTTTGTTTACTTGTCTAAGATGAGGTTGCAGCACCTCAGATGTGTTAGGTACTTACATATATGATGAGTCAACTTTAAGCAACTGACTGTCCTACTCAGTTTCTCATTCTGGTGGAACTTTTCAAACAGCAGTCCAGTATTGGGTTTTGTGCATCTCTGCTGAAGGCAAAGAAAATTGTAGGACAACATAACTTAAAATATATTTCCTTGTTTTTCTGAATCAGATTACACACTAATATTCAAACTAGGTTGCAGATTAATTATGAGCCTGATGTTTTGGCTAGCCAACAGGTGCATGACATTGTACTATCAGAAAATTGTAGGTTGATAAAATAATGGACTGGAAGAGATTACTAGTTTCAATTTAAGTGACAATGGATTCCATGAGCTGCACACATTTTCTTAGCTTTGGGATGTGAGACCTTTTAGAGGGCAAGAACATTACACACAAATCCTGGCATTATGCACGGCACAGACCTGGGGGTTCAGTGATCCTTGGTGATTCTAATTTACTTGCACCCTCCTCTCCAATGCTGTACACTTCATTCCCTTCAGCTTTGAGGACTACTGGCTGGTACGATAGCCTGCAAATCTGATACCCATCAAACGCTGAGGATTTGGAACCAACTCTCTATGAGAGCTGCCAACCTGTCCATGGTTGTCCAAGGTAGTCTGATGATTGCATGATTGAGGCAACTGGATCCTCAGAGTTTCTACTCTCCTGCAGATTCTGAGCACTGAACATGAATAATTCCCACATACCCATCTGCTACTCCTGTTCCTGTCTGTGCATTTGGATAAAGTCTCTAATTGATGACATCATGGGGTCCTATCCTGCCTGGGACTAAGTAGGTAACCTCTAACAGCCTGCGTTGATTTGGTCTGATTTGCTTTGTTGTTGTCATGTTTACCTAAGTGCAGTGAAAAGCTTCATTTTGTCTGCATGACAGACAGATCATAACATACAAAGATTATAGGGTGATTGAACAGAGCGAGGAATACAAAGTTACGGCTGCAAAGATGGTGCATGAAAAGCAAGGTCAACATTTGATTTGAAATTTGAAATGTCCATTTGGAAGTCTAATAACAGCAGGGAAGAAGCTGTCCTTGAACCTGTTGGTATGTGCATTTAAGCTTCTGTATCTTCTGCCTGGTGGAAGGGGTTGGAAGAGATTGTAACCATGGTGTGAGGGGTCTTTGATGATGTTCGCTGCCTTTCTGCATCAATGAGAGGTGTAGACAGAGTCAGTGGATGGATGTTTGGCTTGTGTCATGACTTGGGCTGTGTTCGCAACTTTCTATAGTGTCTTACAGTCCTGGGCAGACCAGTTGCCATACCAAGCCATAATGCATCCAGATAGAATTCTGTCTATGGTGCATCTATAAAAGTTGGTGAGAGTTCTTATGGATATGCCAAATTTCCCTAGCATCTATCTGCAAATAGGGCGGAGTGTTTCTTCCTCAGCCAGCTCAGGAGGTATTGCAGTGACATTCTCCCAAATTTTATATATCTGATCTTCTCACTGATGTGTAAATATCTGAGCTGGTGGGGGTGCAGGATGAAGAAATTAATGATTTTCTTGTCATATGTATTTTAAAATGAAAAAAACTGTAAAATACAGTGAAAAGCTTTGCCAAGGTTGTCACAATCCAGTGCCATTTTGAACAGTTCTAAGAATTAAAAAAAAGATATAGCTTAAAGAAAGCCTTTCAGTCCTGAATAACAAAGTGTGAAGCTGGATGAACACAGCAGGCCAAGCAGCATCTCAGCAGCACAAAAGCTGACGTCTAGGCCCGAAACATCAGCTTTTGTGCTCCGGAGATGCTGCTTGGCCTGCTGTGTTCATCCAGCTTCACACTTTGTTATCTTGGATTCTCCAGCATCTGCAGTTCCCATTATCACCCTTCAGTCCTGAGCCAGCATATCATCAATGATGCCTATGCTGCCATCACTCCTCCACCACCTCACTGCCATCTACACTGGACCCAACCAATGTTGAAGTCATCACTCTTAAGGTGCCATCTGTCAGGCCGATTCTCCTCCACTGCTGCCTGCACAGAGTCTAGTGTTGCGGGTTTCTTCTTCCAGTTTTCACCAACCTCGCAGTCACATCTATCGTCACTGGGCCCCCTCATCGAGGTCACTGTGTTGCCTTCCACCACTGCTTTGCCACTGCCAGCGCTACACCAACGTTGAAGTCGCCAACTGTCAGATGTTACCCTTTACCGCTGGGCCTACATTACTAATGTCGACTCTGCCGCTGTAGCAGCTGCTGATTCCATTACTAGGCCCAATGCACGCCCTAGAAAAGTAAGTAGGGGCTAACTCACGACCACCACGAGGTCTGCATCAGGCCCATTTGCTGCTGCCCATTAGGTCTGAGCTAGGCACTCTCAAGTCAGTGTTGATGTTTTTCGCCACTGCCGATGCCATCCCAACTGAGTACAAAAAAAAGGTAAAAATAAGAAAAAAGAAACATAAAACAAGAGTAGACAAGCCCTGGTTCAGGAGCCCTACTCCGCAACCAGCTTAATGATGGAATTGTGGCCTTGCCAATGCTTTCTAAAGGCCTCAGAACTCTCATCCTCAGAAATCAAGGAGGTGGCTTCTGGACGAGCAGACGTTTTCCATGCAAGGCTCTTGGCCATCACTCTGGCATCTGCAAAGCACAAGGGAGAGAAGGAGTCATGGCAAGTGGTTGAACATGGTGTAGGATGAATGACACTGCTAACAAGATATTGTCAGAGTTGCAGCAGATTAAACAGTGGTGCTGATTCAGATAGGACAATGAAGTCTCAGTATCATTGGTTCTAGTCTTCAACATGAAACAGGATTCTCTCCTTATTTGGGAAGAGGAGCCTGATGTTGAGCATCCCTTTAAACCTAACTCCTTCTCTTCTGTTTTGGGTTGCTTTCTCCTTGAATTAGAGAAGGGAGGTGTGAGTGAGTGTGCTTGAAGTATATAGCACAGTTGTTAATGCTGTGCAAATGGTTTAAAGGTGGTGAGGTTTCCTAGGTCAGTGAGTAGGCAGTGCTGGGGATACTCAGGGTTAGTAGTGTGTTTGGTGTGGGTTAGGGAAGATATTGCAGGCAATAACAACAGCAGGAGAGCATGAACCTTGGTGGTACCCGGGTGCAGTAACAGAGAAATAATGAGTGTGAGATAGCAGAGAGAAGAATGTGGCACTTTCCCTGGGAGAACAGAGAAAGTCATTGAATTTCTTTGTGGCACTGCTGGCTGCTCCTACGAACGATGGAGACAGGTGGCGAACTGACAAAAGGTTACCAGAGTCTAGTGTTGTGGGTTTCTTCTTCCAGTTTTCACCAGAACCTCCAAATTCTTATGTAGAATCATGATATCATTTCCCCATTCTCTTACATCTTCAGAATGACTGTCCATCATTGAGCAGGACAGCTGCAAAATACCAGTGCTGACCTGGGTGCACAGCAGTCTTTTACGTGTCACACAGGTACCAGGAATGCTGATCTTTCAGTAGAGAAACGGTGAGTAGCGATTTGTTCTGATAATGGCTTGTGGCATGATGGGGCTAGAATCAGGCAAGATGGCATTATAGGGGCAGTGTAGCTAGTTAATGAGGGATGTTTGATCAGATATGGCAAGAGATCAGGCTAGGCCTCATTAAGAGAAACACTGCGTAATTTGACAAAACTGATATTTAACCAAACAAAATAAGATTCAGTGTGATGATTTCTCCCTTCTTAACACACACAGTGTGGAAATACAAATCAAACTTAAAGCTATATAGGGTAATGTCCCCTTTAAAATCCTGCAAGTCCCTTCCCAACAACACAATGGGTGCCCAACATCCGAAGGACTGCTAACATTTAAGAAGGCAGCTCAGCAAGCCAGAATTCCCATATCCCATGAACAAATTAAACAAGACAGGAAATGAGGCTGACGTATTTTTTCAAGAAAAAGAATTCTTGTAATATGGGTATCATTGGTACAGCCAATAGTTATTTCTCATCTCAAAATGATGACTTCTGCAACTGCAAAAATCTGCACGATGAAAGTGCTTATGCAGAGATGTTGGGCAGGAAGGTCAGGAATGTTGGTCCAGTGACAATGAAAAGCCGCACTATAACTTCAAGTCAGGGTAGTGTATGATTAAGAGGAGTTCATCCAGCAGGTGGTGTTTTGATATATCAATTGCCCTTTGACCATTAATGCGGTCATGACTATGGGTCTGGGCGATGTTACTAAAGAAATCTCGATGATTTTCTGCCTTGCATCTTGCAAACAGTACATTGTGATGCTACGGTGTGCTGGTGGTGGATGGAATGGATGCTTAAACTGGTGGATAGGTTGCTGATCATAAAGCCACATTTACAGCACGGAGGAAAGAAATAAGAAAGTATTTTCATTTGGATCAGCGATAATGGGAACTGCAGATGCTGGAGAATCTGAGATAACAAAGTGTGGAGCTGGATGAACACAGCAGGCCAAGCAGCATCTTAGGAGTACAAAAGGTGACGTTTCGGGTTCTGAAGGGTCTAGGCTCGAAACGTCAGCTTTTGTGCTCCTAAGATGCTGCTAGATCTGCTGTGTTCATCCAGCTCTCCACTTTGTTATCATGGATTCTCCAGCATCTGCAATTCCCAATATCTCTCCACACTTTGTTAGCTATTTTCATTTGGAAATCAGTTGTCATTAAGGATTCTTGCTGCCTGGTTTTGTTTATTAGGTTCATTTTGATAAGGCAGTTATTCCAAAGCAAATTGGACTGATGTATGATACAGAATTCACCATTTTCAAGAAAACAGATCTTGGATTTATATAGCATCACTTTATGTTTCCCAAACACCTTAAATATCTTAAACATAGCCATTTTGCATACAAAAAGATCTCAGAAACATTAATGAGATGAATGAATTTCTAATCTGTTTGTGGTTCATGGAATTTTAAAAATCTGCACAATAATTACCTATCATTAATGTGCCGGTGCCAGCTCTTCAACTGGAACTTTCTACTGTAATCCAAAATTACATGTTTTCTTTTTTATCCTTTCATAGCAGAATCAGAGAAATGTACAGCATAGATGGAAGTTATGTGGCCAGTCATGTCATCACCAAATGACAAATTGCTACCTAGTCTCATTTCTGCTTTCCTGCTCTTGGTCCAAAACATTGAAGCTTATGGCATTTCATGTACATGTTGAAGTACTTTGTAAACTTTATGTCTTTACCACCCCTTCAGGTAGTGAGTTCCAGATTGCCACCAAAATACTTGAATTTTTTCTGAACCTCATAACTATTTAATATTTTTCTTTTGCAAAAACTGTATATGACTGATAGCTAAATAATTTTAAAAATTGAAACAACAGCAGATACTGGAAATCAGAAACACAAACAGAAATTGCTGCAAATGCTCAGTTCATCTGGCACCGTTCTGAGGAAGAGCCATTGGACCCGAAACATGAACTCTGATTTCTCTCCACACTTGCTGCCAGACCTGTTGAGCTTTTTGAGCAATTTCTGTTTTTACTGGAGCTAAATAATTTTCTTCAATGAATCAACCCCACCTAACCCAGAAACACACATGCTAACAACTGATCCAAGCATATGCTCAAACCTATTGTCTTTTGGTTTGATTGAACTGGGATTCTTATGCCTGTTTTCAAATTAATCCATGGTCTAGCCACTCACTAACTGTACAAACACCTCCAACAACCCTACAATTTATCTCTGCTCTTTTAGTTCTGATGTGGAGGTCTAGGTGTTGGACTGGGGTGGGCAAGATCAGAAGTCACACAACATCAGTTTATAGTCCAGCAAATTCCGTACCTATGAAGACAGCCTCAACCATGATCTTGGGTTCATGTTGCACTACATGTAACCCCGCCATACTGTTGAATATCTGTAAAATCTTCCTTACTGTTCTGTTTTGACACCATCACCCTGATTATTTATTATGATCTCTCTACCTTAATTCGTTTGTACAGCTTTGGATTACTCGTTACTTTGGTTAGACCATCGGCATGTTCTTGCATCTTTTTCTTGCACCTATCAGATTATTTCAGCCATTTGCTTTTTTTCCAACACAATCTTATTTTTAATTTTTTGTAGTTATCTCTTTGTCTCAATTAATCAGATCATAGGTCATCCCTTCACTTGTTGTTCAGCTGGTGACACTTGCTCTGTCTGACACTTTTGGCCACCTGCACAGCATTGTTATTCAGCCTGTTGACACTCCACCCACACCAATTGTATGATCTTTTGATCTGTCTGCCTATAAATTCTGTGCCTGTGTGCCTCTCTTCACTTCACCTGACGAAAGGAGCAGCGCTTCAAAAGATTGTGATTTCAAACAAACATGTTGGACTATTCCCTTATGTTGTGTGACTTCTGACCTTTTAATTCTGGTCTTTTAAACATTGCTGCACCAGTTGCCAAGGCCTCAAGAAGCCCCCTTCCCAAAGCGTTTTCCTCTCTTCATTACTTTCCTCTTTTAAAACAATTCTTAAATCTGCATTTTTGTTGAAACCTTTGGTTACTTGAGATAGTCTGTCTTTTTCAGTTCAGTATGATCTTACTATGTTGGAGATATTACATAAATGATAATGGGAACTGCAGATGCTGGAGAATCCAAGATAATAAAATGTGAGGCTGGATGAACACAGTAGGCCCAGCAGCATCTCAGGAGCACAAAATTGGGTGATTTGGGATAAAATTAGTCACTCTGTCTCACTGGCCCTGAACTGCCAACCACTTTCATCCTGAAAGTTGCAGCAACAACATACATGTAGGTGCCTTTTTGACATATCACAGTGCACGTTCTTTCATGAGCCATTCTCTTGCTAGCAAATACAATATGATACCAAATAATAGGACTTTGCAATGTCAGCAGAACAATTGCTCTGCAACAATAGTTTACGAGGAAGCATTGATATCGATACTGATGAAACTTAGATTTCGCTAAACTCCATCTATGAAGCAGCAGAATCATCAGGGAGAAGTTACAACAGGGACTGGTACAAGGACTGATCTGAGACCACTCAGTTGAGATGAAATCTATTATTGCAAAAAAAATCAAACCTACGTTATGTTCAATATAAGCCAAACAGCTGAAACACTGCATGACCTGACAGTAGTCAAATCAACCAAGCATATAAAAGAAATACTGTATAAACAAACACCAAACGACTTATGACAGGAGAGGAGTTGAAAGAGAAGTTGTTGAGCGTGAGGACGAGCTTGGCCAAGTAGAGGAGGGTGGTGGTGGTGGGGATGGTTCAGGTCTTTGCTCCAGGAAGAAGCAGAGAGCCCTAAGACCCTCCTGGTGGGGAATGGATGTGTAAAGGGATTGCACATCCATGGTAAAGAAGAGGTGGCTGGAGCCCGTAAACTGAAAGCTTTGAAACTGACGTAAAGCGTCAGATGAATCATGGATGTATGTGGGTAGGGATTGAACCGGAGGGAGAGGACTGAGTCTACGTAGGAAGAAATGAGTTCTGTGGGGCATGAGCAGGCTAAAACATTGGGTTTACCTGGACAATCCTGTTTGTGGATTTTTGGCAGGAGGTAGAAATGAGCTGTGTGGGGTTGGGGGACTATTAGCTTGGAAGCAGATGGGGGGAGATCACCGGATGAAATAAGATCCATAGCCGTAGTGGATACAATGGTCTGATGTGCCATGGTGGGGTCATGTTCCACATTCTTCCTCAACTGAGGATTCCCCAGCTCCGTTGTTGACAGGATCCACCTTATCCTCACCTACCATCCCAGCAGCATCCACATCCAGAAGATCATCAGATGCCATTTCTGCCACCTCCAGCAAGATGCCACCAGCAACCACATATTCCCCTCTACTCCCTTGTCTGCCTTCCACAGGGACTGTTCCCTCTGGGACACCCTGGTTCATACCTCCTTCACCCCCAACACCTCCCCACAGCCCTTCGGCACCTTCCCCTGTAATTGGCGAAGTGCAACACCTGCCCATTTACCTCCTCCCTCCCTAGCATCCAAGGACCCAAACATACCTTGCAGGTGAAGCAACACTTCACTTGCACTTCCAAGAATCAAGTCTACTGCATTTGCTGCTCACAATGTGGTCTCCTCTACATTGGGGAAATGAAGCGTAGACTTGGCGACTGCTTCACAGAACATCTACGTTCTGCTCGCAAGAAAGACCCTGAACTACCTGTTGCCTGCCACTTCAATGCACCACCTTGCTCCCTGGCCAATATCTCTATCTATGGCTTGCTACAGTGTTCCAGTGAAGCCCAGTGCAAGCTGGAGGAACAACATCTCATTTTCTACTTGGGTCCCTACAGCCCTCCGGACTCAATATTAAGTTCAATAATTTTAGGGCCTAATCTCCCACATGTCCCAGGGCCCACCCCACACACCAGGCCTTGTTACCACATAGCCTGCCACTACGCACCTCCTGTTGTTAGTCACTAACAGTCCCCATTAACAACTATTCAATCTCCCAGCCTGATCGTTAGTAACTCCTTTGTCTGTCCAACTGTCTTTCTCTCTCTTTGGGCTCTATCCTATCATTTACTCCCCACCCCACCCTCCTCCCTATTTTCTGCGTATAAACTGATGTTTTCCCAGCCATCATTGGTTCTGAGCGTCACTGGACCCGAAATGTTAACTCTGTTTTCTCCTCCACAGATGCTGCCAGACCTGCTGAGCTTTTCCAGCAACTTTGTTTTTGTTCCATCTTCCTAGGTGTCAGGTATGAGTCCAACCACTAGTGCGTTTGCCCCCGATATCATTTGATTCCAGTTTTGCTAGGGTTCCTTGATGCCACACTCGGTGAATGGAACCTTGATATCAAGGGCTGTCACTCTCACCTCATCTCTCAAATTCAGCTCTTTTGTCCATGTTTGAACCAAGGCTGTAATGAGATCAGGAACTGAGTGACTTTCTGTGGGTTGGCATACAGCAGCACGATAACTAATAACTCCAGTGGCTTTGCAACCCAGGTCTGAAAATAACAACACATAACAGTCGCTTCATTTGCCTCACTTGTGATAGAATCTGTCTTTCAAGGTATGGCCTGTTCAACCATCAGCAAAGGTGGACCATATGAAGACCACCCATTTAAATTGAACAGACTGCTGCATGTCCTACATCTTTCATACATGGATGGATGCTGATACACCTGGGTATTGAGGTGTTTTTATTTGGTTATATTTCTAAACATACTATCTGCTGAAGAAGTCTATTTCTTACACAAACTACACCATTGGAATTAAAAACAGGACTGGGCCACTTGGCCACTTGAACCTGCTTCACCTTTCAGTAGGATCATGGCTGATGCAATAGTACTTATATCCACGTTCCTGACTTTTCTCCACAACACTACTAATCAAGAATCTATCTGTTTCAGCCTTAAACATACACAAGGACTCTGTCCCCACAGCTCTCTCTGGCAAGGAGTTCCAAAGACTCTCAACTTTCTTAGAGAAGAAATCCCTCCTTATCTCAGTCTTAAATTTGTGCCCTTTAATTCTGAGACTGCTATCAATATTTAATTCCTATTGTTAGTGGAATACATTAACCTCATTTCTGTATTTTAATTCATACTAAGTGCAGATATTTGTGGAATTCATTGCCACGGAGTGCAGTGGAGGCTGGGACGTTGGATGCCTTCAAGACAGAGATCGACAAATTCTTGATCTCAGAAGGAATCAAGGGCTATGGGGAGAGTGCAGGGAAGTGGAGTTGAAATGCCCATCAGCCATGATTTAAATGGCGGAGTGGACTTGATGGGCCGAATGGCCTTACGTCCACTCCTATGTCTTATGGTCTTAAAAGGTTACACAGATAAATGCATGATAAGTCAAGGGCTGAAAATATTTTCATTTTATTACCCATAAAGAAAATTCCATGCAGAAATTAATTTCAGGTATAACACAGTGTGGAGCTGGAGGAACACAGCAGGCCAGGCAGCAACAAAGGAGTGGGAAAGTTGACATTTCAGATTGGCACCCTTCTTCAGAATGTTGTTTTTTTTTAAAAGTCATGCAAGTAAATATCAACGATAATGAAAGGAAGAGTGTAATTTTCAGGAACTTTCAAGGAGAGTTTCTCCCATAAGCTCGAGGGAGCTAGCTCGTGTGCTTGTCTATTGATTAGCATATCAGGTATGCACCATATACTCTCTCATGCTCTCTTGTGTTCACCAATAACAGAAGTACATGCTGCTTCCAGGACTTGTCAGTATTTCAGCCACCCTATGATATTAAGGCTCAGCTGTGCACCAATCAATGCTGGTCATGAATAGTTTTTACTGTACACATTCTGGAATGGAAACAATATTTAGCAGCTTCTGAGGGCACACAGGTGACATTGGTGACATTTAATTGCAAGTAGAAACTGATACTGCTGAATGTATTGCCACTTTATGCTGCCTGATCAACTGTTATTGTAACTGCAGCTACAAAAATCAGACAGCATGTGCATCCTGTCTAATTATACCATGTTAGATCTCTGTCTGAAGGATTGCTAATCTTTCGCTCATACCCAGCATGTGACAAGATGCCATTTTTCAATGAGGCAGCCTCACGTATTGGAATGTCTTCAAATAGTTCAGAATGTTAATTTTTGATGAACAACAGGATAAGCAAAGAAAACAAAAAGAACTGCATTTACGTTTAGGAACAAGCAGGCTGCTTGCCTTTTGAACAATAGCGTACATTTAACCAGTAAATGATTACTTAGTCAACTCAAATCTATTGGATTAAAGCAAAATACAGCAGATCCTGAAAATATGAAACAAACGCAGAAAATGCTGTAGAAACTTGGCAAGTCTGGCAGTACCTGTTGAGCAAGAAACCAATTAAACATTTTAATCCAATGACTCTTCTTCAGATCTCAGCGTTTCACATCCACTACAAAGGGTATTCAATTAAATCTTGTTTGGCTTGCTGCATCTGACTTTGCAGCGCTTTATCATAACTTGACATGATACTCTTCCTGTTCGATGTCCTCGTCCTGCTCCTTGGAAGACTAAATAAAAACTGATGGCATTGCAGATGCTGTAAATCAGGAACAAAAACAAAGCTGCTGAAAATGCTTAGCAGGTCTGGTAGAGTTAACATTTCGGGTTGGGTGACCCTTCCTCAGAACAGCTTCTCTCTCCCAGTTCCACAGTGTACATCACACCTCTTTGCCTCCATTGAATGTGCAAGGAACAACATGCAAGCATCAGAACATCATCTTCAGGAGGCCACTTGCCTGGTCCAATATAGCACTGGTAAACGACTGGGTTGCATTGTGTCTCCATGACCTCAATCAGGGGATTACATGTTGGACTCATCAGCCATGGTTGCAGAGGCTAGTACTTGTCTACCAGTAATCATCCTTGCAGTGCTTTCAGCCCTCGAAATGCAGCAGGAATACAAGAGGTCTGAAGGACACAAGCATCATGGCAGCTCCCAAGGTTCCTGCAGCAGACCTGTAAGATTTGAAACTCGATGATCACCGATGACATATATATTGACCAAATGGAACCGTTTTCTATTTATGAAGTCAGCTGCATTATGATATGGCACTCTCAATGCAACATATGTCTAGTCTACAGTGTCCTGCAGCTGGAAGAAGCCAGCTATTTTGGCAGAGCCTATTGCCTGGACAGCAGTAATGAACTCATTCCAAGGAAATGAGATTGAGCAGTGTGATCTGAAGCAAATTGCATCCATAACAGTTTTGATATATTTGTGGTTCAAGGACTGAGAGATCTTACACAGGTCCTGCTGTGGAACAATGGAAGTAGCAAGTTGCATAAAAGTCTGGTGTAGTTGTCACCTTAATTGCCACTTGGATAGGATGACTGCTCATTCCTTGAGATTGCAATCCTGCTGTAGCCATTGGCATAGTTTTGTGACAGTTTCCCAGGATATCCTCCATGTGTGCTGACACTGTGCCCTGCTTATTGAGAGAAAAAGGCTTTGAGGATAATAGACTCTGGGCCTCTTGTATCTTCTTTGAATCTTGAGGAGCTCATCAGCTGGAACTTTTTCCTGTGGAGGCTGTTTAGCAGCGACTAATGTTGCTGCTAGTCTAGGACTTGCTGGCATATTTGTTCCTCTTCTATTTCTCTGCACCTTCTTTGCACCACGGCCACCATAACAGCTGAGGAGAAGATGTCCTAGTGGTATTGTCACTGGACTGTTCATTGAGTGACCCAAATAATGTTCTGGGGACCTGGGTTTGAATCCTGCTGTGGCAGATGATGGAATCTGAATCCAAAAGATATCTGGAATTAAGAATCTAATGATGACCATGAATCCAGTGTCAATTGTCGGAAAAACCCATCAGGTTCACTAATGTCCTTTAGGGAAGGAAACTGCCATCCTTACCTGGTCTGGTCTACATCTGATTCTACTCCCACAGCAATGTAGTTGACTCTTAACTGCCCTCTGGACAATTAGGGAAGGGCAATAAATTCTTCCTTGCCAGTGGCGTCCTCATCTGTGAATAATAAAGGAAAAAAAATAACCTCTGCCATGTGGTTCCATTGGTCACTGTTTTAATGAACCTATGTGAGGAATATCAGGAACAGGACAGGTTCGTTGTGATATGAGTAATGACTTGATAGAGGATGACTGCCCTTTGACTTTGAGCCATGGCTATTTGGCTGAAATATATTCAGTGTGTTTGTTGCATAAGTTGCTGGCATATGCTGTAGAAGTGACACTGATGGAGCATGGTGCTGTAAAGCAATTTCTCCATCCCATTGACTGATAACTACTGACAACCACGACAAGCTGCCTGGCTTTGTGTGTGCACTCAAAGGCAAGGCAAGACATTAACTTTGTAAAGCCTTTTAAGTTCTTAATGAGGCAACAAAGCTCAAAAAGGCAAGACAAGGCGGATATGCTGCGAGAATCCAAGAAGATACAAACTGAGTAGTAGGCAGTTAAGGTACAAATGGAGAAAACCTGAGACACTTATGGGGTGGTAAAGATGGCATTTGTTTTTACCAAGCATACAGTGAGAGACCGATCAAATCAGTACAAATCAGAAATTGGCCAATGGCTTTCAGGCGATAAATATTACCCAGAACACTGAAAGAAATCTCTGCAGTAGGATCTTTTATGCCCACCAAGAAGGCAGATAAGGCCTTTATTGTATTACATATGAAAGATATCATTCTATTCCTGGACATCATGGTGGACAAATGGGGAATTCCTAACAAAGGTAAACAGGAAAGCCACACAGATTGACCAGGTAGTGAATTTTGACAGCAACCACCCTAACACACACAAATGAAGTTGCGTGAGGACATTATTTAAACGGGCAACAACATACTGCAGCAGCACAGAGCTACACCGAGAAGAAGAGCACCTCTTCCAGGTATTCAAAAACAATGGATTTCCAAAAAAACTGGGTCAGAAGATTATCACAAATGACACCAGAAAGATATTACATGCCCCAACACACTCATCACGTTA
Source organism: Stegostoma tigrinum (assembly GCF_030684315.1). Lineage (NCBI taxonomy): Eukaryota > Metazoa > Chordata > Chondrichthyes > Orectolobiformes > Stegostomatidae > Stegostoma > Stegostoma tigrinum. The sequence goes on from NC_081354.1 coordinate 166,255,626, forward strand.
CCTTACATCAGGAACACACCTGAACTGACCACAAGACTCCTACGACCACTGGGCACCAGGGTAGCACAGAAACCCACATCAACCCTTTGCCAACTGCTCTTGCAACCCAAAGGCCCACTACCCACTATCGACAGGACCAATGTCATAAACAAGATTCCCTGCAGAGACTGTGACAAAGACTACATTGGACAAACAGGAAGGAAATTAACCACAAGGGTATGCGAACATCAATTGGCAACCAAAAGATACCACCAATACTCACTCATCTCTATCCACATGGATAAGGAGAACCACTAGTTTGATTGGGATAACACCAGGATCCCAGGACAAGTAAAACAGTGACAAGCACAGGAATTCCTAGAAGTCTGATACTGTACTAAGTAAGCCATCAATAAACACATCAAGCTCGACCCCATATACACTCCGTTCCGAAGGAAAACCAGAAGTGAGGTAATCCAGCCCAACGGACACTAGAGTTCAAATAACAGGCGGGAAAACACAACAGCGCTTCATCAGAGGCTGCACTGATGATGTTACCCAGCAGGGTAATGAAACATCTGCTGAACAATGAACCAGCTCAGCGGGCCAACCAACAACAAGGAAGATATCACCTCTGACACTCTCATACCCTCTTGATATAGCATGCAGATACCAGTCTAGACTGTATGTTTAAGTTTCTGGAGTGGGATCTGACTCCACAGCCTTCTAAATGTGCCACCACTAAGTCAAGGTTGCTTCTGAACAAAGAGATCTAGGTTACTTTTTTACTTAGTCCAGCATGATCCTTAAGTGGTTGACAGTTTTGCCTGAGGATAACGAGGCTCAGTATTATTGACCCGATCAAGCCAGACTTTAGAATTTAGAGGAATTTGAGATCAGGGGAACTGCAGATGCTGGAGAATCCAAGATAACAAAGTGTGGAGCTGGATGAACACAGCAGGCCAAGCAGCATCTTAGGAGCACAAAAGATGATGTTTCCGGCCTAGACCCTTCATCAGAAGGCCCGAAACGTGGGTTTTTGTGCTCCTAAGATGCTGCTTGGCCTGCTGTGTTCATTCAGCTTCACACTTTGTTATCTCTCAATTCAGAGGAATTATCCAGCACAGTTCATTGTTCATTTCAGTTCATTGCTCTGCATCTTGAGGAAGGTTCCCACATTACAGTGTTACTATTTCAGAAGCATTTTGGAATACATGAGACAATTAGAAGTGCTATATCAGACCTTCTTTCTTTGGTTCAAAGTCTCAGTGACTGGCATTAGGAGAACAGTAGTTGTTCTAAATGAGGTTGTTTTAAATGAACAAAGAGACCTAGGGGTGCAGGTGCATAGTTCTTTGAAAGTGGAGTTGCATGTAGACAGGGTGGTGAAGAAGGCTTTTGACAGGCTTAGCTTCGTTGGTCACAACATTGAACATGGGAGTTGGGCTGTCATGTTGCGGCTGTACAAGACATCATGAGGCCGCTTTTAGAAAAATGCACATAATTCTGGTCGTCCTTCTAAAGGAAAGATATTGTGAAACTGGAAAGGGTGCAGGAATGATTACAAGCAGGTTTCCAGGACTGGGAAACAGGGAGAGACTGAATAGGTTGGGACTTATTTTTCCTGGAGCACTGGAGGCTGAGGGGTGACTTCACAGACGTTTATAAAATAAGGACGACCATGTTCAGGGTGAATAGCCAAGGTCTTTTTTCAAGTGTAGGAGAGTCGAAAAGTAAAGTGTAAAGTGTGAAGTGATTTATTTTGGAAGGTCGAATTTGAATGCAGAATACAGGGTTAATAGCAAGATTCTTGGAAGTGTGGATGAACAGAGGGATCTTGGGGTCCACATCCATAGATCCCTCAAAGTTGCTACCCAAATTGATAGTGTTTAAAGAAGGTGTATGGTGTGTTGGCTTTCATTGGCAGGGGAATTGAGTTTAAGAGCCATGAGTTTATGCTGCAGCTCTATAAAACCTTGGTTAGACTACACATGGAATATTGTGTTCAGTTCTGATCACCTCATTTTAGGAAAGATATGGAAGCTTTAGAGAGGGTGCAGAGGAGATTTAGATTAGATTAGATTCCCTACAGTGCGGAAACAGGTCCTTCAGCCCAACAAGTCCACACCGCCCCTTGAAGCATCCCACCCAGACCCATCCCCCTATAACCCACACACCCCTAAACATTACAGGCAATTTAGCATGGCCAATCCACCGAGACTGCACATCTTTGGACTGTGGGAGGAAACCAGAGCACCCAGAGGAAATCCATGCAGACACAGGGAGAATGTGCAAACTCCACACAGACAGTCACCCGAGGCTGGAATCAAACCCGGGTCCCTGGCGCTGTGAGACTGCAGTGCTAACCACTGAGCCACGGTACCAGGATGTTGCCTGGCCTGGAGGGCAGGTCTTTTGAGGAAAGATTGAGGGAGCTAGGGCTTTTTTCATAGGAGCAAAGAAGGATGAGAGGTGACTTGTTTGAGGTGTACAAGATGATGAGAGGCTTAGATAGATTGGATAGTCAGAGACTTTTTCTCAAGGCGGAAATGACTATAATGAGTGGACATAATTTTAAAGTGATTAGAGGAACGTATGGGGGAGATATCAGAGGTAGGTTCTTCACACAGAGAGTGGTGGGTGTGTGGAATGCACTGCTGGCAGTGGAGGACAGTAAAATGTAGGGTATACAGGGTTGTTTGTGATCTTAGTAGGATAATAGGTCAGCACAACATCGTGGGCCAAAGGGCGTGTACTGTTCTATGTTTTGGAGGCCACAGATTTAGGTGGAGAGGGAAAGATTCAAAAGGACCTGATGGCTATTATTTTCATGGAGTGGTTGATCCATGAGCTGCCAGAGGAATTGGTGGAGGTAGGTGCAATTACAACATTCAAGAGGCATCTGGGTGAGTATATGAATAAGAAGGGTTTAGAGGGATGTGGTCCAAATGCTGGCAAATGGGACTAGGTCAGATTGAGCTCTGGTCGGGATGGACGATTTGGACTGAAGGGTCTGTTTCTGTGCTGGAGGACTCATCTCATAGGAGATGCATTTGGATTCACAATAAATGTGGATGAGCAAGGCTATGTGAATAACCTGAACTCTTGCATCTTGAAAATGCTACAGTTTCCCAATGCATCATCCACTTTTTATCTTCAAAGAAAACACAAGGAAAAAGAAGGAAAAGGAAATCATCATTAAATAATTTCCTGGATGGTTTCTCCAATTCTCTTAATTTCCTGTTACTTCCATATCAGTGATAATAAGTTCTGAAGGTGTACCAGAATCTTCATTTTAAGAAAAATGTTCTTTGATATTTTTATACAGCATTAATATTTTAATCATATCTGACATCTTTAACAAGATGATGTACTTTACATCATTGTCTGGTTTTGGGATAAAGAAGTTTCACTGTTTTTTAGGAGGCTTCATCATTATTAGAACTAAATTTAAAAAATGCAGATTGTACTCACTTGAAATTCTGATCAACACAGTGGAAATTACCTGAAAATTTTGACTTCTTTGTATTGTGTGCACACAGTGAATGTGATAGTTTTGTAGCAACATTCCTAATATTTGTGGGTTAGTCATAACATGTGTCCTGTAGCGTTATGATTTAGAATCGTAAAACAGACAACCAGGAACTTGAAATTTAGGTAAAATATTGTAATTTAAAATGGAGACATGATTTTTTTGAAAAGAAGAATTTAAGTCCTGATACATACAAAATATAGTTTACAACTGCAGTACGTATAACCGTCTTGAGTCCACACAGATATGATCTTGTGAAAGGAGGCTTTTCGTATCTCGGATCAGATTCGCGTGTGCTGCACACATCTCACAGTGACAACTGCTAGCCCATGTCTAGTTTCATTTTATGGAGTTTTCGGTGAAGATCCACTCCTCCCATTCTTGACAAGTAGCCTGTTTCATTTACAGCATTTAGCTGGCCCTCCTTATATATTTTTTTAAAACTGCATTGTCCCTAAAGACAGTTTTAGCTCGCTCCGGAGAGGTTTTGTTTTGGTTCCCCACCAAACTATATTTCGGGCCTTGCCCTCCCCTGCAGCCTCCTCCTCCTCTCCGTCTGACTGAGTAATGAGCTATGATATGGTTGGACAGTTTCCAACAACAGTTGCTTCTGATTGGCCTCTTTCAGGCAATCGTACACAGTGATTGGTTTCATGCCCCCCCCCCCTCCGCTGCATATTTTTATTAATCGCAAGTAAATTTTGGTATAAAACTGAAGGTGGGCGATGCAAGGTTTGTTTCTGCGTTTCGTCTTTCTCTTTTTGTGTGTGTCTGTGTTCATGAGAGAGATTTGTAGCTAGTAAGCGAGGAACAGCTGTGTTTCTTTTGGGAATGTGGAAGGGAGGAGGGGTGAAGAGAAAGGCTTATTTGTTTCACTGGTTTGGAGATGGGTGGATTTATTTTGTTCTTTTGAACAGCTTTTGGGTGGGGTTGCTAAAGCTTGCTGGCCTATTTTGGTTCTGCTGTGTAGGGAATGAGAGGATGTAGGTGTTGGCTTGTGTTTCATTTTTTAAAAAAGAACAAGGCCCAAGAGCCTTGTGTTCCCAGCTTAGTGTATGTGCGTGTTTGTGAAGAGGGTGTCTAGTTTTAGTCTGCAAGTTAAAAGTCAGCAGTATCGTGTAACCGGGCAGTATTTTTTTCATTTTGTCCGGTGGTGAATACTGCCTTATCTTCGAGTTTAACCTAATGGGATGCTTTTTAGGCTGGACGATTTAGGTGTGTGTATGTATCAGCGAGAGCGACGTTTCAACAGAATGCTCCACTACGCATAACTTGTCTGAGTTTGATGCGGTACGGTGATTGTTCGGAAGAAATTTTTAACTGAGATTTCCCTATCATTGGCAGGTTAACACTAATATTGCAGAATTGATTTTTTTGTGGGAGTTAACTTCAGTTTAAATTGTTTTTATGTTCAGTGCTGTATTGAATTATGCAGATTATTTATTTCCCTAATCAAATCAAATTATACATGCTATATTTTTGATGTATTGAACATATACTTTATTTATACATGTACATAATTTCTGATACACTCCATTAGGAATGACGTCGGACATATACTGTGAAACGGAACGAATCCAATTCAACTGTTAAAGGCAAAGCTACCACATGGCTTTTTTTTAAAAATTAAGGTTTCTGTTCTGGAGTCACAATTAGAAACCCATTCTTCTGTGTTGGATTCTAAATAAATTCCAGTAGTAAGTCAGTGGACTGAATTTGAGTTTAGTCTTTCCAGAGGGATTTGTATTGAGGTAACAGAATGCAGTGCTGACATGCAGGCTTTTTTGTTTGATAACCCTGGTGTTTAAATCTGCTTAATCCCAACCTATTCTAATTGTACATTATTCAATATAAACTGTGTCATAGTTCCTTTTAGGTGCCTTTTTTGACCTTTTTGTAATACGGAAGCACAGTCATTGCTTAAATTTGAATTCTGCTGATTCTGCTTTTGTTTAGGTATCATAAATCTCCCATTTGGCATGCTATCAAGTTTCCTTTTGACCTAATATATATAATTCATTGAGATTTCCCATTGTGTAAAAATGGACAAGTAATGTCCCTGTCATGTACTCCTTCAGTAATTGTATCTGGAAGTTTGAAGATTGCTGACTTTCTAGTGAATCTGTTGATTTGGATGATAAGGCAGGAAGGAAATGCAGATGTTTAAATTAAGTCTGTCTTTCCAGTTGACACATAAAATCAAGGTCTTCCATTAAACTTTGTGTAGTACTATATTTACAAGCAATTTTTTGCAAGTAATCAAGAAGACACTCTTTAAAGGTATTATTTGATAGAAGGAAAAATCAGTATGATTTTGGAATGTATTTGTGCAATTCCAGAAAGTATAGGTTTGACAGATTGGTTTCAGGCTTTTCAAAGCTGTGATATATGCCAGTGTAAATTCCCCAAATTGCATCTGCCCAGCAAGGGAGTCAGTTTCTTAAACTTACTTGTGTAAAATGGTTTTGAAATAAATAAGTATCTTGGGAGTACTTGTCTAACTTAATTCACATTTGGGAGCAAAGCTTGTGTTGTTTAATAATATGCAGTAAATTGATTGTACTTTTCAGATTCCACTTTGTCGAAGAACAAGTACATTGCTTAATAAACAAATGTGCTTCATGTGGAAATGGCACCCCATTAATTAAATTGGCTTGCTCAACTGCTGTGCTGACACTTTTTTTTTCTGTAAATATCATGTCAACAAGTCCTCTTTTATATATCATGTAAACTTCAGTCAGAAATGAGCCAAGTTAGGATTGATGCTAGAACAAGCATGTTGTTCATATGATTTTTGTCAAGTTAAGACAGCAATATGTTGTATCTAGTTCAAAATCAGAAATGTATAGGAATCTCCAGATCTGCAAATTTCATGAAAAGAAGCCAACGTGACACGTAGGTTCCTTGGATAATGTGGAAATAGCTAAGGATGAGTTGTGAGCGCATGGAATATTTTACCAGTGGTAGTCGTGGAAGTGGAGTCATTAGTGACATTTAAGCGACTGCTGGACATGCACTTGGACAGCAGTGAATTGAGGGGAATCTGGTTTAGGTTATCTTATTTTTGGATTAGGATTATTCCATGGCACAACATCGTGGGCTGAAGGGCCTGTACTGTGCAGTACTTTTCTATGTTCTATGATGACGTAAACTGAATTTTCAAAAATAGATGCAACACTAAGATTTTCCAACAATCCAAAGTCGCGTTCAACACGACCATTAGAATGTTGAGCTGTATTGCTGTTACTTGGTGAACACTGTGTAATGAAACAAATGATGTATTAGTCAGACTAAACCTCGAATCCTACTTTTAGTATCACTCATCAAAGCACAAGAGGGATTTTTAGTGCTAAAGGCAATAGATAAGAGTCACCATAATGGTTTATAGGCTTTTAGTTATGGGAGAAAATAAATTATATTCAACCATGCAAGTGGGTTTGAGAAGTAGCCTTGTAGAGGTAAATTGGATTGTTAAGGAAAAGGAAAGGGTGACTCTCTAGAGTGTTTGTTTGTTTTTCAAAATTGAGCTGTCTGAAAAAAAGATGAAGAGATACTGGTTCAATGCAGCAAGAATTAAGTTTAAAATTGGAAGCAGGAGTGATCAATGAATTGAATTAGACTGTCAGATCGCTTTGTGGTGGTAAAGCAATCTTCGAAAGAACTAGATGTTGTTATGGGAGGGCTTGAGGATTTTTCCCCCTGTGAGGCTGGGTTCAAATGGATTTCGAGAGCTTCCCCACCCACTGTTATCTGTGAACTGTAGTTAATGTCAAGAGATCAGCTTAAAGGGACAGAACAAATTAAACATGTGAAGCATGACACATTGAGCATGAAGTCTGGAAATATTCCTGCCTTTATTAAATAGTTCAACTGATGTGACAGTTTAGTTGCATTTGCTCACTGAGCTGGAAGGTTAGTTTTCAGACGTTTTGTCACCATTCTAGGTAACATCAGTGAGCCTCCAATGAAGTGCTGGTGTTAGTCCCGCTTTCTATTTTATCTGTTTTAGGTTTCCTTGGGTTGGTGACGTAAATACCCGGTGATAGTAGAGTGAACAGTCAATGGGGAACTTCAAACCAGCGTCTACAGAAAAACAACACATACGGACTAAATACTGAATTACAGGAGCAACCATCCCAACACCCACAAATGAAGCTGCATTAGAACATTATTTCAATGAGCCACCAAACACTGCAGCACAGAAGAACTACAAAGAGCAGAAGAAAATCACCTATACAGCATATTCAAAAAGAATGAACACAGTCTGCCGATTTTTCTCAGCAACAAACCAAAAGAAACAGGCCCAGAAACCCTAGCCACTCTCCCCTACATCAAAGACATTTCCGAAATGACTGCCAGACTACTCTGACCACTTGGCATCAGGGTAGCCCACCAACACACTAAAACAGCAGCTAATGAACTTAAAAGACCCTATACAAACAACAAGCAAAACGAACGTCATCTACAAAATACCTTGCAAGAACAGTGACATGCGTTACATTAGACAAACAGGCAGAAAGCTAGCCACCAGGATACATGAACAGCAACTAGCCACAAAATGACATGACCCACTATCACTCGTATCCTTACATACAGATGAGGAAGGACACCACTTTGGGACAAATCATCCATCCTAGGATAAGACAAACAGAGTCACGCACGAGAATTCCCAGGAGCATGGCATTCCAACCGGAATTCCATCAACAAACACATTGATTTGGAGCCCATCTACCATCCCCTGAGAAAAAGAACAGGAAATGACATCACCAACCCAAGGAAACCTAAACAGATAAATAGAAAGCGGGACATAACACCAGCGCTTCATCGGAGGCTCAATGATGTTACCTCAAATGGTGATGAAACGTCTGAAAACTAACCTTCCAGCTCAGCGAGCAAACTCACATCCAGAAACTCAACCTGAGCTACAAATCTTCTCAAAACTTGCGAGTTTAGTCGCAAGATAATTATTTTGCAGTTTTCACTTTTTTAAAGGATTTTATTTTCAAGACTACAGTAATAAAAAGCATTGAAAACTAATGACTGACATATTTGTAGATTTGTTTTTCATCAGATTGAATTGGTGAAATTTGGGTTGTTTCTGTTATGTTGATGTTTAGTGTTAGTTTTGCCGACTGAGCATTTGAGGAGGAGGAGGAGGAGAAGAAGAGAGACTGAAAATGTGCATGACCAACTGTTTGGATTTCCAGAAGGTCTTTGGAATGTGAAACTTAGCTGTTAATTAAGCCTAAGGCCCATGGTGTTAGGGGCATGGCCCTGGCCTGGATAGAAAATTGGCTGACTGGCAGAAGACAGCAGGGATAAAGAGGCCTTTTTCAGGATACTAGTGAAGTTCTGTGGGGTTTGGTGTTGGGACCACAACTGTTCACATTTATACATTAATGATCTGGGTGAAGGAACTGAAGGCCTTGTCACTAAGTTTTCAGATGAGACAAAAGTGGAGGAACAAGTAGTGTTGAAGCAGTGGGGAAGCTGCAAAGGACTTGGACAAGCTAGCAGTGTATTCCATGTGCCACTTCGTGACCTACAACGTGTAAAGCATGAGGTTGCACACTTTGGGATGAATAGAGGCATAGAATATCTTCCAAATGTGGAAAAGCTTCGGAAATCTAAAGCACTTGGGACTTGGAAATCCTTGTTCAGGAATCTTAAGGTTAACATGAGGGTTTGGTTGGCAATTGGGAAGGCAAATGCAAATTCCTTTCAAGAGGGGTAGAATACACGTGCAGAGGTGTATAGCTGAGGCTCTGATCAGGCCACTTTTGGAATAGTTAAGAGCAGTTTTGGCTCTATATATCTAAGGAAGTATGAGCTGACATTGGAGGATAACCAGAGGAAGTTTACAGGAATTACCTTGGGAATGAAGGGCTTGTTATAGGAGGAGCTGAGGACTCTGAATATGTACTGGCTGGAGTTTAGAAGGATGAGTGGGAGATCTGATTGGAACTTGGACAATGCTGAGATGCCTGGAGAGTGTGGATGTGGAGAAGGTGTTTGTGCCAGCAGATGTGACCAGGATCCCAGGGCACAGCCTTGGGGCCAAGGCATGAATTTTTACACTGAGATGAGGGGGACTTTCTTCAGGCAGAGGGTGGTAAACTAATTGAACTGCAGACCGCAGAAGGCTGCGAAGGCCAATTCATTGAGTGTCTGTAAGGCAGCAATAGCTTTTTGATTAGTGAGGGGATCATGGGTTATGGGGAGAAGGCAGGAGAATGGCACTGAGAAACACTGGGGCCATGATGGGCCTAATTCTGCTCTCATGGTCTTACTTGTGTGTATGTCCCTCAATGATCTGATGTATTCATATCATTTATATTATGCTTGCATCATTTGCAAGGTCTATTAACTGAACTGACGCAGAAAACGCAATGTGATATCTCTTAAGGTAGAATTCTCCAAATTTTGTCTGAGTCTGCAAAATGAGAGATTTTGTTTGATTTGGTATAATCTCTTGATTTTTATAGAAACCTGCATGGGAGTAAAGATATAGTTAGGAAACTGCAATTGACTTCGTAGGCTACGAAATATTAATTGTATTGTGTATTTCACGTGTTACAATTTTCATCCAATGAAAATATTTTAATTTACGGCCTTTTACTTTTTTGCCTTGTGGTAAATGACCAGGGTTTTTTTTTCATGCACAGGGTGTTGCAAGCAAGGCTAGCTTTTATTATCCATTTTGAATGGCTCTTGAGAAAGTGGTGATGAGCTGCTTTGAATCACCTGCTGTCTGTGTAATGACAGTTAACCAACTTGGAAGCAAGAAAGTCCATGTTGCAAGTGATGAATCGGTGCTATCCAATCAAATAGGCTGCTTTTTCTCGGTTTAGTGTTGAGATTCTTGAGTGTTGTTGGAACTGCTGTAATCCAGACAAGTGGAGATGTGTCCATTGTGATGGACAAGCTTTGGGGTGAGGACATGACTTATTAGTACAGGATTCCTGGCATCTGACCTGTTCTTGTCGTTGTTTATAAAGCTGATACACGTCATTTCTGGTCAGTCTGCAGGAATGTTGAAAATAGTAGTAGGCCATCTGGTCCATTAAGCTTTCACTGCTATTCAGCATAATCTTGGCTGACTTCCTCCATCCCAGTACCTTTTTTTTTGCTGCTCTGTCCCCCATAGTCCTTGACAGCTGACAGCTTTCAGCTTCCAGAAATCTATTTCTTCAAGTATATTCCATGACTTCCTCACTACAGATTTGAGGTAGAGAATTCCACAGGTTCGCTACTTTCTGAAGAAATTGTCTCCCCAAATTTAGTCTGAAATAGCCGAGCATGTATGTAGACACTGCGACCTCTTGTTCTTGCTTCCCTTTACCCCCCACCCACAACCCAAAGGCCAAATATCTTCATTGCATGCAGTCTATTCAGGCCTGTCAAAATGTCTTACCAATGAGATTTCCCCCTCCTGCTTCTACAGCCAAGTAAATACAAACCCAGTTGACCACTGTCTCTCCTGATTATAAACATGCCGTTTTAGAGATTTGGTGAGCCTTCATTGTACTTCCTGTATGGCAAGTGTATTTTTTTGTTTTGCTTGGGTTCAGAGACCAAGTGTGGCTCACCAAGGCTCTGCACAACTGTCAGAGCACTTAATTCTTGTCATGGAAGCCAATGTACAATTTGCCTTTCTATCTACTGCATGCTTGCTTTCAGTGGCCAGTTTTACAAGCAGACACTGGTTCTTCTGTATCTTTCGCATCTGTCACCATTTAAATTATTCTGTTATTCTGGTTTTTCAGCTAAAGTGGGCAACTTTATATTTGTCCAAATAATCCTGAAGCGTTATGTCCTCTTTGCCATTCACCTTCCATCTAGTTCTGTCAACAAACTTGCAACGTTACACACACTTCCTCACATGAATCATTGATCCATAGTGTGGATAACTGGGGCCCAAGAACCAACTCATGTAACACCACTTTTCACTGCTATGAAAATGACCCATTTATCCTGTCTGCTGACTAATTCTCCAGTCCTTGTCACTGTTAACTCCATTTTATTTGGTTTTGCGTAATAGTATGAAATGTAGGATTTTATCAAATACTTCACACCCACAGGCTGTCTCTCCTCTGTTGTACTTGTTACATCCTATAGAAATTCCATTAGTTTTTGTCGACTACTAATTATCACTATGATGGGTAATACAAAAGCTAACATTGATTTAAGTGTCCAGTTATGACCTCTTTATAATAGACTCTGACATTTTCTTCATCCTAATTTTAGACTAGCTGGTCTGTAATTCATTGTTTTATTCTACCTTCCAATCCGCTATAATTGTTTTCAAATCTGCTGGATTTGGTTCGGAAGGTGAGAACCAGATGTTGATGGAGATTTCAGCTATGGTAATGTCATTATATATGAAGGCAGAACAGTTAAATTCTCTTGTTGACAGTCTTCATTGCCTGACACTTTTTTGTGTGGACAATTGCCCACACGCCATACAACATCCACATGTGAAGACTTTCTTTGCAGAGCTATGCAGATGTTACCCTTATCAGCACTGTCTCAGATTGTTGTTGCATTTGTGATGGGTGAAGACAAGTTTTTCTCTTGCATAGAATCTAGAACACTACAGTGCAGTACAGGCTCTTCGGCCCTTGATGGTTTCACAGGTCAACGCAACAATCTGAAGCCCACCTAACCTACACTATTCCACTATTATCCATATATTTATCCAATGACCATTTAAATGCCCTTAAACTTGGCAAATCTACTACTGTTTTAGGCAGGGAATTCCATGCCCTTACCATGTCCTACCTTGTAGGCTGTCTCCCCATCTTACAGGTCACGTCTGGCATGTATGTCTTTTATACCCTGATGGTGTTATTGATTCCCCCTTTTTTGGACACTAACATACATCACTCAATTTTTTTTGTGCCTTTTGCTTCCCTCTTCTTCCTCCAAATGGCACTCAGTATTGAGGAGTGCGGATGCATCAGCTCTGGGGCAGTTGTGGTGATCATTGGCTTGAGATTTTATTGCCATATTTACCCTGATACTGTGAGATTTCATGGGTCCCAGAGTTGTTATTGAGGGTTCCTAGCTCAGACGACTCCCAATTGAACAGCACTGTGCTTTCCTTCTTCTGGTGGGTCTCCCCTGACTGAGAATGATGTACCCTGGGTTGGTGATGAGGGAGACTGAGATTCTGGCTGTAGGGTATAAATGTTTATCCGGCTGCATGTTTCAGCTCCCAATTTTGGTACAAATCTTGACGTTTTAGTCAGGTTGATCAGACTCTGTTAACTGGGCATGATGGGTTTTTTCTTTGACAATGGCAGCAAACATGATAAATGTGGGGTGATCTGATCGATCTTATTTTGACCTAACTGAGCAATGTTTGTAAAGTTAGGTTTTATCTTAGAGCAGCAGTTGACTGAATTGATGAAGGTTTGCTTGGACTGAAATGTAACCTTGAGGCTGAATTAAATTAAAAGGGCACATGGGGCTGAGAATCCACAAATTTGAATGTTACCACAGTATCAGGAAATGAAAACTAGCGGGTTTAATGCTATACGTGTGTCGTTGCAAATGAGGTTTCCTGTGATTCGGATTGTCTTTTTGTGCACAGACACAATATGTGTGTGTTGTGATATTAGACTGTCAAGCTCCCATTTACTGTTTTTAATTTTTTGCCTGGCCATCCTGTAATTGTGGTTTGCACTGCTGAAGATTACTTTTGTAGTACAAGCTTTTTTTAATTGCTGACATTCTGCTTTGTCTATTCATGATTCTTTTGCAAGATTATGTTCCTTTCTTGAAACTCTCTTGTTGGTACATCAGGCATTCTTTCTCAGCAGGACTGACAGTATCTGTGGAGTTAATATTTCAAGTCTGTCCCTTTTTGTCACATGAAGCTCTCATGAGAGTCGGCAAACTTGGATCCTGCACTCTCTCACTCTCCTTCAATCAATGCCAAACCTGCAGAGTTTTTTTGTTTGCATTATTTTCTGTTCTTGTATCCGAAATCCAGTGTCTAAGTTTTTTTTTAGCTTTTGCAAGCACTATCTTTCTCATCTGCTTGCATGCATCTTTCTTAACACCCCTGTGGAATAATTGTGGAAAACTGAGCTGTATTTCTCAAGTTCTCCTGCATTTTCAATTTATTCTTTGAGTTTTGAGGTCCATTATTGCCAGTTTTTAACTGAAGCGATAAATTTATTGTCACTGGAATGAATTATTGGTGTGTCACCTCAGTACTGTCTATGGACTTGCAGAGTGCAAGTTGACTGCCATATTGTAATATTTTTGGCTCAACCTGAAGTCAAGAAAGGTGTCATCTAAATACGAGCCCCTTACTCTCCATGCAGGAATCTTAATGAATAGAACTGATTGTCTGGAAATTATGCTACTGTGATGTTGATATGATGGTAATGAGAAATAATTGAGTTGCAATGAGAGAGTGCGCGCACAAATTCAGAGGCAAATAATTGCAAGCTTCCTGTCCTATTTCACCTGAGTTGTACTCTGATATTACTATGCAATCAAGTTGAGAATGCCAATTGTGCTTTCAGAAATAGAACATTACACCACAGTACAGGCCCTTTGGCCCTCGATGGTTTCACAGGTCGGTGCAACAATCTGAAGTCCATCTAACCTACACTAGTCCGTTATCGTCCATATGTTTATCCAGTGACCGCTTAAATGCCCTTAAAGTTGGCGAGTCTACTACTCTGGCAGGTAGGGCATTCCACGTCCTTACTACTCTGAGTAAACAACCTACCTCTGACATCTGTCCTATGTCTATTACCCCTCAATTTAAAGCTGTGTCCTCTTGTGCTAGCCATCACCATCCAAGGAAAAAGGCTCTCACTGTCCACCCTATCTAATCCTCTGACCATCTTGTATGTCTCTATTAGGTCACCTCTTAACCTACTTCTCTCTAACCAAAACAGCCTCCAGTCCCTCAGCCTTTCCTCGTAAGACCTTCCCTCCATACCAGGCAACATCCTGGTAAATCTCCTCTGCACCCTTTCCAATGTTTTCACGTCCTTCCTATAATGTGGTGACCAGAACTGTACGCAATACTCCCAAGTGCGGCCACACCAGAGTTCTCTACAGCTGCATCGTGACCTCATGGCTCCAAAACGCAATCCGTCTACCAATAAAACCTAACACACCCCTGCCTTCTTAACGACCTTATCAACTTGGGTGACAACCTTCAGGGATCTCTGCACGTGGACATGGAGATCCCTCTGCTCGTCCACACTACCAAGAGTCTTACCGTTAGCCCAGTACTGTGTATTCCGGTTACTCCTTCCAAAGTGAATCACCTCACACTTGTCCGCATTGAACTCCATTTGCTACCTCTCAGCCCATCTCTGCAGCTTGTCTATGGCCGTCTGTAGTTGCAACATCCTTCCTCACTATCCACAACTCCATCGACTTTACTGTCGTCTGCAAATTTACTAACCCATCCTTCTACGCCCTCATCTGGGTCATTTACAAAAATGACAAACAGCAGTGGCCCCAAAACAGATCCTTGTGGTACACCACTAGTAACTGAACTCCAGGATGAACGTTTTCCCATCAATCACCGCCCTCTGTTTTCATCCAACTAGCCAATTTCTGATCGAAACCGCTAACTCACCCTCAATCCCATGCCTCTGTATTTTCTGCAGTAGCCCACCATGGGGAACTTTTATCAAACACTTTACTTAAATCCATATACACCACATCAGCTGCTTTACCCTCATCCACCGGTTTGGTCACCTTCTCAAAGAACTCCAGGTTGGTGAGGCACGACCTACGTTTCATAAAACCATGTTGACTATCCCTAATCAAATTATACCTTTCTACCTGGGTATAAATCCTATCTCGTTTATAATCCTTTTTCCAACACTTCACCCACAACCGAAGTAAAGCTCACTGGTCTATAACTACTAGGGTTGTCTCCACTCTCCTTGAATAAGGGGACAACATTTGCTATCTTCCAGTCTTCTGGCACTATTCCTGAAGATAATGACGACATAAAGATCAAAACCAAAGGCTCTGCAATCTCCACCCTCCCTCCCTGGAGAATCCTAGGATAAATCCCATCCAATCTAGGGGACTCATCTATTTTCACACCTTCCAGAATTGCTAACACCTCCTTGTGAACCTCAATCCCATCTAGTCTAATAGCCTATATCTCAGTATTCTCCTCAACAACATTGTCTTTTTCCTTTGTGAATACTGATGAAAAATATTCATTTTGCGCCTCTCCCATCTCTTCAAACTCCACGCACAACTTCCCACTATTGTCCTTGACTGGTTCTAATCTTACTCTTGTCATTCTTTTATTCCTGACATACCTATAGAAAGCTTTCGGGTTTTCCTTTATCCTACCTGCCAAAGACTTCTCATGTCCCCTCCTGGCTCTTCTTAGCTCTCTCTTGATCCTTGCTGACTAACTTGTAATTCTCAAGTGCCGTAACTGAGCCTTCAAGCCTCATCTTTACATAAGCCCCCCTCTTCCTCTTGACAAGAGTTTCAACCTCTTTAGTAAACCATGGTTCCCTCGCTTGACCACTTCCTCACTGCCTGAAAGGTCCATGCTTATCAAGGACACGCATTAGATGTTCCTTGAACAAGCTCCACTTTTCAATTGTGCCCAACCCCTGTAGTTTCCTTCTCCATCCCATGCATCCTAAATCTTGCCTAATTGCCTTTCCACCAGCTATAACTCTCGCCTTGTGGTATATACCTATCCCTTTCCATTGCTAACGTAAACGTAACAGAACTGTGGTCACTATCATTGAAGAGCTCACCAACCTCATCTAGCATCTGGCCTGGTTCATCACCCAGTACCAAATCCAAACTGGCCTCTCCTCTTGGCCCATCTACATACTGTCAGGTAATCCTCCTGCACACATTGGACAAAACCTGACCCATCTAAAGAGGTTGAACTGTAGCATTTCTAGTCAATATTTGGAAAGTTAAAGTCCCCCATAACTGCCCTGTTAGTTGCGCTCCTATCCAAACAGTTTTGATTTTACTAGATGTGATCAAATTTAATATTTGCAGTATCTCAAATTGAAACATTTGCAATATAGGTAACACATAGTGAAGCCTTCTCTGCTTGAGTCGTTTTTAGGAATGCAACCTTTATGCAGATTTCGTTGTACTCTTCAGACAGTGGTGTAAATATTTGGACAAGAAACTTGCAAAAATATGGCCCAAAAGTGCAGAAGTTAATCTGACCACATTTTGATTTAAAGAGTTTGTGCAGATTTGAATAGTCTCACTGCCTCCTTCTGTGCTGTAACAATTTAAAGTCTCTTTTTCAGAGGCTGTCCAAGACAATCCCTTCCCCTCAAGCCTGGAATTTGTTTTTACGAAGACCACAATGAAATAAAGAATTGGGTGGCCCTGTTAGAACCCAAAATGATATTGCACTTTCAAGAATTATTCTGGTCACTGAAAGAATAGACTGTGTGTGGTAATTTTTTTGGATTGTGTTTGTCCTGTATTTTGGGGTTAGGACCCAGTCAGTTTTAACCATTGTCATGTTGTAACTGTATTGGAACAGTTTGAGTGACTAGGAAATGGCTTGTACTGAAATACCCAACCTCAATAGTAGTGCAGGGCTGTTTTCTGGGCTGCAAGTCTTTGCTGTATCTAGTGCCTTCACCAGTTTCTTTGATTTCACATGCAGTGTATCAAATTGCTTGAAGACTGACTTCAGTGCTGGGACCTCAAAAGAAAGGTATGCTAGATCCTTGACTTGACATGGTTGGTTGCAAATACATCCACTTTGTTGCACTGATGTGCCAGGTATTACTGTCTCGAGTGGGGAAGTTGATGAAGGCTTCCCTATTGTAAAGTGTCCACTACCAATTTGTGACTGAAATGTGACAAGACAAAGCTTTGTTCTGATTTGCTTGTGGTGGAAATACTTGGTTGTCCATTGCAGGCCCTTTTTGTTGTTTGGCATGCATCTAGCCCTTCGCTGTAGTTTGACTGTATTAATCCCTCAGTATTAGATAATGCTGATGCTACACGTGGTGTCATGTTCTACAGTCCTCATTGAACCATTGTCAATTCCACAACTTGGTGATCACAGTAAAATGAGTTAAATGGCAGGTTCTGAAGTTATAAATTTGTGGTTGAATGTAATTTTGTTGTTGTTGATTTGCCCCCCAGCTTTGAGCTGCCAGGTTTTTTTTAATCCATTCATGTGATGAGGGCTGCTGGCTGGCCAGCATTTATTGCCCATTCTTCTTAGTTGCTCTTGAGGGCAGTGGGTCACCCACAATCCTATTGGGGAGAAAATTTCCACGATTTTGAGGAGTGACCAGTGAGGGAACGGCGATTCTGTTTCCAAGTCAGGATTTAATTGGTTTGGAGAGGAACTTGCAACTAGTGGTGTTTCCATATATTATCTGTCCTGTCTTTTTTTTACTAGATGTGGTTGTGGGTTTGGAAGGTGTATTCCAAGGAGCCTTGGTGAACTTCTGCCATGCATCTTATATGCACTGCTATGGTGTGTCGGCTTTCGGGGCGTAGCTATTTGTGGAGATTGAGCCTGTCAATTAGACCTTTTATATGGCAATAGCATACTTTTGTTGGGTCAACATGCTGTTCTAGAAAACCCACCCCTAAAATTCCCCAGAAACTTGTCCTCAAAAGATTTGGTACGTACTTGGCTTGCTTTTTTTCAGTTTTTTTAAACAATCATTTGGAACAGTGTAGAAATTGGCCATTCAGCTCATCAAACCTTTCCTGACCTTGCAAAGAGCATCACATCCAAACCCAGTCCCCTACTGTATCTCTACAACCCTGCGTTTCCCATCGTTAATCCACCTAGCCTGCACATCCCTGGACACTACAGACAGTTCAGCACAGTGGCACCACCTTTATCTTCACTTCTTTGGACTGTGAGCAGAAACCCACTAAGACACGAGGAGAATGTGCAAGCTCTATGCAGAGAGTCACAAGGCTGGTGTCCAACCAAGATCCCTAGTGATGTGAGGCAGCATTGCTGACCATAGCCACCATGCTGCCCAGATGTATAAGCAGTTGGTGTCTGTTGTTTATGTTGAAGGCTTCTGTCGTCCATTGACTAAATACTCATGGCCCACACTACTACTATTTGGCTACTGATAACTCCAACCAATATCTGCTACCCCTTGCTGCTATTAGTTCTGGCCAAACAGATTCAGTGTAGTATTCCTCTGATCTGAGAGCCTCCCGTGTAATGTCTTGATCCTGTTCCCTTTTATTATCATCACAACTGTACCTCATTTTCTTCTGGTCTGTCATTCCTAAAATGTTGAATATCCTTGAATATGATGGTCATCGTGCAGCTATATTTCTGCAGTGGCAATTTTATCAAAGCCATGTGTCTCTGTTTATACCTTTCAGATCATCTACCTTTGTTGTGAACTCTGTGTATTCAGGTAGCGTTTCTCTTCCTTTTTAAATCTTTTAATGTTGGTACCCTTTTGGAGGATGCTAAATGCTTAACTTTTTTTATTTCTTTTGTCTTTTAGACAGATACAGAAGGATGCTTCCAAGCATCTTTATTACTTGCTTCTTTCCAGTTTCCACAGGTTCCCATCCCCTGACAGGTTAGCTTTGACCCATCCTAAAATCATGAAGAAATCTGAATTTTCTAAATCAATCCCACTTCGCATGATGGGTGGTAACCTAGGTGTGAAGGTGGGATTTCATCTCCATCTTTACAAAGTCTCTGTTGATCACCTGTACCTATGCTGTTATGGGCATATGTACTAGCACCAGGTAAATTGTGAGAAAAGGATGTTTCTTTCTTGTTTGTTTTTCTCCCCATCTGCAGGCTGCTGTATTTTTCATTGTTCAGTCACTAGTCATGAAACAAAGCCACTTGCAAAGTATATTCTGTGCCCTTGGCACCCTCAGTGCATTCTCCAGTAGGTGTTCGATATGGGGTACTGATTTATCAGTAGGACAAGTGGTAATCAGAGGTCTCCTTGCTCATGTTTACATGATGCACAAGACCTTGTGGAATCCGCAGTCAACATTGAAGATGTTCAGAGCCACGTTGGCACAATGATGTGTCACTGTGCTGCCAGCCCTGGTGAACATAAGCAACCATTGACTGTCCCTGGTTTTGAAGTCTGCAGGTGTCAGGTCACTTGACTAGTCTGTGGGACAGCTCTGCTGTATTTGCCCAAGATCCAAGATGTAAGGTTGACTGTTCACCTTTTGATGAATCTTCAACTGTGTAGTGTGTTGTTTCCAATCTCCCAACAGGAGATGGACACCAATTCTGCTGTCTTGAATTTTAAGAATCCAGTTAGGAAAATAAAAGTACGAGCACAAGTAAGACACATGCATAGCTGAACAAATACATGTTTCCCCATGTAATACTGTCTGGTAAACTTACTACTTTGGCTTGTTCATATGAGCCTTTCTGCCCATCTTTGTGCAAATTGTAAATTTTACTGTCTTTTTAGCTCTATTTTTACTCCCTCACTGCTTCTCGAGTTGGTTGGCAGATGGTCCATGGTGAGTTAATACAATGGAGAATGCATCCGTGAATGCTGATTGTCAGTTAAGAACCAGTCTTTTAGTTAAGTTTTTAAAGCAGGCAGATTAGGAAGCATGGACTGGGAGCAGTTGTTCCATGGTAAGGGAACTATCGACATGTGGAGACGGTTTAAGGAACAGTTGTTGGGAGTGATGAGTAAATATGTCCCTCCTGAGACAGGCAAGAGGGGGAAGGTGAGGGAACCTTGGATGACGAGAGCGGTGGAGCTTCTAGTGAAAAGGAAGAAGGTAGCTTACATAAGGTGGAGGAAGCTAGGGTCAAGTTCAGCTAGAGAGGATTACATGCAGGCAAGGAAGGAGCTCAAAAATGGTCTGACGAGAGCCAGGAGGGGGCACGAGAAAGGCTTGGCAGAAGGAATCCGGGAAAACACAAAGGCATTTTACACTTACGTGAGGAATAAGAGAATGGTCAAAGAAAGAGGAGGGCCGATCAGGGATAGCATAGGGAACTTGTGTGTGGAGCCTGAGGAGGTAGGGGAAGCCCTAAATGAGTTTTTTGCTTCTGTCTTTACGAAAGAAACGAACTTTGTAGTGAATGAAACCTTTGAAGAGCAGGTGTGCATGCTGGAATGGATAGAGATAGAGGAAGCTGATGTGCTGAAAATTTTGTCAAACATTAAGATTGACAAGTCGCCAGGCCCGGGCCAGATTTGTCCTCGGCTGCTTTGGGAAGCGAGAAATGCAATTGCTTCGCCACTTGCGAAGATCTTTGCATCCTCGCTCTCCACTGGAGTCGTACCCGAGGACTGGAGAGAGGCAAATGTAATTCCTCTCTTCAAGAAAGGAAATAGGGAAATCCCCGGCAATTATAGACCGGTAAGTCTCACGTCTGTCGTCTGCAAGGTGTTCGAAAGGATTCTGAGGGATAAGATTTATGACCATCTGGAAGAGCATGGCTTGATCAAATACAGTCAACACGGCTTTGTGAGGGGTAGGTCATGCCTTACAAACCTTATTGAGTTTTTTGAGGAAGTGACTAGAAAAGTTGATGAGGGTCGAGCTGTGGATGTGGTGTATATGGACTTCAGTAAGGCATTTGATAAGGTTCCCCATGGTAGGCTCATTCAGAAGGTCAGGAGGAATGGGATACAGGGGAACTTAGCTGCTTGGATACAGAATTGGCTGGCCAACAGAAGACAGCGAGTGGTAGTAGAAGGAAAATATTCTGCCTGGAAGTCAGTGGTGAGTGGAGTTCCACAGGGCTCTGTCCTTGGGCCTCTACTGTTTGTAATTTTTATTAATGACTTGGACGAGGGGATTGAAGGATGGGTCAGCAAGTTTGCAGACGACACAAAGGTCGGAGGTGTCGTTGACAGTGTAGAGGGCTGTTGTAGGCTGCAGCGGGACATTGACAGGATGCAGAGATGGGCTGAGAGGTGGCAGATGGAGTTCAACCTGGATAAATGCGAGGTGATGCATTTTGGAAGGTCGAATTTGAAAGCTGAGTACAGGATTAAGGATAGGATTCTTGGCAGCGTGGAGGAACAGAGGGATCTTGGTGTGCAGATACATAGATCCCTTAAAATGGCCACCCAAGTGGACAGGGTTGTTAAGAAAGCATATGGTGTTTTGGCTTTCATTAACAGGGGGATTGAGTTTAAGAGTCGTGAGATCTTGTTGCAGCTCTATAAAACTTTGGTTAGACCGCACTTGGAATACTGCATCCAGTTCTGGGCGCCCTATTATAGGAAAGATGTGGATGCTTTGGAGAGGGTTCAGAGGAGGTTTACCAGGATGCTGCCTGGACTGGAGGGCTTATCTTATGAAGAGAGGTTGACTGAGCTCGGTCTCTTTTCATTGGAGAAAAGGAGGAGGAGAGGGGACCTAATTGAGGTATACAAGATAATGAGAGGCATAGATAGAGTTGATAGCCAGAGACTATTTCCCAGGGCAGAAATGGCTAGCACGAGGGGTCATAGTTTTAAGCTGTTTGGAGGAAAGTATAGAGGGGATGTCAGAGGCAGGTTCTTTACGCAGAGAGTTGTGGGAGCATGGAATGCGTTGCCAGCAGCAGTTGTGGAAGCAAGGTCATTGGGGTCATTTAAGAGACTGCTGGACATGTATATGGTCACAGAAATTTGAGGGTGCATACATGAGGATCAATGGTCGGCACAACATTGTGGGCTGAAGGGCCTGTTCTGTGCTGTACTGTTCTATGTTCTATGTTCTATGTTCTATTAACTCTGGCCACGGCACTGTATGAATGCCCAAGTGAATTGTTGTCAACTATTTTCTGATGAAGCAGGTGGTGTGCATATATATATGTACTTTGCAAAGAACAGGACCCTGTGGAGTAATATACAGAACGTCCAGTACACAAGTGTGCCATGCTGTGAGCCCAACTGACAATTCTGAATTGGTTGTTGGCATTCTAATTCCTCGCGCACACTAAGGATTCTCCTGCATATGTTGTCCAGTGTTGGACATCGAGAGCTTTGCAACATGAGCTTATTTGCTGCAATCATTTTGCTTGTTGGAAAAATCCAAAGGAGTATACTACTTGATACGATCCACCAGGCTTTAGTACATATGACATTCATACTTGGCACACAGTGGCAATGAGATTCATTAGTATGTTACTGTAATGAATTGTCGTCTTGAATGCAATGCAACGCTAAGCTTTGAGAAAGTGACCTTTCTCAGCAATAAACCATTAAATTGGTTAAAGATTTCTGACTTAAAAACCATGCTTACTCCTTCTGATTACCTTTTTTTGAATTCTTAAGTGTGCAGAAATAATTTTTAATTACTTTTAACAGCTTCCCCAGAACACACACCAAACTGTTTTGGTTTATAGATTTCTGTTTCTTTCACTGAATCTGGGGAATTTGTGAAACCTAATACCAATATATTTTATCATCTCATCTGCTACCAAAGGAGTACTCTATCAGGAGCCAGAGCCTTGTCAGCTCACTGCTTCATCAGATCAATCATTTTGACCCATCTTTGAGTGGTTATATGCATGTTCCTTTTAAGTTTGATGCCTTACTTGAATTGTATACTTAACCACAGATGTAAAGTCCTCTTCTTTGTTTCTTTTTTATTCATAGTTTGAATACATTAGTTTTGAAAAATCAACTTGACTGTCACTTCATCTGTCTTTTATCCATTCCCTCCCCTCTAGCTCAGCTTTTGTCACACTTATTGAGCCTTTTCTGAGAATTGAAATGTTACTCTTAGGTCCAATATTTTCCTTTTTAAATATTGGATGTATAATTCAGTTGTACTG